>NC_047631.2:1315000-1972500 GCF_009650485.2 Drosophila albomicans | reverse complement strand
GCGTCTTGGATAGTTAGCTACTGATAAGCATGCTCAATGCTTATTGCTTGTTCTTTCTGTTTATATTCTTTTGGGGCCTAAAAGGGTGTTGCAAAGCAGAAGCTGCCTAGACAGATAGAAACAACAGAAACAAAGGCAAAACACACCACCGAAATGTACTCGAAGGTATAACTAACCAACTTGGCACTCTAGTTATTAGGAGGCCACTCAAGCGAACGTGTAGAGAGATGCTCTACAAGTGCAACAGCAGCAGCAGCAGCTGCAGCAGAGGCCACGATAACGCGGGCAACACTTGAGTAATAACAAAAGAATACGCCAAAAATAAGGTTACCTAAAAAGCGTATCTGGCCAGAAGAGAGGTGACGAAGTGACAAGAGAGAAGTGAGAAAGAACAAGAAAAACTGTGCTCTTTGTGGGTGGAAGAGAGGCAATAAACGCACTCAAAGTGTCCGCCCGACAGGCGACAGCAGAAATGCAGCTTGAGTCTGCACAAGTATGCAGTGCAAGTGTTTTGTATGTCTATAGCTGCATGGATATGTGTGTGTTTTTGTGTGCTCAAGGACGTTACAGCGGCCACTGCAGCTGTCACTTCAACGGTGACTTCAATCCAGCGACGCTGGAGTGCAGCTCTCGACAGTCGACATGCCGACGACGCTGCATCTGCTGATGCTGCTGTTACTATTTGTACGCGTGAACTGCGCAGGACCTTGTCTGTGTCCTGCACATCACCAGCGTGCTGTACGACAGACCGTACGCACACTCCCGCATTGTGAATGAAGTAGGTCAACAATGCTGTTAAAGCAGCTCCCACGCGACGCTTTATGTTACTCTCTTCTACTCAGTCACTTTTCTCTTGCGCGTTCTCTCTCTCTTTGTCTCTCTCTCTCTCAGTATGTGCTCTCTCGTCACTTGGTGACCCGCGCATCTACTCTAAAGCTCCGGCAGCTAGCTTCGATTACGTAACCGACATTGCTTTGGGGTTATACTGCATTTCCTTGCAGCCTTATTGGGCTGAAGTGCCCAACTGGCCAACTGGCCAACTGGCATGCTGCACTGGCATGCTGCCTAGTCGCGGCACATCTCTCAAGCCTTGCGACCCACTGCTCACCACACAATTGGAGTACTCGCAACAACCCCACACATGAGTAGCCTTGATAAATCTACCTAGTTTACCAAAAGCAAAATTACAACAAAAACAAATAAAAGGAGTACTCACATTTAAAATACTGGGACAGATAACCAATATACATATGCAAACATAGAGAAGCTATGTGTAGCATAGACCTACTCAAAAAGCAGCAAGAAAGAAAAATAAAGAATGACTTAAACAACTCACTTCGTTAGCAGCAGAATTATTCAGAGTGACAAGCTAACTAAAAATCCAAAGATGACGATCAGTTGGTCAAACGTACTCGAATTTTTTCTACTCTCAATTAACATAGGGAAAAGAATTGCAGCTCAGTGTGGATATTGTGATATTCCTCTTCAAATTAGGAAACTTAAAGTGTAAATATATTACACTTACTCCTAACAAAGCAACAGACAGAGACAGATATTGTTAAATAAAAATCACATTTCCTAATAGTTCTGATTAAGAATATTTACTATTAGATTTATGGGGTCAAATGTAACTTTTCCTTCTATTGCATTCTTTTTATCTTCTCTTAAGAGAAGTATTAAGGCACTGCCAACTGATCAATTAGCAATTTCCAAGCTAAATTTATTTAAAGATTGTTTCACGTGAATACTGTAATGACGACAGCAAGCTTAAGTGAAATGTTGTCACAAATAATAATTATTTGCTCAATAACATTTATGGATTTAAAAAAATATTCATACTGGATACTCAAATATATACAAACGTTAGTTTAAATTTTTCAGCCTGATAGTTATTGGAAATAACAAAACAAGTTTTTAACTATGATCTAAGAAACAAACAAAAAGTCAAATGTTTAACCAACCAGTGGAGAGGCGTCTCGGGGGCGAAAACAAAAAAGTGTTTGAAACTTGTATTCTCTGCTATTTTTATGCCTGTGACAGAGACGATGATACTACAATAAAATAACGAATATCAAAGCCATGACAATGCATGCGATGCGATTGGTGCGATCAGACGACAGGTATTTTCGATTGCGACCACGCTCACCTTGAAAGCGCGAGAAGATTGCCAAAGCGAGTTAAGCTCACAAGTGTCGCTCGTTAGGTATTCAAAACAAAAGCAGATCTTTAGCGTTTGTTCTGTCAACAACTGGATGTATAAAAGGAGATTGCTTTGGTCAAATGACTGAAGGATGCGAGCATCGCTCGCGTCATACGAAAGGTCAAATGTTGGGCACTCTGATTGGCTTGATGGTCGTATACGCGATTTATGCACTGATTGCCCTATCGCTCCTGGTCGTCTCAATTAAAGGATGACAATAGTGAACCGACTGATTGCATTTTGTAAAAATCAAGAGAGCATTACGCATGATAATGCGAATTCAAGTATAGAAAATTATAAAATGTAACGTATATTCGCGATTAATATACATATGTATGAAGCGAGATTGGGGATACAGCTGAGGATGAGCTAAATAAACGCTTCGTATCGATACAGATAGTGTGTAAGCATTACATAGAAAGAAAGAGAGGGCAGTAAATTGATTGATAGAGAGATACGAGTAGATTGACAAATATATAGTGGGGAAGTTTGAGCACGATTTTATGATAATATGTAAAAGCGATATAGCGAAATATGCTCTTTGCATCGTTATGTACATTTTTGTATTTTGGCAATTTTTTTTCAAATGATTTTGATTTACAAAACTTACCGGAACTGAAATGTGAGCGTTTAGTTTGTTCATTTTCCGGATCGGAATCAAGCGGCCTTTTGCGAGAGTCGCCAATCTCAGGACTTGGACATGTCTCCATGGCAGCGTCTTCGGCCATTTTTAAGTGAATGGTGCTGGCTTTGAATTTGTTTTTATGGGTTTGCTCTTCTATTGTCTTATGTCTTTTTCGATTCGATTCGATTCGATTCGATTTGTTTGTCTGTTTGTTTGATTTTTGATTTCTTGAGTTGTATCAGTAGACTTGATGTTTATCAATGGAGGCTTGAGTTCTCAGCAGCGCCTATCGAGCGGGTGATCAATGTAACTACAGAGGCTTCTCTATCTTAAGAGTTCGGCAATTCGCATTTGAATGCGCTCCAATGATGGCGCCTTGTTTTAGGTATGACTGAATCCTTCAGTTTAAATAATATCTTTATATATGTATGTAGTGTGCATAAGCTATCGCTCGGCTTGCAGTTACACCAGGTTATTCAATATTTTCATCAAAGCCTCTAAATATAATCTGTAGACATATAATCGATATCTATGTATGTATATATGTATGTATATACCCTAATTAGATATATGTTCGTGTTGTCCTTCTTGAATTATTTGTTTATTGATTGATTTCAATTTTCGGTTTATTGCGTGACGATTTGAATTATTATAAGAGTATGTATTTTATTTAGTGTTGGTTTTGTTTTTTTTTTTTTTTTTTTTTTGAGGTTTTGGTGGTGGAATGTGCGAGTTATTTTTGTAAACGTTTATATGAAAAAAGAAAAAGAAAAAAATATTTATGAGTGAATTATGCAGCAATAATAAATATACATACATACAGTAAACATTAAGGCATCATATGTAATAACGGATAACACATTTTTATATATATAGTATATGTAAGTAACATACGATTTGTATATGCATATCAAAAGTCAAATTGAATAATGCACTTTTCAAATTATCGCAGTAAAAGATATATTCATGTGAGTCTATAGAGTTGATAGTTGTGGCTAATTGAATGACATATACAATTAGATTAACACAAAACACTTTGGCTATATACAGTATGTGAGAGTTCTTAACTTGGTTTAAAGCGGGGCATTCAATTAACAGGCTGTAGGCTGTGGGCTGTGGGCTGAAGGCATAAAACAACAGGCGATAAAGATATTTGGCAGGAAATGGAAGACATGGGCCAGGCAGGCAATGCAGTGAACAATGCAGTAAGACGACAATTGTTATAAGCAAGAAAAAAGCATGAGCACGATGACATTCGTAATTTCTTCTTCTTCTTCGTCTCCATCTCCGTTTTCTGTGTACAGTTGTCTGTTTTATGTGTGTAGATTGGGATATATCAATATGAAGAATTCTCACCCATCAAATAATAATGCAAAAAACAACAGCATTCATATCATATGAGTAGTTTAATTTATTTTAATTATCAAATCAATGCCTACTGTTCTTACAGTACTCTTACACAGTACACACACACACACACACACACACACGCACACATCTGTGTTCTATTATGTCATAGCCCCTGGGGTCTAGACGAAAGTCTAGTAAGTGGATATTGAATTGTAGGATTTTGTGTAATTTGAAGTTTCATTGATTTCACGCACGTGACAATGAAAATCACAATTTGCAAACTGATTAAGCATAGATTGCTTTTTTATGATTTCACTGCTAATTAAATATGTGACAACAACTAACAACCAGTACAACAACAACAATAAGCCAAGAGAAGCGAATTTATTTATTAAAATGCTGTTTAATTATACAAATATTTTGATCGCGCAGGTTGACGTTGTTGTTGTTGTTGTTGTTGTTGCTGTTGTTGATTCTATTGCTCCGAGTACCGACCACAATAATATGAATACTCGGAGTGCAGGTTTGCGTGTGCATGTGAATGTGTGAATGTGAATGTGTGTGTTTGACAACAAACGACCTTGACCATTAAATTTCTGTCCACTGAGCAGCGTAGACTGCAAAGCAAAATAAGCAATAAACGAGATGGCAACGCCACAAAACAACACATCAAGGCAAACGACAACTACAACAACTGCTGATGTTGAGAAAGCAGACATGGAAAACAAAAGAGAGAGAGAGAGAGAAAGAGAGAAAGAGAGAGGGAGATGAAGAGCCAAATTGCCAAGGTGTTCGTCAAGCAGACATTTTGATACGCAAGCAGACCTACATATAGGAGAATCTACAATATCTACTGTGTGAGATGCTTATTCGAATAGATATGCAAACATATTTCAGGTCTTCACGATTTGAGCTTTTCGCTTTACGCTTACGTTTTTCTCGCTTTTTGCTCGCTTGTTTTATGGCACCTGTCACGACAGACAACCCAAAAACCACACAAAATTTGCATTCACTTCGAAAATTAGTAATCAACGAAAGCAAAAACTAGTGAACAATTTTTAGACATACAGACTGATCGCAGAACAAGTTTTGTTTTGTTTTTTGTTTTTTTTTTTTTGTTGTTAGGCAGCAAATAATTCAGTTTTTAGAATCAAGTAACGAGGCGCGACAACCAGTTGCTTTTGCGCGTTTGGAAATTCAATTAATTTAATGATATTTTAGTTAAATTCCCCATTTCGTATACCTATATACATACAGTCATATATACTTAGATAGGGCACTAACAAAATGCAGTTTTTTTATAAATGAAATATTCTAGCAGCAGAAATTTGGATGTGAAAAGTATTCTTGACACGCTCTGACATTCTAACATTGCTTGCTCCAAGCCCTCTTCAAGGTCCCTTTTGCATCCAGTAAAATCACTTAATGTTTGAATGCATACAAATACACATAATACGACGTCCGTTAGACCATTAAGAGAGGCTTAATATATGTCACAAGCCATAAACAATTATTGCCCTACTTTCACTCAATTTGCTATTTAAAATATTGCAATATTTTCTGTACTCCAAAGTGACGCATTAACATTAAACTAAAGAACCCTTTTTTAGTTAGGATATCACACGATCGCTCAACATTACATAAGTTACCTATTTCTGACATTTGTCCTTAATTTGAATGAAATCAGAAAAACCTTTACATGGCTTTTAGGTATTTAATCTTTAATCTTTAAGACATTTCAATAACATTGTGGCTACGTGTGTTTCACAAAATATATAAGAAATACAGCCAAACCCTGTTTGGAGGACTTCTAAACCTGATTAATTGAAGCAGAATTTTTTATTTGAATTATTTTTCGGAGCGAAATAATAATATTACTAAAGGCCTGTTTAGTTTACTGGAAGAATATATTAAGAGAGTCAAAAGATAAATATATTGCAAAGATTTAAGCGAAAGAGTATTTGGCATCGGTTTGAACGACACATCAATAAACTACAGCTGCAAATGGGTTAATGGTGATGAATACGAAACAGCTGTGACCGAGGTATCTTGCACTTTTTCTTAATGAAAAGTGCATTTCAGTCACAGCATTCAAAAACGAGAATAGCAAAATATATATGAAGGTCACAAATCAACTTATTAAACTTGTTAGGTTTTATAATTATAAAAAAAGAAATAAATATATATCAAGAAGTGGGCTTGACTGTGAGATACCCGGTACACATTTTCAAGAAAACAGAAATATAGAACAGTCGAGTATGCTCTACTGTGAGATGCCAACTACCCATTTTCAATAAAACCATAGTCTAAAAATATACCATATTAATATACCCAAAAAATACATAAAAATATATCGCTGATACCTTCAGCTGCGCTTGAGCCCAATAAAACTTCAGCATGACCTTAATAAATCTGCAAATGAACATGAACTCTCAATGTGATTGTCACCATACTCGCTCTTTCATTGCATAGAGTCATAGTACTCGTACATGAGTGTGTAAACTATAAATTGTTTTTATCAAACTCTTATGTACTCGCTTCGTACGAAAAGCAAGCAGTCCATCTTATCTCGACGAGCGCCGTCGCACTTATCACTCCAGCGCTGGCAAAGCCGATAAGTGTTTTCAGTTTATTTGTAGAGTGGAATGTATGGGTGTGTATGTGTGTAAATAAACGCGTATATAAACCGATTCCTCTGCATATGTATATGTCATACGTTGATAAGAGGATACAAGCAAGCGAAGGAAACAGCTAAAGCAGACGCCGAAGCAATCCAAAGCAAAAGCTGAAGAAACAAGTCCCACAATTTGTCCCACTCATAATTTGTATATATGTATGTATGTAAAAGCAAATCTAAAGCATCCAAAAGAGAAGGCCTGATCGAGTAGTTCGCTTTCAGATCGATCCCTTTGAGAGCTTATATGTTGCATCGCCGATAAGAACAGAAACGTTTTCACATATTTCAGACATATTTTGCTTATTTGTTGCGGTGCTGCAATCACCAGCGAACCCCACTTGGGGCTCATTTAACTAATTGTTAGCTGCATAAAACACTCAAGGGCTTGTGTCTCTTGGCACTTGCCACTTGCCACTTTGCACTTGCCACTTGCCACTTGCCACTCACATTGATATCACGGCTTGAGGTTTGTTTTGTGTCCAATTAAACTGCACAGTGCACTTGTAACATGAAACTTGACGATGTTTTACAACCGCATTCGTTAAACGCTAAATTTTCTCTAGAGACGAAGCGAGGCGAGGCGAACTCGGGTCCGTGAAAATCGAATTCAACTAATTTCAAAAACTGGCAACAATTAAAAACGAAATGGATTTCAAGCGAACGTTATGCACTCACACGTCCACACACTCTCAAAGGCTGGCTGAGAGCCATACGAGCATCAGCGGTCATATGGGGAGAACGAGGGACCAAGAGAACAAGGGAGAGCAACAAATGAACGAGCCAGACAAAGAAAGAGAGAGAAAGAGAGAGAGAGCTAAAGAGAGCCACAGAACAACAGGAGTGTAGCTGCCCTAGTTTGTAGATAATTTATCTAACAGTTGACAGTTGGCAAAGTGTTTGCTCAGCCGCTCTCTCTAAAATATATTGAGTGTGTGAGTACTCGTATGTCGTATCTGAGAGCATCTGCGACTCTCCGACACTATGAGTATTTACTGTGCTGTGTTATCAGTAAATAGTTTCTATTATACTCTGAAAATGTTGAAATATTGAAAATGAATAATTCACATTTTTATCACAGCAAATTTGAAAATACAATCAACTCTACATATCAGATATTCGATTTTAGTTATAACTAAGGCCCATGATATCTTTCACCCCAAAAATTTGTTTTGATTTTCCTGCTCTTCTACTGGTTGCCGCTGCCACTTAGCTGATAAGCGACCATCATCATTGAAGCAGCCTAAAACTCAATGAATCTATGAAATCACAGTAATGAGATGAAACTATTTAGCTCTGAGAATCTTGTATCATCACATATGTATCTCTAAGGGTATCGAGTATTCGGGGTACAAAATATAACATTTTCCCTTGTTGAGATACTAATCTGCTGACACAAGTCATAACAAATAAAAACGGATGCTCAATTGTTAAAATATCGCTTTGTTTGTCTATTTGGATGTCATTTATCGCCTTTTTGTGGTCTCAGCAATATCTGTTGACAGATATGCCGTTAGACTTCTATTTCGAAACGTTTTTATGTTACATCTTATTCCTATAAATATGTACATATGTATGCACATATAAAATACACACTTTTCATGTGTGTGATAAATCGAGATGTATTCGACTTTGGCTCACAAAGAAGTCGAAACAAACGAGAATGCAACTTATTTGTATGCAACCTGTCAACAAGTGCTCCACAGTTTTCTTTGAGAGTATATCTATATTTCAAAACACCTGTGATAAGTTTTGGACTTTTGAAGACGTCAACAAATGATCACGTCAATCAATTGAAAATGCAGCTCGAAACACAACAGAAATTCACAGATGTCAGAAGGATGAATTTGTTTTTGAGCGAAGAGAAAAGGGAGGGTCAAAAGGGGTTTGCAGCACGCTGCACGCTGCTTGGCGCGACATTAAAGACAACGTGCCGCTGGCAAGGACATTGGCTTTGCATACTTAAGGAGGCGCCAAAAATGAATGAGCCTGCAAGAATCATGGCAATGGAAAGAGGACAGTGGAGAGTGGACAGTGGACAGAGGACACAGGACGATAAGGGTAATGAAGACGAGAGAGAGCGAGTGCGAGCAATTGAAGGCGACCTCGTTGACTTTGTCGGCACGTGCTCGGAGGCTCGTGAGTTGGGGAAATAAATTTGTATACGAGTAGTTCGGCTCTCATGTTTTCTCTCGTCCAGTGTCCTGGCTCCTAAAAAAAGAACTCAGCTCGCATATGTAAGCAGTTATTTTTGCTTTCATTGTTTTCCTTGTTTGCTCTGAATTCTGGTGCCTCGCTTCGCCTTGTTTCGCATGCCACATGAAAAATGAAAGCGAAAATCAATAAACGAAGCACGCGATATATAGAATTAGGAACAAACAACGCCCACTGACCCCCCATCGTAATAGTAGTCCACGGGAATCTCTGAGGAGTTCAGGAATCGCAGCATCCGCAAGTGAAGGGTTCATATTCCATCCCGCAGACAAGTGGGATGAGATATGTATATTAATACTGACAACCAGGCAGTGTCATCAACCAACCTTATTTGACGTCGTCGTCGTCGACGTCTATTGAAGTCAAATAAGTGGCCAGGTTGCCACCCCAACTTCCAATCCCTGAGCCCTGTACTCTGTACTTGGAGTCGAAAGTGGTTCTTCAGCTTGAGTGTTTGTACACAGACTCTGCCTCCACCTCGGTCTCCTCCTTAGGCGACTGCCTGTTTACAACCTTTCTTCATATAATTTATGCTCACTGCAAGCTCTTATCCCTGCCCTAGAAACAGCGGCATGTTTTCCCCTATATCCTACACTATTTTTGTCGCTGCAGATTTTTCCTTACTTCATACAACACACACTCTTAAATGTAACTAGTGAATTAAGCGGATTTGCCAGGATCGTCAACTCAGCTAGTCAGACACATACATAGATGCTAAGCTACTCTGCTTCTTAAATTCCTGACTTAAATCGCTTGGTTGCCATGGATTTTGGCTTTAGATTTCTTTGACTCGGCTCAGAGGTCTTTTGTTTAGCATGTCGATTTGGTGTCCGTTATATGTCTGCCAGAGTAAGAGTATGTACCAAGGATATGTGCACACACACATACACACACACATACTCATAAATAAATTATGAGGCTGGCCTTATTCGTGTCGCTTCCCGACGAGACTTAAAAATGATGCACCGCCTTAGAGCGTGGAGTAATTGAAGATGAACACAGTGTCATCACCATGAGCTGTTAGTGACCAAATTATAATAATTAATAAGTAAATGAAATTAGAATTTTATATCAGCCACTGATTGCCTATTGCATAATACATATGTACATATGTATGTAAGTATGTACGCTACATATGTATGTGCCTGAAGTATGTGTTTGCGAATGTAGGAACTGACAACTTGGGGGCAAACACACTCTTGATTAGGGCCAATGGCAAAGCTGATTTAGCCTTCTTTATGGGTGTCATTAATATTATAATGAGTATTTTGTACACATATGTATATACATACATCGATTCATAAATATGTACGTACGATGCATACAAAACTGCCAACCAACATATTTTCTGCAAGGGTCAACCAATTTGATCGTTCAGCTCAATATAGGTGAAGGCTAAGCTACGTAATACATATGTATGTATGTATGTATGTATGATATGTATGGGCAAGAGAAATAATACAACAAACAAATTACCAAAGCGGCAATGCCATCGAAATATTATTCGACAAGCAAAACCAAAAGTTAACTTAATTCAAAAAGGCATGAAAGCAAAAAAAGATAATCAAAATCAAAAAAAAAAGAACAGAGAATATACTCAAGGTATGACAAATATGCAGAGGCGAAAACAAAATGCAGCAACTCGCAAAAACTGACGAATAAAGCCAGAGCAAGCGAGCAAGAGAGTGCAGGCTGCAACTGAGATTAAGAGAGCAAGAACAGTCGAAAAGAGCGAGACGAAATGGAAGAGAAGAGAGAAAGAACGACTGCGCAGAACATGCACATTGTCAGCTCAGCTCCAATAGACGAAAAGCACCAACCAGCACAGTACCGCGTAGCATTTAAATTTGCCCTGCTTGCTTGCCTTCTCGACGTCACGAAAACTAACTTATAAGCGCACAATTAGGCCAAGCGAGCAATGGCGACGACGCAACGTCGGCGTTAGCATCGGGGATTGGAAATGCGGCAGAGAATGCGACAACGACGCCAGCAATACTGCAGGCTGCTGAGCAGCATATAAAGCTGGAACCTTTATGAGTGTGTGTGTGTGTGCGTGTGTGCACTCGTGCATGTGTGTATGCAAATTACTGTGACAAGCAAAGCACAACACAACACAACACAGCCCGAAACTATGTCGCTGGGTCGCCTTGTCAATACTCTTGTGTTGTTGTAATTGTGTATCGTAGGTGTATAGTAGGAGTCCGACGGCGGAAGCGGTTTCACTTGTGTGGTTAGCAGGTTGAGCTGCTCCAGGCATCAAGTGCTCTGGGCAAGAGGTGCGTCTATGAATTATCCATAAATAATTCAGGAATTATCCATAAATAATTTCCGCAGCCCTACTATCACTATCCACAGCCTCCTAGTCAGCACGGCTAAGCGTCAAGAAAGAAAAGCAAGCCTTTTATTTGAATCTATCATCAAGCACTACTTAGTTTGTTTTGAGGTACATATACATACATACATCATGTATTGGTGGTGATGCTGTGGGCGAACTTTATAATAATATATCACCATTTTCAGAATCGACAGCCACACATAATTCGGACTATGTTCCTGTACCTGTATATTCTAAGGTATCTGGAATTCTAGACTATGTACATATATCTTGTCTTTTAGAGTCCTTAGGGAACAGCTACCATGTTGAAGAACTAAAATGTGAATGCAAGTGAATGTCGCGACAGTTACCCGACCTTGCAGCTAACTATTCTCTTCTAAGAGGTCTAAGATCGAATTGCCGTTAAATTAAAAGTAAACATTTAGTGTTTTCATTCCTATTTGCCCCAATTGCCAAAAGAGCGAAAGGCAAGAAAATACATACATATAGTATAGTAAGTAACTATGGGTTCGTTATGTCAACCCAATTACGCTCCGCTTGACAATAATTTAGGTTTCTGCAACCCTTTAAATATATAAATCGATGCCGTTCGATGCTTTTGTCAGTTATTTACTACGTACATATGTATGTCTGACAATCACTTTTCACAACGACACATGATTTAAATGATAATATAAAATGTGTAATCACCTTTACAGAACCTGATTCAATTAGTGGACAATTAAAAGAAAAGGCATAAGCAAAACATCTAAGATGAACAACTTTAATCGTCCACTTAATTACAAACAAATTGATCCGACTCAAAGCGAAATTGAATTTGAGTAGAACCATTTTAACATATTCAATTAATTGCAATTTCACTTGTAGGCATTTTACAAGAATATAATCGAATCAAATCGATATTTCCAAAAACTGAATAAAATAAATATATTATCCAGATTGCATTTCTAACATAATATTGTTTTTGTAGGAACTGAGCGAACAAGAAGCCAGGGAAAATGGAGTACACTCGTATTCCTCATCCTTCATATATTTGCAATTCCTATTAATTGATGAAACTCGTGTACTTTAAGGCATCGGGTATAAAAACCACTCTTTAGAAAGCTCACGCTTTGGCCCCGTAAATCAATTGGTAGCTCCTAATGGTGTCAAGTCTTTTGTCTGTTGCCAACTAGTTTACATAAGCCATGGAAATAGTTTGACCATGTTAGGATGTTACTCGGACAGAAGACAGGAGAAATCATCATTCTCTAATCCCGATCTCGATTTTGACTACTGGGTCTGTTCTAGGGAAGTGCTCATTTACCTTCGCCTAATTGTAGCCCTGCTCTGGTAAATGTGGGTTGTGTCAGTTGTTGTGAAGCGCTTTCTCGGAGCAATTCTACGGATTACGCAACATGCGATAGATGAGGAACAAGTGGCGTGAAAATGGAATTGGGAATGGGATGTGTGACGTGCGACGTGTGATATGGAATGTGGAATGTGGAAAGTGGAACATATATCACAAAGAAAGATTAGAGAAGAGTAGAGGGCAGTTGTAAGTGAAACAAAACGACAAACAACAAACAATTTAATTCCAATTTGCATTTTACAACAACAATAACAATTCGGCAGCAATACCAGATGCAACAGTAGCAATATATAGAGAATCAAGTGTTGGGGTCTGACAACACACGAGTGAATTAGCGAACTAGACTAACAGACGAGAAACTAGAAGCAGTTGAAATAGGGGCAGAGAGGAAGCTACTCAGCCGAGCACAGCTAGGAGTGACTTTGATTAGCTCAGATCGTTGGGCATGTGGACATACACACATACACACATACATACATACATACATACGTGTACCTACATACATACACATTTGTGTATTACATTCGTATGCATAATTTGATTAGATTATTAAATGATGAGCACGAAATGGAATACAGACAACTATATATACATATATATATGTATAAGATCATATATATATTTACTTATGCATTGACATATGTATGTACATATATGTAAGTATGTATTTATATACGTACATATATGTATAGGAAGAGACAAAGAAACTGAAGTACGTATTTGGCACCTAAATTGTAGAATCAATTTCACCATTTTCATATCATTTCTGACTGTGCTAAATTGAAATTATTTAACATATATTGTATGTAGTACTTGTATGTATTGTATATGGACATATAATTATATTCACCTTTTTGCAAGGAGTCGTGCATACAGCTGCAATTTATCGAGTGCGGTTCTATAAATGTACTATATATGTTGCAGTTTTATTTTATTGTTTTCCGTTAATTCTTATTTGTTTATGCAAAGCGTTAGTTTCTTTTTCTGTTATAGTGGTTAACAAATGTTACTTAGGTATACACTTGCGTCTAATTTTATTATAATCGTCTTGTATTAATAATATTTCATTTTATACACACGATTTTTTCTGATGGTGTTCTTGGGGTTCGAGTTGTTGTTGATATAGTTGATGCTGTTGTTGTTTTTGTTGATATTATTGATATTACTCTCAAAAAGCGTGTGACTATTTTTATTATATTTAGTGTTATTAATTTTGTAGTAGTAGTAGTTGTTGCTGTTGCTGTTGCTGTTGCTGTTGTTGTTGTTGTTGTTGCATCTCTTGTTATCACTAATTTTAATGGTCACTCACTGACACACATATAGTAGACATATAATTAGTAAAAATTCAATGCATTTAATTGGTTATATAAACCCAAACGCTTTTGCATCCAGCAAATCGACACGAACACGAGACACGAGCACGAGACACGGGACACGAACACGAGACACGCACGCACACTCGATAGTCAAAATTATTGGAAATCAACAAATTTGTTTGCATAGCAATTCGAAATGCACTGACTTAGCACAAGGCGTCTAAATATCTTAAAACGGAGTCTAAATTAAGTAAGAGTTCGTTTTATCAACGTGTAAACATTGCAAAGGCACAAACACTGGGCAAATGCAATAATTTAAAATATAATACGCCGATATTTTTGTTGTTTTTCACAGTTTTTTACGAATGCGTCTGGCGACGAATCTGCGTGCTCGGCTCCGCCTCACGTTTGAATCTAACGCCATAAAATGATGTGGACTGGCACGATGCCGTTGGATTTTATAAACGTAAACGGACTTGCGCAGTGAAGAGTCCTCGATACTTTTCTCTTTTCTGTTCTGTTCTGTTCTCTGGCATCGACACACTTAGCAAACGAAGATGGCGCGTAGCCGACTATTCTCTACCATATTTCAACAAAATCAATCGATTTGGCCTGAAAATCAACTTTACATTGACGCTTACACACACACAAATTAGAATTAGAAAAAACACTAGCTTGGCTTGATCAACATCACCCAATCGTTATATCGAGTTTGCTCGATATATGAACAAAAGTATTGTTTACACATTGTTATTGTATGCACATGCACTAGTCAAATATTGTATATGTACATACATATGTACATATATCCCTAGATCACACAATTACAACACAATTCAACTTTTGGCAGCAGAAAGTTTCTCTTATCAATCATCTGGCTCTCAGCTGTACATACAGCAGATGACGTCGTAAAATGTACATATGTACATATGTATGTATGTATGAATGTTGCCACGTACACGTGTTTCTTAAATCAAATCAAATCAAATCAGTCTGTCATTATATGCGTATCTATCAATTCGCGCGCATTTCGAAGCTCACATTGAATTTAAGCAGATTCCGATTTGCTAGCTGTTTCCCCTCAAATTCGAATTTTTCATTGAACTGAAATTGCGCTGTGGCCTGTTTGTTTTAAAATTTATTTCAATTATATTTTATGACATATGCATTTGTGTATGTATTAGATATATCTATCTGTATGAACGTGTTTAGGTGCTCTCAGTTTTGACGCCACTCGTGAGCTATCTTTCGTTCCAAAGTGCTCTCAGTTGCCTATCACTTGTTATTTATTAATATCTCTCTCTTTCTCGCTCTTCTCTCTCGCTCTTGTCGACTGCTTCTCTTTGTCTGGTGGTGTGTGTGCTCTTGCCATTTATTAGGGCACTAGGTTTTCATGCAAACCTCGGAAAACTGCTGCACACCAACACACATGCATACACACACACAGAGTCCGAAGCTGCGGACATTTTTGGGGCAACTTTTGCATTTCCTGTGCCTCTAAAAAGCTTTCAATATCGCAACAACTTGTCCACGTTTGACTTGAGTAAATTGAACTTGTATTGAATTCCAAAACCAAATTGTTTATGACATAATACAAAAAACAACTCGTATATACGAAATACTAATGCATTTCCATAAATATATGTACACACATACCATATACATATGTACATACATATGTACATATGTATGAATGCTTGAATTTGCTTAAATGTAAATGTTTGTATTTTTGAATGTAAAGAATGCTCACGCGCCATATGTTTTGAGCGCGATGGTCGGCGGGTGAAGGGCAGGAGATAGGAGGGAAGATGTCATGTTTGTTAGCTAAACATGTTACCTCGTGAGTGTGTGTTTAACAATAACGAGAAAAACTCGTTAGCAAAAGAAAAACATTTATATAAAATACTATCATACATTATGTATACGCGCTGTGTGCTGCTTTTTATCAGCAGCCACTCGGAGAGCAAAAGATAGGGCACTGAGCGAAGTCAACATTGAGAGAGAGAGAGAGAGAGGGAGAGAGAGACCACCATAGAGCGAAACACAGATATTGAGAGTGAGAGGGAACAAATAGTAGAAAAAGCTTTGCCACACAAATACACATACATGTATTTTCACACACACGAAGTCACTTAACACGCAGAAACTTTAATGGTGTGTGAGTGTGGTTGCGCTGCTGCTTTGACACACTTTTATATGACTTCGTTGATTTAAATTTTTCGTTTTTACGCTCATTATTTGTGTACTCTCTTTGGGTTGGCAGTTTCTACTTCTACTTCTGCTGCTGACTGACTTTGTGTTGTTGTGTGTTACTTTTAGCTTGACATTTGACCATTGGAATGAGCTGAGTTGAGCTAAGCTGTGTTGTGTTGAGCTGAGCTGAGCTGAGCTGGGGTGAGGTGAGGTGGGCAGAAAAGAACTAAACTGAGCAAACCTGCTGAGGCAGTTTGTTTTTGCCAATAATTTTCACATGCTCGCTCCTTGTACCAGCTGCTGCTTCTAATTCGAAGCCAGCAGAGCACAGATTCATATTAGAAAATGTGATTGTTTTTGTTGGGCCAGCGAATAGATTTGTGGTGTTAATTCAATTTCGATCCATCGAAATCTCAACACACATTTTGTAATCTAGTGCAATATGGTTATAATAGCACACACACAATTACGCTCACTCGTGTACTTATGTATGTACATACATACATATGTGCAAATGTATGTGAGTGTTGATTGTAGGTTTTGTTACGCGTCAAAAGTGTGGGGGCTTGCTTGGGTGTGAGTATTTATGTAACCAGCATGGCAGAGGCAATGGAAGAAGCAAAGCCAGACGTAGTGAGAAGCAAGTGAGCAAGCGAGCAAAATACTCATGCCAAGGCACACATACTTACATACTTTTTGGCATTGAAACAAAACGTAGTTCACAAAAAGCACACACACTATCACACGCACACACACACACACACACACACACATACGTTGAAGAACGCACGCATGCATACACACATAGATACGCACACACATCGATACAAGTTAGAAGACGGCATAAATAACGTAGAAGAAACAAACGCTGAACGCATAGACTCACTCACACTTGCCCACTTGCACGCTTCGACGCACACATACACGCGCAAAGAGCTTAGAGAGACACACACATGCATGCATATGTGCCCACATCTATGCATATACATACATAGGCATGTGTGTACATATGTAGTGTATGCTTGCAACTATAATTTAAGCGCGTGTGTGCACTATTTAATTAAATTTTGAACTGACGTCGCGACGTTTGTTTAACTCAACAACAAAAATACTCCGAAGAATAACAACAACAACAACAACTACTACTGCATGGCCAATAATGGATTCTTATTGATTTTAGTTGAGCAAATGTATAGCACATATTTCCCAAAGATCTTTTTTGATTAGATACTCGGCTATCGAATTCTTGTTGTATATTGTATACACATAGATACGCACATACGTATGTATGTATGTGTATGTACATGAACTTAAATGTGTCGTAGTTGACAACTGTGGACCACTTTAAATAATTGCATACATTAACACAGTACTATATTTAATTATTATTTATTGTTTTTATGATTGTGCACACACACTATCTGTACTTATTTAAGTACGCATGTAATTCATTTTAATATTGTTTAATAGTATGTACATATATAATGTGTGTTGCATATCAACAACAAAACTCACTGATGACGGTGCTCTGACTCTGACTGAACTCAACTGAACTGAACTGGACACTGAATGTGCTCGTTGTATCTGAACAATGTTTTGCCATGCACAAAATGCTTCTGTGCTTTTCTCTCTCCCTTTATCGCTCTCTCGTACTCTCAATCTCACAGCGTATTTCTGATTCTCTGTACAGCCGAGATTTCTATACAGAACTTAAAATTCCGATGGTGACGATGGTTAGTCAGTGGTTGCTCACACAGACGAACACACACAAAGTACTAACACACACTAGTAATAGCGTATGTGTGAGCAGAGAGCGCGAGAGGATTCTGTATCTGTGTCCAAATTTCAGAGCACGTTATTGTTGTATTAGTTTCAATTTTGCTTTCGTTGCCCATTTCAAATTGGAAAAGTTACCGAAAACAAAATGTGCTCAACGCACTCTCAAACTGGCGCTCTCTCAATACCTCATTCTCTGTTATGTTTGCTCTCTCTCTCTCTCTGTGATTTTATTCTCTTTCCGTTCACATCGATGTTATTGTCGCAGAAAACAACCACTTTTCGCTCCACTTGCACACAGCACTGAATCTAATTCAGTTGCACTTAGAATTGTATTCAATAAGATTGAATGAAAGAGAAACTTTTTTGAAACAAATTGGTAAATTCTAAGCAGCTATTATTTATTTCAATTCCTCATTTTTCCACAAAATGTTTCGTATATTACGAAATTGATTCATACAGATTTAATGACCACATTATGTTGATATTATTAACAAATCCAGACTGATAAGCAATGTCGATTGAACCGTCTACTTAAATACCGAATCCCAAGTATTCCACTTGGCTTCAATCTGAATTAAATTTCATATATCTGTGTAATAAATTCCTTTTGCGCTTTAGGTTATAAAACAAAAAAAAAATATAAAAATTTATAATAAAATGCGTTTTTTGTTTTAATTGACCAGCCCAATAAGAGCTTGAACCATTTTAATTTTACATTCCATTTGAGATTGTTGTCACTATGTTTATGATATTGCGAGTAGTTAAAAGTTGATATTTAACAAAAATTAAGCATCAATAGATTGTAATTGATTACTTGAAATTGCGATACGTTACGATAAATATCACACAAAATATAAATTAACTTTATAAAATTCTATAGGTAAAAACCCTGTTGAACTTCCTGCGAATATTTTCATTAATGAATAATTCTTTGAAAGATTTTAAATTACGTAAACTGAGATTCAAATATGAGTTTTCATTGTTATTTGTTTCATGGTCAATAGTTAAGCAAATTAATAAATAAGTGTGGAGTGCCTTTCGCTAGTCATTAATTTATAGTACTAGTTTTTATAAGTTCAGCTGTGATTTTTGGCGCTAAAGCTTATAATGTACGCATTTGTCTCCATGGGGCAAGGAACTGGTGCGACTTTGTGTTCCAAGTTTTCTAGTATCTGCAGAAATGTTAGTGTGGATCTATGACAGCTAACACTTGGATCGTCACTATTTTGCAGCAAGTTACAAGCATTGAACTGTTAAAATGTAAAATATTTATATTTTTGTATACAATTAAATATATATGCATCCCGAAATTTACCTTGTCTTCTAAGCGTGCGTCACTACACTCCATCAGCTGGGTCCGATGTAATACACATCCGATGCGCTGAATATTCGCTGTGTTTTTTGATAGTCGTCGCATTACCACTACGTCCGTTGCCTCGTTGGCCGGTACGTGATCGTTTCCAAACACCTCCTGCGCCCCAGTCCACTCATTTTCCGAATATATAAATTTATCCAATGGATCTAGAAGAGATTGTGAAGCCCTGTACGCAGCGCTTGTTAAGTAACTGCCTGGATAAGCGTCCGGTGGCCGTTCACAACCGATGATCTTTTCAAGAACTATGCGATAAATATGTAGTACCGGCTTATTGTCTAATACGCCTTGACCTAAACCACGTTGATCATCGCTAGCCAATCGACGGTCTTGCATGATTTCCAGCTCACCCGGTGCCAAAGAGGAGCCTCCCAGCGGTTGTCCAGTTAACAGTGTCAGGCGCATGTTGGCATCCTCAATGAAGATAGCCGAGGGAACCGGATAATAGTTTGCCTGCAATGGCAACTTATCAAACCGTCGACGCTTTATTAACTGCAGTCCATTGAGATCGGTGTAGAAGGTTTCCCCGCTGTCAATATGTGTTTGCAAGCGCATCACAACCTCCGTGTTGTCGATGTCACCAATATTGACAAGGTTGCGTATTTCAGGAAAATCGTTGCCACGCAAAATGGTCTGATGTATAACTTGCGGCAATCCCACGCTCACATAAGACTCCAGTTCTCCCTCACTAACGAGCACCACAGGAGAAGCACCGTTCATCATTGAGAGTGCAGGTCCATTTGGCAAGAACAAATAGGCGCCCGACTTATCTCCATGTGAGCGTGTGCCATATTTAAGGAACTTGAGGTGTACTGGCACGTGAGGACTGTCCGGAGTAAGCTGCATTGATTTCAACATTCCATGCTCTGAAAATGCCAATGTGGGTCCAGAACCAACGCGAAGGGCTAACTCTCGATGATCCCCAAACTTGACGACCTCTGGATATTGTCCCAAAGACACAGATAGCGAATTGCTGTTAAGCAGTAGCTGAGAAGCGAATGATGTGTGGCTGCTTGAAAGAACATTATTGCAATTAAAGTGAATACTCTGAATCGGATGTTTATGTGTCATACTTACGTTGGCTTCGAATCGGTCACGGTTAACACGTAGGTGACTAGGCCCATTGGAGGCACGCGGGCCTCAAAGATAATTCGAAATTTGGTAGTGGATCCCTGCGGATTGACAGTCTTGCTAAGCGTGTCGTGGTGCCAGCTCCAAACGGGCGACACCTGCGCCTTGACAGTGTTGCCAGCCAAATCGCTGACACTTATGAACGGGCTGGATACATAGAAATCTACGAGCTGTTGACGCCAATGTGGCAATGTATTGTGCAAGACCACATGCTTGTTGGGTAGCTCTTCGCCCAGTATGATGGTAATGCGACTCTCCTCCACTCCGACACCTGGCCAGCGTGAATCATCCAAGGTAAAGTAATGGAAGTTGTAGTCAGGAGTGTAGATGGTGGGATTGGTCAACAGGCGATATATCGCTTGTTGCATCACAAAGTGGCAGGCCTTGAGCGCTTCTATCATACGCCTTTCGTAATCCAGCACTACATGCGTTTTGGCAGTGCCTGTGATGCCATCGTGATGCTGAAATAACGAGAGTTCTCGACGCGCCAACTCCAGTTTCTGGGCAAAGCCCGCATTCGAATCCCAGGGCTTCCAAGAATTCAACATTTCGGCAGCACGCAGATAGTGCATTAGAACGCGATCCATACGCTTATAATACGGACGCGAGGTGTAATAGCCACTCCAATAGTTATCGGAGCGATCCGCATATGTGAAAAAGTCACCACTTAGCGATGGAAAACTCTGCCCTGAACTGTGCACAGCATCAAAGTATTCCTGCAGCGTACCAAACTGGGCCTCCACATTGAAAGCGTAGTGTCCGTTGATGTACTCGAAGAGCCTTTCATAGTTCACACGCTGCACATCCCATTCAGTATTCTGCTTGTAACGAAAATCATCGCCCAGCGGCACGAGGAGCGTATTCGTGCGATACAATTCGGCTTTCTTTTTCCACTGATCCACTAGGAGCTCCGAACGTGCTGCCACATTGTTGTCGTCGATAGCGCGAGGTGGCACTCGCCATGGGCAACTTAGGCCAAAAGAGCCGATGCGCTTAAAGTCGAACTGACAGCACACCTTGGGATCTGGACCACAAGTATGTGGAATATCGTATGAGTAAAAGGGCATCATATGGGTAAATAGAGCCGCATTGCCATGCGTCTCCCATATTTGACGCCAATAAAATTCGAGATTTCGCTGTTGTGCCAACTCTTTTTTCACCGAATAGTGCGTGCGCTGTATGAGAAGGTTCTTGAAGCCACTTCGTTGCAGCACATACGGCAGGCTGGGGCTGTGGCCAAATGGATCAATAGCCCATGATGAGGTGGGGGTTATATTAAAGTGTTCCTTTAACCAGGTTTGACCTTCGGTAAGCTGCAGCAAAACGTTGCGCCAATGTGAGTTCGCCTCGTCAGGCATTACCCAGCCACCCGTAACAAATTCCAATTGACCTTTCTTCACCAGCCTGCAAAGATACAAAAACAGTTCAATCGAAAATCAATGAAGTGCTATAATTTCCTTACAATTTCATTTGCTGCTTCTTATTCTCACCCAAGTCTTCGTAGAATCGAGAGAAATACGAAATTTCTGCCCAAATGAATTTCATATCTGGATTCTCAGTAAGATGACGCAAAGCATTTGACAAAATATGTTTCGTATCTGTAATTGGTCAGATTATTTAGGTATGACAACAAATATACATTTTTGCAAATATCGAAATGATTGGTGTCTCATTATGAGTACCGAATCTAATGTACCCTTAATTAGGTACGTGTTCTCTGCAAAAACATAAGATATTCGGAACAAATTATTACAAAATATGCGTTGCACAATCAGGCAGACTACTGAGGCATGAAGTTTAGTTCTTATCAAGAAAGTCCATCGCCACGTTTCATGAAACTTTAAACATTAAAAACAGAATTTTTGAACTTCACCTACCAGCGTTGTAATAATCTTCGAATGTTTGTATCCAGCCAGGATCGTTGTGGGAATGCGGCACAACGAATACCTTTAGCTTGTGGTGACTATTATACTTAAGCAGATCATATTTGATATTCCAGCCCTGCTTCCAGACACCACCATCCACATCCGCAAACGACATGCGATCGTACATTTCCAGCATTTGTATATCAACCTCTGGCACCTGCCTTACCACATCGTTGCACTCCTCGGTTTCGCCATCTCCCTGTATGTCCCGGTGCTCTAAGATGTCCTTTGCTTTTGCTGGTCTCTTATCCAAACTTTGCCGTGCATTTCTGGACATTTCTTTACCATGTCCATGATTTTGGGCTTCATTTTCCTGGTGATGCAGTTTGCTTTCAAGAGCAAAGTAATTTGACTGAACAAATATGAGTTAAGTTACTACTTGAAAACACACACAAAAAATTCTCTTACCTTTTTCGCATTTGGAGCTGGGGCTGCAAAATTAAGGATCACATACAAGCTGAGAAAGATTAATAGGCAGCCACAGCAAATGAGAAGCGCAAAACGTCGACGAATGCGCAGCATTTCCGCATTAATTCAGCATTGATCCACACACCAATAGGTATAAAAACTATTTAAGAGGAAGCGTATTTTTCCGCATAAACAATTTGTTTAGTAAACCGATTATCCGATTCGACTACTAGGCTGGTAAAGCAATCGATGATTTTCGATTTATCAATATTTTTTATATTTCCAAAACATCGATATAATTTGTGAGAATAGATTTTAGCGATGTTCCCAAATGCGCGAAATCGTGTTTTCTCTCGAGCAACTCCATATAAAACAAAGTGCCTTGCAACAGTTTTCCGGCGACATTTCTGCAGTTTCCAGCCCCAAATTTTGAATTTTATCGATAAGCCGATACTGGAATGTATGTGGATGTCAAATCATCTGTTCCACATGCCTATAACATATTCCACAGTAAAAAGATGCATAAAAGATGGATAATTAAAAAAAAAATTAAAAGGGTCTGAGCATTTTTTCTGGATAAGAAATAAAATTAATATTGTGACATTAAAATTTAAAAAAATATTGCAACCAAGTTGCAATAATATGTGCTTGGAATATTGTCGCCATAGAAATAAGCAGTGCATGTGATTTGATCTGTTTTTTTAAACCCGCTACCCATAGGGTAGAAATGTATGTAACAGGTAGAAGGGGCATCTCCGACCCTATAAATTATGGTTGCGCAAATCAGAGAGTTATGCGGGGATAGTACATTTGCAGTAACTGTCTTCCGAGTCGTCCGATATTTTTGTTTAAAGTCGACTTTTTTTATTACAATCAATCTCAACACTGATCTTAAGATCAATTCACTTTCGCCTTTAGTGACGCTACGATAAGAATTGGCGCGTTGTTAACAACACTGTATCGATCGATTTGACACTAAAAATGCTGGCAAGCATCGACAGAACAGCTACAGCAAATATTGTCCCTTAAATTTGGGCAAATAGAAAAAAATCTAAAAAAAGCATTTAAGTAAAAAAAAATGCCAGAATTCCCGCTGCCCGCTGTTTGCAATTTTTTCAAGTAAATGGTATTTGAAAAAAGCCAGTTTTGACGGGAAAAAGCGACTCTGGCAACACTGTTAGTAGGGGTCTTAGTTTCTTTTGCTGACAATCTGGCATATTCTGCCATCTATGGTATATTTTGAAAGTTGTACTCACGGTTGCCATTCCAAAAAAAAATTTTTGTACCAAAATTTTGGAAAAATGTACGAATTTTAGCAAAAATGTACCACAAATTTGTTCACGAAAGATTTTTTGTATTTCACAAATTGTGATTAACAATATATAACTGTTTACGTAGTGATAGACCTTAGATTAGAATTGACACAATACGTCGCAAATCGACTGTGGGCGATATTTTCCAGTGTTAGTCATGGCTCAATTTCTAACTGATACAAAATTTGTGTCTGGTGGAACAGAGCCAGTTGTTAAAATAATATGTGTGAACATAAAATTTTATGAAGAATTTAAATTCTAGACCAGGCATATTGAAAATGTACCAAAATGAGAAAAAGTGATCCAATATACCAACGCATAAAAAATTTACCAGTTTTGGTACATTTGTACCAAAAGTGGCAACCGTGGTTGTACTATACCGATATACCAAATATACAATTTGGTATGTTTTAGTATTTTTGATATATTGTGAGAAAAACACCGCAATATATTGCTTTTATTCAATATGGGTAGCAAGTACCTCACAGTCGAGCACACTCGAATGTAACTTTCTTATTTGTTTTTTTCTAATAATTTCATATATTTAATATAAATGTTTGAGTGGTGCCCATAAATTTTTATTTTTTACCATTTCTGTGTCAAGTTTAGGATCATAAAGGTCTGCAAAAACAGTCACTCTAAAATTTATTGAACTTGCGAAATATGTTGCTTTTTCACACTTCAAATTTTTGCTTATCTGAAAACATCGCATAACTTTAAAATTGCCAAAAGCGTTTATTTCCCAGATATGCGAATTCATGTAATTTCAACATTTTTGCAGCGATATTTCGTTCCAGAGTTCCCAGCAATGTTACCGCAAAAATTTTGCAAGGCCGTTTTTTATATATGGAGTTGCGCGGAAAAAACAAGATTTCGCGCATCTGGAAACTGCGCTTTAGCATAAATGAGCCCTAAATATACTAAAATGGCACCATTTCACACCTTTTTCATTGAAAATAAGCTTATAATTTGTTCATAAAATGATAAAATAAATATATATGTGAACATAATCTTTTGCAAAAAAGACATGAAAATAAACCTATGGAGTTTCCATATTTTTTTTTTAATTTATAAATATACATTGCATTTATTCCCATTTACTTATGCTTACTTAACTTATTTGTACATGTAATGGGTGTAAATTTGTAAGTATATTTTTTTGATTAAGCAATCGGCAGGAGATTATCATTATTTTTAATTCTCGACTCCCATAAATGATGGCGTAACCAAAATACCCAACTTTATATACTTTTACTTTTGCACTAAAAATAGTATAATTGGCATTGAGGTCACTCCGTAAATCAGTTAAGATTTAATAAAAAAAAAATTGCAGAAAATTCGTGCTTTCAACGACCCAGCACTAAAAATGTAAAAAAAAAGGTGCATTAAATAAAAGCATCATCGTCCAATTACTTGCGGAATGCAAGCTTTTGGAGTTTCATCGATTTATTCAGAGTCCTTGTCAGCTTTGCAGCAGGGTAGGCTGTGATAAAATACCAGAGATAAATCTATAAATTAAATAATATAAGAATAATAAGTATTCTAAATTGAAAGTGCGCCTGCATCTGCAAACGCGGCCATAGCCTTGATTACCATATTTAAATGCTAATTGAGTCATACCGCGATACTGCTTTAGAATTTGTTGTCCATTGCGCCATGAAGCGTCAAAACGTAAGAACACTGTCGCTTGTGGTATGCACATTTACCTATTTGCTCATTGGCGCGGCAGTCTTTGACTCGCTTGAATCACAAACTGAAGCAAAGCGTTGGGAATTTTTGCAAGGTACATATATTAACAATCAATATATATTCCGGCAATATCCAAATGCACTCATACACATACATAAATGCCTACATGAAAGCACCTCATCTGAATGATATTATTCATCCTCCATTTTAAAATTCCGTAATGATAAAGTATTTAAATAAGTATATTTTTCGTAGCCAATATTTTACATAGTAGAAACAAGTATTCCACATCTGTTTTTTGTTATTCACTCACTAATACACTCATGTAATATTAAAGTTAATATAGCTTTTGTTTTGTGTTGTTTTTGTTTTTTTTTTGGTTTGGTAATTGGCCAGTACTTTTTACAATATTGATAATTGATATTGGAATTCGCATCAAACTTTGTTTTCATGCCGTAGCGGTGAAGAATAATTTCGTTAAGAAATACAATGTGAGTACAGAAGACTACCGGATGATCGAAATAGTAATAATTGAGAACAAACCACACAAGGCGGGACCTCAGTGGAAATTCGCTGGCGCATTTTATTTTGCCACTGTAGTGCTGGCAATGATTGGTAAATATTTAGATATTTTTTTTTTAAAGCAATACAAATGCGTTCGATAAACATATTTAGAAAATATACTTCAATATACCGGATTATAAAGACCATATTTGTATTCCTACTATCTATTGATGAGAGTCTATGTTAAATATATGTATATAGGGACTTCCAATACTGAAATATAACATACATTAATAATTTTAAAGAAGCAATTAAGCAATAGCTGGAAAACAATCACCTGAATTTTCCAACCAGAAGACGTATTTAGTTAAATGCAATTGATTAAATGATATAAAATGGATATCAGGAAAAATATTTGAATTACTGATGGTTTTATTTTTAGTTGCTATTGGATACAACTCGATATTTTGTTAAATGTGTTGTAAAGTTGATAATGATAGTAGCAACTTCAATTGCAATCGAGCATTAACTCAAATACATCCTGCAGTATGTGTCTTAACTTAACGAAGTAATAAATAGTAAAAAGTTCGTTTTCGAACCAAATTTTATATATGTGTACAACTTTTAATATATGTATGTATATGAAAAGTAGGAATTTTAAGTAACCCCTACTTGTTGCACGATCAAATGCCGTGAAAGATAGTTCAGTCAATAAGTCATGACATTGAATTTTACCAGTATATACACATAAACAGAAGAATGTAAGTATCTTCAAAATGTAAAATGTATAGAGATGCCGAATAAGATTGTAAAATGAGCAGCGGTTAAAACGCAACTTATGTATATTTTGGTAAATACTTAGATAGAATTGATAGAACGACATGTACATAAGAACTATGTACATACATACATATGCATTCCTTTAAATCTAGATCTGCGATCTATAACATATTGCAGGCTATGGACATTCCACACCGACTACAGTGGCTGGGAAACTATTTACAATGTGCTATGCTATGGTATGATCAGTCCAATAGAGCAGAAATAGAGCGTATAGCTGCTCCAATGCTACTTGTGCACTATTTAAATTTTCTTTTCTTTTCTTGTCTTGTGTCTGTGTGTTTCAGGTGGGCATCCCATTGGGTCTTGTAATGTTCCAGTCGATCGGCGAACGACTTAACAAGTTTGCTTCTGTGATCATTAGACGAGCGAAGCGAGCAAGTGGAGCACGTTGTACGGATGCCACTGAAATGAATCTTATGCTAGCCACTGGCATGTTGTCCTCAATTATTATTACGACGGGAGCTGCAGTCTTCTCGCGCTACGAGGGCTGGAGTTACTTTGATAGTTTCTATTATTGCTTTGTGACATTGACCACAATTGGGTTTGGCGACTATGTGGCTTTGCAAAATGATCAAGCGCTAACTAATAAGCCAGGATATGTTGCTCTTAGTTTGGTGTTCATTCTCTTTGGCCTAGCAGTAGTTGCTGCTAGTATTAATCTTCTGGTGCTGCGATTCATGACTATGTATGTTGGATATCTGGATGGACGATTTGGTTCAGTCGCATTACTTCGGTATTCCTCTCAATTGCAGGCAAGCTGAGGATGCTAAGAGGGACGAACAGGATGCCCAAAATATAGCAGCAGGAAATCAACCACTCACTTTCGATGACGATTCCACATACAACATGCATGGCAAGTTGCTCGAAAACAATTACACCACCGAAAATGATGAGACGGTTTCCCTTTGCTCTTGTACCTGCATGGGGGGCACGCGATGTCTGAATCATGAGCAGTTTGTTGATCCCGATTTTCAGCCAATGGACATTATTGAGAGCACACTCTGTTTGAAACGTGCATCCGTTTGACAAGAAGAAGATCAAATAAATATACTCTTATTATAAGTACCAAAACAGTCTACCGGAATCAGAGTCTACTTTTAGCAAATACATAGTTCTCTCTTTGTTCGAGGTATATACATATATATATACATATATATATACATAGCTTATATATTTGTATATAGCAATAATAATTGTTGTGTGAATCTCATTATAATTATATACTTACCTGACAAAATGTGACAATTGTTTGAATCCATTTATTCCGAACTAAATGTGATCGAAGTAGTCGAATGTTAGGCATTAGCATTTTTAAGTTGTGCCAGTATCATTCCAACATCGACTCGACTCCTGTACACGTATAGAAAAAAGTAAGAAAATTATACGTAGAAATCATTTTAAAAGCGGCGGGTCAGGTTTTCAACGAAAAAAAGCAAATCCTCGTATACTCTCGTATCTAGTAACTATGCGTGAAATTGTGCATATTCAGGCTGGCCAGTGTGGCAATCAGATAGGAGGCAAGTTCTGGGAGGTCATCTCAGATGAACATTGCATCGATGCGACGGGGACGTATTATGGCGATAGTGATCTGCAATTGGAGCGTATCAATGTGTACTACAATGAGGCCACTGGTGCCAAATATGTACCACGGGCCATTCTTGTCGATCTGGAGCCCGGCACCATGGACTCTGTGCGCTCGGGTGCTTTCGGCCAGATCTTCCGACCCGATAACTTCGTTTTCGGTCAATCAGGTGCGGGCAACAACTGGGCGAAAGGACACTACACTGAAGGAGCCGAACTGGTTGACTCTGTGCTCGACGTGGTCCGTAAGGAATCCGAAGGATGCGACTGTCTCCAGGTGGGTATATACATACGGTGAAAATTATCAATTTACCGTCAACATTGGTTTCCACAGGGTTTCCAACTGACTCATTCGCTGGGGGGTGGCACCGGATCGGGCATGGGGACTTTGCTCATCTCGAAGATTCGCGAGGAGTACCCGGATCGCATCATGAACACCTTCTCGGTAGTGCCTTCGCCCAAGGTATCTGACACTGTAGTCGAGCCCTACAATGCCACCCTAAGTGTGCATCAGTTGGTTGAAAATACTGATGAGACTTATTGCATTGACAACGAAGCACTGTATGACATCTGCTTCCGCACTTTGAAGCTGACGACGCCCACTTATGGTGATCTTAATCACTTGGTGTCGGCCACAATGTCGGGAGTGACAACCTGCTTGCGCTTCCCAGGTCAATTAAATGCCGACTTGCGAAAATTGGCCGTAAACATGGTACCCTTCCCTCGTCTGCACTTCTTCATGCCTGGATTTGCACCGCTAACGTCTCGTGGATCGCAGCAGTATCGCGCTCTAACCGTTCCAGAGTTGACACAACAAATGTTCGATGCCAAGAATATGATGGCGGCATGTGATCCGCGTCATGGTCGCTATTTAACAGTTGCAGCCATCTTCAGAGGCCGCATGTCCATGAAGGAAGTGGACGAACAGATGCTCAATATACAGAATAAGAACAGCAGCTTCTTTGTGGAATGGATTCCAAACAATTGCAAAACTGCGGTGTGCGATATTCCACCGAGAGGTTTAAAGATGTCTGCCACATTCATTGGTAATTCTACGGCCATTCAGGAGCTTTTTAAGCGTGTCTCGGAACAGTTCACTGCCATGTTCCGACGTAAGGCCTTCTTGCATTGGTACACTGGAGAGGGTATGGATGAGATGGAGTTCACCGAAGCGGAGAGCAACATGAATGATTTGGTATCCGAGTACCAGCAGTATCAAGAGGCCACTGCCGACGAAGAAGGAGAATTCGATGAAGACGAAGAAGGAGGCGGCGATGAGTAGTTTTCGTTTCACATACAATCGCATATTAAGACTGAAAACGCGCAATCCTGATAAAATAGATGAAGATGCCAACTACCGATAGACTGGTTACAATCAACGTTATTGCTATTGTGTTCCATATACATAAGTATTATTAATCTCCCTGTTTGGTGGTGCGACACAACTGCATCCATACTCATAAATACAGATTCATGCAAGTCATTTAACTAAAGGATCTATTTTATTGGTTATTGATATTCGATGCGACTTTTAGTAACTAAATTTACTTTTATTGTGGTTAATTATAGAAATGTTTACAATATTTGGGTGTAGGTAAAAACAGAAATTAAATTATTTTAAATAAATTACAAATTGTACGCATTTCATTACGCATTAAACATCATCAAAAAGTCCGCGAGGCGGCATTCCAACATTCTCTGCTTCATTTCGATCGTTTGTGCTTCGAAAACCAATCTGCATTTGAGTGCTAACGCCAAATCTATCATTAATTTCCTCCGACAATGAGCGAGGTACTCCCAGCGCTGAAGAGGAAGCTACTGCAGCGTAGTCAACACTAGCGTCGCCATCCCGCAATAAGCCATCTGCTGGTGTTCGATTTCCACCAATTAACTGATTGACGCCACCGCCTCCTCCACGATATTTACTAAGGTATTCATGACTGGGCATAGTGTCGGCGCGTCTTCTGGCCATTGCTTCTTCGGTTCGCTGTCGACGGCGCTTTTCGCGAGCTATCAAATCCTTTCCCTCCTGCACTAGCTCGGTTGCAATCGTTTCGTGCTGCAGAAACTGTTGGAAACCCAAGGCATTCAAAGCCCGACTACCTAGACTAAACCAGGTGGCCAGGCAAAATGCCAGCATGCACATAGGAAAGTATATATTGAAGCCATTCGAAATGATGCCGATTACGTCCATGTGACCCATAATTTGCGTATAATACGTTTCCATAATGCGCTGCAATGATAATATTTAATTATATGATATTAGATGGTAGTAGTTACTCACCTTTTTTATGATGTGAGAATCCATATGAATAAGACCAAGAAAATTTAGACACATTGGTGGTGTTAGACGACAGAGAAGCATACCACTAAAGATTAAGCTATGCTCATTCGTCTGGTGATGGGGTGCCAGGTAATAAATATTAAGAAAGCGTATCCTAAGAATTGTAGAATAGGTGCAGTAGAAGAAGTAGCACAACACACCCATAGAAAAGACTTCAATTGTGAAAAAATCATAAGTTCCCTTGGCCACATTGATCACATTGGCAAATATCGAGAGGACCGGATGGCGACTGAAGAAAGTGAGTTCGCTCCACACGACCATCGCTGACATGGTAGCCGAGAGCACGCAGAGCGCCTTAAGGAATGGAGCCTTAAAAACACACTCCCAATACCATTGCACAGAGCCGCTAAACAAGATTCTTTCCAGCTGCGACCGCTTGCATGGAAACTCAGTTTTGAAGCAACGCTCAGCTGAATGCATGTTGTGTGCGACGTCTTCCAAGTGTAGCACCGTCTTCACTTGAACGCTCCAAAGTGCCTCAGTGCGTTGCAGAGTCTGTAACGATTTGATCACCTGTTTATGTATGCGTACAAGCGCTTTCTCCGAGGGCACAATGGTAGAACTGGTGCCACCGAAGCTACCCATGCCGTTGCCGCAGCTTCGCGAGAAATTGCGACTGGCCCGCTCATGCAGCTCAATAGGTACCTTGCGCAATATGGTCTCGACGCACGATCGCAACTCGTGATTGTTAGGCACCGCTCGACTGATGCACTGCAGAGACTCAAGCACGTCGTCGACATGCTCCTCCGCCTCCGCCTTATCCGTGCTAAGCTTGGCAGCCTTGAAATAAGCATATTGCAGCGCAAACCCCGGTTTGGCGTTATTCCAGAGAGATCGAGGCACTTCCACGAGTGCATAGCCCAAAAGGAGTATAAGTAAAAAGAGGCCCCATGTATTTGAAGCCGATGAAGCAATCGCCTTTAGTTTCTGCCAATCAAGGGAGACGCCCTTGACGGAAATATAGATGAGCAGGACACCGCAGATGAATAAATAGGATCCATAGTAGATGGCATTCTCAATTAGGGCCGATTTCAGTTTGCCCTTTATGGTAAAATCGCCGGCTTTAAGATACGACTGCATTAGTGGCATTATTAGCCACGTTAGAAACTGTGAGCTCCAGTAGATGATACGCCACAAATTGGGGAACACCGACTCAGGTACCATGCCCCACGGCTCTTGACACTCCTGTGGTCGTAATGTGTCTGTTGTTGATGATATATTTATAGTGACACTGCCATTGGAAATTGGCTTGTGCTCTTCTAGGCATTGCCGGTAAAGAGTCTGAAACGAAATATATTAGTTGACGAATAATATGTATTAAAACTCCAAACACCCACTGACGTCACATCCAATGGAATGGTAAAAACAATCAGAAAAGAAAAACACCAGGCCGTCAACACGGAGAGTGTTACAAGGATGTGTTGACGTTGAATATTTCCATATCGATATAGCAAGACGCTAGCCAAGAATAAAGCGACAATAACGGCGAATGTCAGCAAGTATGCCATTTCCTTTTTCCTCTTTTTATTTTCCACCAAATGCAAATGCAGTCTAAGCGGCGTCGAGCTGTTTTGCCTCTCCTTGGTGATTGTTGTTGTTCTTGTTATTAGTGCGTTTCTGCTGCAACTGTCGAGCAGTTTCGCGATGCATTTCCTCCAGACTCTGCAAACCCTGCGATTTGAGAGGTATCAAACGCGGTTTAGCAAGCAATAAGTCAGTTTTATGCTCGAAAAACAATTTTCCTGTACTAGGCTCAATCAATTCAATTTTCTCATTTACGTTTCTAAGCAATTCACGCTCTATCGCCGACATACTCTCATAACTGCTGGTTGAGCAATTATGTAAATATCTATATATATTTTTGTGCCAGTCAGTAATTATTAATTATTTTTTTAGTAGACCAAATATTATGTTATTTTTATTCCTTGCAGGTGCAGAAACATCGTCGGCACTATTGATTGACTGACTTATCGATGTTTTAAAACTTTGTGAAAACATCGATTTTTTTTTGGTAATACCCTGCCATATAACTGGCTTAGACTGGATTGCATAATTGAAACTTTCTGAAAAGTAGAACCTTCCGACGCGACATTCTAAAGGCGGTTGTGTGCAAGAGACGGATGCAGCCACAATCGTTTGTACAAACTTATACTTTGAGAATGCCCCCAGTGTTGCGAAATTTATTAAATCTATTAAATTAGCCTATTTTCGGTTAATTTTAATGTTATTTTTAATCTTTTCTGAGTTTGTTTACTTTAGCAACCCTAAACAGCTGTTTAAATGGTGCGTCTTTCGTGTTCGACACTTGCATCATAAATTCGCATCATTCAAACACAAACCCTTGGTCTAAATAAAGTAAAGTTATATATTTACCAAAATAAGATTTAAGGACAGGCAGTTTTATACAACACCAAAATTTGAATGCAAGAAAATAAATACCAAAATGTAAAATTCTGATATTGCCATCTGGTTACATCTTAAAGTGCATTAAGTATATAAGGATATAACATTTAACCCATATTTTCTCTCTTGAATTATGGATTGCTTTCTTTTGTTTGGCTTTTTCAATCACAGTTGGCAGCATTGCAAGCGGAGTGGAAACAGCTGACTCTGTCAACGAGTTGGCAGCGCTCACTGCTTATGTTTTTGTTTTGCTGGCAAATTACTAAAGAACATTTTCAAGTTTAAGTAGGATTAGAAGTGAAACTCTCAGACAAAAAAATTTTGTGGCCATGGAGAGCAATGCCTTAGTAAATAATGCAGAAAAGGCGCAAAACTGTCGCACTAGCGGAGATGGCATGGAGCAAGCGGAAATAATTCCATCAACTAAAATAGAGCAGAATCAATTAGTGAGCAGTGTGAGCAAACGACCCCAATTATCCCGTAAAGACAGCACAGCTGCTCAAGAGGCGGTAATTGCCCGCAAGACATCATCCGCAGGTTCCACCTCTTCCTCTGCGTCCCTTCCGTTGCCCGGCCTTCACTCACTCTACCGTCGTTCTGAAATCGTGAGTCGCAGCCTTGGCCCGGCAATGCCCAAAGGAGAGCTTGTGCAGTTGAAGCCACGGTTGGTAAGCACTTCGGATCCACTTCCAGAGCACAAGAAGACTAAGCCACCAAAGTTTATCCCATACGAACCATATCCAGGAGCTGTCAATCCCATGACAGAGACACAGCAAAGAGTTCAACGCGTTGGTAGAAACAACATAGACATTGCCGTTCTGGCCGACCAGGTATCCAGTCTTCGCACCCAAGAACTGAATCCTAATGAACAGGTCGAAGGCAACAGTGAGCAGAATACGGCTAACAGTGAAGATCTGCAGCAATTAAAAGAGCAGCTTACCAAAGTGCAGGCTGAACGGGATTATTTGCAAGCACAGCATAAGTTCCAGACCCAGGTCAATGGGGAGCTGAAAAGCCTGTTGGTGGCGTCTGTGGGCGAGGATTTGCAGACCAAAGTCAATGTACTTACCGAGGATAAATTGCAACTTGCGCGTGCCTTGATCGATACGGCCAACAATCTCACCACACACACGGAACAGATCGAGTTTTTGGCCAATCAGTGTGAGGTGTGGCGATCGAAGTTTCTTGCTAGCAGTGTCATGGTCGAGGAGCTGGCGCGATGGAAAGCGGATCTTACGCATAAGAATCAAATGCTCAATGAATCTACAAAGCAATTGTTGCATGCAACACATCAGATACGGGAGATTCAGTTAGACATGCTGAAGCAACTGAAGTTCCTGGCCAAGATACGTTATCTGAATCTACCCGCTACGGATGTGATCAGCTTAAGTTCAGAGAACTTAAACATTCTACAGCGGATGGTGCTACACTCCGGCGTGGGGATTCCGGAGACAACTCTGAAGTTGTCCAGCGCCTCAACCAGTCCGCTGTGCGAGGCAGAGAAGTACGCTGTACAGGTTTGTCGATTAGCTCAATTTGATAATTCATATTTAATTATGTTGCCGCTATTGTTGTTGCAGGCCCTTGAGTTTATAAGCCAACCGCTTATGGCCACAGATGAAGCTATTAGAGCGCTATTCGGACAGGTTCAAAGGCCACCTTGCACCTTGGCAGGCGCTGCAGCTCACCCAGAATTAGATTCCCTTCAGCAACAGCAATAGCTTATTTATGGTTTACTAATAAAATAAATAAGATATGTGTGGTTTGTGTATCCAATAAGCTCTGCTTAAATTATATGCTATGGTTTGTGTCTTGTGTCTTAATGTGTAAATCGCGCGCTAGCTTGTCAAATTATTCAATAAGATCAAATTTGGTAATAATAAATTTGTCAGAATAGAATTTTTTATTTCTTGTGAAAAATCAAAATTGCCTACATTTGCGTCTGCTTCCAAGTTCATTTAGCAGCCGACACATAATTACCTCTATCATACCTCTATCATACCTCTGTAGATAATAACCCTATTTTAAAGAAGTCTATGAAATACCCGCTACCGATTCAAAATACCCCTTAGAGAATAACTTTTTGTTATCAAATTTCCGGTACTCATAGGCTTTAGTTATTTTGTGTACTAAGAATCGGTACGCCCTCTTTAAAATTACAGTTGCTCCTAACTTTTTTTAATATTTCGTGGGCCAAAATCTGAAATAAACTTCATCAATTGCAACTATAACAAGTGTTGTCAAAGTAGTGCCGACACAATATTGCACGACATGGCTATACCGCGACTTGACTTTTACTTTATAGGTCAGATATGGCCCATATCTACAAATGTACCAAAACTGGTACATTTTCTATGCGTTGGTACATTGGATCACTTTTTTTCATATTGGTACATTTTCCAAATTTCTAAGCGAAAAAAAACTTTCCATAGTACCTCTAATGAAAACTTTTGAAAATTTATACTATGATGATCCTGATGATATAATATCCCAATGGAACCAACTTCGACTTTCTTTAAAACAGGGAAAAGAAAAAGATATTAGTAAATTTTGGACAGACATTGAAAGTAAAAAAAAATGGTGTTGACGAACCGCTCTTCAGGAGCTTAATAGAATTCATAAACAACTTGATTTCGTCTGGTGCTGCAGAGCGAAAGTTTTTTGAAATTTCGTTAATAAAAACTAAATTACCAAAAAAAATTAGAATTTAAGACACTAAATAACATAATGTATTGCAAGGGATTGATTGATTGTAAAGACCTTCACTATGTTTGGTTTACAAGAGACTGTTCATTTTTAAAAATTAACCAAGATAGTTTAAAATTTGATTTTTTATTATTCAAGTGAAAGTTCTGTTTTTGTTCTCTTTATGTTTGAAAAGTATAATTAATTAAATACAAGTTCTATTTTTACTTATACTAAAAAATGAAATATGAAATAATAAAAGATAATTAAAAAAAAAACCTTAACAAAATATAGTATTAAAAAATACCGAAAATAAAAATAAAAAAAAAATTTGTGGTATATTTTTGCTAAAATTGGTGCATTTTTACAAAATTTTGCTACACAACATTTTTTTGGAATGGCAACCGTGGATATGGGTTCTTCTGCTTATTCCATACATTTCTTGTTGGGACAAAGGTTTACTATTTTACATTATCGGTAGGGCGTATAGAAAGTAGATGCTCCGCTTTTATCATGTTATGATGGTCCAGCGTTTGTGTACCCGCTCATTAACATTTGGCGCGAAGAGTTCGAATGGCAACCAATGACAATCACAGACTACAATTAAAAGTCTCTACCTCGCTAGATCGCTTGGAATAATACTAATTATAGCGGACGTGTCATGCGTGTGGCGCATGTTTTATTGTATATTCTCTCTTATTGTTTCCCAATATATAAAGCGTGTATTCATATGTTGATGGTGGAAATTGTCTTGAACCGTTTCCCTACGATTTTTACCAGAAGAAAATTTGATTTCTGTATGCGGGCCTTGGCGGACATTTAGGTGTAAATTAATTTACTTAATTTGAGCAAAGTTTTACTTAGATTAATATGCGCTAAGCATGATCTCACCTACATGAGTATATAAGATAAATCTAAACAAACTATAGGCTTATCTTTCGTGTCGTTGCATTACATGCAACCACTTTTTTAAATGAAAATTAGGAAATCTTAATCTTGATAGTTATTGAAAATTTTGTTGTCTAGGGTATGGAGTAATTTCCGCTTGACATCAAATATGCAATTTACAGTTTACAAAATAAATGCTAACAAGTTAGAAAGTTACAGTCGAGTGTGCTAGGCTGTGAGATACCCGCTACCCATTTTGAATAAAAGCAAAATATTGCGGTATTTTTTAAAATATACCAAAAATACTAAAAATATACCAAATGGTATTTTTGTTATACCGATATAGTACCACATTCGAGGGTGCTCATCTCACAGTCGAGCTAGACATAGCTAGATCGTCTCTGCTGTTGACGCTGATCAAGAATATATATACTTTATAGGGTCGGAGATGCCTCCTTCTACCTGTTACATACATTTCCTGTCGGCACAAAGTTATAATAACCTTCTACCCTATGGGTAGCGGGTATAAAAACCAAGCTTGTTTTCCGATAATTTGTTTTTAGTGAATGGGATTCATTCTAATTCTCATAAAGCAGCTCTTAGGCAGGCATCGACTGCAATATTCAGTAATATTTATTTTCTATATCGTTGGTTTCTTTCTTTGAAACAATTGACTCTCCTCTGGGGATGCCATTTTTCGAGCCATGGAAGAGTGATTTGGAATAAGAATTTTACCGTTTCGTCTAGGGGTTGATAGTTCAGCCCATGGACATCTTTAACACTACAGTATTTTTCATTTTCTGGCTTTAAAAAAAAACTTAAAATATTTTGCTTAATTTGGTATATCCATAATGTTTTGTATTCGTGTTGTTCCTATATTTACAGTATAAGAATAAGCATAAGTATACGAAAGCATTTTATGTTACAAACACTACTTTAGAAGAAACCCCGCTTGGACGGGGTTCTCACAATAATTTCGCATCTTTTTATTTTGTGATTTAATGACGTAACCCTAATAGAAGTGTAACAAAAATACAAATGCAAAATCGTGTTTGGAAAAAGTTCGTGGCATTTGTTTTTTTTTGAATTACATAACACGATTTAAAATTATCACTTCAACTCAGTGCCGTAGAGATCGAGACGCCGTTGGCTGAACACTGGAATTTGCTGACGCACTTGATCCACAATAGCAAAGTCAATGTCGGCTGTCACAGTCTGTTCGCCTTCATCGGCGCACGCGATGATTTTCGCCCACGGGTCGACGATCATTGAATGGCCGTAAGCAACATAATCAGCAGCGAGATCTCTGGCTGGCGACGTGGTAACTACAAACAGTTGATTATCATTGGCACGCGCTCGTTGCAATAGTTCCCAATGCAAAGGTCCGGTTGTCATATTAAAAGCGGCAGGGTAGATGATCATCTCGCAGCCATCGTTGCGATAGAGTCGTGCCATTTCCTCGAATCGAATATCGTAGCATATTCCAATACCAATTTTGCGTCCCTCAATCTTGAAAGTGGTAAATTCATTGCCCGGGGACAGCGTCTCAGACTCCTTAAAGCGGATGCCACCCTTCACATCAATATCGAACAAATGCATCTTTCGATGCTTGGCTATCAACTCACCACTTGGAGCCCAGACAGTACAAGTATTAAAAATGCGGTCATTCTCACCCAACTCGGGAATAGTTCCGCCTACTATAAAGACCTGATTTTCCAATGCCGCCTTTGAAAGTTGTTGACTGGTGAAGCCGTCTGGAATTTGCTCGGCATACTCGCGAAAATATTTCGTTCCGTATGGACAATTGAAGCATTCTGGCAGCGTTATTAAATGCGGCTGATGATCTTTGACCACCTTCTCAATTTTTATGATCGCATTACGGACATTGGCAGTTTTGTCACTCGAACCCTTGAGCTGCAAAAGTGCGAGTCGCAAAGCTGGCGGGGATTTACTTATACTAAGTAAATTGACATTTAATTATCTTAGCCTTTTATACTCACTATTAATAGCTTTCGCCATGCTCAAGATTCTAGAATCTAGAAGTTTACTTTATCTTATTACTTGTAGAGGTTAATAAATATCGATAACAATTCGATATTCTTTGATTTTAAAAGACTGAAATCGTTAATTCTATATAGCCAAATAATATCATAAGCTATTATATTATTGAAATAATTATTCTTTTAAATTAATAATACTGAAAGCCGGTTTTGGAATATATTCTAAGATTCAGAAACCCAGAGAATAGGCATACAAGGGCTGCTTCAAGTTTACAATCGAATGGCATCAATGCAGTGAGAGATAGTTAGCATCAGTGTTGCCAAAGTTTGTTGAGAAATAAAAGCTGTTTTTGACGGGAAGAACGATGCAAAAAAGCTGAAAAATTAGAAAAAAAGGCTATAAAAAAAGCTGATTTTTCAATTCATTGGATTCTCTATATTTTTCACAGGGTGAGCTTACAAAATCGGTTATATTGAAACATATATATAGAATTTGTACAGCAGCTGCTCTAATATTCACAATATTTAGAGAATTTCATAAAAACTATCCTCATTCTTCTAATTTTTATTGTCATCCAGTTTTTCTATCATTTTTAGGAATTTATTAGGAAGGTTATATATTTGTCAAAGTCTACGCAAGCCATAATTGAAAATGCATGATTTAGAATAAAATGAATTTCATTTTAAGTATAAAACAACGAGTAGAAAAACAAATAGCGCTGTTGTCTTCAAATTATTTAACAACTAGGTTTCCTAAATGATCCAATTGAGCCAACAATGTATGCTCGGCCACAAAAAGACATAGCACTGCTTCTTGCTCCATCGTCTTGACCATCAAAGTTACAAAATCTATTTGGTTTGTTTGCATAAAGCCGTCCCTAGCACTTTTATTTTTTTTGGTTAAAACATTGGCGCGCAAATCAGAGAGTTTTGGTGTGATTGTACATTTGCAGTAACTGTCATCCGTGTCGCCCTTTTGCCTTTAGTGACGCTACGATAAGAATTGGCGTGTTCTTTGGCATTGCTTAACAACACTATACAATCGATTTATCACTAAAAATGTTGGCAAGCATCGACAGAACAGCTACAGCAAATATTGTTCCATAATTTTAGGCAAATAAAAAAAATCTAAAAAAAAGCATTTAAGTAAAAAAAAAGCCAGAATTCCCGCTGCCCGCTGTTTGCAATTTTTTCTAGCAAATGGCATTGAAAAAAAGCCAGTTTTGACGGGAAAAAAGCGACTCTGGCAACACTGGTTAGCATAGATAGACCAGAGATCTATTTCGCGGTTTGGACTGACTGCATGATAGAAAATTTCTGAAAGCAAGCTTACCGTTGCATTATTCCATAAGCGACTGTGTGTAAGAGAGGGAGGCCGCATAATTATGCGACAATGCTTCTGAAAAGGTGAGACATTGCTTCACACAAATTTACAAGGTAGCTGCACAGCTTTAATGCTATGAATACAAAAATATCGAATGTGAAAGAAATTTTATTGTTCCTTTTTATATAATATTGTATGAAGTATGTATGTTGTCCTTTTGGTATTTTTATAGAAAAAAGTTCGATGGCAATCAGTCGATTATTAAACTCATAATTTATTTAGACCAAATGCATCTGCTTCAATAAAGCAGCATCTATGATGCATGTTTACACCAAAACTACATCACGCAAACAGCTGTTTAGGGGCGAAAAAGTAAACAAACTTAGGTAGTGAGAAGAAAAATAACAAATAGTAAATAAATAGCGACATTAAGGGCGTTCAAAATGTGTAAGCAAATATACATTTTGTTTATTATTCATCAATTGAATCTACATATTCCCGTTTTATATTATAACAGAGAAGACTCGCTCTGCAATGATTATTGCATTTTTTAATTAATATTATTTATTTTTTTAATCAATTTAATTATCTCGACATATTTAGTTTTCTAGAAGAATTGCTGAAAAATTTTGAATAATTTGAAAACGACAAATTTTTAATCAGCTAATTTTCACCGATATCGCACTTATTTCGATAAATATACAAAAACATTAGGTTAAATACGGCCACATTTTCAGAATCATTGCCGCATATAAAATTTATTAAAATTTTCTTCCATCTATTGTTAAGGTATATTTTCTGTTGTTTTGTTTCTTCCCTTTCGAATAAAGTATTAAGAAAACAGAAAAATAAAAAAAAATTGCCGCAGCTCCATTACCCGTTCCTCTCTTACACACAGCCGCGTTTGGAATGATGCGGCGGAAGGTTCAACTTAACGGAATTTTCAATACAGTTTAGTGTAAGCAGCGTATTACAAATTTTAAAATTATAAAATTCGATATCTTGCAAATATTTAAAATGAAAATAAAATTAAAAAATCTAAATGTACATATGTGCTCTCTCGAACTCTACGATGTTATTCATACACAAATTTATAAAGATGAGAGTGGAGTTTTCGATCGATAAAACAAAGTATATATTTAAGTAATTGGCACTAAATTTGAGTCACTTCAAAATTAAAAATTTCTAAATTCCGTTAATTTCAATAAGCTTCTAAAAATAACCAAAAATCTTGATATACCAGATAAAAATACTTTATGACGAGCTTGGAGTATTCGCGTTAAAAATTGACGCTGGTATATAGTATTCTCTCCCCTCACGACAACGAGGTGTCCCTTTATTGGAAGTAGAAGTTAACGCTCCTCTAGTGTAAACAGCCTATTACAATATATGATTCTGTCATTCAAAGTGGCAACGCTAGGCATATCAGCTGTTTCAGCCGTGCGTTCTTGAATAACGTAATCGTAAATAATTATAAATTATAAAAAGTGTATTAATCTTAACTGCGTTATTTGGTTTTCCACAGTATGTCTGGATCAAAAGTCCTTCGATCATTGCTGCACGAGTTACGGCAAGCAGCTTCCGATGCTAACGATATGAAAAAATCTCTGGCTGCTCGTTATATTCGGGCACAGTACAAAAGACTTGAAACAACCGACCAGCAATTTTGCAAAGCCCGCAATGAGGCAATCTTCTTGGGGCAGACGTACCTTACATATTTGAGTAGCCAACGTAAATATAATGAGATTTACAGGGAGTATCATGGTCGCGGCGAACGATCCGTAAAAGAAACTGCAGACCTTGTGGGATTCAAACTGCCTACGGATCCTAAATGATGATCATTCTTCAACTTAATGATAACATTGAGACTTAAATTGTAAATGTCGCACTCTTTTTAATTAAAATAAAGATGTAAAACATATTTTGAAATTTGTAAGTTGCCCATAGCGATAGCATTAGCATTTCCTATATTATGTTTCGTTCGTAAGATAAAATATTGTAATAAAAAGACCACAGAATCCACTGTTCTATTAGATAAAAATTGTGCCAAACTTTTGCACTTTTTTGAAAACACTTAATAAAGTAGAGCACATTAAAATCTTTAATCTGTTTAAGCTTTAGCTCTACTTTTTCATTTTAAGTAAGTATGTTATAAGTAAAGGTTATAAATATTTCTTGAAAATATTTTGGTGCACTTAGGGTATATAAAAAAAAAACAGATAATTATTATCATAATCAGTGTTTCTAAAAATATAAATAAGGAGCACATTTCTATACTTCTACACAATATTCCGATACTCCGTTCACGTTCCTTTAGAAATGCAGTCGTGTTGGAAGCTAAAATATTAGTGCTTTGCATATAAGATATTGTATAATTTAACAAGCTCAAGCAAATACATATATATTTTATACATAGTGCTTGAAATGATAAAATCAGAAAATCAGTTGAAACACGATTTGTTGTATTCCTTTATCGAAACATTGGAATTCGTCTGCTGGGTTACGTTCAACCGGTTTTATTGACTCTCTCATTTAGCTTGCATTGCTCATTCGCTGCTTGTCGGCAGCGGCGTCGTCTTGTACAACGTCATCGCCGTCATTTTAGTCGCTCGGCGCTCAGTTTTCACTGAGCATTCAAGGCAGACGGTTCGATTCGTTTTGTTTTGCATCGTTTCGTTTCGGTACAATTGTGCTTATTTTATTTCTGATGGTTGCGCGGAACACGTATCTTTTATTTTGGTAGTGTAGAGTTACTCAGTGGCTCTTAGAGCTGGCCATGTGACGGTAAAGCATCTATAGTTGAGGAACGAGTTCCTATGGTTACAGTGCGTCGGGTATATTCAACAGTTTGTTAATTGTAATAATAAAATGATCAATCTATTAAGTGTATATTGTATATAATCTTGTATGAAAATATATTCATAATGGTGCATATGAAGATAATGCAATTTCAACGCATTTTGCGCTGATAAATCTTGTTGCAAGTGACAACCCCACCCAGAAGAAAAAGGAAAAATAAATTGGAATGAATGTGCTTTAAGCAGCTTGCGTGTTTCGATCTGCATAAGAATTATAGTTTATAGAATTATATATAACTGTGAGTTTGCAATTGGTGTTCTGGCTCTTGATGTTCTTTCATCAACACGTATTGTTGTTGCTGATTTTTTGTTCTCTTCTTCGCAGTCAGGGTTGTTATTATTGTTGTGGTTGTTGTTGCTGGCTGCGATTGTTTGTAGCTATGGCTATGGCTATGGCTAGCTAACCCGTTTACGTTTTACTTGACTTGCTGCTAACTCCAATATAGAGAAACAAGAATACGCATAGGCACGACAAGCGCAGTTGGGCGTAATGGTATCAGTACTAGTATCTTTGTATCCGTAAGATGCATACATATGTACATACATATGTACCTAGTACTGCACTATGCACAATTGCTATTGCTGCTGTGACTGTGGCTGCGTCTGCGGCTGCTGCCGCTGCCGTTAACGTTAACGTTGCGTCGTTTCCTTATTGACTCGACAGTTGACGCGACTTGGCAATGTTTATTTTTGTTTGCTCACCAAAAAGCGGGAAAAACAAGTTTTAAGTCTACGGTTATGTGAAACGAAAAGAGCAACAACTGTGTCGCAGAAATAAAAAATGTACAAAAGTTCAATTGAAGTGAGAAAAGCACCAACCAGATACCAATTTTAAAAATACGACAAAACAAAACCGCTGAATTTAAATTTTTAGCCAAGCTAAAAAATAAAGCGCTTATTAGGGGCAAGTGTACAAAATATATGTATGTATGTTCGAGTATATTTAGAGAGCCGGGATTCTCCCTAATGATCTCGTTTATCAAAAAACCCCTCAAGCTATGTTCAGTGTTCAAGAAAATATCGCGGCAAGTGCAAATATGTCGAACAGCGATGGCCTCAATTGTGACGACAACTGCATGTGAAAGTTTTTTTTGGCTGCGAGAGCTTTTAAAAGTATCTCAAAGTGTGTGACAAAAATTATAAAAATATCAGAGAGCCCGAGTGCGATCAAAAAGAGAGTGTACATATAATCCGCACATGTTTATGGCGATTAGTATTGGCATGCAACAAGTGTTCGCCATATGTCTACTCTTATTTGTGGCGCGATGTGATGTGTGTGTTGTGTATTTCGAGACTGTGTTGTGCAATTTTCAGAAGTGAAGTTATTCATATGTTTCATTTTTAGCTCTGCCACTTGTTACTCATTGTTAATTTTCAAAAATAATAATAACAATAATCAAATTCGATCACTTCGAAAGTAAATCATAAAGCCAAAATGGGCTTCTCATCGGCGTTGCAGAGCCGTGCAGCTCATGAAGCGTTGATCGTCAGGCAAGATGCAGAACTGCGTCTTATGGAGACCATGAAGCGATCCATTCAATTGAAAGCCAAGTGCGACAAGGAATACGCTATCAGTTTGGCTGCGGTTGCTCAACAGGGACTTAAAATTGATCGAGCTGATGACATGCAAGGTAAGCTCTCGAGATATTGTTTATACTCTCCCCATATGAACATATGTATGTATATATACATATATGTTCTTAGATTCTTATAACACACTTCAATTCTGTTTATATATATTCTTATAGATCATATATCATATTTTATGAGTTCGATTAAACGAATACAATGCGAATTTTACCCAAGAATATTTAAAAGACTATAATTTCTGTATCTATTAAAATAACTTTATGAAGTGTAGGAAGTTATTTCTAGCTTTTGTGTTTGTCTAACTCATTAAGGTTATTTTAAGTCAGAAACATCAATGCTTGTAACAGACCCGAACCCCTGATGATGTCCCTTCAATCCATAGTGGGGTAGAAGGGTATTATAACTTTGTGCCAGCAGGAAATGTATGCAACAGGCAAAAGAAGGCATCTCCGACCATATAAAGTATATACATATAGTCTTCATCAGCGTTAACATCAGAGACGATCTAGCCATGTTCGTATGAACACCTAGATCCCAGAGACTAAGATTTTCTATTGCTCTCTTACTTGTATTTGTCTTCTCATTATGTCAGCGTTATCGGATTCCTGTAGTTTTTTGTACCCGATAACTGTAGGGTAAAAGGGTCTTATAACAGTCTTCTCCGAGCCTTTAAAGTATACATATATATTCTTTAGCCACTGAGACGATATAACAGTGTCGATCTGTCGCGTTTCTCGGACTATCCGTATGAAACACTGGAAAACGGATTCTGCTGTCGGGTCTTAGTTGCTTTGGTTGGCAATAACTTGTATTTTCTACTTTATAATATATTTTCAATGTAGTACTATAACGATAAACCTACGGTATATTTAAGTATATTTTCGGTATGTTTATTAGGTACATATATATAATACGGCAATGTTTTGATTTTTTTGAAAATTGGTAGCGGCTCGAGCACACTTGACTTGTTATTTGTTTGATATATTTGGCCCTCTTCAGTTCGCGAATTGAAATTAAAACAAATATACTTTACATGAGGTGTAGTAATATGAAAAGTTGTTGTTTACTTTCGATCGAATAATAGACCATTATTAATTATTAATTTAAATATATGGTCAAACTTTAAATTGGTCTCACATATAATAACAAAATGTTTGTAAGCTTAAAACAATTGTTAGCCGGTATCTCACACTTGAGCTTTCTTGTCAGTAGCTTTCTTTCTTCTTTTATTACTCTATATAGACACCGATGAATGTTTAGAAGCTTATAAGCTATATGTACTAAAGTTATGCATTTATGGCATCTTTTTCTAAGCTAACTAGGGTTTGCCCACAATACAATATATAATTAGTATTACTCACTTGAGGGAATGGATTCGGCTTGTTGTGCAATGAGCTAAAGACATCGCAGGATATTATGTTGGTATTAGTCACAAGCGGGGTTATTCATAAGCTGCAAATAATGCGCCAAAAACTTTCGCCTTCACTGATTGGCCACACGCCAGTAAATTGTCGTGGTCTCACAATGCGACGCTAGCGGGTCAGTCAACTTGGTCCTATAGGAAAGTACAGCGACATCGCCTTGATCGCATATCGATTTCATGTCAGACAAATTATATAATAGTTAAGAGCACGACAAATTGAGATTAAATCTGTATAAAGGAGTGTAAATGCTTAACTCTTTGCATAACAGGTTGGGGGTCTTAAAGACTAATCGCTCTAGAAAAACTCTTGACGAGCGCAATGCAAAACAAGTAAGAAAGCTACAATCGAGTGTGCTCCATTGTGTGATACCCGTATTAAATAAATACCGAATATACCGAATGCTATAATTGGTATATTAATATATTTTTAAATTTCAAATATACCATAGAATTCAAAATATCCCATTTGATTTTCGCGATTTTTGGTTTCGGAAGCTCGTCAATTATAAAAAATGATATGCGTTTAAAATAAAAAAGTTCTGAAAATGTAAGCTCTATCTCTTACGGTCATACGAATGTGTCAGATGATGACGCTGATCAAGAGCGTATTCATTATGCGGCCTAGGGTGGGTGATTACACACATTTCCAGCATGCTCAATGTTGTAATACCCCTCTACCCTATGGGTGAATATTGTAATGTTCAGTGTCAACTAAGTCACAATTGCTGTACTGACTATTAAGCCATAAACCCGAATTGTGTCAGCACCTTAAAGCCTTGGTGTTAGGTGAAGCGGCATGTCAATGACTACTTTCAGATTTGTAAACTTGCTACAAAGTAGATTTTCACCTTTATCAAGAACTTGCGACTTTATTTGTCAATTGGCTCTGATATAAAACTTAATCAACAAAACTAATTTTAAATAAACGTACTGTAGCAAACAAAACTTTGTTAGCTTGTCTGCTATTAACTTACATAATAATGCACTGCAAGATTTCAAGGATTTTGGGATATATAAATTGATTTTGTTTGATTTTTAAATTTGGTGCATCTTTTACGCCCGAAGTTCGTTAGGGGACATGCCATGGGCTCTGACTCATTAAATGAATATATTTTTACGCAAGCATCTTAAAATGTTTTTTTTTTGTATTATTATTATTTTAGGCAGTCTCATCACAAAGTCTTGGCGATCTTACATGGATGAGCTTGACCAGCAAGCGAAGCAGTTTAAATTGAATGCCGAACAACTTGAAGTTATTTGCGACAAGTTGGCTCACCTCTCACAAGACAAACGCAAAGCGCGCAAGTCTTATCAGGAGGAGCACAGCAAAATTGCAGCACGTCTGAATCATGTGAGTACTCAAACAGTTTTCTGAAATAATTTTTAAACCATAAACGAGAATATTTATAAAGTCAAATATTACTTTCGAATCTACATTGTATACTTATTGGATGGTTCACGAATTTTGGTATATACAATAATTGCTGTAGTAGTTATGATTCCTGATTTGGTTGCGATCAGATAAAAATTGTGGAAGTTATTAAAGAAATACTTTTGTATGGGCAAAATCGCCTACTTACTAGGGCTCTGAGTTGCTTTGGCCGACAATCTAGCACATTGTGCCGTCTATGGTATATTTTGAATGGTGTACTATATCGATATACCAAACATGCCATTTGGTATATTCTTAGTATCTTTTTAGTATATTTGCAGTATATTCGGTATATTTTGAGAATAATACCGCAAAATATATTGCTTTTAATCAAATTGGGTAGCGGGTATCTTACAGTCGAGTACACTCGACTGTAGCTTTCTTACTTGTTCTTTTTTCAATTGAGTTTAATTCTTTAAGTTCGCGGAGTAGCTGAATTGAGAAAACTGAGAAATGAGACATCTTGAAGAAGCTGTGTTGTGAACTTTTTGTGTTAGTCATGGACTCGTAATGTGTACTTATAGTTATTCCGACATTAATAAACAAGAAGCAAACCTATAGTCGAGTGTGCTCGACCTGCTACCAATTTTCAATAAAGACTTTTACATGACCCGTAGGCCTTGACGCAAGTTTGACTTCCGGGTAGATTTGCACACTTGCCCGTTCGGCTAGGGCTTCGCATATTTATTGACAGACCGCAGATTGCTAGGATTGATTTACATTTGTTAGAAAACAGAATTGAAAAAGGCCCCTACGCTGGATAGATGTATGTGTAAGAGGTTGTTCTCTCATATTAATTACAATAGTAGAATTTATTAATACATTCATGTGCATAAGCAAAAACACCAACACCAAAGCCAACAATAACCTCAAAGACATACAGTACGCCATTGATATTGTAGATACTGTGATAAGATAGCGCGAGCAAGTGAACAAAAAATAAAAGCGACTTCGACATCAGCAATGGGAGTATAATTGAATGTGCGAATACAGTAACGCCATTATTGTACAAGTACACGCAGGAACACCAGCTTATGATCTCAGTTGAATTGGCCCCTTAAGATTAAAATTCTTTTTGAGTTTTTTTTTGCAGCTAGATTGCAGCTCCATTAAAGATTCCTCAATAAAATTATTCTCGAAGCATTTGAGCATTCACTACGTTTGTTCCAATTATGATCGACGGGTTTGAATTCTCTTCATGACCATGTTTCTTTTTTCCGAAAATTAAATACCATCTTTATTGTGCTTCCCCCTTTATGCTTGAATATCATGTGTCCACTTATTCGCTCTGATACTGAAAGCCAAAGGCAAATGACCATGTAGACGGCGAGTTGGTGAGCCATTTAATTGAACTGCTCTGACCTCCCCCTAGAGTTCTCAAGTGCTCCTAATTGGTACATAGTACATGAGAAATTATGTTTCGGTTATATACCAAGTAGTCGGTGCATTGCAAAAGATTAGAGAAATTATTTGCTGATAGCAAATATTTACATATATTTGAGTATGTATGCCGAAATGCCTAGCATATATAAATATATATACTGGTGTGTATATATTACGATTGTCTTTGTTATTTTTGTTGCTCTTAGCTGCAACTGTTTGTCATTCCCGTGGTAGAAGAAAACAACAACTACTTTGACTGTGCCATAATATGTCTATTGGCGCAATGAAACCATGTTTAAGAGCATGACGTCATGGCGTGGCGTGCATCATTGTCGCGTTGTCAAGGGTGGAAACATCGATGGAGAACGAGCGCGAGTATTGATTGTATAATTGCAATATATCTAACTGCGCAGATCAGAAGTACTTTTACGGACCTTATCGGTTTCAAAGATTTTAGGTTCAGCTTTTTGTGCTCTGTACTTTTAAGGTGTTTATTTTATAATAGTCACTATATGACAACTAAACAAGTAAGAAAGCTACAGTCGAGTGTGCTCGACTGTGAGATACCCGCTACCCATTTTGCGGTATTATTCTCAAAACATACCAAGTATTCTACAAAAATGCTAAAAATATATTTTGGGGTATTATTATTAAAATATACAAAATATACTAAAAATATTAAAATATACCAAATATACCATTTGGTATATCGATATAGTACCGCATTCAAAATATACCGTAGACGGCACAATATACCAGATTGTCGGCCAAAGCAAATTGGACCCCTAGTAAATAGGCGTTTTTGCCCATACAAAAGTATTTCTTTAATAACTTCGACAATTTTTATCTGATCGCAACCAAATTTTTAGGAATCATAACTACTACATAAATTATTGTATATACCAAAATTCATAGCTCTAGCTTTAAAATTACACTTGTTATGCGATTTTTTTGATTTGCGGGGGCGGAAGTGGGCGTGGCAAAAATTTGAAACAAACTTGATCTGCGTGGAAACATAACAAATGCTGTCGAAAAAAAATTATAGCTCTATCGCTTATAGTCTCTGAGATCTAGGTGTTCATACGGACGGACGGACAGACGGACATGGCTAGATCGTCTCGGCTGTTGACGCTGATCAAGAATATATATACTTTATAGGGTCTGAGATGCCTCCTCATGCCTGTTACATATGTACATTTCCTGCCGGCACAAAGTTATAATACCCTTTTACCCTATGGGTAGCGAGTATAAAATGGCCGTGCAAAATTTCGTTCCGTAATTCCCAGCACGTTCCTCCGATACTGGAATATTAATTGCCAAATCAGTAGTTCCACATAGGAAAAAATAGACAACTTAAATATTATTTCGGACTCATATCAGCAAAGTGAAAGAAATAGCATTAATTATAGTAATATTATGGAGCCGCAAGACTATATATGAAATTTAAAATCAAAAAAATATTGCAATAAAGTTGCAATAATATGTGCAATTTTGTTGCCATAGAAATAAGCAATGAATGTGATTGCTTTTATTTAATATACAAATGTTCAAAATTGTACTCATCTGGGAGCAGCGGTTTTATAGGAAATAAGTATCGAGTAGCTCAATGTCGAGCACACTCGATTGTCGCTTTCTCTTTTCTTATTCAGTACATGAAGCATGCTGTGCTAATTTGCTTAGCCTGCCCATGGATCTGGTTGTGCTCACTCCCACGTCAAATTTTAATATAAACAAGAAAACGTCGACAAAATACCGTTTGTATACAACTTTGTGCGTTTATTTATAAGCAAAACATTGTGTTCGTTTTGAAGATCGAGAAATGACGACAAGTTCGCTTATTGCCAAATATTCTGTATACAATGCATATATAAATCTGCACAGATTGTAATAATGTAGAACAGATAGGAAAGACAGAGTTTGTAAGAAATAAAGAAAAGTGCTTGTAATAATAACAAGCATGCTTTCCCCATCTTTGCCTCCATTATTTTGGTATGAACATATATATACATGCATACATATGCATACAATAATATTGAAAATAAGTGAGATACATACATATCTTAACGAAATACAAAACAATAGGTATTCTATGAATGGTTTTAGCCCTTTATGAATATAAATATACATACATATATACCAATGTCTATTCAGGAAGTAAGTGTTAAGTTCAAAATAGACCAATATGTGCAAACTATACCCTTCCATCTCACTCTTGTTGTTTAACTCATCTAGAATAATACCTGCTTTGAGTATCGATCCGATGCCCAAACACATCCTCTTGCTGACTGACCTCTTTCAAAAAAAATATGGAGCCAAAAAAATTATAGAATATGAATTTCTGTATCAGTAATGAAAATCGTAAAAATTAATATATCTTGGTAATGATCAATTAAAGTGATATATGTAATAGTGAGGAATAAATATAAAAATATAAAAAAAATATATATATATATATATATGTATATGTATATATATAAAGTTTGTAAGTAATAATAATATTAATTTTACTTATTTTGTTGTAAATCTGTATTTTTAAATAATCATTTCGTTTAAAATTCGAAAATTTGACTAGTAACAAACATATTTCATATGATTATAGTTATACATATATGTACATATATGGTTATTTTGTGTACCTTTTGTGTTAAATTTCATCAGTATGGCAACCGAAAATAAAATTTCTGTTTACGAGAATTCTATTCGCTAATTTGGAACAGCGCCAATAAAAAAGCATTATATATATACAAAAAAAAAAAAAAAAAAATTGAAGCAGGAAAGCTCAACTGTGAAATACCCACTATTCATTTTTGAAAATGACGAAAAATTCATGGCATCATTCAAATGAATGATTTAAGACTATTTGCACATTTCATATAACCTTAAGACTTTTAGTTAATATTGGCGACGAATCTAAGATCATATTCAGGAATATACGTTTAATTGCTCATAGAAGATTTTATCTGCCTGTTGGATACATCTTCTGCGTCTGTAAAGTTACACTGCTCGCCACTTGAATAGCACACCCTTTATGTGCTTTCTACAACTGCTTATAAATCGAAAGCGAGAATGGTAAAATAACTGTATTTTCAATGGAATAGTTCTGCCACTTAATAGAATAAGCATTTTTTTTAGGTATTGTTGGCACGTGCATACAATTTCTCTTAATTCATAAGTAATAGTAACAAATGTCCTGAAGGTATTATAGTGTGGGGGACCATTTCCTATTAGAGCTTGTGTAAGGTTAAATTTGTTCCAAGCGCCGTGAAAGAGAGAGGTATTAGCACGCATCCAAACTCGAAAAATCTTAAATGGATTTATCAACATGGTAATGTCCCTATATATAATATATAACTTAACAATTTGTTACTTATTCCGTAATAATGTATTCTTATAATTTTTGAATAATGTAATTTTCGTCAAATTAAACTTTAGGAAAAATGAAATTGATTTTCCTAGATGGCTTGGTTTAACAACAATTAACTATAAAAAATCGACATAAAATCCCTGAAAATTATTAAATTTGTATAATATATCACAGCTTTAAATCATAACAAGTAAAAAAGCTAGAGTCGAGTGTGCTCGACTGTGAGATTCCCGCTACCCATTTTGAATAAAAGCAAAATATTGCGGTATTATTCTCAAAATATATTAAAGTAAAATACTACAAAAATACTGAAATGCGAGAAATTTTATATTTAGTATATTGATACAGTATCACCACAGACTGCAAAATATAGCAGATTGTCAGGCAAGACAACTAAGACCCCTAGTAAGTAGGCGTTTTTGCCCATACAAAAGTATTTCCTTAATAACTTCCACAATTTTTATCTGATCGCAACCAAATTTTCAGAAATCACAAAGACTATTATTATTATATATACCAAAATTTTATAGCTTTTAAGTTACGCTTGTTATTCAAATTTCATTGGCTATTAGATAAATGCATTTATTAATAAAAAAAAAGATTAAATCATATTCATTGCATATTTCTATGGTATTTCTATGCGTCTCCACAATCTCTCTTCACGAGAAAATAGCTCAGACGTTCTCTTTTTAATTTTGTTTACCCATCTTGATGCTTCTCTTCGCTTTTCCAATATTAGTGCTGAATAATAGGTTGTCTATTTTTCGCATGTGGAACTGCTGATTTGGCATCCACATACATACATTTCAGTTTCGTGGTATCGATACACTTAAAAAATTTTTTGCTGGGAGCGGCGGAATAAAAGACGCCGCCAGAATTTTGCACCGTTTTTATTTTATATATTGATGCAATTTCGCTCATTTGGGAACAGCGGTTTAATTGAAAATCTACTCTATGCAATGCGAGCATTGTAACAAATACATTATTTTACAATAGCTGGATGATGTCCCTTTTTCAGCTTTGGAGATGATAATTTTTTAATAGAGGCCAACTAATACCTAAGAGCTATCGAATAATTGTGCCTTTGCCAAATATGTCTCTTTCGCTATATTATATCCGCGGTAAATACCCAAAATAATAATTTTTCAAATTTCTTTAAGTCTGATATTGTAATAACATTAATACAAGATTAAAAATAATGAATAATTTTCTGTCTGCTCTTGAGAAAATGTTGAGGAAATCGCAATAAAGTGCAAACATAAACTTTGCCAAAAAATACATTGAAAAATACAATAACATATACAAAATAATTATATTAAAGAAAAATTCTAAAATATATCAAATGTATTTTTTGTATATTGATTATACATTCAAAATATATCTTATAGTTTATAGATTAAAATCGTGTTGTATTTATCATGTGTGCGCACCTGCATAGCAAGTATCGTGAAAAGGGCCTCCAAATTTTATAAGTCTTTTAAAATTGTCGTTGAGTCAACTTTGGAAACCACAAAAGTGAGGGCATGGGTCTCGGCAGAAATAAACGTAAATATTCATGTGATTGTGAAACCAACATTACAATACCAAAGGCAATGTCATGCTTGTATTTCTTTAAATAATTGTATTGCTGTACATTCATCGATTTTTACACAATTTCACCTTGAACGCAACGTCGAAAAGGACAACGAAATTGTTTGTTTGTGCTCATTAAACGTACTTGAGCACCAATCCATGTAATGACAGTGTCGAACCAGATGGAAAAGAAAGATAGAGGAAAATAACCCTCAAAGCGAATTTTAAGCTACATATTCATAAATATATTTGAACTTATCAAAATGAGCGAATAGCACACCACAATAAAATATTCGAAATTTGCTTTTTAAGCGCTGTTCCCAGATGTTCTAAGGGCCTATTTTTCAATGTCTTTTTGAGTGTGCCTAAGAATGCTACTGTCGTGTGTGCTCGATTGTGACATACCCGCTTCACATTTCGAATAAAAGCAAAACAGTGCGGTATTACTCTTAAAACATACCAAATTAATATACCAAAAAATACCAAAATCTATATTTCTATATCTAGACTATAAAAGTACTACTTATCAGTACTAAGTAGGCATCCTTATACATTCCAATATTGGAGTATCAATACCCTGCGGAACGAAATTTTTAAACGAGCGTTTTTTTATATGGAGTTGCACGGAAATAAAAATTTATTAGGATAATTGGGAAACTGCTAAAAAGAACAACTGAAAAATTCAGAAGTCAAAATTGTACTTGAATTCTTAAATTCTTAATTCAAAATAAACGTCGGCTGTTTAGAAACACCCACTGCCCTGACTTTGCCAAAACTAAATTGTTTCTTCAATGACTTCTAAGTATGATTTCTAATCGCAACGTAATCGCTCCTGCATCAAGCATAGTAAGACCAACAATTATGGCAATCATTTGCTTCATTGAATTAATAATAATGATTAATAATGAATAAGAATGATATATCTTGTTTGCGAAAAAAATAAAATAAAGAATTCGACGTGTTACTTAAAATTTATTAGTCGACTTTCATAGGGTTTGCTCGCATTCTTCTTATTATTTTTATTTTTGTGGGTCCCGTGATAACAAACACATGTACTATGCGTTCAGATATACCAACATCATGCTGGGCATTTAGTCAAGTCGATTCCTATTCTGAAGTTGAAGCTGATAACTTTAGTATTATAGCTTAAGGTATAGTTTGCACTTACCTACGAGCTCTCAAGCACATGCTTTTTTCTCTTTATGAGCAGAAACAATAAGCTTATTTCAATGCCGACAATGATTATCAATGCCTGGTATTGTACGCAGCGATAAAAAATAAACGATTTTTCTAATCTTGTGAGATAGAATGAATAATATTATTGGGTTTATCGTATTTCTTTGTATACATGGCGTTGTTTTTGTTTAGTCTAAAGGAATGCGCAATGTATCAAATTGAACTTAAATTTTTCGTTTTTTTATTTTTCTGTTTAACAGATCCCAATCCACATTCCCAACAGAAGTAAGCCGCAGAAAGTAGAACAGTGTCTGAAAACCTGAAAGCCTTTATTTATATTTCTGGTTCTTGATTATGAAGCTCAATTTCAATTCTGCTTTGCTGGAGACATGTATTGTACAAATATATACTTGCATACATATGTGAAGCCGCACTCGCAAATGCTGAATCAAAATGAATTGCTGTCAATTACTACGAAAGAGAAATTCTTTTAAATCCGTTTAAGCTTTCAATTGCGAAAGTAGCTCAACTCCTAAGTCACTATTGCTCAAACTTGACTCTCCAGTCTCGACCATGTCTTTGACTAATTAGTGCTCGAAAGCCAACTGATAGACAGAAGCATCTAATGATTATTACCAAGCATTTAACAGTATAAAGATTGCAGTCGCAATCGCAATCAGAGTCGACACAAGTAGGTTGCTATATATGGAACACCTGCTTCAATCTGATATTTGCAATCTAAATAAAATTAATTACAAATTTTACAATCGTAATTTAAAATACCATGATTTAATGATGAAACAAGTAAGAAAGTTACATTCATGTGTGAGATTCTGGTATCATCTTTCAATAAAAACACAACAAAGCGAAATTATTCTTAAAATACCCCAAAATATATACCAAAAAATATACCAAAAAATACCATGATATATCGAGAGATATATTTATACCATAGACTACAAAATATACCAGACTATCGACAAAATCAGCTAAGTCCCGAATGCATCGGCAGTTTTTGGCATATGACATTATTTCTTAAATACCTTTTACAATTTTTATGCGATCGCAACCAAATTTTTAGATATTATAAATATTTCAAAACTGTGCATGCTATTCGATTTTTTTTAAGTTGCAGAAAGTGGAAGTGGAAGTAACAGAAATCTAAACAAACTTGATCGTGCGGTCGAAAATTGTAGCTCTACCTCGTATAGTCTCTGAGTTCTTTGTGTTCATACAAACAGTCATACAGACGGACAGTAAGACAGACGGTATGGTTATATTATCTCAGTTTTTATCACTAATCAAGGATATAGATGGGTTTTGGCATGTTTCCTTCTGCCTGTTACCTATATTTCAAGTAGCCACAATGTTATAACTTTGTGCCGACAGGAAATGTTTGAAACAGGCATAAGGAGGCATCTCTGGCCCTTTAAAGTATATATATTCTTGATCAGCGTCAACAGCCGAAACGATCTAGTCATGTCCGTCCGTGTGTCTTCTGTATAAAAAAATTAACTATAGAGAGATAGAGCTTTACATTTATTACGACATCATTTGTTATGTTTGCAGGCAGATCAAGTTTGTTTCAAATTTTTGTCACACCCACTTTCATCCTCATAAATCGACAAAACTCGAACAGCAAGCGTAATTTTAAAGCTGGAGTCGCGAATTTTTGAATTTACAATAATAACTATAGTCTTTGTGATGGTATCTCAAAGTCGAGCACACTCGGCTGTAGCTTTCTTACTTGTTCTTATATCAGCAATGTTGATTTGTAAAACAAAATACAAATAACCAAAATTACTCGGAATTTAAGTACTTTAATTTATATAAGTATTAGATTATTTTCGGTCGAGAGCATTCCTGCAACAATATCGATTGCCCAAATGAACCTAATAAAACCGGTTAGCTGCTTGTATGTATTACTTTTCTGTTAATCGCACAAAATACTCAATTCAATTGTCGCAAAGATAATCACAATCTCAAAAGTTGAGACAAAGACAACAAGAGTTACAAAAACATCAGCACGGTCATAAGCAATTAAAATAAGTGCCAGACATATAGTACGTATGCACGAATATAGTATGTACATGAGTGTAACAATAAATACCAGAAGTAGCAGTACTTAACAAAAAGTAAGAATTGTTTTCTCTGCGGCAAATCACACTCACCGTCATACGTAAAATTTGTTGATCATCAAGTGACTTATACGGCACAGTAGCACGAATCCTCAACACCCGTAAAAGAATCATAACTTTTTTATTACTTAAGATAATTTAATAATATCCCTTACAATGAATCAATAAATTGTTAAATATCTTCTACAATTTTTATCTGCTGGCAAAAATAAATAATGTTGGTATAAGCGTATGAACCAAAAATCAAAGCTCTAACTTTAAAATATCACATGCTATTCGTTTTTTTTCAAATTAAGTGCGCCGAAGTGGGCGTGGCAAAAATTTAAGACAAACTTCATCTGCGTGCAAAAATAGCGAGTGCTGTCGCAAACAATTTTATCTCTATCTCTTATAGTCTCTGTGATCTAGGTGTTTGTCTCGGCTGTTAACGCTGACTATGAATATATATATATATACATATACATAGTTTATAAGGTCGGAGATACCTCCTGGCTGTTACATACATTTCCTGCCGGCACAAAGTTATAATACCGTTCTACCCTATGGGTAGCGGGTATAAAAAATTAATTTTTTCCTTGGCATCCGGCGTTTGCAAAGTGCTTACTGGGGTATGTGAACTCTTACGGAAAAGTCCCGCAAAGTAGAGGGTACTATTTTTTGGGTCCGCAATAAATGTAAATATCAGACAGAAGGAGGCATCTCTGATTCTACAAAGTTGATATATTGTTGAACTGCCGGGATGATAAACCCATATCCATATGTCTCATGAAATACTGTATTTTAAGGACTATAATTTTCTTATTGCTGCACCGCAGATCAAGTTAGTTTTACCATTTAAAAAACCGCATAGCGAGTATAATTTTTAAGCTAGAGTAGTGGTTAAATTTATTTTAGTTTATTGCAGTTGACAATCTAGTATATTTTTACTCAACATTTGAAATGTAGTAGAATTTGAAGAATACATTTGAAATGTAATAGAATACCGATAAACTAAATATATAGCATTCTGAATATTCTGATAATTTTCGGTTTATTAATTTGATATATTATATTTTAAGAATAATATCTCACTGTTATGCTTTTTATGAAAATGGTAGCGGGTATCTCACAGTAGAGCACACTCAACTGAAGCGTTCTTCCTTATTTCTCTTGTTTTTGGTACACACATTCTCAAAAGTCGTTAATCGGGCACGATTATGGCAACGGTTTCTCTCTGCATTTCAATTTTGAATAGTTGAGCTCTATAGAAAATTTCATAAATTAAAAATAAATAACTTTAAATTCTTAATATACCAATTGTAATAAATAGTCTTAAATGATAAATACAAGAGAAAAATGTGTGTTGATTCGTATTAAAGTGAATTTCGGGTTCACAACTGAAGTTTAATATTTTGAAATCGGTTAGTCTATTTTATTTGAAATACATAGTTCGATAAATTAAGTGTAAGAGAAAATGTAAATTGGTTGCTCGATCGCTTTGATCGCTTCGTTTTATATATGTATATGCGGAATACCTTTACAGTCAATTTTAAGAACATTTTGACATATTCGTTTGTGCCACAGTTGTCGCTGGTTGTTATTGATGGAAAACCGAAAACTATGGCTAAAAATGATTCCAGATCAGAGGAGCATTAGCCATATATACAATAAGAGTAGAGTCAACGACAATGAACAACAGCAGCAACAACTGAAACCGCAGGTAGGCAACATTTGTCGGTCAAAATCAAAATCAGGCCCGGTCTTTGTTCTTCCAATTCCGAGAATCATGAACCAGTTATGAAACAAGTCTGCAACATGCACACACATACATAAACCATTGCTCTCAACAGTGGAAAGAGAGAAAACATATTCCAGTGGAAGATAGGTATAGAAGGATAGCGTTCACTGAACGCAATAAAAACTATACCAGGGCCAGTCAAATGCCCACAGCAATGGACAATTGGCAATCATTTTTAGATCTCGCAATCGCCTTTAACCAAGACAGCCTTAAGATTGGCTTGGGTTGTCTCGTTAACTGGCTACACTTGCGTAGCCTAAAATTTTTTATGAGTTAGGCTATGGTTTTAATGCCAATGCATTGGCACCGTGTACCTACCGTTTAGTAGGAAGATTCAGGTTCTGCCACAACTGCAGAAGAAAGAGCAAGGACTGCAACTTAATTTTTTGCTGTCGCAGGGGATTCACCTATACCCTATATGTCTTTTGAAAAGCTATCCTATACTGTTACGCTTTGATTATTTTACTATAATTGTACAAATATGACTGATTGCTGATTTTTTCATATTTAAATTGTGTACCGCTTTCACTGTCGAGGTTATAAAATTATCTCAAAAGAAATGAAAATACAAACACAAACAGTGAAATACACTATTGTCGAACAGTAGCACCGAGTGAGTTTATTCGTGGTAAAAATTATAAATGGAAAACCAAATAAGGTCATCTAATTTTATTATTTATATTACACTTTTTATACTTACTAAATAAAAATATTTTATGTTTTTAATATTTTGAATTTATGGTTTATAATATACATAGATAAACAGTTATTAATCCGTTAAAAAATAACTTTAAAGTAATTTTGCACTGCGTCGCGACAAAAGTACCCAATAGTTTTTATTTCACTGACTGGGTTTTACATAATGCATATATACATAAAGGTATGCAGAAAATACATTTTTAATAATAAAAATTTCACTAAATGTGCCGCCATAAAAGGAATTGAGTATTGCTTTTCAAGTGGTCCATATGTTTAACTTTTGGGTGCAACAAAGTCGGGTTGATTTACAAGATCACTAAGCGGTTGGCATTTGTACCGCTATACATTCGGTAGATGGACATTGAACTGTAAAAATGTTACGACAACCGAAAACATAGAAATCCGTTTACTTTGTACTAAATGGTATATTGCAATGCCCGAATAAATTATATTTATATGTATTCTGTTATTATGGTATAATGCGGAAGTCACTGACGACCACAATTGACTGCAGCTTCCATATGGGCTTATCATTTGTTAAATACTTCTACCCATACAGTAGAAGGTATTGTGATTCAGGAAAATGAATGTAACAGGCAGAGATAGGTATCGCCGACCCTATAAAGTATATATATATTCAGGATGAACAGGCAAGGCGATATAGCCATGTCCTTCTATCCGTCTGGTTGTCTATCCGTATGAACACCTAGATTATATAATTCAGAGACCTAGAGATATAATTTTCAACATCACTTGCTATTTTTGCAAGCAGATCAAGTTTATTTCAATTTTTTCCACTTCCACTTCCACCACCGCAATTCGAATAACAAGCTTAGTTTTGAAGCTAGATTTTCTGTAGTATTCTGCAGTATTTTTGATTTCTGAAAATGTGGATGCAATCAGATAATAATTGTAGAACTTATTTAGGAAATACTTTTGTATGTCACAAAACGGGGTTTGTTTCTTTAGCTCACAATCGGATATATTTAATACTTTATGGTAAATTTAATATATAGAACTATATCGATATACCAAAGTTAGCCCTCGGTAAATTTTAATATTTTTGGTACATTTGTATAATATGGGTTTATTAAAAAATTTAATCTCATAGTCGACCACACTCGACAACAGCATTCTTCGAGTTAGTTACATAGCATCTGATTTGTGATGCGAGTTCCTTCATGATTGCTATTTGCATTTACAAAAAACATCAAAAATGTACAGCCTGTGTAAATATTTTTCTTTTTTGTTTTCATTCAAAAGAAAGCAACAACAACAACGGCAACCAAATTTAGCTGTTTAATACAAAACATAGCAGTTGGCAGAACTTGTCACAGTTTCCATTAGATCATCGCTGAATTTGCTTATGCTCGCAAATTCGATATTTTTATACCATGCTTCAAAACATTGCTTCACATCACCTAAAAGATAAAATCGGACCTCGTTATGAGATCTTAGAAATGTGCGTCGGAAGCTGTCACTGGTAGTCAATTAACTTCATCAGCATCTTACAGCGAACGAAAGTTTTGCAGGTGGATGCATAGCAGAGGAAACTTTCCTTGCCATAATTTTGAGATAAGCAACGCGAAAATGGCGAAGCGAATCATGGCAGGGTGCGGCAGGAAAGGTGGAATGTATGACTATTGACTTCGCAGCATGGTAAAATATACAGAAAGAATAAATACCCGAGGCGTGACCCACTTTCGAGAGGCAACAACACGCCTAAGACTCTATTTAAGCAACAGTGCCACAGCTAAAGCAGCAGCAACAGCAACAGCAACTTTTCAGGCACATTAGCGGGCAACAGCAGCCAAACTTATCGACAACATTCATTGAAAGTTGACTAACCACTTGCCAGCTACTTTTGGCAAGAACTCTTTGTGAACTCTACTCTCGGAGGTTTGCTTAGCCTTTGTTATTTTCAACAATAACATTACAAATACAAATGGTGTATATATATACAATAAGATTTACAATTCTACCTATTGATTTACATCTTCTATAAGATTTACATCTACCCTCATATGTAGTATTATATTTAAATATGTGTATTCGTAAGAAATTAAAATGAAGCAACTTTTCGCCTCACAAATCAAAATCGACATTTTTAATCTATAGTCACAATTTTTGGTAGATAACTAGAAATTGTAGGTTATTTAAGAAATATTTTTGTATGGTGAAAAACTGCAATACTGCAAGGACTTAGGTGCTTTGGCTATAATTTGGTATATTTATAGAATATGGTTTTATTAAAAATGGGTTGCGGGTATCCAACAGTCCAGCATACTCAAATGTTACTTGTTTTTTATTAAATCTCTTTTATGAATAAGGATATGTAATTTTAAGGAATGCCATTTAAAAAACCATTCAATGACAATTGACAAGTAAAACGAAGAATTAATACTAGTTTTATGATTTCAGTTTACTCATAATCTTCCTTTTTTACTTCGATTTATTTTTAGTCCGATTATATTTACTAATCCAATTTATTTCTTTTACCTAAATTGCTCTGACAAATCATTGAATAAAAGAGTCAAAAATAAGGAAATAAATTATATATTTTGTAAATGATTGACTCATTGCAGCTGACGGACGAAGTAGTGCGAAAGAAGTCAGAATACCAAAAGCATCTGGAAGGTTATAAGACGTTGCGCACACGTTTCGAGGAACACTACATAAAAGGTATGTGAGCACATTTATTGTCTTGGCATTTGAATCATTTCACCTTCATTACAGCACCTGGTCGAAGTGGTCGCAAGCTGGACGATGTGCGGGATAAGTACCAAAAGGCCTGCCGTAAATTGCATCTGACACACAATGAATATGTGCTTTCCATTACGGAGGCCATTGAAGTCGAGAAAGATTTCCGCACAGTGCTGCTACCAGGCCTACTTGAGCATCAACAATCTGTCCAGGAAAGCTTCATACTCCTGTGGAGAAATATATTATTGGAAGCGGCACAGCATGGCGATCTGACTGCTGATAAATATAAAGAGATCCAGAAACGCATTGACACCGTGATAGGCGGTATCAATCCGACCGAGGAGTATGCAGAGTTCACTGAAAAACACAAGTTAGTTAAACAGTTCTAAAATTCAAACAAGTAAGAAAGCTACTGTCGAATGTACTCGACTGTGAGATACCCACTATCCATCTTCAATAAAAGCAAAACATTGCGCACATCTGGATATCTACCCTACGGATAGCGGGTATAAAATTTGTTTTAGTATATTCCATTTGTTTGTATAGAATTTAGATCTTAATTCATTAGTGACTGCATCATTTCAGTCATTGATTTATAGAATACTAAGTATTTCAACTCATATCAACTATAAGTCAAATTCCTTCAATATTTTGTCTAGAACATCACCAACAACGCCGTTGCAATTTCAATTCGACGAGTCATTAATCGAAGATATACCTGGCAAACTGACCGCTAGCACTCTGACAGTTGACAATCTGACAGTTGATTGGCTACGAACACGACTAACGGAACTGGAATTGGCGGTGAAGGAATGCCAGGAGCGGCAATTGAAGGTGATTGAGCATGTGAATGGTGGCTCCCCGGTGGCCAATGGAAGCGTCATTTCCAATGGTAGCATGGCATCTAATGGCATTCAGTCCAACAAGGATAGTCAGAAGTATATACAACCAAAATCATAAATAAAATTGGTCATTATAAAATATCATTCATCCTTGCAGTCGACAATCAAAAGACCTCAATGCACTGCGTTGTCAGGAAAAGCAGAAACAAAAACTAGTGGACATGATCAAGTTTTCATTGAACGAAGTCGGCTGTGAGGAGCTACCGTCTGGTTGCGATGATCACCTTTCGTTAGAACACAACTTTATCGATCATGGCTTCAATAACGAACAACAGGTAGGTGTTGTATCTCGTACTTATCTTGGGATCTGGTTAGCGTTAAGACGCATCGGTTTTGGGTCAACTAACCGTAATACGTTTATCGAATTATACTCTTATTTCCGTATCACCCCATGCACACAAATACATAATCTCACAATTATATCTGAATTGGAATGCAGCAACAGCGCTCCAATTCCACTAGCTCCCCAGGCATGGGAATTATGAATGAACTGATGCGTAGAGGTGGAGTTCTCACTCTGCTGCGAGGACGTGGTCGTCACTTCAAGCGTAAGTCGACACCTCAGCCAACGACACCCATGTCAAGATCACGACATGGCAGATACTCGAAGCTGCAACCGCGATCACAAAGCCTAGGATCGCTTTCGGTAATTAAGGATGTGCGAAGTCCTGCACGTTACGAAACCATTACTAACCCCCTGCGTTTGGCTGCCAGCGTACACTATCTCGGCGAGGAGATTGTGTTTAGCTCGATGCCGTTACCTCCGTTACGTCGCACGCAATGTTCTATGTTGTGTTTGGGGGAGGACGAAAAGCTTCCGGAATCGTTGCCAGCGTTCTTACCCGATATTGCTCCCGCCTCCGTCTCCATTTATTCCACATGTGCTTCCAATATCATAGCTTTAAGCCCGCTCAGCGCTTCAGTTTCTGTCATTACTAATACTAACAATGATCACCTTTATTCGGAATTGGAGACTAGAAAACCCAGCAATGGCGATTCGGACAGCATTATTAGCGCAGAAGAGTTAGCATATAAAAGTGTGCAAGTAAAAATCGAAATCAATAACTTGGATGCTATTGACGACAGTTCAGTGCCTCAAAGTTCCATTGACGCACATCTGGACAAGATTGATGAGCTGAATAGGGTGCTGGATGATCGCTACAAACGCAATATACACCCGCTATCTCACAACGATGTGAATAACATAGAAAGTGCCGATGAAACTCAATTACCAACTCGCTCGACACACGACGTTGCTGATTGCCAAACTAAACGTAGCTCCAGCTCTAGCTCGGAATGGCCTTTACATCTTAGCCCTAAGGAAAGCGGCCAGACCAAAAAACGCTCATTATCTTTTACTCAAAAATCAATCAATAACATACTTAGTAACATAAAGGAATTTTCAAAAAGTCCACTGACACGCATGACTAAGAATCCGATTCTTAGTGAGGAACCAAATGTGCCAAAGATACACCCTGATAAGGCAGCCAATTCGCAGTTTGCGAACAGCATCGAGAGTCCAACTCAACACACTGCTCACAACAATAATAATATTAATATCATTCCCAATCCCTGTCAGTCGACAATCATCACCAGCACCACCGCGACAACCTTAACAACATCAACAACAACATCCAGTAAGACGCCGTCCAAGGAAATATCAAGTCTGAAATTTAAAGTGCCAAAAATACAAAAGCAATCGAAAGCCATTCGGAATACATTTCGTAGCAAGTTACTCAACTTTCAGTTGAAACGTTCCAAGCCCTGTAAACAGTGCACGAAGCGACGTCGCATTCATCCCAGCAGGAGTGTATTTGACTTCTCTAAGCAATTTGAAGCAGATCCTACGGCACAGAGCGATCAAGACCAATTTTGTAGCTGTCCGCCACCGTCGGCAAAAGCGGGTGCAATGGGAATATTGGGCCAGAACATTGAGGCATTTGCGATGCACAGCTCTGAGAATCTAAATGATAATGACGAGGACAACGACGGTAGCAGCAGCGATGATATGCTCAGCATTAAAGACCATTGTTATTGCGTGCCCAGTTTGGCAGCAAGTGTGAGTAATGCACTCGATTCTTTTCCGTCAACGAAAATCTCTTCAGTAAAGTATTTAAAAACGAACACATGAACACACATATGAACATCAAGATGGCGCTATCTCATCACAACAGCGCCTATCGTTTGCATAGCTCCACACTCTGTATGCTGCTGACTGTGCTTTGCATGTTCATATTTGCTCAATTTCTGTCTAGCTTCCACATTCAATATTGAACGCATAAAAAACTCTTGAAAATTCAGAAATAAAACTCAGGGCGCTAGCAGTAACACGTGAAATTCAGCGAGATGTGATCATATAGTTTCATAGTTTAACAGTTTGAGTAACCCTTAACAAGAAGCCTTAACTGAAAACTGTTATCCTAAAATTTGTTTTTAGATATAAACATATATGTTATGTTACAGGGATATATAAACACATGAATAATTGGAAAGCTTGTCATGCACACCTCTAATAATTTAGAGGTAAATTTCAAAGCTGTAGTGAATTCGAGTTTCTTCTGGAATCAATGCTGCAATAAAGCTGTGTTGAGCGCTATCAATTTATTAATGCACTAATTTCAGTGATACGCTTTCAATAGTTAAAATTTTGGTTTATTGGGTAATTGAAAATAATCTTTTAATTATTATGTACTTTTGTTTATTTGTTTAAAATGTAATATTTCTTAAACTACCCATAGCTAAATTTATCAACACAGACATATATGCATTCAATGTGTTACGAGAGAGAATTTTAAGATTAACACACAGAAAGAGAGGAGGCCAAGTTCTTTCCCAATGTGCAAGATATTTCATTCAGTTCTCTGAGAATGCTTGCCTGGCCAAGATGATAAAAGGCAGACCACACTTTTTTTTTAATATTCTGTGACTTTTTGTGAAAAGTGGATCATAATTGATGTCTAATATAAATAGTACGCAATTTTACCATTGCCTCGAGAATTCCGTAATTTGTTGAGTATCACATTTAGTTCTCCCGATGAGTAGTCAGAGTACGAGTACTTCTGGGCAGAGCAGCAATTGTTGCAGTAGCAGTCGCTATGGCAATTGCTCAGCCGATTGTGGCATCTTTGACGGCATATTATTTTCCGGTCACCCCATACCGCCAGCCAGAAGAAAGCGTCCAAAATCGAAATTAGTTGTGAGTCACTCGCAGGGACCTTGAATATCTATCATATATGTAGATTCAATATTAATGTAGTAATATATTTTAATTTTAATTTTATGCACTTTGTATTTGATTTTTATTTCTGTATATGTTTTTTGGAGATCGCTTATTGGATATAGTATACTAACCTGCACGTTTGCCAACAAGATTTCCGTCTACATATTTCCATTTATTAAATGCTTACGGGGATGCGAATGTAAAAAGAAAGTGGAAAGATAAATAGATATAGCAAGCTAAGCATTTGATTTGTTGTGTGCATGTTTTGTATTAATCTGCTGCATAAAATCTGGTCATAGTACCAAATATGATCAATTATTAATTTTTACACACGCGATACTTGCAGATTTCACTTTCTACAAATCGTCCGCTTTACGAAGAGGAATGGTTTCACGGCGTCCTGCCGCGCGAGGAAGTGGTACGTCTCTTAAATATCGACGGTGATTTTCTAGTACGTGAGACTATACGAAACGAGGAGAGCCAAATCGTTTTGAGTGTTTGCTGGAATGGTCACAAGCATTTCATAGTGCAGACCACGGGCGATGGACACTTTCGCTTTGAAGGGCCACCCTTTCCCAGCATACAGGAACTGATCATGCATCAGTTTCACTCCGAGCTGCCAGTCACAGTCAAATCCGGTGCTATTCTCCGCCGTCCAGTTTGTCGCGAGTGCTGGGAGCTTAGCAACGATGATGTGGCACTTCTTGAAAAGATCGGCAGGGTAATTTGACCAAAATTAGTGATAACCACTTGCTACCAATCAATATTTACAATCTGCGATTCTTAAAGGGTAACTTCGGCGACGTATACAAAGCCAAGCTAAAGTCTACCAAACAGGATGTCGCTGTAAAAACCTGCCGAATGACACTACCAGATGAACAGAAGCGAAAATTCTTACAAGAGGGTCGCATCCTAAAACAGTATGATCATCCAAACATTGTCAAGCTTATTGGAATTTGCGTCCAAAAGCAACCGATTATGATTGTCATGGAATTAGTGCCGGGTAAGTCGATAATATTATTTAAGTAAGAAACAGTGAGATGTCCGGAACCCATTTTAAATAAAAGCAAAACAGTGCTGTGCTTTTCTTGAAATATTACAAATAAATGTACATACATTCTAAAAAATATCGAAGACAATATATAATATGTATGTTAGATATACTATTCCTTTCAAAATATACCATAGAGTAGAAAATATACCAGATTGACTCAAGCAGCCGGTTTAGGCCTTACAATTTTTCCCTGATGGCAATAAATACAGTAGTTACCCAAAACTACACATTTTTTCGATTTGAGGGTCGTGGCAGAAATTTAAAAGAAACTTGATCTCCGTGCAAAAATAACAAGTATCATAAAAAAAAAATTATAGCTATTTTAGCCGGACATGCGTACACCCAGAAAACTTAAAACCTTATGCAGTTACTATACGAATTATTGATTTAAAGTCTTAAACAAAAAAAACATTCATTTCAGGTGGATCCTTGCTTAATTATCTACGCAAAAACTCTAATGGACTCTCCACACGTCAACAGATGGGCATGTGTCGTGATGCTGCGGCAGGTAAGACATCCAGAAGACATAATATATTTATACAAAGTTGTCAAAACTAATTGTTTATAGGCATGCGATATCTTGAGTCAAAGAACTGTATACATCGAGATCTGGCTGCTCGAAATTGTCTTGTTGACTTTGAGCATACCGTTAAAATTTCAGATTTTGGCATGTCTCGCGAGGAGGAAGAATACATTGGTTAGTAGCTGAGTAACAAGATTAATTTAAGAAAGCATCTATTAATTTTTATTTTTACTCAAAATAGTCTCCGATGGCATGAAACAAATACCTGTTAAGTGGACTGCCCCCGAAGCTCTTAATTTTGGCAAATATACTTCGCTTTGTGATGTCTGGTCATACGGTATTCTGATGTGGGAAATATTCTCTAAAGGCGATACACCCTATTCAGGAATGAGCAATTCACGTGCCAGAGAACGCATCGATACAGGTAGAGTATTAAATAATAATAAAAAATAACGACTTGGATCTGACAGAACCAGTTTTTCCGACTTAAAGATATAAGCATACAACATACGAATTTACGACATATAATATATACTAAATTCTGAAATATACATTTATTTAGTATATTGATATGGTAATACATTCAAAATATACCATAAAGTGCAAAATATATCTGATTTGAGGAAACTTTGAAACAAACTTGATATGCGCAAAAAAAGCAAGTGCTGCTCAAACAAAATTATAGTTTCTGAGAATTATGTGCGGGCAGACAGATATTATAAAATATAGTTTTGCCCATCTGTCCGTATTACTACCTTGACATCAAAGATTATAAACTAAACTTCTTGTCAATACTTTCAGGTTATCGTATGCCAACACCAGAAAATACACCACCAGAGATGTATCGGCTGATGCTTAAATGCTGGGCCGCTGATGTTGAATCTCGTCCCCATTTTGACGAGATCTACAATGTTGTTGATGCGCTAATCTTGCGTTTGGAAAACAGTCATTAAGAAAGCACATTAGATAAATAGGGAGATTGCAATGTGTTTAAAAATCTACTATATTTTCTAAAACATACTCAATGCAGTTTTTATAGAGTGCTTTTAAAGTACGAGTATGTCACTCCATTTAGAATTTAAAAACGAGACGCCTGTATTTATAAAATACAATAATTTATAATATACTATAAAAATACTTCGCATCTACGCATATGTTTTTAAAATGTGAAAGAAGTAGAATGATATTTATATAAAAATTAATATGAATATTGAAATATATATTTTATAGTCGTTTAACTGAAGCCCCAATTGTGTGTGTTTAAATGTATTTGTGCGATTTGTATGTGTGTGTGTGTATCTTGTGACGAATGTGCCAAAAATGAGGGAAAATAAGTCCGGAAAACTTTACGAAACTAATAGTGTGCTTGTAATGAACTATTTATCTTAAGTTCATAAATATATTTATAAAATTAATTCGTTATATTTAGTATCAAAAAATTGTATATTATTCAGACTATTGACTAATACGTATTGAATTGTATATTTATTCAGCGCTATTTACATTTATACAACATTTTATTTTTACATTTACATTTACAAATAATGTTATATTACACTCAGTTTATGCTCAAAAATTCGCAATCCTTCGAGTTTTGTACAATAAAATCGAACTGATTGATAATAAAATTACTAGAAATGTGTAAACCAAAATGTTTTATACAATGAGTTTTTGGAATATATATTTGAATCAATTAAGTGCCAATGGAACATCAGAGAACTGTACTTTAGAATAGAATTTTTTGAGTTCGTTCTTCAGAGCCAAACTGTGTGCCCAGTCTAAGGTCTCACAGACAACTTTCACCTCCACTGTGTATATATCACGTAACCAGGCTCGCTCATGCATGATATCCTTAATGGAGACTCCAATGCGAACCAGCAGAGTGCATAGATCATTGATGCCACCCGGACGATCACTGACCTCCACATTAAACTTCACCAAACGACCCTCAGCTGCCAGACCACGTTCAAGGCATCGGCCAAAGACAGTAGTGTCTATGTTGCCTCCGCACAGCAGCACAACAACCCTGAAAATGAAAAAAAAAAAAAGCGACCGCTCACATCTTGCCACGAAGATTGTATCCCTAATGAGATTCACATACTTCTTGCCCTTAAGATCATCCAAATGTCCAGCTAATATTGCAGCCAGTCCTGCTCCGCCAGCGCCTTCAACTACGCATTTCTCCTCTTCTACTAGTCGTAAGATGGCCACAGCTATCCATTCCTCCTTAACAATCACCATTCGATCAATTAATGGCAGTGCTGTTACAAAAGCATTAACTCCCACCTTGGGAACTGCTAGACCATCGGCTAAAGTGTTTTTGATTACGACGCCAATCGGTCCCTTGTTTTCGATGGCTTTTGAAAAGCTGGCACATTTCTCCGATTCCACACCCTACAGTAAAGGAATGAATAAACAGTGCCCATGATGAACCATACACTTACAATTATCTTTGTCTTTGGAGATAGCGCCTTCACTGCAGTAGCTATGCCAGCTATTAGTCCACCTCCGCCGACTGGCACAACAACTGCATCTGGTTCCGGAACTTGTTCAAGTATTTCCAATCCAATTGTACCCTGTCCTGCCATAATATGCGGATGATCATACCCATTAACGTACAACAACTGCTCATCCTCAGACATGCGCATTGCCAGAGATTTTGCCTCCCCCATATCCTGGCCCTCGACTATTACCCTCGCCTTATAGTTCCGGCACTTCTGTATCTTCATAATGGGCGCCGCCGTTGGCATAACCACAGTGACTGGTATTGACAATTTCCAGCCATGGTAACTCAATGCCAATGCGTGGTTTCCCAAGGAAGCACTGATTACTCCTTTCCGTTTCTGCTCGTCCGTCAGGCTAAGAAGTGCGTATCTTGCTCCGCGTTCCTTAAAACTGAAACACAAATTTGAAGACGCTGATCACTAATCTACGAGGTCTCAGGTTTCTTATCTTCCAAATTTACACAGCGAAAACTCGTGCACTACGATTTGAATAATAGTACACTCAATGTCAGTATACCAAAAAGTATTTTCTATGAAGTGTTTTCTACCCTATGATAGAAGAAGGCAGCAATTTGAATTGAATCGATCCCATATCAGTCTTACATCCCAAGTCATGACTTTACGTTGGCCCTCGTTGCTGTAAAGTCCTGTCTAGAAATTTCCTGCAGACAACGTGTTAGGCATTCACAAAGTCATGACAAATTTTAAATTAATACTCATAACATACGTGTATCGAGTAATCATAATCTTATCAGACCAATCATATTGTATTTAACCGACTGTAATAATCTCCCAACATTTAAAAAATGCGTTTATTACCGGTTTCAAGTAGAAAGCATAAAAAAATAGTAAAAACAAGTAAGAAAGTTACAGTCGAGTATGCTCGACTGTGAGATACCCGCTACCAATTTTGAATAAAAACAAAATATTGCGGTATTTTTTCAATATGTATGCCAAAAAAAATACAAATATACTAAAAATATACCAAACGGTATATTTGTTATATTGATATAGTACCACATTTAAAATATTCCATAAACAGCATAATATACCAGATTGTCGCCCAAAGCAACTAAGACCCCCAGTAAGTAGGCGTTTTTTCCCATACAAAAGTATTTCTTTAATAACTTCCACAATTTTTATCTTCAATTTTTATCGCAATCAAATTTTCAGAAATCATAAATACTATAGTTATTATTGTATACACCGAAATTCGCAGCTGTAGCTTGAAAATTACGCTTGTTATTCGATTTTATTGATTTGCGGGGGCGGAAGTGGGCGTGGCAAAAATTTGAAACAAACTTGGTCTGTGTGCAAACATAACAAGTGCTATCGAAAATTATAGCTCTTCTCTTATAGTCTCTGAGATCTTGGTATTCATACGGACAGACGGACATGGCTAGATCGTCTCGGCTGTTGATGCTGATCAAGAATATATATACTTTATAGGGTCGAGATGCCTCCTTCTACCTGCTACATACATTTCCTGCCGGCACAAAGTTATAATACCCTTCTACCCTATGGGTAGCGGGTATATAAACCGATATGAATAAAAAATTATTCTTTCAGACACATTTTGGGATGCTTTCAAAATTTTTATGATTGAGCAAGCAAGCTACATTCAAATGTACTCAACTGTGAGATACCCTATCCAGCATAAATAGTAGTACTTAGTACTTCAATTCTAGCTAGGCTTACTATGTTAATATTAGAAATGTGAGGAGCTATATAATTATTATTATAATTATTATTATTATTATTTTATTATTATTATTATTATTATTATATTATTATTATTATTATTATTATTATTATTATTATTATTATTATTATTATTATTATTATTATTATATTATTATTATTATTATTATTATTATTATTATTATTATTATTATTATTATTATTATTATTATTATTATTATTATTATTATTATTATTATTATTATTATTTATTATTATTATTATTATTATTATTATTATTATTATATTATTATTATTATTATTATTATTATTATTATTATTATTATTATTATTATTCAGGATTATTATTATTATTATTAATATCTATTATTATTATTACTTGATTACTCATTAATCATAAGTGTAAATTTACTAAAAACGATTCTCATCTTGTCGATTGACATAAAATCTCATCTCAAAATTCAATTCAAGTACTTTGGACTAACTCGAAAATCCGCATTGAAACGATCCGACTTTGTTCAATAATTCAAATGCAATATTGAATAATACAAAGTTCACATTGGAATAGTCACACTCACTCACAGCCAGCTTTCAAACTCAATTTCTCACTTACCTGCCTGTATATTGTAGAAAATCTTTTTTTAAATATAAATCCATGCCGTAAGACTCCGATGATGTGGACCTCTAAAGACAATTTATTACTATATCGGTCTTATGGTCACATTATTATTATGACTTACCGGACACGGCGTGCGCTCCACGCCCCCCTTTATAAGAAAGGCCGCCGATGTGACATCATGGAAAGAAATGCGTTTCGGATTTTTCGGATCACAAAATGGATCTACTTTCTCCTCTATACCCCCCGAAATATGTCGTGCTTTTCGTGTCCCAACAAGCTGATCCATCTTTCCATCTGATGTAGCGACATTTGTTGTGGCAGAAGCTGGGTCGGAGACTCTCTGTCCATTCTGGGTTTCCACCTTTGAAGGTTGAGGCATCTTTGAACGCGTAAGTTGTTGGGAAGGGCGACAGTATATAACTGCTCACAATATTCTCACTTGAAAACATTTATAAAGCGAATCAATAGAAAATATGACCATAAAACGGCACCTTTTGTGTTGATAGTCTAGGCCTTTATGACATACCGCCTGACCGACTGTTGATAAGAAGCATTTCAGCACCATTCATTAATATAAAAAAACAACGATTAAACTTGATTTTGATTTTCATAACGCTCCTACCGATCAGTTTTGGATTTCGTGGGTATACGCCCATATAGTACATTTATGTATATATTTACACTTACCATATCATTACATAATGGTTGAAGAAAGTATATCAGAAAACAGAACAGAAAATTTTTCTTACCGGAAGAACAATATAACTATATTTGTTTATATTCAAGTAGCTTTTTTTTTAAAAACTTGCGTAATCGATTTTTCAAGTTAGATTATTTTTCTGTTTGGGGAAAAATGACAACAAAAGTAAATATTATTATATATTTAAAGTTACAATTGTTATTTCATTATTTCGATTCAGAGCAAGTGAACGTGGCAAAAATCAAAAAATGTTTCTGCGTGCAACAATGACAAGTCTTACCAAGTGTTACTGAAACTGCAATCGAGTGGGCTGGTTTTTGAGATATCCGCTACCCATTTTCAATAAAAGCGAAACAGTGTGGCATTATTCTCAAAATTTATCAAATTAATATTCTTAAATCGCAATTTTTAAATTACGCTTGCTATTGTATTTTTTTTCGATTTGGAAGCCAACTTGACCAGCGTGTAACAATAATAAGTGCTATCAAAAATAATGTTTGCTATGCCTTTTCATAGTCTTTAAGGTCCAATGTTTTGTACAAAATGCCAATTTGAACAGCTCTTCTATTAAACACTCGATGTTATGATACATCTGGTAATAACAGTTTTAGATGTATAAAAGCTCAATAGCACGAATTTAAATATTATCGTTTCTAAAAATTGGTAGCAGGTATCGAAAAGTAAAGCAATCGTGAACATGCGGCTGGTAACAAAACTTCTGAAGTATCCAAGCTAACGATATCAATCACAATAACAACCACACCTATTAATTTTATTTTTGGCGAGTTTTTATTCAGTGCAACAAAGAAAAAGAAGAATGGGAATGTGAAAAAAGAGATTGCTAATCTAATCGCCACAAGAGCATATCAACGTACTAAACAAAGATGTAAACAAAAACGATCATAATTATCAAGATACGAGTACTCAACTTATAAGCATGGCGTGAAGTTCATGCTTAGACTCGCCCCTATGGATTGAAAAGCAGCCAGTTCGCCGGATTGGTGACAGTCATTTGTTCAACCTGTTCCAGGGTTACGCCGCGCTGGAACATTCGGGGCAGAATGTTCACGTGAATGTGATGGTATCCATGACCACCAAAAGATGTCTACAATTTTAATGAAATCATGAGAAACATGAGAAAATGGCAACAATGAAATAGTTTACCAAACGATGCTTGGTGTGTATATCGTGAGACATGAGCAGCCTGTCCACGAGTCCCTCATCAATCAGTTTAATGATATTCTCGATGCGCTGACCATCGGATATCATGTCCACGGTGGAATTAAGTTGATAGTATGAGCATTCCGTACCAAAGAGATCATATTGCAAATAGCACCCGAGTTTGGCAAACTCCAACAACTCATCCATATCGAAAATAGTACCTAGAAAGAATTGAAATACTCCAAGTATAATATTTTAAAAGTGATATGAGGTGAAAGATTCCATACGATCTAAATGTGACATAACACATTTATTAGCTCGCCCTCCCGCCTCTAGATAGAGACGCATGATTTCAAAAGGCGCCTTCGACACGCGATGCGGATGCAGAGAAACTCCGCAGCCTAGAACCTCTTGAATTTCGCCAGCGGCAAGAAGGGCATGTCTTTCGAACTCTAAGCAGATGAAAGAGAAATCAAGATTAATTCTATTATTACTAGAAATGGAAGGCGAAGACGCACCTTTAACAGGATAAACGCTGGCCACCTCGCCAATAAATCCACATTTCACCATGCGACCATTCACATCGATGCCAGTGAGAAGGTCTTTTGTATACAGGTCAGTCATCTGTTCGACGGTGAGATTTGAATGCATGCCGTCCTGAGTTGCGTGGATATAGTGACCCGTACCTGCAATAAAATGCACACCGGTCGTTTTCGCCAAATCGACTATGAACTCCAAGTTTCGTTTTAGTCCATAGCTGCTGTTCTCGACAATGGCGCCACCACCATGCCTTTTATAAAGCAGAACATCCTTTCTAGCTGCCTCCATCGCATCTTCGTCATAAAAACGAATGTTTTCTCTACTCGAATATGGATAAAGACGCACATAGCCCAAAGTGGCCATGCTGATCTTCTGCTGCAATTCGCACTCGAAATCTGACGGCGGCGCTTTATAAAAATGTTCAAAGTCCAAGGCCACATGCTCATGGGTTAATGTACGGCCGAGTAAATTAGGCGAGATACTACCGAGTACTGTTCGAGATCAGGACAAATGATTATGTGTATAACGTGGTATAAAGTATATAAAGTACTTTTTAGACAAACAAATAATATGAAGATGAGAGCATGATAAGCTTTTAACTTGTCAGTGTTTCTCTTTTTCTCTCTCAGTTTGAATTTTTAATCTGACACCCACCAGTTTGAATTCTTGACATTTCTCTGAAATTAATTGGGGTGACTTGGATTTCGCTTTCTTTTTTGGTTTAGCTTTGTTCAAAACCAGTTAGTTTTGTTTAAAACGGAGGCTGCGATATTGCTACTACGGGTCGCGTGCATTCGCTTTAAGCGCAGAAAATCAACTGAACGTCTCTCTAAAGATTGCAATAGGGTAACCATCATGCATGGAATAATTCGAGTACTAAATAAAGTATACTCAACTGCGCAAGCAAAGTAAACTGTAAGTTTCTCAGAGCAACATCTCTCAATAATAATTCTAAAGTACATCTCAAATTGAAAATAATCTAATCTTACCCCAATATAGGCCACAGTTTTTATAAAGCTCAATAAAAAATAGACAAATTCGTTTATTGGCATTGTAAAGCTTTTGTTTATAGATGCACTTCTCGAGACAAATCTTGGTACATTTGTATCAAAAACGGCATATTGCTTAGTACAGTGGCTACTTTAATCTAAAATGGTACACTTATGTTAAAAACGCTTATGTTAAAACTAAAGTTACAAGCGATAATATTAAAGAAAATAATTATGAATTAAACCAAAATAAATTTATAGTTGAAATCCAAAACCTAAAATCTTGTTTTAACGTCTTGTTTTTAAGATCGAAAAATTTCCAAGCTTATGATTTATCGTTAGTTTTCATACCCGGTAGCCATAGGTTACAAGGGTATTATAACTTTGTACCGGCAGGAAAAGTATGTACCCGACAGAAGAAGGCATTTTCGACCCAATAAAGTATATATATACTTAATCAGCGTCAACAACCGACACTATATAGCCATGCCCGTCTGACTGTTTGTCCGTGCCTCTGCATGAACACCACGATCCGAGAGACTTATATACTCGAGTTTAACGTGAGCACCTGCCATGTTGGCTTAATCTCACGAAGCCCGAGCTTAGGGATACAAATTAAGATCCCAGAGAGATACAGATATAATTTTTTTCATTCTATTATATATTTTCGTAAATAGAAAAAAATCAAATAACAAGCGTAATTATACCCGCTACCCATAGTGTAGAAGGGTATTAGAACTTTGTGCCGGCAGCAAATGTATGTAACAGGTAGAAGGAGGCAGCTCCGACCCTATAATGTATATATATTCTTGATCAGCGTCAACAGCCGAGACGATCTAGCCATGTCCGTCTATCCGTCTGTGTCTCTGCATGTCTGCCCGTCTGTCCTTACGAAACACTGGATCTCAGAGACTATAAGAGATAAATCTATAATTTTTATACCCGCTACCCATAGGGTAGAAGGGTATTATAACTTTGTGCCGACAGGAAATGTATGTAACAGGTCGAAGGAGGCATCTCCGACCATATAAAGTATATATATTCTTGATCAGCGTCAACAGCCGAGACGATCTAGCCATGTCCGTCTGTCTGTCTGTGCGTCTGTGTGTCTGTCCATCCGTCCGTATGAACACCTAGATCTCAGAGACTATAAGAGATAGAGCTATAATTTTTTCGACAGCCTTTGTTATGTTTGCACGCAGATCAAGTTTGTTTCAAATTTTTGCCACGCCCCCTTTCGCCCCCGCAAATCAAAAAAATCGAATAACAAGCGTAATATAAAGCTAGAGTTGCGAATTTTGGTATATACATAGTAACTATAGCTGAGAATTTGGGTGCGATCAGGATTTTGGAGTATAAATAATACTTTTGTACAAAAATAGTAGTCGTTGCTTTTCTGACAATCTGGTATATTGTGCCGTCTAAGGTTATGCGATAACCGATATACCACATATACCAGTTGGTATATTTTTAGTATTTTTGCAGTACATTTGGTATAAGATAATACAAAATAATTTTGTTTTTATTTAAAATGCGTAGCGGGTATCTCACAGTCGAAAACGACTGTAGCTTTCTTACTTGTCTTTTACTATGCTTGTTACGCAGATCAAGTTTGTTTCAAATTTTTGCCACGTTGCTCGAATTGCGTAATATAAAAGAGCATATAGAGCTGCTGGAGTATATATATAGTATATTTCTGAAAATTTGGTTACGATAAGATAAAAATTGTGGAAGTTATTATACTTTTGCGAATATACTTACTAGGGGTTTTAGTTGCTTTGGTCGGCAATCTGGTATATTATATTATACCGAATATACCATTTGGTATATTTTTAGCATTTTTGTATTTTTGATATATTTTGAAAAAATATCGCAATATTTTGCTTTTATTCAAAATGGGTAGCGAGTAAAGACAATAAAAACTATAGTATTAATGATTCCTGTGCTTAGCTTTGGTTGACAATCTGGTAGATTTTAGTATTTTTGTGGCATAATATTTGGTATATTTTTAAAAATAATAATGCTTGCTTTTATTCAAAATCCGTACAGTCGACTGTAGCTTTCTTACTTGATAGAATGTGTTTTTGCCTCTGCATCACTTAATTATTTCACTAAATTAGTGGTTTCTATGCCAGAAATATTTTAATTATTTAACAAATATTTTAAAAATGAATATAGTTTTCGATCTTCAATATTTACCCCTTTACTTATTCTGTTCGCTTTGATTATCGCAATTTCCTGTATAGAGACTCTTCCACTCTTCCACTTACAGTCAAGTGTGATGTGAGATACCCGCAACCAATTTTCAATTAAAGATAAACAGTGCATTATTATTCTTAAAATGTAGCAAATTATTACACCCAAAAATACAAAAATACTATTACTTCGTTCAAAAGATATGTACACAAAATATTAATTACAATTTTAATGATTCCTGACATTTGGTTAAAATCAGTTTAAACAAGTAAGAAAGCTACAGTCGAGTGTACTCGAGTGTGAGATACCCTATACTTATTTGAATAAAAGCAAAATATTGCGCTGTTAGCGGTCATTCTTAAGAAAGACTAAACTAACACTTATTTATTACAGTAAAAAGTCCAAACTGTGTATGTATGTATTTCTCAGAATAATTCTCTTTATTATTTCCACTTCCTTCCGTTTGTTTTTGTTTTTTTTTTTTTATTACTTAAATATAATTTTATCAGTTTTAGCAGTTTCTCATGTATCATCTTCGATTATATACTCATATATTATATATGGATGTGTCTTAAATTCATGTCATCGCGGCTTTTATTTCTCGCTACTTCATTATTATTATTAATATTTTTGTTATTGCGATTTATTATATTATTTTTATAAATTGACCTTAAAGCTATGCATTTTTATATTATTTACTCAATTCTTTGTAGTATTATGTACGCCAATTTTAGCCTTCTATATTTATATTCTCAGGATCATAAAGCTAAAACTTACATTCACGAATTTATATAAGCTTTTAAAAATTGTTGTTCTCTCTTTATTTTTTCATTGCCAATAAATCTTGAAATCAAATAAATAAGAAAAGCAAGCTAACAACTGCAATCTGTAATAGGCGATTTACTGACATATTTCAATATTTATAAAATTAATCGAATTGAAATAGTTAGATAATTAAACAATAAGCCTACGCCCAATACCAATTGCAAATGGGTCCGTAATTTTAATGTGCTCTATACTTGTTTAATCTATTTAGCACCTTGGGCGAGTAAAGCAAAAAACTAATAAAAAATAAAAATTATTTAAATAAACATAATTTAAGTAAACATTTTTTAACATAGTAAAACTGTTTAGTTATCTTCATAAATTTGCATTGTTCCTTTTCTTTACTTTTTCTTTGTATGATTTTTACTTTTTTCCGAACCTATGTCTAATATATTTTTCTGCATTTTATAAGTCATATAGTTATTGTATTTGTTATGCCTCATTAAATATAATTAAAATAGTTAATATTCTTAGACACGTGACTATACCTCCGGCTTAATATACTATGTATTTCTATTCATCTTCAACCTAACTTTTACCGCTTTCGTTTTTCTTTAAATATATTTTGAAGTATATTCTGTTAGAGAAGATATACGCGTTTAATTACAGCTATACATTACAATACAATGTTTATTTTTCTGAATTTTAATCCGTATAAACGAGCTCAGTAGCCTTACTATTACACTTCTTTTCTACGTACATATAAACTATGTGTGGATATTTGCCAATCTGCCAAAAGTAAAATAGAATCAAATCAATTACTGAACAAGGCTGGCAATTGCAACAAAAATAAAAAATACCATCAAAAGTATTAATAAAAATCAGTGACGCATAGGATTATGTAATCATCCGTGTTTTCAGTATACGTAAATATTTACACAAATAGTTTAATTAAGTTATAATTATTTGCATTTTCACTTTTGTCTTATTAAAAACATACAACTGAAATTCATTAAAATATAACTTCAAAATCGATTTTCAAATAAAATGAACTTCTAAAATTTTTTATAATGTGTAATCCATTGGTACTGAACTATTTACCTCAAGTAATGTCAATACACTTTTTTGGGTCCGTGGTTAAAAAAAGGTTGGTTTTATTCCTGTATTTCTTGTTGATTATAGTGCTTTTCTTTTTTATTTCTTCCGTATATTTAAATATTTATTTTAATGCGTACAATTTTACTAATTAATTTTAAGGGTTATTGAATTATGATATACAATAGTATGTTTTTGTTTTTGTTATTTTCAGTTGCAGAAACGTCAAATTGCAGAAATGTTAAATTTAAAAAACTAAATGTTTATTCAAATTAACTTTACTTATTTTTTTGAGTACAGTTCATATTTACCTCTTACTATACAATTTATTATTTATACAATATATATAAGACCGCTTTATAATATTACTATTATTATTAAGATGAAGTAGCTGGTTTTGTACAGTTCTTTTAATGTTTTTTTTTCGACTTGTCTATCGAAACATTATTTATTGTTTGAATATTTAATGAACTTCTGAGATAAGTTTCCGCATTAACTCGAGTTGTTGGAAAAGGCGCCTTCATTTCATTCGAATGAACTTTGACAAGATTGGATGACGCAAACTAATCCACAGGGTCACCTAGCTACCCAAAACACACTAGCCAACACTATATGTATGCTATTTTATTGCCCCTAAAAAAGATCTACACTCTTGTGTCTTTTATGGATGTTCAACATTTGAACGTGGACGTTGTCATTAGCGTGATATGGATGATGCCTTCATGCAAGTTCTGTTTGTGTTAAATTAATGTTTTAGTTCATTTTCTTAAACAGTTGTGTACCAAAAAAAAGATAGGTTTCTGTAAAGTTGTGGTATTATTAATTTATCAAACCAAAATTGTTTAGTTTTTACTTTTATTTATATTTATATATATATTTACGTTTTTTTGTGTGTATTTTCTTTTCTTTTTTTGCTTGTATAATGTCTAATGCTAACAACAAAAATTAATAGCTATGTGTTATTGTAATTCGTTTTTTTTTATAAAAGTTATTGCTAAAAGGAGAAAAGCAAAATTTAAAGATCTTTTTATGTATGCCCGTTATTGTTGTGTTTTAATATAATCAAAGAAAAACTAAATAACGCTTAAAGCAATAAGAACTTATACGCTTGGCCATTATGCAAATCGGATATTGCTTCGCCAATTATGAATACAGAATGGACAATATTAAAACTGTTTTTATTATAAACCAGCAAAATCATTCAGTTAACTATATATAACATGTACAATTTTTGCATATATGTATGTATGGTTGTATGTACGAACGAATTATTTATCAAAAATCAATTAATGTCGGTGTTGGGACCAAATTAAATTAGAATTATAAATTGAAATCACACATCTTGCACTACACTTTGCCTGCTTTAATTTACTAGATAATTATATATTTATCTTATTTATTACATTTCAATCGCTCCTCGTCCCATTGCACCATGTTTTCCTGTTTTATATTGTTTTCTTCAAGATTCGCAAAAGGTTTAGAAAGCGCAATACATAATCTGCCCAAAAGCAATTTTTACATTTTTTTGCTTTTCTTGTTTTACTCATTTCTTTCATTTCAATGTTCTTTTTTTGCATTGCATATACATACATTAATTAATTAATCAATAATTAAAAATTATGAAAAGAACTTTTCTATATGTGGTCGTTTTATTTTTGCTTGTATTTGCCATTCTATTAATTCGCTTTCTACACATACAACACATTACGATCCCAAATTACACAAGTTTTCTCTACATAAAATTTATCAGTTTTCGTGTGCATTGTGCATCTAGTTGTTGTTTGTGTATTCTTGTTGTATGATCCAAGCGTTGTGTTGACAAAAAAAGGATCGAATTCAATAATTTTGCAACTTGCATTTGGAATAACATTTAAAGGTGCATCATAATCGCAGTTTGTAGTAATGTTACAGGTCACAGATTGACAGTTGACAATTTACGAAGCAGCTAACGCGCTAATACGCGTCTGGTTCAAGTCTTTGTAGTAGTTATTTGCTGTTGGTGCTGATGATGTTGATATTGCGGCGATTATTGTTGCTTTTGCTCTCGCTACTGGCTGCTGATTGATGTTGCTGTTGCCCTTGCTATTGCTATTACTGATGATGCTGCCTTCTACTTATGTTTGATGTTCCGCAATATTGATGTTGTTGTAGTAGTTCCTGATGTCATCGTTTGTTGCGTGGTATTTGGTTAACGTTTCTGTACTATTGTTTCTTGTTATTGTTCGCATTATTATTAAATTACAATTATTTATAGTATATATATATATATATGTATATATATATATATATAGATTTGTGAGTGTGTGTGGGTGTGGTGGTGTATTGAGTTTTGCTATATATTGTTTTGATTTGTTGTGGGGTTGCATTATACGTATACATACATATACATATATATACTATATAATAACGAGCAGTTATTTTGCGGTTACTGTTTCTGGCACAATCTATCTGCAAAAATTCAAATCTTCTGAATTTTCTCGCCAACTACAACCGGGTTATTGCGCCGAATTTCTTGTGCTCCATGCTCTCTATAGTCGAATGTGCAATTATGTTTATCAGAGTATCGATGTACGGCACAGTACAACCCGCCACAGCGACATTGAAAACCTGCAGATTAAAAATAGGTCAATTGCAAATCTGAAACATTCATTTACATTCATCAATGTAAACTTACCTGTAAGGCCAACCTTCTTGCGGCATTCGCCGCATCGGTTCTTCTTCTTTTTGGCATCCTTGTCGTCCTCCTTATCCTTATCATCCTGCTCACTTGCGGTGCCTGATGCTTGTGCGGAAGTATTTGGACCAGTCGCCGATATGATGGATTCATTATTTGATTTGGCAGCTGCAGCGGCTTCCTCAGTGATTTTCTATGTAAATGCAAATAAGATTAAAAACATTAAGATAATAACCAAATCTGAACTTCAAATATATATATTAGTTTATTTTGCAAAATGTTGACGGATAAGTATGTTATTCTATACATCAAATACCCTGCTATTTATTAAATATGTATGTAAAATCTAGCCCCAAGTTTTGTGTGTATCGATCGTATAGTGTTTACCCGTTTCTTTAGGACTTTTACATCAACTTGGGCAAACTTTGAACCCTGCAAACATTTGCCATTTTGCAAAAAACCCGTATCTGTCGAACTTTCATCGCTGCGGTTGTTTAAATCATTCATTTGGCGCTTTCGGCTTCCTTTCTGTTTCGACTGATCAGATTCATCGTTACTTGTTTTATCCATGATAAAAGTCTTCTTAAATGTTTCGCTATATTAACGCAGAGGGAGTGATTTGTTTTTGCCTTTTATTGTTGGCGTAGATCTTGTAAGGCTCGATGGTAACACGAGTTGACGACCGCATGTGCCAACCTTGATACGCGGTTTATTGACTTTCTGGCCTGTAATTGAAGTTTTCGTTTTCTTCCCTTTTAGTTTTCGTTCGGTGTTTAGCTCAACGTCTACTATTGTACCGTTTTGTTGCACGACGTCTCTTTTGAGGAAAGTGCTGCTTTTGCACAAATTTATTTTGGTGCCAACAATGTTGTCACCACTCGGCGGTTTTCTCTTAAATTTGTTAATGCGCTTCTTCAGCAGAGCAGCCCCAATGCTTAAAGACTTTTTGTTGATTTGACTAGACGGAAACGTATGGACGATTGCCGAAAATTTGACTTTACGACCTTCGACAATCTTAGATTTGGCCCCGCCCTTTACATTTGAGGATACGATAAGACCAGCAGGTTTAAGAGTCAGTAAATTCTTCTTGACTTGGGACGTAGATGACACAATCTTTGCTAGATGGGCACCATAACCAGACACAGAAGCCACACCGGTATTTGCCTTACGGGGTGCTTCCTCTGTTGAGGAAGAAATGGTGGAAGTTCAGTGGACGTAGTTGAGAAGAAGCGGTGAATTAAACGCGTTTGCATATTACAAATGAAGCGAGAAATATTCAGTACCCTTAAGTGTGCTGCCTGAATTTAAGACGGATGCTAATGCTCCAGCTGCAACTCGGGATGGATTCGATTTGGAATGCATCCTACTTTTAAAGGAGTGCGGTGACCTTTCACCACCAATAAAGTTAGCTTTCATTCTAGTTTTAGTAATTGAAGAAGTTGCACCAGTGTAATCCGATATCTAATGGGATCTACAACTACAAAGACTATTCATTCCGTCTACTTGGAATCAATTGCAGAAAATTTTGAAATTTAGCTTAAACTTAATTTTAAGTAATTTGAAATTCAAATGAAAATACCTTTCTCAGCAGAGATTTGACAATTATTTCCATACGTATGTTTAAAATATGTATTTCCAGAAAAATTAAAAAAAAAATATTGTCATGGAAACAGTGCAGAGCAAGCTTTTCGCTGGATTTTGTCGATTTGTGGCTATTTTCAATAACAGCAAAACGGGTCGGTATTATTCTAGAAACAATTATTAATATCGATATACAACTACATTCAAAAGACCAACTATGACCACTTAACTTAACGCCACGACTTTATTTGCTTATAACTTTGAGTGCTGACGAATTGCAGCGATGAAGTATCAAAATATTTGTTGAGAATTATAATGCTCATATGGAATATGGAATGATTTTCAATTTTACAATTACAATATGCAAGTGCAAGGTAAATACAAAAACAAGTATGAAAGTTACAGTGGAGTGTGCTCGACTGTGAGATACCCGCTACCCATTTTGAATAAAAGCAAAATATTGCGGTATTTTTCCCCAAATATACCAAAGTATAAATATACTAATAAATATACCAAACGGTATATTTGTTATATCGATATAGTACCACATTCAAAATATACCATAAACGGCACAATATACCAGATTGTCGGCCAAAGCATCTAAGCCCCGTAGTAAGTAGGCGGTTTTGCCCATACAAAAGTATTTCTTTAATAACTTCGACCATTTTTATCTGACCACAACCAATCAGGAATCATGACTACTATAGTTATTATTGTATATACCAAAATTCGCAACTCTAGCTTTAAAATTACGCTTGATTTGCGGGGCGGAAATGGGCGTGGCAACAATTTGAAACAAACTTGATCTGCGTGCAAACATAGCAAATGATGTCGAAAAAAAATTATAGCTCTATCTCTTATAGTCTCTGAGATCTAGGTGTTCATACCGACACACAGACGGATATGGCTAGATCGTCTCGGCTGTTGATGCTGATGAAAAATATATATACTTTATAGGGTCGAAGATGCCTCCTTCTACCTGTTACATACATTTCCTGCCGGTACAAAGTTATAATACCCTTCGACCCTATGGGTAGCGGGTATAATTAGGTTAGCTTTATCGTTTTGGTCTGCCTTCATCTAATATCTACTGTATTCTTAATTCAAGATTTCATACTCGCAAAAATCAATAAACGAATACAAAATAAGTGTCGAACTATTTTTGTATACTCACAAAAGTAAGAAAATGGGCAATGATTCGAATTACCTGCTTAGCTCCGCCGTAGGCAGCCTGCAGCGACTCGTGGCCAGCTTGGCCCAGACACACAATTTAGGAGACAAATAACGCTTTTTATATTTTACACATACAAGTTGCTTACACTTTTAAAACGAATAAATTAATATCCGAAAAACATTAAATTTTTGACTGATGGATCAATATAAAAATCAGAAACATCAGAAAACTTGCTTGGCCTACTAACAACGGCGTCAGAGGCCCACTTAAACCTTTTTGTAAAGCATTTTTTACATTCGGTTGCATTTGACTTACCTCTTTTACATCATTATGTGACTGTTGTAAGCTCTGAACTGTGGGCTGTGCTGTGTTGGTTGTTGCAATGGCCGGATTGAATGTGGGGCTAGGTTGCGGGCTTGGAACTGAGACAGGTGTGCTGCTCACAGGTGGCTGTTGCTTTTTTCTAAGCGAGTCCTGCACATATAGTGATAGTGATAGCGAAAGAGCGAAAGAGAAAATATAAATTAGTCAAGAACATTAATATCGAATGAAAATCGTTTTTACCTTGTAGCAAACTGAACATAGGCCATCTGTAGCTGGATTGCCATAAAAACCACATCCAGAGCGGCACATGGGTTGCATTGGATTCGATTCACGTTCCATGCTGGTTGGACCAACTGTATGTGTGCGTGAGATGTGATGGTCTTTTACTATATTTTAGGAAATATTGCTGGCGTTGTATAGTTGCGTTTATTTCCTGTTGCAGCTTCGATGTCAACAAATCCTTGACTCCTTTCACCGTGATGTGTTTCTTTATTTTTATGTATAAAATGTTCAGATTTAACCAACTTCCGTCTAAATAATTTGGAGTTTGTTGTGTGCTTCAATTCGTGACAATATGTTCATTTAATGGAAAAACTGCAAATCAAAAATTAAATATTATTAGATATCACATAACAAAAAAAAAAAACGAAGTATAATATATACGAAATCATTTTGTTTTCCTGATAAAAGCCATTATATTGGCATTTTTCATTAGGGAACATACAGTAATACATCGCATAAAAAAACACCGCCGCGTTCGTATTAAAATATACCACATTACTACGAAAAGACTAAGAATATACATGTACACATTCAAAATATACCAGAGTTTAAAATATACCAGATTGTCAGCCAAAGCAACTAAGACTCCTAGTATGTAGGAGTTTTAGGACTTTAGTAATTAGTGCACCTCCTAAAAATCGACTTCAGCCTCAAAATTAGGCTTGAAATTCGTTTTTTTTGTCGATTTGCGGGGGAGAAAGTGGGAGTGGCCAAAATTTGTAACAAACTTAATCTGCGTGCAAACACAGCCAGTGCTGTCGAACAAAATTATAGTTCTATCTTTTATAGTCTCTGAGATCTAGTTGTTCACACAGACGGACGAACATGGCTATATAGTCTCGGGTGTCGACGATGATCAAGAACATATACTTTATAGGGTCGGAAATGTCTCCTTCCGCCTGTACATAGTTATAACACCTTTCTACCCCTTTCTTTTACATTGAAATACCGACAATCGTAAAGACAGTCGAGAAGCACTAAAGTGTTGTATAATAAGAAAAGTGGCATCTTGTGCCAGAGATTAGACAGGATAGGCGAAAATAAAAACGCATTAGGCGGCCCATAATATTCACGATTTGCAATGCAAAGAAAAAAAAATGAGCACATTTATGGTTAATATTTTGTTAATTTACGACAAAAATACGAGCTCATTGGTACATCGCAAATAAAATATCAATAAGTATTCAATTTTTTTTCACGGTCTTACTATATAAGATTTTATTGTGACTAACATATTATTTTTGTTCGATTACATAAATTGTTTGAATAACTGAGTACGATTTATGTTTAAGAATTTTTGCAATTAACATAGCTTATGCTAGATGATAAGTCAGTATTCGAATGGCAAATACAATTATTACATTGGGATATAAATTTATCAATGATAATTAATGCAAGACGTTATATTACGATTTTTAATATGTCTACGAAAATTTTAGTCGATTTGCTTTATAAATAAAAAACAAAAATATAATAAAATTATTTTTTTTTCATATGTAATATGATATACATATATGACATGTATAGCAACTATATATAAAAAGGTATTTATTTAGTTGATTGTCTCCTGTTGCGGTTTAATTATAAACGAAAAACAGCTGTCTATTAACGATAGACTCTCTGTCCCGTTCTTTCTCTCTGGCACTAATGGCAATCGTAAAAGGTTTAGCTACAAATACAATACGCACACACATGCATAAATCAACTCCCCACACAACAACTGGAAAACAAGTTTATATCGTTGAGCAACCTACAAAGCGAGAGAGATAGAGAGCTGTTGTTATTGAGAAACAGTTTTATGCATATACACAAGCACATAAGCATGCATATGAGTACATACATATGTATATATTTTTATATATAAAAGAGCGTCTGCCTGGAACTCTTAAAGCCTATGTCAGTCGTGTGCTAAACCATAGTGTACAATAATGCACCAAGAGAGAGTATGTGAGTTTGTTATCTGTGGTACATTGGATTTTCATAGCATTCATTAGTAAACTACAAAAAAGTAAAGTTTGTGTCGTATCAGTCAAACGTTTGTATGTGTTTATCCTTTTAAGGTAAACGGAATTTTATTGTTCTTTTTTTTATTCTGATATTAAACCTGAAATAAAGATTTATGTGCTGTTGACCTTTACTTTAAATAAAAATGTTTACAACAGCTAAGAGAAAAAACGGGATGATGCAAGTAATCAAACGGATATAGCTGATAGAACTCGAATAAAAAATATCCGGTACCCGCCAATTAGTTTGCAATTAAATCATGTTTGCTCTAATTTCCAAAGAAGGCGAAGGGAGCGTAGCATCCAACATTTAAAATATACTTGATAAACGCAATATGTATCGATCTTCTTTTTCAACGGGCACCCAGTAACACTAACAAGATCAAGAAATCAATTTGAATTTTCGTTAGCTGTTATTATTTTGTAAATGAAACAACAGAAAACAAGTAGCAGATCAACAGGCGCAATAATCAAATAGGTAATCCAGACTTAATCATTGAAGAGTAGTTGGCAAAATCAATTGTCTTAGGGTTCTGTTAAATAATTGAAAATTTACGGAAGCTCTTGCTATGTAATTTTTTTAATGAACTAATAGTGCAATTATATTCGAAGCAGGTGTCAATGTGAAGGATACCTGACCATACTTTGTAATCTGAAATTATAAGTGTATGTACCGATGTAGAAAGTACAATTCAAGATAGATAAACCGCAAAGGGCATAGAACGAAAGGAGAAAATTTAATTTTGAATATTCAATAGAATTGTCGTCGGGCGTTAGTGCTATTTTTATTAAAGCAATAAGAAACGAATAATCTTGCATACAATAAGTGAAATGAAGCAACTGACTTCATAGTTGTTTATTAGATTATTTTTATAAAGTTCAAAATGTAAAGTCACTTTTAGTTATGCATTACCGACTCTTTAATAAATACCTAATGTTATAGAGAAAGAGACAAGAAAACAAAAGCGGAAGCATCTCAATTTAACTATTGAAATATTTTTTTCGACTGTTGAACTGCTGTTGATATGCTATTGAACTTTGCAGCGACTGAAGGTTAAGACAGGGACAAAAACCACACGTCAAAAGTGTGAGTATGTTTTTCTTTGTTTCTGTTTCCCTCTCTTTCTGTCCATCAACAGAGAACTGTTATGCTTAAGTCATCTTCGTGGGAGTCATTGTGAATATGATGTACTTCAAGAGTACATCATGAGAATATTCTTTAACTTATACATTGCGGTTCACGTACTTAGTATATTTATATGTACACATGCACATATGAGTACATTTTTCATTCGAACAAGACATTAAATGCACGCGGGAGGCGTCGAAAAAGACAAAGGCAATCAGAGCGAGAGGAGGGCAAAAGACTACAACCCAGAATACCAAACGAATCGAAGTGACGGGAAAGAGACAAAGCATTGAAAGACCGCAAAGAAAAAGCAAACATTTTCAAGATTCGCTTTTTAGCTTATTAAATTGGACGTATCAGCACTGCGACTGTGAAAGACGGTGCCTATAGCTGCCAAAGGTATTCGATCAGTGAATATTCTTAATCTCAATAGTATAAAAGCTGACATAGATTTAAAGATTCCAGAATATGCTTTTTGTGACGATTTGTAAAATCCTTTTTAATATTTTTACTTACGTTGTAGTTGTAGGCCTCACGTGAAATGGGTCCAGGGATTAAGCTGTAAGAAAAAATATTCGTTGATTATCAAATTTTAACGATTTTTTGATATATGTATATGAAATACGCAAAACAATAATAATACCTCTTGTTCCCATACATTTTTTCTATTCTACTAGATTTAAGATTATTACTTTTACAATTTTGCATGACTAGTTGAAAACCTAGCTTTGAATCTATTCGGTCAATTACCATTTGCTTTTATAATATTAAATATTGTGCTACTAAACCACGAGAGTGGTTTGGGTCATTTTAGAATAGATTCTTTATAGTTTCTCTTCCTTTTAACAAAAGAACATATACATGGATAATGGCAAACATATATATTTCTTTTTGTATAGTAAGATCAACGCGGTGGCAATAAGCTCTAAAAATAGCGACAACTAAGAGAAGTATTTCCTAAATAATAGGTTATTCTCGAAATTCGCTAATATCGCATCCGAGAACATCAAATACATACTCTTCATTCAGAGAATGTTCTTCGATCAACGATATTGAAATGAGCTACTTGAAAAGCAGGAGATAGGGAGGGGCAGGGAACGAACACTGTTTGCGCGCGACCTAAAAGCAAAACAACAAAAATTAGGTCGTGGTTGTATTTATGTCGTTATGACAGAAACTGAGCGCGGAACGTAGAGAGAAATCGGACTGAAACCGAGCATCTGACAGCGACAACAGCTCACATATGTACATTACTTTTTTGTATGTTCAGTGCTCTGGGTGACAGACATAGAGAATGAGAGTGAACGGCAAACAGCGAGAGCAACTTGTTCTCATATAAAAAACATTTCACAATATACTTAAGAATAATAAAAAGCAAGAACTAAAATAAACATATAATATGTGTAAAAATGTATACATTTATTAGCATATGTGTTGATGGCACCACGGAAAATGACTTGTTTGCATGTTTTTATTTCATTTCAATACCTTTGCATAAACATATGAAAAGATATGCAAGTTTTTATTTGAGAATAATGTACGAACGAGACGAGTTCCCTATCGATTTTTGCAACAAACAAGAACAATCTGCTCAAATTTTGTAAGTTATAGAAAGAGCAATTGATATGAACGAAAGTGTGAATATAATTAAAAAATAAAATTTTGTCATGTGCTTTCGTATTTATGTTTTAGTCTAAGACTAAACATAGATGAATCGGAAAAAGGGTCTAATTAGGACTTCCTCGAACAACATATTTAAGTGCTCGAGTGTGATCAAGTGTAATAGTATAATAATTATTTCACCGATCGATAAAATAGAAATTATATCCAAATAGAATAAGTTTTAGGTAATATGTACATATGTCCAGAACAAACTTTACGATGTAAGAACGACCCAAAATCCAAGATAGAGATAAATAAATAAGACAAATATTCTATGGCATAGAATTGGTCGATAGATCGTTCAATCAATTTGTATAGACTTTCATACAAGACAAAAATGTGGATTATTCAACTCAAGTCCAGGGCTTCACGAACGTGCTTCTATTTGAGATTCATATGGCAAGTGTACATGAACAAAGCGTAATAATGTTAGATGAAACCTAACCGATTGAAACCAGCAAGCAGACTCGAAGCACGCGTATAATGCTGTAGAGCATTGGCAGAAGTTTTAAAATATATGTTCAGACCTTTTAGCTATGTACTAAAAACGAGTTCACTCGATTAATCCCCATTAAGAAAACTTTGTGGAAAATTTAAATTGTAAGAAAAAAATATGTATATTCTTACAGTCCTGCAATTCAACTCTGTGTAGTAAATATTTTATTTTCATTGTAGCGTTATGAAATAAGTTGCAAGCGAATAGAAAATGTAGCGCTTATTAAAAGCAAACCCACATAAAATAGAACCACATTGTTAATAAGTTGGAGATTATTCGTGTAAAGGAAAGAAATTTTTACTATGACTCGACAAAATTCAAGTAAACAACACCCTTGAATACAAACAAATATGAATACTCTACTCTATAAATGCGATGACTCATGTGGTGAATTGTAAAGTGAACTCACAAGTTTCTAATCGCGAATTGCATTATCATTCACACATACAAAAAGTAGATATTTAAATGACCCGGCGATAATTCATTTGCTGCTCATTATGAATCTACATATATTCTTGTGTGAGTTTGTCTACACAGTGAGTATACGTACAGTGGCGAGCAAAAATTGAGTGTATGTTCAGAACTCAGACTTTCGTCACCCACAAAATCATAACCACACAAGATAATCCAAAAAATTTTTTTGTTTTATTTTGATTATTTAATTCTTAATAAATTTTAAGCAAAAACAATCATGAAAGAGATAAATTCGAGGAGAATTACAGTAAAAACGAAAAAAACCCGCATAAACTCAATTTTGCACGTAGGCACTTTTTCGCCTATTTTCGCTTCTTACTCTTCTTATCAGCACAAATCGGAAAGATTCACCGTTATTTTTGATTTTCTATTATTCTTGATGTTCGTAGCACAGATTAAATGTGCTTCAGACTAGCTTGCAATTATAAATAAATTGTTGAAAATTTGCTAGCATAAAAATGCGAAAATTATCTGAAGATATCGAAAATAATGTAGTTAGCCTGACCGAGAATGGTTGTACATCGCGTGTAATTTCGAAGAGGCTCGGTATAAGCCAATCGGCGGTAATCGCTGTTCAAAAGAGGCGGAATGTGACTCCCAAAGCGCAAGTCGCAGGTCGCAAAAAATTATTGAAGGAGTCAGATGCTCGACTGATGATGTCGGAAATGAGAAGAACAAGCTTCTAACACCAAAGGGTGCTTCCTTGGCTATCAACAAGAGTGTTAGCGAATGGACAGCTAGAAGAGCGCTGCGAGACATTGGGTATATTGCAAGTGTGAAAAAAAACAAACCTGCATTATCCGTTAAAAATGTTAAAGCGCGATTGAAATTTGCAAGGGCACACAAAAATTGGACTGTGGATGATTGGAAACGTGTTATCTGGTCTGACGAGTCCAAATTTAACCGTTTTCAGTCCGACGGAAAGCAATATTGCTGGCGTAGACCCGGAGATCGTATCCAAAGACACCATGTAAAACAAACTGTAAAACATGGTGGTGGAAGTATTATGGTTTGGGGATGCTTCACGTGGTGGCATGTTGGCCCTCTACAGTTAATAGAAGGTATTTATGCGGAAGGAGGACTACCTACAAGTCTTACAGACCAATCTTCCCAATTTTATTGAGAAATGTGCTTATCCCGAAAAGGAAATTGTTTTTCAACAAGATGGGGATCCGAAGCACACGGCCAAAATTGTAAGGGATGGATTGAAAAGCAACCTTTTAAATTAATGGAATGGCCAGCACAAAAGTCCCGACCTCAATCCGATTGAAAATCTTTGGTCAATCGTGAAAAGACGGCTCGGGCAATACGAAGCAGCTCCATCAAATATGGGCAACCTCTGGGAGCGTGTTGAAGCTGAATGGAGACGTATTCCCAAAGATATTATTGAAAATTTGGTAGAGAGCATGCCTGACCGTGTACAGGAAGTTATCACAAATAAAGGTCTTTGGACAAAATATTAATATTATATTAATAATTAAAACTTCTAGAAACGTGCAAAATTGAGTTTATGCGGGTTTTTTTCGTTTTTACTGTAAATCTCCTCGAATTTATCTCTTTCATGATTGTTTTTGCTTAAAATTTATTAAGAATTAAATAATCAAAATAAAAAAAAAAAAATTTTGGATTATCTTGTGTGGTTATGATTTTGTGGGTGACGAAAGTCTGAGTTCTGAACATGCACTCAATTTTGCTCGCCACTGTATATACAAACATCTACACATGCGAATGTAGTTTTAGCGACGTCCTTCGTGACAAAGACAAAAGTCAGTCTTTTTTCGATTTTTTTTTTTCTTGGCAAGGGAGAAATCAGTTGGGAGAGAAGCCAAATTATTTGTAAAAGACGTTCATGTTAATACACTAAACAAAATTATTAAAGCACAGTTTTAACATTTTAAAAAAAAAAAAAAAAAATAGTGTAAAACTACTATAGTAGTTTACTCATATATATCTGTATACTTCTGTAAGTGTTCACAGTTATATTTTTATCCAATCCAAGGGCTAATATATTAGCCCTTATATTATAAATATATTTACGAAGGTTGAAATCGAGCCGAAGTAAACCTATATATTACACATATGCACTTGCATCTGTGTCTGCTTACTTTTCCAACACTTATTTGAACTGGCCTTAGCTTTCGTTTTTCTTACTTTAACAGTTATTTATTTATTTTATATTTTTCTTGACATCAACGACGACGAATGTATAAGCACCCATATAACATTTATGCGAGCGAACATGTGTGCGCTTGTGTTTGTGAGTGCAGAGAGAGTGCTGAAAAACTGTGGTGAACTCAATACTGCGTTCGTGTTGAAATTGTGCTGTTAATGGTATGGTGAATAAGCGCGCGTGAATTGCACGACGACGTAGGCGAAAATTAAACAATTTTTCCATCAAATAACTAAAATACTTTAACAATGCACTTACTTGAAAGTTTGCTTTTGTTGAGTTTTACATTCAATGTTAACAAATGGTTAAAAATATTTAAAGCGAAGTTGCCAGTTTTTTTTAAATCACAGTTGTAATGATTTTTTATGGTTGTTTTATCTTTTTTTTTTTGCTTTTCACAAGGTATATGTAAAAATTGCTAAAAAAATTATAAGCTTTTTTTGTGGAGAACTTCACAGGGCGGTGGCGAATCTAAATATGATATTTATCACAAATTTATGGTTAACTTCTTTTTGATTTCAAATAATGTAAATTTTTCTTGTACACAACGCACACGACGACGACGATGGCAGCAGCGCTGGACGCGCAGTTATTATTGCGTTGCGTTTTATTGGCGTTCAATGATTATTTGCAACAAATTATGCCAAATCAACACGAGGCGCACATCAACACACACACACACACAAAGCTAGCCTGCACACGTAGAGAGAGGCACAGCACACTACGCGTGTATTATTTTTTTGTAGATGACAGTTGTAGTTGCAGCAAAGCCCAACGTGGATTTGATCCTCCAAACCCGATGTGAAGTCTCCAAGGTTCAACGCACGAATGAAACAATAAAGCAAAGCGCAAAACTCTCGACCAAAAATGAAACTTGCTCTGTTATACTCAAAATGTAATGTTATTGGGGCAGCAGACACTGAACACGCAAAGTGTTGCTGGTCATTGTAAATTTGATTTTTAATATCATTTACTTTTTTGGAAAAAATTTCTGCTCTATGAAGATGTAATAATGTATATTATGCATTATACATTTATACACTTTAGTGTAAAAAGACTTTTTAAAGACTTTGCTCTTTGTCGTGGGTATGCAGAAACAGAGACAGTGTTAAGAAATAGCACATATTTACATAGTGTGCATACAGATGTAGACGGAAGTGAGAGCACAACAGTATGAATGCGAACTAAAGAGAACTTGTCTATCTATGGTGAAAAACAGACTAGGAAATATTCTATACAATGGATGTATGGATGTGAGTGAATATATTCATACACATGTACTCACACATACGTATATATGTACATATACGAAGAGATGTACATGTATCTTGTATTTAGTTCGCATCAGTGATAAAATAACTACACAAGGTCTCGTGGTGTAGTGCAAAATTCTTATTGTTAAATAACAACTTTATAAATATACACCACACCAGACGACTCACAGCAATAAAAATGGGAGCAAAGTTCATAAGAGATTAAGCAAATCAAGAGAGAGTAGTCTTCTGAAGATGAACATTGATATAAATGCGACTATAAATCAAAGTTGCACTCAGCAGTATTTGTACATATGTACATACAATGTACATACATATGTATGTATATCCCATTTGAATACATATTTACTAATCAGTTGTAGGTTTTACATTCAATCATATGTAACTGACTTTCTAACATGGTACTGTCACATTCAAAGCGAAGATAATAAAACCTATTATTTAAATTGTATCCACAACTGCGCCTCTACATACACATATACATATGTGTGTGTGCACTTAAATAAATAGTTATATACCTATGCATTTGTATGGACGTATAAATATATAGATATATACTGACGTATGGAGTGTCATCTCAACTGTTAGTTTACATTTTTAAAATTGCTGTGCACTTTACAAACTAACATTTATTTACGTTGAGATGTTGAGTTGTTGTTTTAAATGAGGCGACGACACAATTTCAACGACGCCATATTGTAGACACACGTAAACTCTGCGAGAGAGTGAGCGAGAGCCATATTGAGAGCGAGCAGTCGCTGTTGCTGTTTTGTCATGCTGTTGTTGAGTTTGCCATTGTGTTTTTGTTGCTGCGTCATCAATGCAAACTGCGCACTTAAAAAAAAAAATAAATTTTCATTTTAATATCTACTTTATGTTAGCCTATATGGAGACTATATAAAATCCTATTGAAAACATGAAAAGCGTCTATAGTATGAACATATTTACATATGTACATGTATATCTATTTACATGCATATGTCATATACATAAGTAGTTGCGTTTCGATTTTTGCTAAGACAGGCACACCACACATTGTGATATTGTACCGTCACGTTGGTGTGGTGAGTTCTCTAGACAGGTTAACATTTTTGCTGTCTGCAGTCTGTAATTTTTGTTTTTCGCTTAACTCGTGAGGATTTTGTTTATTCTTTTTTTTTACCCTATTGGTAGACTAATATTTATACATATGTACTTATTTTAAGTTATTTTTGAATATTTTTGAAGGCAGTAAACGTAGTGTGTACTATGTGTGCATACATACATAGGTAAACAGATAAAGTATTTTGAAATACTTTATTTGTACATATGTATGTATGTATTGTAAATAAAATTGATGTATACATACATATACATATATATATATATATATGCTTTATGTCGATTATAATGTTCATTTACTCTTTGTTAACCTTGAGACTGTGGTGTGTACATAAACACCAATTGAAATGTTAACATTCATACTTATGTATGTATGTATGTGTCCATGCTAACGAACTTTATAAAGTTGTTGACAATCGCACTCTCACGACGCTTGAGCAAGGTTAACAGCTTACAAAGAAATAGAAAAATACAATAATCATATTTTGCTTCCACATTCGTACATCAAATGTACATGCATACATACTTATGTATATATGTATGTACGAATGTTTTTACAAGCAATTAATGATCACAGCAAAGCTTTAAAATAAGTAACTAAGGATATACATACATATGTATGTATGTACATACATACTTGTTTACTGCATCAGCTATGTACATTTGCAAATACATACATATATGTTTGTGTGTAGTAAAGAGCAATAGCACCAGGAAAAATAATTTCCTGCTTTGTACACTTGCACTTAAACCCATACATTTGTACCTCTTAATGTATGTATGTGTATATTTATGAATGTTTCCATTTAACCAACGACAGCTGAGACCATTAAGAGGTGAAGAGAATGACAAAAAGGCAGCCAGAAAGAGAGAGAGAGATCGTGCAAGAGCATAAAATATGAGCAGCAATTGATTTCAACATTTGTGTGTCGTATAGAAAGAAAACAAAACAATGTTGAATTGAGCAAAGTCAGCCATTTGGCAATAATAACAGTTAGTCACCATCAGAGCAGCAAGTGAACGTGGTGAAAAACTGGCTTGCCCTCACAAAACAGTAGGTGACAGCGAAATATATATATACTTATATACATACATATGTACAATTGTATATGTATATACATATGTATTTATTATAAGAAACAAAATTTAGACAATTATATTAATTAATAAGTACATACATAGTTAAATTTTTCAGACATAATGATGGCATATGCCATATACATATGTATGTATGTAAGTGTGTATGTACTGTGCATCTACGCAGTAGCATCGCGGGGGTGTTTTACAGAGATAAGCAGCGCGCCCCACGCACAACGCAGCGAAGTGTTAGCGTCATAACATTACAATGTTGTAAAGCGGAAAGAGGCTAGCGTGCAATGTTATTTGTCGTCATACCATTATTATAAACATGTATGTACATACGCATGTATGTATGTAAAATTCAGCTGAGATGTCATCATTTGTGATGAGCTGGTGGTGCGCGTTTCCTATAGAAAGTAACTAGTTCCTACTATATACACTTCGTAAATAAACTCATTAAACTTAATAAGCGTGCTACAATAACAAGTGCTGTAATTGTAAAATCTAGCTGCTCATACGGATAGACGGACACAGCTACATACATATATCGTCCACAATGCTGACGCTGATCAATAATATGTACATATGTACTTTATGGGCTCCTTTTCTATGTAACATTTTATGCCGAAACCCTTCTACCCTATACGTAGCTTGTATAACAAATTTGTAATAACAAAAAGGAAAGAAATTAAAAGCGGTATACTGTTCAGATACGTTTTTTCATCATTGAACTCGAAGTAATGCTGGATAACAAAAGAGCTAACTAAACTATTATTAACAAAATGTTTTAAAAACCCATATATTATATTTTGTATATATTGTATGGTAATTTTTTACTATCAAAATGAATAATTAGTACAAATGATCAACAAATGTAATGAGTTTGTGTTTAACAACATCATAAGTCTGTCATTTATGTGTTATAGCCATATATTACACAAGGTGTCCCATACGTACCAGTCTATGGGTGACCTGTAATTGCTACACTCTGGATGATTGGAACTTGCTGGTGGGTTGATGTCGCAATAACACTGTACCAAAATTCTTTAGTAAATTCGATAGTGGCTTACAAGCACTTCGTACTAAATTGATTTTGCAAATACATATACAGCTGTGACCATTGAAATAGCAGTGCAGACGACCTACACATTTAAAGTTGAAAAATATTATTATAAACACAACTTCGAGACAAAATTTTTTTATAACAGCTTAATATATTTAATTTGCGATAATTAAACATATTTTTCATTTTGGATAATTCAATATTTTTCCGAATGTGGATATTAACATATGAAAATGTCCGTATTATGAAGATCATTGAAATAGCAGTGAAAAAACAAAAATGTAATAAATTTCAAAAAATCTTATAAATAACTTAATCCTTCTAAATTTCGAGTTGAATACGACCTTATAATTTGTTGTGTAGCCTTTATTGGCTATTAGAGCCTCACAGCTACGTGGCATGGAGTCCACCACGTCCTCGCAACGCTTGCAGGGATTCTGGCCCTATACCTCCTCAAAGGTGTGGCTTAGATGTCGGGGATTTCTTGGCAACATAATGCTTGAAGTCCTCCATCAGTTCCCAATCGGATTTAAATCCGGGAACTCTGCTGACATGGCATTACATCAGTTTTTTCATGACCAAACCACTCCGTGACCAGTTGGCCGGTGTGTTTAGGTTTCGTGGCTCTGCTGAAAAGTCCATATTGAAGGGGCATTTCATCCTGAGAATACTTCAGCATGATGTTTCTTAATATATTTTCAAAGATTTCTTGGTCTATGATCTCATCGATCATATTTATAGGTCCCACACCACTGTATGAGAAACATGCCCAGATCATGATTTGAAGACCACCATGGTTAGCGGTCTTAAGGGTATGGTTTAGGTCATTTTCGGTGATTGGTGGTCAACGGACATATTGTCTTGAACTTTTCTAACAATTAACACTAGTTTAGACTCATTTGTCCAAAGAATATTACGCCATTTGGAAAGTGGCCAGTTCAAGTGGCGCTTGGCAAACTCCCACCTCGCTTTGAGATGTCTATAACCAAATAATTGCACCTTTTCTGGACTTCGGGTATTCAAATTTGTATCCACCAGTCTTCGGCAATAGCCACTTCACTAATTCCCCAACTCAGCCCTGCTTTAATATCCCTACAGGATGCAAAAGGATTAGTTTAGCTGAAGAGCACTATGCATCGGTCCTCTGAAATTGTGGTTTTTTGTATCACACTACGGTTTTCAGGCTTTGATTTATAATTTATGTCATTGAAAACCATTTTGGTAAAAACATTTTAGGCGACACAGTACTTTTTTTATACAATTTTGCTCCTTCCTAAGCTCAAGAAAGACCTCCTCTCTACATTGGACCAGTTAGGTCCTTTACACACTAAAATTAATTTTTTTTTTTATAGTTATAGTGTATTGTCGTATAAACTACAATAATAAACCAGATTAAACTCACTTTTCATAAAATTAAAAACAATTTCGGCTTTTTTAGTGGAAGAAAAGAAAAAACTGCTATTCTAATGTTCAGCCCAAAAGTGGTGCACTTGGGTAAAAAAATATCAAAATTTCAGAAAAAACTGATCAAATCTAACGGGGTTTTTGCTTTTTTCTTATCTTTATGCTTCATTTTACAAAAACAATGTGCTAGCGATCAACTAACAAAAAGGAATAACCAAAAAAAAACGGTTACATAGTCTTTTCTCTGTCGCACTGCTATTTCAATGGTCACAGCTGTACATAAATTGTATATGGAATGTAAAGGAGAGAGTTAAAAGAGTAAGCTCTTTAAATGCGCATGCAACAGGAGTGCTATTCTGTAACTATGAGATGTGCAAAAGAATGAGTTTGCAAAATATTACAAAGACCAATTGTGTCTGCAGCTGCTAATTAGTAGTAAAGCAATAAATATGAAATAGTGTAATTATTAGCTTTGTTATTATACAAAAATTTTAATATTAAGAACTTAAAATCGCTGATCAAATTTGCGTTCGTTACCCGTTATTTCGGTACCAACTTTCTTTGTATTTCATATTGTTCTTGGTTTTCTTATCATGTTGTATAGTATGTTGAAATAATTAATCAAAAAATTTCATAACGAACTTTATTATTTTCATTCGACAATAAAAATATTCGTAAAAATGTGATAGGGAAAATAGAAATTTTGTTGATCATGCATTGAATACAAATTATTATTTGGCGTTTGCAGTTTGCTTATACATATTTGGAAATATTTTGTAAAAATCTATTTTTTTTTCAATTTGATCCCTTCATAATGCTCAAGTAGTCTTTTATTTCACATTTCAGAAAAAGGTCTGTAGGTAATACGAGGTGCGATATGAAACACTTTTATTTATTTATCTTAGTTAAATTTAAAACGAGGTTTTTTTTGTATATGGTATACAAATAGATTTCGTTAACACACAATTATGTTTAAATACATATATAAATATATATTTAAATATATATTATTGTGATACATGGACGGATTGATACTTATTGCTTAATATAATAAATGTATAATTGTTTTTGTTTGTTATAAAGGTCGTTTAGGCACTTGTGTGGGTGTGGTGAAAATGCTTATACAACTGAAATGTACTCGGATAATTTTTATGTGGAATGCCGCTATGAACCTTTTAGATGAATGAAGCTCGTTGTTTGATGTTGCTGTATGCAGTTATTACACTGGCGCATGCATTGTTTATCCCACCGGCATTGTGGACACAGTACTGTGGGGCGTTGTCGGGCGAGAGCCAGCCAATGAGTTGGCTGTGGATGCGTGCAGTGAAGCCATTGTGCCCATCTGGAATCAATATGATCAGAATAATGATTGAATAATATAAATTATCCTTTGTGAATACTCACTCTTAAGTGTGCCAGATCTTCAAGTTTTGTCAAATCCACTAGCTCGAGGAAAAGTGAATAGACAACTGCCCAGCCATAGATAGACACTAGACAAAATATACTCCATAGCAGGACCATAAGAATGTTATAGGCGAAATACAAGTCGTTCACAATGGCAAAGAAGATTAGAGCCAAGGCGCGCCAAACAGTGAAGATAGCAAATGTCCACAGCCATGGCAACACTTTGCGTTCATATTCCTGCATAAAATTGACGTTAGTGGAAAATGCAAGATCATTCAAAATATATGTTTACGAATGCTCCAATATTGAAATATTTATATTATAATTTATTTTGACTAATTGAATGATTAATTCAATGTTGTTACCCGTCGGCTTAATAATTGTTTTTGTGCTCCAAGTACTTGTCGCTTATAATCATAGGTATGAGTGAAATGAAAATGAAATTCTCGACATGCGAAATATCTAGAAATATGTATGTGTAGAAAACTTACCTTGCGTAAAGCCACGCATAGCAGAATACTGGTAACAAAGTTGATGATCGCCAAGATTAGAGAGAATAAGGCGAACACAATGAGCATGTTGCGCACTAAGAAGAAAATATTGTACAATCTCTCGTGTATTTGCACTTGAAAGTAAATAGCTACCATGCTTGTTGCCAACATAGACAAACTCATATGATATGATATAGTAACCATAATGGGTGGATCCTGGGGCAGCCATAGCATAGCAGTATATATCGAATATAGTAGAGCCAATGGTGAACAATGAGAGAAACTGTAAAAGTAAAAAATTTAGTTACTAAGCTACATATTTCAAGAGGCTTGGAGTAGATTCATCTTACAACAGCAAACAGTCCTATAAGCATGGCACCTTTTTGTATATCAATATATTGATTGTTCTTGAGCAGTGGCCTTTGATACCATGGAATGCGCACGGAGCGCGTGGATCTCGACATCTTGGAGTGCAAATTAGTAGACGATCTGTTCAAGTAAATTAAGATTTGAAAACCTTATTTAATTGGGAATAACCAAAATCACTTACCTTCCCGTCGCATGTGAATACACCGAAGGATTCGAGCGATAAGTGGAGGGCGTTTTACGGCCATAGTTCATTTTGAAGTCTTTTAAGTAACGTCACACAATTAATACTGTAAAAACATAGATGTTACGTTATTAATTATGATTCCAATAGATTTCCACACGGGCGTGTCTGTTTAATTTGATTGAACTTTTCTATTTATTTTTTTGGGCGTGTCAATTCAAACTCAAGCCTAGCTTTGAAAATTAAAGTGTGTTTTAGCAGAACGCAAAGCAAACGTCTTACGAAACGATAATTCAGTACATGCCATGTGGTATTCATGATGTTTTATTTTAATAGTTAGAAATTTTGATTTACATTTTATATTCAAGAAATTCGGTCGCCAAGCTACGCATCAACAACAAATACACTGACTGAATCACAAAAGTGTTACCCATCAAATCGTGCACAGCGTTGATTTGGCATGCTCCACGGTGGCACAACTGTTGCTCATCAGATGCGCATTTGGTGGTAGACACAGTCGAATGCGAATGGCAATAACAACAGCCGTTTGTTTGTGTTCGTTGTGAATAGCAAAACTATTGTTTTGCTCATCCAAACTCAATCATATGAATAGAGAATACGAATAGTTTTCAATGTTTGTAACATGGCATTGCCGCGCATAACAGACTATGAAATTCTTGAAAAGCTTGGAGCAGGCAGTTACGCGACCGTTTACAAGGCTCGTCATAAAGTAATTTATTGCCGATAAATTCTTGCCTAGAATTCTTTGTACATATGTATAAATGTTATTTAATCTTTTATAGAAACAGCGAACTTATCATGCCATCAAGTACGTGGAAATGTCATCGCTGTCACAGAGCTCCCGCGACAATTTAATTACGGAAATTCGTCTTTTGCGCGATTTAAAGCATAAGTACATTGTGACACTTCAGGACTTCTTTTGGGATGACAAGTAAGTTCTCAAGCAAATATGTCCTGCCTTAATTATTCTCAATGAATGTGTATATTTAAGAAACATTTATATCCTACTGGAGTACTGCAATGCGGGCAACCTGTCTGCCTTCATAAGAACCAAGAAAGCGCTGCCCGAGAGCACTTGCCGCTATTTTCTACGGCAATTGGCAGCTGCCGTACAATACTTGCGAGCCAATGACATTTCCCACTTCGATCTTAAACCGCAGAACCTTCTACTCACGCGGGGTACCAATAATGTATCTCTAAAGGTAGCAGATTTCGGGTATGTATATCTGGGAAAATGGGGATTAAATCTCGAGTTAGGCGCAACATGGGTCTCTTATGGGTATTTCTGGGTTATGTTTTATTAGGAAACTAGAAATGATCCGAGTTTTCTTGGTTTGAGCCACCTCTTCCTATATCGGAAAAAACTTACATTTCGATTTTGACTAATTTTAATTTATAATTTTAAGAGACCCATTTCGTTAAATAAGCAAAACGTAAAAACTGTGTAACAATCATTACCAAACTAGATGTGTATTTAATATTGTTATCAAATTTCTACTAACAAAATTAAAAAACAATTTTTGCGGCACTACTTTGAACTTAAGATGCGCTGACCTTGGGCATGATAAAAATCAACTTTTTTCGATTCAAAAATCAATACGATTTATCTTAACAATATATTTTTCTTCTATGAGAATCTTCAAAATATTGCAAAAACCAAAAACAATATTTTCTGGAATTGAAAAAAATTGTAAAACATTTGAAAAAAATATTTAATGTGCAACCTGTAAAAAATGCGAAAAGTTAACTTATTTATAGTTCAAATATGTTGCGTTTATTATTTGCAATTGTAACCGTAAGCTCGACAGAAAATTCAAAATTGAATGGTGAGACGCATGGAAGTCTGCAGTTTTGTATCTTTCAAAAAAAGTCGAGATACCTTCTACAAAGGCATTATGTATAGATTGTAGCTCGTATCATTTGGGTTGTGATTCAATCAATGATTCAAGAAAACTAATTTGTATATATACATTAATAGTGTTAGGTCTATTCGCAGTATTTTGTTTGTTCACTATAGCAAGGTCGAATCATTGAAATGATTAGTTAATAATAAAAAAATATTTGGCTCTATAGCACTTTTTGACAAGGTAAATATAATTTTCTAAATCTGTCTTTATATTCATGAGAATACTCTCGTATTAATCGAACATTTAGAGATTAATGGAATTGCGCACAAACGGATCCAAGTTATATTGAAAGTCAAGTGGACAGTCTTTATAACTTCAACTATGTGTTTGCTTTTAGATTTGCTCAACACCTAAAATTGGGCGAGTTGAATGAACAGCTAAAAGGCTCGCCACTTTACATGGCACCAGAAATAGTCCGGAAGCACAAATATGATGCCAAGGCGGATCTCTGGAGTATTGGTGTCATTCTGTATGAATGCCTTTTTGGTAAAGCCCCCTATAGCTCGCGGTCCATAGAGGAGTTACTGCTGCGCATACGCAATGCTGAACCAATTGAACGGCCAGCAAATGCACGAATCAGCAAGGAGTGCGACGACTTATTACGTCGCCTTTTGGTGCACGAGCCGGTGGAACGTATCTCGTTTGACGATTTCTTTGCGCATCCATTTTTGGATCTGAAAACATTCCCCACGGATCAGACACTGAAGAAGGCTGTGGATTTAGTGACTCAGGCAGTTGAACACGACGAGAAGCATAATTACAAAGAGGCTTATTATCTATACTGCAGCGCACTCCAATATTTTGTGCCACTGATCACCGAGGAATCAGATGCAACTCGACGGCAAGCTTTGCGCAATCGCGCTTTAGCATACATGAAGCGTGCCGAGGAAATTAAGAATGTCATTATTGAGGATGAGTACAAACTACTGGCCCAGCGCAATGGAAGAATAACCACAGCTCTGCCATACCTAACGCCATCACGTGCCGAAACTGGCCACGAAGATGGGTCTGCGACGGAATCTAGTCAAACCAGTTCGTCTCGCATAATCGAAATGTTTGAGCCTGATGTGCGATACAAGCAACTTTGTGAGTAGCTTATATAAATATATATTTTAATGGATACTCTATTGATCTTATTCATGTGTTTAGTTGCCCTATCGAACTCGAGTCCGTCCCTGAAATCTGGTCTGGAAATTGGGCGCCAGGGCGAACTTTACCTCTACGAACGGAAGTTGGATGCTGCCTTGGAGTCATACACTTCTGCACTGGGTATTCTGGTGCCTTTTGTCAACAAGGAACCTAAGGGCGAGCGACGAAATTTGTTGCTTCAGCAAGTAAGTTTAATTTTACTTTCAATTAACCATTCATTGTAATCATTTCATTTTTGGCAGTTGGAGTTTTGGATAAAGGAAGCCGAGAGCATTAAAAGCATTTTGAGCGCCAAGAATTTGGACGAGGAGGAACAAAAATTATCTACGGTACGCAGCTGTAGTATTCAATAAACGTATAAAAACCATTTACGCCTCTTGCGTATTTGTTACGAGTATTTTTCTAGAAAGAAGTCAAGTAGTCTAGTTGTAAGGTGTTTCGAGTATTTATTTAGGTGTATAATGATCAAAATTTGTTTGTTTTTAAGGTCTCTTCGCAGAACCACATTCCAAAATTGCCATTTTCACGATTACATTTGCATATAAGGCCTCACATTTATTTGTTTTTATGCATAGTTTTTGGTTCAATTCAAAGTGCTTAATCAAAGATTAGTAAAACTCATTAAGTCGTTAAGGAATACAAATATATATATAAACATATTAAATAAAATGCTAATGAACTGATAACCAGTGTATCCTTAAGTGGCTGCTAATCAATTGCCAATAGCAAAAATAGCGATACAGAAAATACTTCATGTAGACTCATGGTATAGAAAATGGGTTTAATTGTAAATCTGAGCGGATCGCGATCGACAAGAACAACATTTATTATCACGGACCTATCGTCGCACATAAATTATAACATTATCGCCTTAACGTTAGGCAGTTAACGTTTTGGCTATAAAAGGTGCAGTATAAAGAACCAAAGAGACCATAACCATATTATTGTCTTGGCGACGAAACAACATGCTTTGGGGAACGAAGTGCGCTTTGCCAGTCCTGATACTGGCCATAGTAGCTATTGGTAATATCAATGTTCATGCTGCACCTCCAATGGGTCGTGTTGTGAACGGCACTGATGCCAATGTCAATGATTATCCTTTTGTGGTGAGTTAATGAGCTGAAAAGTTAAACTTCCGAATAGATGTTAACGTCGTCCATGTCATGCTCGTTCACAGATCTCATTGCGCGGATCAACTGGCTCGCATTCCTGCGGTGGGTCCATTGTTTCCAACCAGTTTGTAATGACAGCAGCTCATTGTGTAGCCGGACGTACCGCTTCATCACTTTCTGTGCAATATGGCGTGACGAATATCGCTGCGAAAGGACCCAACGTGGTTGCGGTTAAGCGTATAATTCAGCATGAACTCTACAGTCCATCAGACAACTATGCCAATGATATTGCGCTAATCCAAGTGGCCGAGCCCTTTGAGTTTGACTATAAAACTGTTGCCCCGGTTCAGTTGCCGACACTTAATTTTGCAACACCCCAGGTTGAGGAGGGAGCGGCTGGTGAACTTATTGGCTGGGGACTGAATGCGGTAAGTGCGATATGATGTGTTGTGAGTCAACTGTAACTTAATCCAGTTTACACATTTATAGACGGGTGGCACAATTCAGACAACATTGCAGAGGGTTGGTCTCAAGATTTATTCCGATGCAGAATGCACATCACGTCACAACGGAGCCACTGATGGTCGTTACCACATTTGTGGTGGAGTCGATGAGGGCGGCAAAGGACAGTGCAGCGGCGACTCCGGAGGTCCTCTGATATATAATGGCCAGCAAGTTGGCATTGTGTCTTGGAGCATCAAGCCGTGTACTGTCGCCCCCTATCCAGGTGTATACTGCAAGGTGTCTAGCTATGTCGAGTGGATTATAAAGAATCAAATAATATTGCCATAGATACGTCAAATAAATGTCCTCATGACCTTATTTTTCAAAGCCTCTAGTTCGCTCGATTGAAATGTTGGAAAACACTTAAATGCTTGCCATTTATTATTTGACTTATTATAGATCTTGAGTGATGTTGTAAATCTATGTGACTTCTATCATCGATCATAAATAATGTTTTTATCGGTTAAGCGCCAAAAAGCTTGCACCTGACTATGAAATCACAAAAAGATGAACACAACATGATTAGGTTACAAAGTTGCAAAGTTGTATGTGGATATAGTTTGGATTAAGATTAAGCATTCGCTGCGATTTTATTGCTCAGTAAATGCCACATCGGAAATCGAATAACGGAAATATCAATATCTAAATAATATATTAATATAATCTTACATGAATGGAGACAAACTTGTTGAAATCTGATAAAATGAATTGAATTGAATTTGAATTGCGTTTTACATTATTCTCATACAATTTGCAGTGATTGACCTGTGAAATGTTTTCTGTTCGGATTTCTATTTTCAGCTTATGTTGGATAGTTTATCTCAATTAGATTGTCGCCTGAAAGTGGTAATATAAAGAATTTAAAACTGCCAGTCAATGTCAGAACCTAAAAGCTTACGTACATCATTTTATAGCAACTTGTCCATCAGTCTGATACAGTTTTGAATGCTCGTCATACAACAGACATGTTCGATAAAAGCCGAATGTTTTCTGTATACTAACAGCTTTATAACATTGCAGTATTACGAGAACAACATTTGTACTATGCGCTACACACAAGTGAATAAACTTGGCATAAGTTCATAGAAAATTAATTTTCAGTTACGAAGTACAGTATACAAATAAAACGAGATTGAAAAATGAAAAATACATACATAGTTTAAACTTAAATCAACTACTGAAATCAGCTGATACTCTATTGTGATAAACTATTGTTTTGAAATTATTTAAGAATAAAATGGAAATGAATCGAATTTGTGTTAATCCAAATTCGCTTGAACCACAGTAAAAATGTAACAATTAATTTTGACTAGGGAGTTGAGTTGTGAGTCCTTTTCAATAAATCCTGATTTAATTGTCTAATAAATTTTTAAAAGTGTTGTCTTTATGCCATGGGTCAACGCGTTTGGTGCACTTTAATGTGGCTGTGGTAATCAATAAATTTCTGTACGATCTTCAGTTGTGGTCCATAAACAGCACTCAATCGCATAGATGCTGAAACATTGGCTATCGAATGTACCATATGAACACATGTACATATGCACATACATACCTACATACGTACACTCGAATTGTACACACGAACAACCACTCGAGTGTCTGCAGCACAAACCTAGTACACAGCTCGCGGCTCGTAGCTAGCAGCTTGTAACTCGTAGCTCGTAGCATGCGATACGTTCCGCTCGTGGACCATTTTATTTTGCAGCAGTCGACAATTTTATTTCGAACGCGACGCACGGTTTAAGCGGATGAACAAGGGCATAACAAAAAAGTATTTGCGTTGTTTTTGCTTATAATGAAAATGAAATGAAAAAAACATACTGTATTTCTTGGAAGTAAATCTAGAATACAGAACTGTATTAAACTGTGATACGTACTAACTATTTTACTATCGTTGCAAAAGCTCAACTTGAATTTCGAGATCTCAATGATGATTCGCTCTTGTGTTGATTATGAACGTTTTTAGCGTGCAATGGTTGTTGTTGTGACAAGGGAGAACGTTGAAGATTACTCTTCATGGACATAACGATGGCGCCATTTGCTCATATAATTAAACAAAATTTGCTAATTGGCTTGGCTTGGCTGCTGATGGGCAGTGCAGTGCAGCAGCTACTAGAACTGCAGATGGTATTCAACACAGCAAGTCTTCATATGCTTGGTGTTTACCACTCATTTTGGGCGGAGAAAAAAACGTAACCACCCGCTCTACCCCATTTTCACCACCTGCCCCAATTTCTGATGACACCCGAAATCAAATCAAAGCCCAAAAGTAGGCAACAAAAAAAGAATACAAAAGTTTTACAAAGGCTTACAATTTGGGGCTGGGTGCTCTCAAAGTGCTCTGCAGCAAGTTGTGAAATTTTGTGAAAACTCAACACTCCATGGATATGCCACGTGACACACATATTCGTACAACCGTTTGTACATGTGCGTTTACATCCAACATAGACATTCAATTCGGGACATCTACACAATTAAAGCAACAGCGAGAGCAATTTGCTACGAATTTTTAAATTCTCTTTAAGACAGATCTGGTTGTCAGATTTGCTTCAATCTGGTTTCTTTGAAAATGCGGCCACAGAAAATAAACATTTCAGCCGTAATACAAATACATATATGTGTACACTTTACAGACACGAGAAAATTTAAGAACGAACAAGAAATGTTCAAATACAAAAAATATTGAAATGCAACCAAACATTTTGCTTATATGATTATGCAATCGCTTCAGATAATGTGTTCAAAAGAAATGAATTCGTAGAATAATATTCTAGGGCTGGTATTAATAGCTGCCTTTAAATATAATGTTGCGTGGAATCAATTTCCTAAATAGATAATATATAAAAGTAATATTTGTAATCCAATTTAATACAATATCTTCCTGGAAAGCGACTGCGTTCTACTAACTTGCTAAATAAAAATTATATTTATTTTACAATGATATTAAACTATTTACATTCCTTTTCGTATTATCGAGAGCTTATATGAGGTTTTATTTTTAAAGGGAGCCATATCGAGTGAATTAGAAGGGAGGCAATTACGTACATATTAACTTGAACTGAATACCTATTGCTTTTCTATTGTATTACCTTTCGTAGTTAACGTCTAAATACATAAGTCCAACAACAACTGACTCTGCGAATATAGGAAGCGTTTGTGACCGAAAACGAAAAGCGAAATAAAAATACCAAAAGAGGCAAAGAAATTGGCGAACATAGCGAAATTGCAATTTCTGTAAGTGTGAGAGAGTGTGTGTTTGTAGCTGAAGCTGTATTTGTGTTTGTGTGCAGCTGCTCCCCGAGTCAAAGGTCAAAATTCGTATGAAAATGAAGCAAGCTAACCTAAATGGAATGCCAACGTCGGTCGTCACTGTCTTCAATGTCATGTCATCCAAGCAGTTCTCTAAGGCTAGTCGTGCAGCACATTCAACAGCGACAGCAACAGCAACAGCAGCTTCTACTTCTGCTTCTGCTCGTGCCACTGGACCTCTCTTTACGCTAATGCTGCTGGCCACCATCTTGTGTTGCATCAGCAACTTTGGACTTGTCGAAGGTCTGAAGTGCCACATGTGCGGACAGTACAATGAAGGCGTAGGTTCCATTACCCCATGTACAAACTATTCCAAGGAGATTGAGCATCTTTATCTCAAGGAATGCACCAAGAGAACTGAGAAGTTTTGTGTGGTAAGTACGCCTTAACCTCTACCTGACATAAAGTATTTCAAGATTTGAGAGCAACTTTAACTTTGTCTATTATTTAGTAAGTGTTAAACATACTCGTATATATGATATATATATGTATATATATATATATAAAATATGTGGCTATGTATGTAAATATGAACATGGTCTCAAGGCAACCCAATTTGAGTCCACTTTTATAGGGTAACTTTAGGCTTTATCCTTAAGTAATGCATAATAGCTCTAGGCATATATTTCATATATCGATAAGTTTATACACACTAGGACTTCCTCTTTCCTTTTTTGATCTTGATCTCAATGTGAATGTGGTGCTGTGATGCGATTGAAAAATAATTAAATATTATTAAAAGTGAAATACTTTCAATCTTATTTGAGAATACGAAGTTCAACAGCTGGAATGCAAATCAGTACAAAGCTTAAGTATCTTTCATTTAAACTCTCGTTGGAAATTGCTATGCACTTTTATTTGTGCTGTTCACAGTCATCTTAGTTCTTCGAAGCCTTATTTTGCTTGAACATTTTAAAATCATTTGTAATATATGATAATTATTGCCTGATTGATCAACAAGAAAAGTTATTGAAAAACTACTTTTTTCTTTTATGTAAAAAATTAAACTAGGCAATTATTTTTAGAATTTGAATTGATGTGGTTTTACTTTAGGTATTGTAAAGTTCATATTTATATAACCTTCAAGTCCATCTTACTTATTAATTTCAATAATGAATAGAAGTGTATGCAATACTAAGTTAAAACATAAATCATGAAGGGAACAATCTTAATACCATATTATTGTATACACAAATGCCTCAGGTAACTGTCTAACATTTTTTATTCGTTTTGGGGTCCACATACTATTACATAAACCCGATTTGCCATTGCACTTAAGCAATTATAAGACCAGAAACCAAGAAGCTGTTAGGCGCTCGGCAATGATTAAATATTAATCGCATAGAGGACGAGTATATGCCGCAGCCATGCCTATCCCACAAAAGACTAGTCTTAAGGCATATGATTCAGGTACTGTGGAACGAATAAGTTCTCGTCGAAACGAATAATGTTACAATGTTATGGATTATAAAAGTATATAGCAAAAAGTATCAAAACACTAATTGCTTGTTGCTTCATATCTGGATTTGCGAAAATATAAATTGAGCTAAAAATTGGTATCGTCTAGAGCGCATCTCTACATTAATTCTTAACTATCATTTCGAAAAGAAGATGAAGAATAAGAGACAACAATCAGCTGTTGTCATTATGAATTCTTCTGGAAAATTATGAGGCTTCTGGCAAAGTTCCGTTGTTTCACTGAGGTTGGTGAGAAATTTAAACCGAAAAGTGAATTCTCTTTTTTTTACTAACTATATCTTCAGTTACCTGACAGCGGGTAAAACATAACACAGTCAAGCTGAAACTTTTTCACAAATTACATATATATGAAATGCATCTTTAGTCTTAGTAAAGGTTTTGAGCATTCGCATATTTGTGTGATGTTCTTTTTTATCTCTATAACTTTTAGCTTCCCATTTGCAAAGTAGTATCGTTTAGATATTTGCCATTTATTAGCTGTTTACTGGATTAATTCTAAAAACTGACTATAAAGGGACATGTAATACTCCTTCTATGTAAATTGCAAGGCCCGAATACATCGCGTTAAAGGCAAAACTTGTTCAGTACTCACAGCAAGGCAAACAGATTCAAGCATAGCGTTTTTACTTGTTTTATTTACAACAAGGCATTTATTTAATTAGCCGCATTATTCAACCCAGCTTTAGACAAAGCTTTGGAAAGGTCCGACATCGTGGTGGCGCCTAGCTGTCCCAAAAAGTAGGCAACATAAATAAACTTTTGTTTAAATGGTAATACATGCAATATACACTGACGAGAAGACCCAGCAACAACAACAACAACAGCTACATCATCATCATTAACAAAGATAACAACAGCTGAAACTGTGGCAGCTGGAGCCCTCTTTCACATTATCCCTGCGCATGTAAATGCCATCTTTGTTATAATATAAATATGTACATATGTACGCATATACATACATAGAAAAAGTTGGAGTGTTATTTATAAGCTGTTTTTGTCGATGTCGATGTATCGTTGTGATAACAGCTGTCTTAAAGGCACCCTTCAAGTTTCTGAAGCACAATTCCTTGTGGTAAAGGTAGACCATGAAATATTCTCTCTACTCATTGGCTAATAGAAAAAAGTCAATAAATTCCGAAAATAAATTTATATATGCATTCTTTTTCAGTTGCAAGAAGTCAAGACTAGAACTGAAAGATTATAAGCTCTAGGCAATCCCATGAACATAATTGCAATGCACAATATCTCAAGCTCAGGCATAAGAGACAGACCAATAGAATACATACATACTATGTATGTATATTGTTATAATTTTATTGTAATAACGAATACAATTCCTTATTGCAATGAGATGAGTCAAAATACATTTATAAAACAAGTAAATATTTTTATTTTTATAAAGTGCTGTCAGAAAAATTATAGCTCTGTCTTTAATAGTCTCTGAGGGGTTGGTATGGACAGACAGACAGACGGACACGGATATCGTCTTGGCTATAGAAACTGATTGTTGGAGAAGGTTTCCTCTACCAGTTACATACAATTCTTGCAGTTTTTTGAAACAACTCTTGCTTTAAAATTACGGTGTTGAATTTAGTTCAGTTTCAGTTCGACTGCGGAACGAAGAAATAATAATAAAACTTGCCTTTTGTCTATGCCGTTTTATTTTCAGGATAGGCACAATTAAAAAAAATTAATTAGAAATATATTTTATATTAACTGTAAAACAACACTTTTCATTGAATATAAACTATCTAAGCAGGTGTTTACTACTGATACTGAAAAACTGCAAGAAACTTTCATTACGGAGACTTACTTTTTAATCTCGGTTTGTAAACTACATTTACCTGTGTGGTTTTAAGTAAATTATTCCACTCTATTTCTAAGAAGTAAGTAATATATCGATAAACTACTGCATTAAAATTATACCATCGAGTACCAAATTCTGCAGTATACGTTTTTGCGGTTTTTATCAGAAATCCTTGTATTCGACTAAAAAGGCCTGTTGTTCAAGCATAAACATGAAGGGGTCGCATTAAATCTCCTCAAAAATAAGATCACAAAATGCATCTCCCGTGCACGTGTGATGAAAGATAACCCAAAAAATGCGATATTGTACAAGAAAAATATCATATAAACACTGTGTTGTGTCATTACTTCATGTGTTATGGCACATTGCTTAGCGAAATAGAAAGCTATGGAGGATAATCAACTATTCTAGCATGGTATCCGGTTTTAAAAATATTGACTAGAATGATTTTAATTTCCTGCTTTTCTTGCTAGGTTACAAAATTAATCTAAGTAAGGATGATGTAGGGATGTTTATGTAAACTTTAAGTTTTTTGTTAAACCTTAAATTTCGAATTCGAAATGAATGAATAAACTGACAATTTGCTGTTGAAAAAGGTTGCCAAGTGAGACTAAAAAAACTGTTGGGATTTATTTATGGCATGTCAAAGCCATTTTTATAAGGGTGTTTTTAACTTTGTGCCCACACAAAATCCATGTAATAGGAAGCATCAACAACAGGACGATACAGCCACGTCCGTCTGACTGACCGCTGGTCCGTATGAATACATAGATCTTAGAGATTAGAAAAGAAAAGCTTTAATTTTTAAGATAGCGCTTGTTATTTTTACGCGCAGATCAAGTTTGTTTTTAATTTTCCCCACTTCTGATTTAGCACTCCAAAGCAAAAGTAGTTTTGAAGCGATTTTTGGTACATTACAATAATTATAATCTCTGAAAATAATAGAATTATTTTGCTTTTTCTTATATAAATTTATAAATGGGGGATATATATGTATGTACATGCAAACTATTGCCAGAACACCACTCAATTTGTATAAGATGCGTATGCTTAAATAAGTTTGGTATACTTGCAAAGACTTTATGAAAAATGATTCTCCGCTCAGCATTCTTAACAGAAGCTAAACCAGTTTGCGAGTGTCCCATCGCAGCTGTGGCTAACTAGTAAGTTGAGGGTGTGGCAAAATTTATGCATGGGGCAAAAAGAGACAGAAGAAGAAAAATAATTTGTTTTTGGGATCATTTACCCAAAGTAGTATTTTTGTTTGTGGATGTGTCTTTTGTGTGTTAAATAAATTCGCAACTGTTTAGTCTTTAGTCCAAACGACAATCCCCACTATGATACTTTGTCAACTTTTGCACATATGTATCTACATATATGTATATGTACATATATATTTTGTGCATGTATAGATACGTCTTTATACCGTATTCGTTTCTATTGTTTTATTGTGTAAATATAATGATGGAGTATCTATTGAAAAAATTGTTTCATGTTATTTATAATAATAACAATTAAGAAAGTTAGAGTCGAGTGTGCTCGACTGTGAGATACCCGCTACCCTTTTAAATAATATTGCGGTATTTTTTAAAATATACCAAAAAGTTAAAAAATACTAAAAATATACTAAATTGTATATTTGGTATATCGATATAGTAACACATTGAAAATATACCATAGACGACACAATATACCAGATTGAAAGCCAAAGCAACTAAGTAGGCGTTTTTGCCCATACAAAAGTATTTCTTTAATAACTTCCATAATTTTAATCTGATCGCAACCAAATTTTCAGGAATCACAATTACTATAGTTGTTATTGTGTATATACAAATTCGCAGCTCTAACTTTAAAATTACGCTTGTTATTCGATTTTTTGATTTGCGGTGGCAGAAGGGGGCGTGGAAACAAACTTGATCAGCGTGCAAACATAACAAATGCTGTCGAAAAAAAATTATAGCTCTATCTCTTATAGTCTCTGAGATCCAGAGTTTCATACGGACGGATCGTCTCGGCTGTTGACGCTAATCAATAATATATTATATATACTTTATAGGGTCGGAGATGCCTCCTTCTACCTATTACATACATTTCCTGCCGGCACAAAGTTATAATACTCTTCTACCCTATGGGTAGCGGTTATAAAAACAATAGAGGGAGCTTAATTTATATTTCGAAAATCTCAATGCAATTATTATTAAAGGCTCATATTACTGAATGCTTTATATATGTATGTAGTATTTCACTGTCAGCACTTTGGGGATTTCACGATTTTTTTTTGTATCTGTGTCGCTTATTATGAGAATACATACATATATGTTATTCTCATAACTAAATTATTTTCTGAGGTATCTGAAGCTGTATAAATGACTCTTTTGGTTACTAGAAAAGCACTTTATGCCTATAACAAGACTAACGACAAGCTATTGCCATATTGCATACCAAGTTATTGATGGCCCTATACAATCCTTTCAATAGATAACGTGCCATTTACCGACGTGCCATTTAGCGGATGTTGATAGCACTCTTAATACCGGGCCACTTACTCGAAAGATAGACATTTTGGCACACTTTTAACTCCTTGAGTTACCTTACGTCAACAGTTGCGAGCACTTGCAATAGGCTGCTGTTTAGCATAGATATAGCTGCTGTGAGGTCTGGTTCAATTCTATTCATATGAGTGTATGTGTATGTGTCACCACTTCGTTTCCTTTAAGTGGCCAACAGCGGCTCTCATACATACACACACATTGACATGCTATTTGGAACAGTCAAAGGCATGTTGACGTTCAATTTAGTCGCTGTTGATTTGTGTCGTCAGATTTTTGTACGGGGTCGTAGTTGGTTTTTGCGTATCCTTACCTGCCACTCCTCTGAAAGTTACGCAACCATTTTGTTTTTTTTTCCCCTGTGTTGCTAGGAGTACAGTATTTTAAATAGAAAAAGGCAAATGTATTTTTTTTTAACTCGACACACTCGTCGCTCAAGGTCCGAATAATTATTGCTGCACGCAGATCAAGTTTGATTTTTTCTATGCCCATCTCCGTCAATGTAATTAAAAAAAAAAAAACAAATATTAATAAAGTTAATGTTTCGATTCGTGGTAGATTTGTGATACAATTGTTGTTTTTGTGATTTCTGAAAATTTGGTAAAGAAAAAATAAAAATGTATAACTTCTATTATGAACTCAACATAGCTCAGCTACATTCAAATACTATATAAAAGATTCTGGGCAGTGGTTAGCTCACAGTCGAGCGCTCTTGACATGCTAAATGTAACTTTATTATAAAAAAAGTAAAATGTAAGAAAGCTACAGTCAATTTTGTATTAAGAACACCTTGATTTCGAGAACATTTAAAATAAGACATAGATTTTAATAATATGTATATATGTATACATAGTATATTTAAGATTATAAATATTATTATAAGATAACCAAATTTATTTTGATTTCTTTTATTTAATAATCGCTTTCTCTTATTTAGTTGTACGTGTACTTACTTACGAAACACTTTTCTCAGTGCGTTTGCTTCAAGAATTGTGTTCGAATTTGCAAACAGGAAATGCAAATGTATTTTCTGTGTTTTCTGATAAAGTCATTGAAAATAATAGCTTAATTATTACTTAAAAAAACTTATGATCTTTCTAAGCATTTTGTAGTTAATTTTTGCGAATTATCGATTTGAAAAGTTGGCGAAACCACTCACACCCTAATTTTGGCTATAGTATGGGCTCTATAAGTAATTTTAAACAATGTTACTAGCTAGGAAAGTCTAATGAAATCCCCTATATATACTAATTGATACTACAATGGCAACACTCCATAGTGTTAAGAGTTCTACGCATAACATTATTCCATTAGTAGAGGCTTCAATTAACGTATTCAATCAAGAGGATCAACAAAGTAAAGAAAATTAATAATTACAAAAGATAGAAATATTAATAACACTACATAATAGCAGTATTAAAATATAAAATTTAATTTTTTTAAATTAGAAATATTTAACCTTTTATACGTTATAGAATTGGGAAAAGGTACACAATTATACAAAATAATGTTAATTAATATGTGAAACCCATAACGATAGAACAATTTGATTATTTTAAGTATTTTTCTAAATGCAATTAACTGCAACTGCAATATAATAAAATCGGCGTCAATAGCCGAGACGATACACCGCACAGTGGTTGGGCTTGTATGAAGCCGCGGCCAAAAATATTTCCAGTTGAGATATCGTTATGAAATGTTCCCCAAAAATTTAAAAAAATATTTTGTATATATAGTAAAAAAATTGGATACATCGGAGGACTATATCCTATAGCTCCCATACAACCTTATTATGGCTTATATGCCGATTGTGCGCCAATTGGAATCCAAGATATACTATATATATACTATATATATACTATATATATATTATATATATATTATATTTAAATTATATTGCTGCTTTCTTCTTCATTCGTGCCCACTTCTGTACACCAAAGATCAAAGATGTACATGCGTGAAAAATCCAAAAATCTATAAAAATATTTTAAACACACTGTAAATAAGTCGTATCATATAGCTTCCATACAAACGGCTCAGATTTTTTGATGTTGATTGGGCGCATGGTATCGGTATTGATTCCTTTTCATTCAACCAATCAGATTGATATTGGAGAATTGAAGATTTCATGCGTTTGTAATTAACCCAAAACGTTATAATCCTCTTACAAACGTATTCAATTCGCTTTGACACTTCACTCTTATCAACAATATAGCCGTTATTATTATATTATTATTATATTATTAAATAATATTTGCTTCTATAACTTCAATCAATTTTGTTCGCCTTTCAACGGCGCTACCTTCTTCGCTGCACCATACATTAAAAACATATAAACGTGAGAATACACACTTATAAGAAGAACCTATTAAAGTTTAAAGCAGGGAATAAACAAAAAATAAATCAAAACTATTAATAAATGAAAAACTATAAATAAACACAAACTCAAAAGACGAAGACAGGGACAGCTAAACATAAAAAAGACGTTCAAAATATAGACAAAAAACATGTATTATTTCAAATTAATTATATAACAAGAAGAGTTTAACAAGTACGTTTTTTTATAATATCTCAAATTTTAGAAAATACCTTCAACTTCAAAATCCATTACAAATATTATAAATTTGGACACGTAATAAATGAACTGATCACTTCAAAGTTCACTTCAATTCTATTTTTAGAAAGAACCGTTAGATATCCAGAAAAATCTAGTTTGCCATGAAAAAGGTTGGACAATTTAGAAACGATTTGTTTACTTTTCGTACATTTTTATTGCTATGACTTTCTTTATTTTTGGCCTATGGACGCAGCCATTGTGCGCTGGTCTTGGGTTAGACGCACTCAGTTTTCCACACAAATTTGTTTTATATTTATTATTTTAATAATTATTGACGAAAAGTTAATATGCAAAAATCTTGATTATTTAATAATACTTCAATTATAATATTCAAAATATTATAAAAATATAACGTAAGTTGTGTTTTCAAACATTTTCTTCAAGCAACTTAAAATAAGACACATTTTTCTTGGTCAACAGAATAGACGCCATATATATATATATAGACATATTTTTTTTTTTTTTTTAAAGTAACTTATTTTTAACTTAAATTTGTAGTTAGTGTTAATATTTGATTTATTATAAATTAAAAACAAAAACAAGTAAGAAGCTACAGTCGAGTGTACTCGTCTGTGAGATACCCGGTACCCAATTTGATTAAAAGCAATATATTTTGCGGTATTATTCTCAAAATATACCAAATATACTGCAAATATTCTAAAACAAGTAAGAAAGCTACAGTCGAGTGTACTCGACTGTAAGATATCCGCTACCCATTTGAAAAAAAGCAGTATATTTTGCAGTATTATTCTCAAAATATACCAAATACAATGCAAAAATGCTAAAAATATACCAAATGGTATATGTGGTATATCGATATAATACCGCATTCAAAATATACCATAGACGGCTCAATATACCAGATTGTCAGCCAAAGCAACTAAGACCCCTAGTAAGTAGGCGTTTTTGCCCATACAAAAGTATTTCTTTAATAACTTCGACAATTTTTATCTGATCGCAACCAAATTCAGGAATCATAACTACTATAGTGATTATTATATACCAAAATTCGCAACTCTAGCTTTAAAATGACGCTTGTTATTAGATTTTTTTGATTTGCGGGGGCGGAAGTGGGCGTGGCAAAAATTTTAAACAAACTTGATCTGCGTGCAAACATAACAAATGCTGTCGAAAAAAATTATAGTTCTATTTCTTATAGTCTCTGAGATCCAGTGTTTCATACGGACGGACGGACAGACACACAGACGGACATGGCTAGATCGTCTCGGCTGTTGACGCTGATCAAGAACATATTTTAGCCAATTCTGAAGTATCTACACGATTATAAGTGGCTTAATTACAACACTTCGGGCGATTTTTATGGACTTTGTGTTGTATAATGTTGATACAAATACCCTTTCATGGTTTGATTCCATTTGCGGAAGTGGAGTCGATTAGATTGCTGAAGAATCTCAACTACATTTCGAATATATCTTTTATTGTGCTGTGTTTGTATGTTTTTGTACGTTATTATTGTTATTTAATTTTTTAAAGCATTATCGGTAAAGTTATGGTTCAATCCCCGTGAGCTGCAAGACTCGGAAAACAAAGTAAATAACAGAATATTCCTACTAAATATGGCTCTCTTAGCCTTTATCGTGTTTCGAAAAATGAGAATTTTTTAGATTCTTCTTCTTTAGAGTTGAAGACACTAGCAAAAGGCATTTGGTAATTAATATGATTATGGGCTTCCTTATTTCCATTACCATATTGCGAATGTGGAAAGTGCTGCAGTTCTTAACTGCTCTTCAACTATTTACCGTTGCAAGCACTACCATCGTCATTTGCATTTTCATAATGGGCTTCGCAGTTGCCGTTTCTATTATGAACGGCAATAACAGCCTCAACTTTTATCGACTCGGCAAGAGTATCGTCTGTAGTGTGTTTTTCGTTTATGGAGGCATTATACTTGGTATTGTCTTGTATGCAATCATGGTATTCTTCATATCCGTTATGTTAATAAGTGTTTTTTTTTTCGCTAATTAACGATGATATTTTTCAGTTTCTCCGTATTGAAAATTGTGTATATTTGAGGAAGATGCTCAAATTTAGATTTTTTCGAAAATATTACAAGGACCAAAAAGGGACTGTTTCCGAAAACATCAAGCGCGAGATCGAATTGATGAATAAATATAGGCGGAGACACGAAAGTTGAAAAACATTCATTGTAAAGGGGAAATAAATGTAACCTGAAATATGATGAATTCAGACAACATCCGGAACAAATGAAATTATTTGTATTTTTAAGATATTTTCACCAATAAAATGGTTATAAAAAAAATAAAACCTTTGAACTATGGGCATATTTATTACCTCTATTGCGTATCTTTATAAATCCCATATTGCTGATACTAGATATGAGATACATAGTAAATTTTAGAGGGAAACAGTAAAAATTCGTTGTTATAAGAAGTTTGCTATAAAAGACGTAATTCTTTAGAATATTCAATACACCGTCGAGCATTGAAAGTGAATCAGTGAAATTGTTATTACAAGCTTATTAAAAAAAAAAACAAACAAAAGATGAAAATATTCACAATAATTTCAATGTATATTTATTTAATAAAATAAATACTGAAAAGTTTTATGAAAAATCCATATAAACGTAAGATCTCTTAAATCATCAACTATTTACTATTAGGATATGAATTTCATCGTCGCAGATGTTATTGTTGCGACTTTAGTAATAAGATAAGTGTAACAGTATAAAGTCGAATACTATTGTTACAAAATAAGTTGCAAGTATCAATAGCTATAAATTCTGATATTTCAATAACCGTATATCTAGTTTCATAGTCATAATAATTAATATAAGTCGAATTTTTGCAAAAACCAAAGACTAAGGTTAGCGTAAGAATAGTTTTACATGCCCAAATACAGATACGGCTGTAAGCATTGCACGAATTATCGTTATAAGGCCAAGATAGAAGCATAAACTAATTATGAAACCATTGGCATATTAACGTTTCTTTTGTATATGAAATTCATTGATGGGATGCTTTTTGGAAGAAAAAAAGGGAATGGATTAATCTTTTGTGCATTATGCATAAATTGGTGCTTGTTCCAAATTCTGAGAATAGCAAAACGGTTTCATCCAGCGTGAATTGCTGTCATAAATACTCCATACTCCGCCTTCTTGTGCTAATAATCGAAATGTGAATGAAACACTCGAAGTATCAAAGAGTTCTGCCTCTTACTGCCAAATATGCAATACCTTAACCATAGCAATAATTTCTGTTAACTTCTAATAAAATCAAACGTAAAGATTATTCGTTCTAACATACGCGAACTGATAAGCATGATTTAGAGCTGCAAAAATCCTCGAATGTTATACTTGGGTTGCCTTGCATATTTTTATATCCGCTACCCATAGGGTAGAAGGGTATTATAACTTTGTGCCGGCAGGAAATGTATGTAATAGGTAGATGCCTCGTTCTACCGACCCTATAAAGTATATATATTCTTGATCAGCGTCAACAGCCGAGACGATCTAGCCATGTGCGTCTGTCAGTCTGTCCGTATGAAACACTGGATCTCAGAGACTATAAGAGATAGAGCTATACTTTTCGACAGCATTTGTTATGTTTGCACGCAGATCAAGTTTGTTTCAAATTTTTGCCACGTTCAATTCCGCCCCCTAAAATCAAAAAAATCGAATAACAAGTGGAATTTTAGAGAGAGCTAGAGTTGCGAATTTTGGTGTATAAAATAATTACTATAGTAGTTATGATTCCTGAAAATTTGGTTGCGATCAGATAGAAATTGTCGAAGTTATTATAGAAATACTTTTGTATGGGCAAAAACGCCAACTTAGTTGCTTTCGCTGACAATGTGATATGATGTCCCGTCTATGGTATATATTGAAATGCGGTACTATATCAACATACCAAATATACCATTTGGTATATTTTAAATATTTTTGCAGTATCTTCGGTATATTTTGAAAAAAATACCGCAAAATATATTTCTTTTATTCAAAATGGGTAGCGGGTATCTCACAGTCGAGTACACTAATAATAATAATAATAATAATAATAATAATAATAATAATAATAATAATAATAATAATAATAATAATAATAATAATAATAATAATAATAATAATAATAATAATAATAATAATAATAATAATAATAATAATAATAATAATAATAATAATAATAATAATAATAATAATAATAATAATTTCTTTTTTACTTATTTTCTTTATCTAGAAATATGTGAGTGAATTGTCAACAGTGCGTGATTGTGCAACTGAATGCGTTGAGAAGGGTGAGTTCTTATTTTCAAAAATAAAAATCGTCTATAAATTGACCAAAAACTAACATAATTATATATCTATCCTCATATCTAAGATTTGATTTTATATGACTATTATCGATTTTTTGCTTACAGAAATTTGGGAAACCCAAACATATTGTTGCACAGAGGATGGCTGCAATTCTGGTGGACACTTAAAGTATTCTATCTTGCTATTGGTCTTCCCATTGCTTAACTTAATTTGGTTAACTATTGACAACTTCTAAGCCTTTCGATCAAAAACAAAATTCTTAGTTAAATTCACATTTTGTTAATTTTATATAGACGCATATTAGAAATTATCTTTTTTCATAAAAGATTTTCTGTAAACGGGACCTAAAGAAGCAAAAAGTATTAACAAATAATTATTTAAATATTAATTTTAATCAACGAAGCAGTAATACTTTTGCGCAAGTAACTCAATGTGTTTGTATTCATTTTAAAGTCTTCCCAAATGCAAAACTATAATGGTATAGATACCATTTTAATATTTAAATTATAAGCAAGATACAACAAAATTATACCAATTATACAATGGGCCCTCAATTGAATGTGGAGCTCTAATAAGCTAACCATATACAAAGCTTAAAATTGAAAATTTTACTAAGTATACCAATCAAAACTCTAAATCAATGTTTATTTTATTATTAAATGCTACAAAATTAATAATAATATAAAACTGATTATCCTGTTAAAATATGAATATATAAACTTAACTGCTATTGAGAATAGTTGCTATTATAAAGCTACTAGTATTATACCAATTAGTTTTTTCAACTATAAAAATTGTGTAGTAATGGAGTTGAAAATTAGGGTTTGAAAAATAGAAATAGATAATGTTAATCATAGCAAATATTGCATTAATTCGTGTGTGCTAATTTCTGAGTTCTTTTTGAAATGGAAAAGCTTTGAGCCGATATTTGTAACAGAAGAATGAAAGCACTATTTAATATACAGTTACTATATTATTTAATGAAATTAATAAATTAACCCCGTTTAGAGATTTTTTCGATAATTCAAGCAATTTACTTTAATAGACGGACCTATGAAGCTGTAGTCCCTAAAACTACCTTCGTTGCCAACTGTATTTAGTAAACTCTGCTAAGAAGCATCAAATTTACAAACAAACTCAAAAACGTTAACTTATGCATTCAAAATATATGCGCGAAGTGTTTGGTACATTTTCAACATAAGCTCGACTCGCAACTCACAACACATCGTTCACGTTCAAAACCATATTTACGTTTATTTTGAATTATAATTTGATAACTTTATTTTAAAAACAAGAAAGAAAGCTGTAAGATACCCTCATGAAAATCGTTCCATCTACCCATAGGGTAGAAGCATAATATAATTTTGTGCTTGTATGTAACAGGCAGAAGAAGGCATCTCCGACACTATAAAGTATATATGTTTCTGAACAGCGTCAACAGCCGAGACGATATAGTCATTCCGTTCGTCCGTCTGTCTGTCTGTCCGTCTGTCCGTATGAAACACTGGATCTCAGAGACTATAAGAGATAGAGCTTTATTTCTTTTTCGACAGCGTTTGTTAAGTTTAAACGCAGATCAGGTTTGATAAAAATTTTGCCACGCCCACTTCCGCCCCGCAAATACACAAAAATCGAATAACAAGCGTAATTATAAAGCCTAAGCGATAATGGAACATACAATAATAGCAATATTATTAGTTATTTCTGAAAATTTGGTTGCGAAGAGATAAACATTGTCGAAGTTATTTAAGGAATACTATTGTATTGGAAAAATTCTTACTTGCTTTGTCTGACAATCTGGTTTATTTTGGTATTTCAATGGTATATTTGGAATGTGGTACTATGTCAATGTACCAAATATAGCCTCAGATATATTTTTAGTATTTTGAGATATACTAATTTTGTATATTTCAAAATTAATACTGTCCTTTTTCGATTTTTCTCATAATAGCTAGTTGGTATTTTACAGTCGAGCACACTCGACTGTATAATTCTTACTTGTTTTTAGTGTACCCATTGTGAAATACAAAATACTAAATTTAACATACTTATAATATATATGTTAAACTTCTGAAAACTTAATTCAATTTCACACAACAATAAAAGCGTACCCAAAAACAACCTTATGCATTTTTTGAATTATGTTTAAATATATTGCTTTTTTTTGTTACGATTATATTCTGGTTAGTACTGCATGCATAAAATAAGTTATTACTAATGCTCATCTAGAATATATTATACTTATTAGACTATTTTATGCTTTCTATTTTTGTTACTTGTGTTCTCACATAACTACAATACCTTTGTGCCCTTATATTTGGTTTGATCTATAAGGAAATAGTCGAGCAATTTCAAAATGCCTTTTGATTAATTATATACATATTTATATATTATATTTGCTTCCCACAGTACGTATATGATAGATGTAGGTATATATACATACTATGCATGAGGATGATACAGTTGTAAGGTTTAGACATCAAACTGCAGGGGCTTTCTAGTAAAGTTTCGAAAAGAATATTTGTTATTAATTTAATAAACTTATAATATAGGCCAACAAATAGTTTATTTATATGTAGAAAGTTTCTAATTGCAATATAAATGAGTAATACAAATATTAAGGTTAATGAAAATGATGTTCACTTAATTGTACATGAAATTCTAAATTATTCTATAAATCGAAATCGAAATAATCATAGCTATTAAATCTAAAAAATCGATTAGTCGTCCTAAGCTTTGGCAAATATTTATATTTACTACTTTAAAACAAAAATTATAGAGTACCTTTTTAGAAAATTAAAAAAATTTATAAAGAAATTTACAATTAGTGCACTTACCAATTGTCATTTTTCTTTTTCTTTAAGTATGATCAATAATTGAGATATATTGTAAATCAATAAAAAAAAAACAATGTATAATCAATTTAATCTATCGGTTTTAAGGTTTTTTAAGTAAACAATTTAAAATTAAATGATCACTTAATTCTATTGTTAATATTGAAAAACTAAAGAATAAATTGAAATCTATACAAACGTTTGTTTATTACTTTAGTCATTTTAATTAGCAATTCAATAAATGCCATGATAGATAATTATATACCTCAAAATATTTTTTAAACTCAAAAACAAGTTCGTAGCAATTAGCTTCTGAAAATAATGATTATAACATAATGCCAAGTAAAGTGATAAGCAATAAATAAAATTATGTGACATATACATTTTACTTGTTTCGCTATTATTATACTCATTAAGAGAAACGGAAAACATTTTGTATTTAGCAAGAAAGTTCACTTAAGACGAGAGTTCTCGACTACAAAATACCAAGCTCAGTCAGCTTCAATAATTTGAAGACAAATGTATCTAGTTTCTTTTATTACTGATAATTTACTATTTTCAAAGAAAATCATTAATACTGTAACAAATAACAATAAAATCCACTGGGATCTAATTCTTTGGAAGCCTTCGTAACTCCCACATACAAACATATATTTTATTATACTGGTTGATTCTTTATACTAAAGTTTAGTGTATTATTGATATATATTTACTATATATGTGCGATCATGTTTTTTACGCTGTGTTCCATAAGTGTTTTTTATTCATGTGATCGGCTATACTAATATTCTATTCTGCAATTATGTAAAAAATGAGCCGTTTTTTATCTCTATAGTTAACTCCGAAACAAAACAAAACAAGTAAGAAAACTACAGTCGAGTGTGCTCGAATTTGAGATACCCGGTACCCATTTTGAATAAAAGCAAAATAGTGCGGTATTAATTTTATTAAGTGTACGTAGTAAAAAATTGAAACAAACTTGATCTGCGTGCAAACATAACAAGTGTTAATGAAAAAAATTATTTCTTTATCTCTTATAGCCTCTGAGATCTAGGTGCACATTCAGATGGACGGACAGACTGACAGACGGCTATATCGTCTCGACTGTTGACTCTGATGAAAATATGTATATACTTTATAGGAATGCCTCCTTCTGTCTGTTACATATATTTCCTGCGGGCACAAGGGTATATAACCTTTTACCTTGGGAGTACCGGAAACAAATGAAAAAGAATTAATATAAGTTTATTACAGAATTATCATATTATACAGCGGTAAATTAATTCCTCAAATTCCTCGATTAAATATGACTAGGTTGTTCAAAATCATAATCCAGAATATTACACCGCAAGACGATTTTGAAGCATGTTACAATTTGACTTTAAAAAAATAATTTTGTCTTTTTATACGAAGTCTCCACCAATAGAATTCATTTATTCATTCATTGGAATGTGGGAATCATCATGTTATGGGTATTTATGGTAAGGGACAATATATACAAGGTGCGTTCCAAAGTAAACAGGACTTTTTGAATCTAGCGCCCTCTGGTGGCGCCATCTTTTTGTCAACTGGTGCGTTAGAATCTGCTATCCCTTATCGACATCCAGTAAAAATTGACATGACATTTTATTTATTGGAAGTGAAGTTATTGCGTTTTAAGTGTCAGTATGTTTTTGTCATCGGTGCGAAAATGAGCTTCGAACACCCTGCGACTTCTACCTTTTCGGAAAAATGCATTTGCAGATGAAAGGAAAGCGTTATGCAGACGTCGAGGCCATTCAAAAGGCTTGCACCAGCATACTGGAGGCCATACCGGGCAATGAGCTAAAACAATCGTTCGACTTGCTTTTGGATCGTGCAAAAAGCTGTATTAAGGCAGAAGGAGACTATTTTGAATAATATAAATTGATTTTGCCGAAAAAACTATTTGTTCTGTCTTTTTGTTAAAAGTCCTGTTTACTTTGGAACGCACCTTGTACATATGTTAAAAATGATTTCGCATTACGAATAAGTGAGTGAAGTATACAAGTTCAAGGGCACAAGGATATCCTTATGAACATGAGCGATAAAATATACAGCCGTTTATTCAGAGAAGTGCGTGTGGTCAGTTAGAAATAAGAAACTATTGTTAAACATATAAGACTTAGGATTTTATGAAATAAATGGTGTAGCTTAAATACTCGGAGCCCGCCAGTTCACAAGCACAATAGACCCAAGTCGTTGCGTTCATATACAATCTTTATCAAGGATAAGTGTGTCTATATAGTGATACATTGAGATCAGTAATTAAAAACATGGTTCATTCATGTCATTTCTATATTTAACAAGTAAGAAAGCTACTCGACTGTGAGATACCCGCTACCCATTTTGAATAAAAGCAATATATTTTGCGGTATTATTCTCAAAGTATACCAAATATACTGCAAAAATACTAAAAATATACCAAATGGTATATGTGGTATATCGATATAGTACCGCATTGTCAGCCAAAGCAACTAAGGCCCCTAGTAAGTAGGCGTTTTTGCCCATACAAAAGTATTTCTTTTAAAACTTCCACAATTTTTATCTGATCCAAACCAAATTTTTAGGTATCATAACTACTATAGTTATTATTTTATATAGTACATTCGTAACTCTAGCTTTAAAATTACGCTTGTTAGCGTAAGAAGGAGATGGCTCCTTCAACCTGTTACATACATTTCCTGTCGGCACAAAGTTATAATACCCTTCTACCCTATGGGTAGCGGGTATAAAAATATTATTTACAAATTCGATAAGATTTGTTTGAGCTCTTAATATGTGACAGGTTAAATCATTTGCATTTGGGATATGGGCTTAAAGCACAGAAAGTAATGTTTATAATTTACCTTTATTTACTCTAGCTTAATTACTCTTTAAAGGAATGCCTTTACCCAGGGTTTATTGGTATGCATTACAGTTTTGCGCAAGAGCAAAGAATGCTGAATTCTGAATGCTATTGACATGGGGTGCGCCTCTGCCGCAGTGTTGTGCATTAAGGAGGCCGCTCTGCATGCCGTTGTTTTAGTTGATTGTTGGCTGCTTTTGCAGTGTGTGACCGCAAAAGCAGTTTCTAGTTTCGGGGCCGAAATTGTGACTGTTGTTGAATGAAGTTTCTGGTTTGCAGTGGAATGAGACTGTAGACTGGTGGTTTGTGATAATCGTCATTAATACTTTCAGAGCAACCAACTGTAAATATGATGTGGTGCTTTAAAAAGTGATGATATTTAAAACTGTGGTACAGGAAAATTTAATTTAAAGTTATGGTTTATAAACAAGCCAGCTTTTTTTTTAATTGACTCGCACAATTAATTATCTACAATACAATAATTTCACAATACAAACTATAAACATGATTAAAATTCGAACTTTTCGTGATAAAATGAGCAGAAGCAGACACATACAAGTACATACATCTCCGCTTTGTATCATAGATTTATGTTTATTAATTACTCAACCTTAAGCCATCGTCTAGCCATCGTCTATACACACACTTTCGTCGCACCTCAGTTCCTTTGAATGCTTTCCGCTGTTAACGCTGGAGTCTTCGTTTCATGCTTAAATTCTCCCAACTATAAACTAAGTCTACAAAATGTCAGCATAGAAAATAGAACAATTCATCATCGTGGTCAGCTCACAAACTTGTCAGGGGTTTATTAGCTCAACAGGCGTTGAAAGCAAAGGCCGGAGGGGTCTCTAATGCAACTGTTTAGAGGATGCTCAGATTAGCATGAAATAAACCAAGGACAATAATGCACACACATACTAAGAATAAGGAAAAATATGTTTTACTGTTATAAAATAATGCTGCATATTTATTCCAACAAAGCTCCAAGAATGGTTTAAAAAATCAATAATGTTATGCTTTTATACTTTTTATACCCGGTACCCATAAGGTAGAAGGGTATTATAACTTTGTGCCGGCAGGAAATGTATGTATCAGGTAGAACGAGGCATCTCCGACCCTATAAAGTATATATATTCTTGATCAGAATCAACAGCCGAGTCGATCTAGCCATGTCCGTCTGTTCGTATGTGTGTCTGTCCGTCTGTCCGTATGAAACACTGGATCTCAGAGACTATAAAAGATAGGGCTATAATTTTTTTTCGACAGCATTTGTTATGTTTGCACGCAGATCAAGATTGTTTCAAATTTTTGCCACGCCCACTTCCGCCTCCGCAAATCAAAAAAATCGATAAACAAGCGTAATTTTAAAGCTAGAGTTGCGAGTTGCGGTATATATATAATTGTTATAGTAGTTATGATTCCTGAAAATTTGGTTGCGATCAGATAATAATGGTCGAAGTTATTAAAGAAATACTTTTGTATGGGCAAAAACGCCTACTTAGTTGCTTTCGCTAACAATCTGCTATGATGTCCCGTCTATGGAATATTTTGAATGCGGTACTATATCAACATACCAAATATATCGTTTGGTATATTTTTAGTATTTTTGCATTACTTTTATTGTATTTTGAGAAAAATACCGCAAAATATATTTCTTTTATTCAAAATGGGTAGAGGGTATCTCACAGTCGAGTACACTCGACTGTAGCTTTCTTACTTGTTTTTTTTTTTTAATAGGAAAATAATCAATTAAGAAATTTTTGAAACTGTTAAATTAATATGTTTTTATTTATGTTTTTAAGGTACACCATTAAAAATAAACGAATTCGACATTTCGAAATTTGATATTCGTAATCAGTTTTTTTTAGGAATTGAAATTCATAATAAAAGGTAAACATTTGTATAAAAAGGTATTTAGTTGTTAATTATTAATATGAACTGACACTATTTTATTAAATGTTTAAAAATATATACTATTTGCAGAGAATCGGTCTTTTCGTTAAAATGTTTGCAATTTCGAAATAACCTGAGCTCAAATTGTATTGAGCGGCAATTGCAATTATGCTGTTGTAATTAAACTTAGACCATACAGAGAAGTTTACATTTGACGTTACTTAACAAAGTACTCAACAAAATTCCCTTTAATTTATAAGCTAACGATGCATTTAGCATACTGATAGAATAGAGAAGCAGCTTTTATGTTAGTAATGTGACCGGATATCTTAAAGAATTAGAAGGCCGGAAGAACTGGAATTATTTCCCCCATAGCTATGCATAGAAGCATAAGAGCCGTGTCGGATTACACTTCTTGTCACAGTGCTTAAGACGAATTAATGCTTAGCGACACTTTCGTTTCAATTCAGTTTCATAGCAAGCAAAGTTTTGAAGCTACTCGATTTTTGGTACATGCCATAATAATTACAGTATTTAAGATTTATGATAATAAAATTTTGAAAAACGGCTGCTGCCGTCGGGTCTTAGTTACTTGGGCTGACAATCTGGTGCTCTATGTTTTTGTGTATTTTGAAAGTAAATTCTTATAGATATACTAAAAATAGCCTTTGGTAATTTATCTTAGAATTTTATCGATATATTGTGGGAAAATTACCGCATTCTTAAGCTTTTATTAAAAATGGGTAGAGCGTACCTCATAGTAAGGCACAGATTTAGACTTTCATGAATGTACTTATGTATATATTTTTGTTATATACATATGTATCTACAAATGTATATGCAAGTATTTAATATTATTTTATATGCAATCTGTGTCCAAATGTACTGCTGAAGGTCAATTACTTGCAAGTCGAATAGAAAAATCGGGGCGTGACGTCCTAAGCTACACAACTTAAGCAAAATGTCAGCTACAGATAGACTTCAGCGCGTTGCATGGTTGGTATTGCCTGGTTTCATCCTCGGAAACGTAAGTACAATTTTCATGAAATGTGAATGGTGACTAACAACACCACAATTTAATAATTTAAAATATTCTTGTTTATAATGCATAAAAGACAGCGCCTTTGGGGCCAAGTGTGTCAGAAATGTACAGTCTGAGTCGAGTGCTCGAATTTAAATATGAAAATTACCTTAATTATTGTTAACAATACCGAGTAAATATATTATGAAAAGTAGATGTCTCCTTCTGCCTCTAACTTACTATCTAGCACAAAGCTATGGTTTTGTAACCTATGGGAAATTCTCTGAAGGGATTTGTCGCGTCACTGCAGTTCTGAGCGCTAGTTTGCTGCTGGTGAAATAAGCACTTACCAGCAGACCACCACTACTTACAAAGTGGCACCTAGCAATGCGTTCTTTAATTTCCGTTTTCGTATGAAATGTCCGCAAATAGGGTCAATCGCCACCACCTCGATTACCCACGAACTAGTGAAATAGTGCAACATATTAGGGTCTTTAAAGAAAGTACTTACATTAGACCCCATGGAACGGCCGGTGAAGTAAGAACTTATATGGGACCCCATGGAACGGCCGGTAAAATAAGTGCTTACATCGGACCCCATGGAAGGGTCGGTGAAGTAAGTACATCAGACCCCATGGAAGGGTCGGCCATTATAAATTAAAACAAATTTACAATTACAATTACAGTTTTTATTTAATTTTAATTTTTCTTTATTTTAATAATGCGTATACTTTTATTACTTTAAGGCAACTTGAGTTTTTTCAACTGGTCCTCAGTTATTGAATCTGGTAATAAAGGATTACAAAGTTTTAATAGGTTGAAGTGGATAATGATTATTAAATAATTATCTTTTAAAATACTCACCGATCATAACATCAAAGAAATTATCTTTTTTTTAGGGCAGCATTCCCCTGTCATTATTTCCATAACGTAGATTTTCGGTCATAATTTCCACTTCCTCTTCTTTAGGCCCATTGTCGTTTTCCACTGTAGAACTATACATTATGCTAACTGCTTGTCGTACTTTTATTATCTGTTTATTTAATATTTTACACATTAAACATATAATATATACATATATTATTTTTTAAGAAACTTACCTAATAATTGATCGCGGATCCGCTTTGCACTTCTCAACTCAAATGCTTGCAAAAATTTCATCAGCCAGCAAACACAACTGAGTTTGAGCAAAAGAGTAGCACAAAAAAAAAACAAAGACGCGTAAACAAACAGCGATGTAAAGCGTAATCGAAGTTTTGCCTTTAATCTTGTGTATGCGCTTTCCACAAAATAACCAAAAACAAAAGCGATGCTTGCCCTTTTTTTTACTTTTAATACGCAAACATTTATTAACTAGGTGGTTCGACGTTCGCTTACTATAGGGTCACTTTAGTAAGTACCCATGTAGTGATCGGCGAGGTAAGCACTTACCTATGGCCAATCGACACCTCCAGTTCTGCAGGGATGCGACCGTCTGTACAGTGAAAAAAATAAACTAAAACTATTTTAAAAATAAGTGAAGGTTATTCTTAACGCTTTGGTTTAGCACTATATTTAAATTCTCTTCGTATAAATGTGTCATTAGAAGTTGAGAGAGACAAGTAAGAATGCTTCGATTCTGAGATACTCGCTACCGATTTTAATAAAAGCAAAACAATGCGGCATTATTCTTATAATAAACTATAGATATATTAAAATACACCAAAGACGTTTTTTACATATAAAATATACAATAGAGGTCAGAAAATACCAGATTGTCAAGGCCAAGTTTTGGGTTGAGGTGTAGAAGGTGGCAACGGCAGATTAAACTTTTAAAATCCAAGAAAGACCTAGTCGCTGCTGAAATGTTACACTTAACGACTTATAGGGTCGAAGATGCCTCCTTGTTGTTACATACATTTCCTGCCGGCACAAAGTTATAATACCCTTCTACCCAACGGCTAGCGGGTATAAAACAAATTTATGTGTACGCCTTGTCGACCAATAAGTATGCAGAGTTTGGTTAACTCTCACTGGACCAGGTGTGAGTAACAAACAAAATTATCTTTAAATTAGTAATTTTTGCATTCGCTGTAAATCATTCTGATGCCTTTTAGTTTTTGGTTAACCTTGAGTGACAAGATGAACAAAGCTGATGAAAAGGACGTAAATACTGATAAATTTATTTGAGTCAATGACGATTCAACTGTAAAACAAGTAAGAAAGCTACAGTCGAGTGTACTCGACCCATTTTGAATAAAAGAAGTATTTTTCGCGGTATTTTTCTCAGAATATACCGAATATGTTGCAAAAATAATAAAAACATACCAAATGGTATATTTGCTATATCGATATAGTACCGCATTCAAAATATACCATAGACGGCACAATATGCCAGATTGTCACCCGAAGCAACTAAGACCCCTAGTAAGTATGCGTTTTTGCCATACAAAAGTATTTCTTTAATAACTTCGACAATTTCTATCTGATCGCAACCAAATTTTCAGGAATCATAATTACTATAGTAATTATTGTATACATCAAAATTCGCAATTCTAGCTCTCTCTAAAATTACGCTTGTTATTCGATTTTTTTATTTTCAGGGGCGGAAGTGGGCGTGGCAAAAATTTGAATCAATCTTGATCTGCGTGCAAACATAACAAATGTTGTCGAAAAAAAAGTATAGCTCTATCTCTTATAGTCTCTGAGATCCAGTGTTTCATACGGACAGACTGACAGACGCACATGGCTAGATCGTCTCGGCTGTTGACGGTGATCAAGAATATATATACTTTATAGGGTCGGAGATGCCTCGTTCTAACTGTTACATACATTTCCTACCGGCACAAAGTTATAATACCCTTCTACTCTATGGGTAGCGGGTATAAAAAGCTGAAAAACTAAATTGAATAATCGGTTACAAATAGTAAACCATTTTATAAAACTAAGAATTATTTTTTTGAACTCTTTAATGAAAAGTTTTGACAAACTCGTAAGTTAATTCGAATATGCCAAAAAGTAGCTAACAATGATTACTCTACATCGATTAGTCTAATTTCTTTTCAAAGTATTTTATTTACACGTTACAATTTTAAATTTGCACATATCTGAACATAATTTTGTTATATTCGTATATACTTATATAAAATCAAAGTAAATGGTTACAAGATCGAAGTGTAGTTAGACAATGGCTTCAAATTAAAACAAACTGGTGAATATAAAACTTTGTACAACTTACTAACATGGCAAGTTGGCAAAATTCACTTCAACACAGCGAACATAGTTAAGTCGAATATCTGAATGATATCTTAGGATGTCTCTGGACTGCCATAGAGCAAATCATCCAACTTTAGCTTATTGATCTTATCACCAGCCGGCGCGCCATGCCCAGGCCGTCCCCAAAAGGTTTGGAATGTGTCGAAGTGTTGATTGCAAAGGTCACGGTCCATTTGCTTCGACACGCTGACCGATCGACGCTTCTGCGATATTTGCACATTTAGCTCATGCAGATATCGCATGTCGGCAGCTGTTTGAATCCTGTTGTTATTTGTGGATGTAGGCGATGTCAGCAACGTCGATTTGATTGTTGATGTATTTAGTAGGTCATTCGTTTATATTTCATTTTTGATTGCATTTTATTGAGATTGAGTTTATTTTGTTATTGGATTAGATAAAGCGAACGTTTTATTGCGCGGGAATACATAGAAGATTTGTATTATGATTTGCATATTGGATATTTTCTGCTTAATTGTTTATTTAATTTGGTGTTGTTTTAGTTTGCTCTTTTGGTTGCTATACTTTCACTTGTATAAGAATGGATATTTTATTGCTGAATGAGCCAAAAAAAGTGATAGAGAACCATTAAAAACACAAACACAAATACGCAGTTCATCTCAATTTTACAGATTTTACAATTTTCGCAGAGCAAGCAAATGAGAAACTTTGAGAACTTAAAAAATTTAATTCGAATATTAGAGGCAACGGTATTAGTTTCAATATACATGAGAGTAAGAGCTAATAATTAACAAAAAGAAAACAAAATGCAAGTGCAAAGACGTAAACGTTGTAGATACGTATGATATAGTATTTAGATATGTATATAGTTATGTTGAATATCGATTAAACGGAAAAGACAAGCGCACTCACAAAGACACACAGACTGACTGATGAGCTGATTAACTACTTAAATTATAGATTTGACTGGGATTAGCGGATGTGCAGTGTGAGCCTTTTGAGGCAGCAAGTGGGCGGCGCAGCGGTGGATGTGACGCAGTCGCAACTGCAGCATTGGAACTTGCAATTCAAATTCTTAGGAAGCCGCTTCTTCATTTGACTAATTTTTTTAATGATGTTGATATTCGGCTCTTTGCTGGGCATTGACATTGTCTTGTGCTTATGTGGTGCGTACCTATCATGCGAGGGCGTCCTCTTTGTCACATCCGTGCTGGACAGGCTGATGGGACGGTGTAAGCCACGGCGACGTGCCAGCAAAGGCACCAACTCTACACCTCCACCATCTCCTCCTCGTCCGTTATTAAATGTGCCGGCGTCTGGAGTGGCAGTGCAGTTCCCAGTGTTGCCAGTACAATGGCCACGTGGTGGTCGAGGACACGACTTAATAGGTTTACATTCTTTGGGCGGTGATCCAAGACTACAGTTAGGGGAGGGTCGCTCTGCCCCCGCAGCCACAAGGATCTTTCTGGATGGTTTTATTGGACTGGATGAAGCTAACGATGCGCAGGTGCAAGTGCAGATGTCGCAGCAGCGCTGTGGCTTGGCAGGCTTGCATCCTTTCGATTTGCGAAATGTGTTTTTCTCTGCGGGAGTCACCGGATTATCCTGATCTAACTCTTTCAGCATTTCCTTATTCGTCCAGCCCTGCAAAAGAATCATTGGCAGAAAAGTAATTTTATATACTTCTTGATTTGCATAAGTGTCACTTACAAGCGACTTCATAAACGTATACCCGACTTCTTTTGGACTGCGCCATGGCTTACCACCTGGACCTGCCTTTCCCCACGGGTCCTTACACGTCTAAAGAGCGTAAAGTAATTATAACGTTAAAAATACTACACACAGAGAGAGTAATAGATGTCGCTCACCGGCTTTTCCAACTTCGCTTGCAGTTTCTTTTTTTGGTTGGCTAATTTCTCCTGTAGATGTAAGTGCTCATTCTCGCTATTGTCGACTACCTTATTGAGCATAACTTGTCCCTTGCAAGTCGGAGAAGGCTTATAGCGCAGTTCAATATCCACGTGGCCTTTATTTCGAAATGACATTGAGGGATGCTCTTTTAGTTCGATGTGCAAACTCTCACCATTGGCATTCTGGGCGACGTTGACGACTTTATGGGGATGTTCTCTCTCACAAATAGTGACAGTACTACTTCGAGGGCCACTTTCTTGCAGATGGTGTATAGAATGTGTGTGTGGCAAGCGGCCACCAGCTATTCCAGGTGGAGGTGGACCAGGATGATGGTGACGATGATGATGGTAGGCGGCTATGGGATTTTTGTGACACTTTTTCTGCATGGTAAAATAATCATTGTAGCGGCAAGGTTGTAAGGAATTTATACGATGAGCTGCAGTCTGTAAGTGGAAAAGTGAAAGCTCATTACGTAAACCTAGTAGGATTGCTGTCGAGTATACTCGACTGTGATATACCCGCTATTGTAACCAAAAGCAAATCATTGCAAATACATTGAACAAATCTTAGAATATACAAAAGCTATATTTGATATGTCGAAATACAACTATATTTAAAATATATACCAGATAGTCTACCAAAGAAATAAAGACCCGATAGCTGCAGATTTTTGTCATATAAAATTATTTCTTGAAAAACTTCTAAAATTTTTATCTGATCGAATTACATTTTCAGAAATCATAGAAACTGTAGGTGCTACTGTATGTACCAAATTAGCCATTCGCTTTTGCATCCGAGGAAGAGGGCGAGGCAAAATCTATAACAAACTTTATCTGAGTGCAACAATAACAAGTGTTGGCAAAACAGATCTTTAATAGTTGTTGAGATCTAGGACAGACATAGTTTCATCGCCTTGGCTTTTAAAGCTGACAGAATATATGTACTTTATGTGATCGGAATTGCGACAATTATGTTGGTGCAAAGTTATAAAACCCTTCTACCCAATGGGAAGCGTAAATTAAAAGTTCAATCTCTATATGGAATGCAATGCATATTCTGTAATTGAACTCACAACAGTTGGTGTCGAGTGCAGTCCAACTGCGGTAATGTCCTTTCGTCGTACCTCCACATTGGGTGCTCCACCGCCGGGCTTGCCCCAGGGGCAATGCTGTAGAAACATATCATAGTACTAAAAGAGAAGATGAAATATAGTAGAGGCAGAAAGGTAGTCAATTATGGCATATAGGTTTGTTTTATCGATTTCTTAGTCTGCTCTATATTCGGCTCGCTGAACTCAACTCACTATTAGCAAATATTTAAAAAAAAATTTGCCAGGTCCTCTGCCCGACCCTTCGGAAACAGCTTTTTGCCCGACTACCTCCTTTGTTTGTAGGTTGTTGTTATAGTTGCAATGTACTGCTCTTTGCCTTCCATTCACCTACATATATTTTGAGCTAAAGTCCATCCGTATTCACATTTAACTCACAGGTGCTTGAGTCACGCGAACTGATGTTAGTTGAAGAACTTAATGGATACCCCGACAATGTCATTTCCACAATACTTCCGAAAAGTCAAATTGTCAAATAGTTGGTTGAACTTTTGGGCAAGTAACTTTTTAATACTAGGTCATTGAACCGAAGTCTAGCATGAAAGCATGTCAAAGAGAGTTCAACCGTCCAAATAATTATATATTAAGATTTCTTTTTTAAATTCTCATTTTCGAAACTATTAATTTTATAATTGTAAATTAATCTTAAATTAAAAACGAATCTTAATAAATAAAATATAATTAAAAAATTTTGCATAGCTCTCGATTTTATTATTTTGATGAACCTAACGTTCTTATTTGATAAAACTAGCGAAGTTATGCTCTGTATCTCGTAAATTTCATGTAGTTTTTTCATTATGATAAGCAAATTCGCATACCTGTCACACCAAAAAGTTTGCTATTTATCTACCATAAATGTCAAAAAAAAAAAATTATATTTTAACATATGTATATATTTAAATATCGAAAATTGCATTGACTAATGAGTGTCTCGAGCAGGAATTATTCTCAATTAAGGAAGGCCGTAATATTTCACTTTCCATGAGTGCGACTTTTGTACAAAATTTAAAATTGTCTCTGAAAATGCCGTGCAGTCTGTTCTTCAAAGGTCTCGTTTTAATTATATTTAATTATAATTACGTATTATGCTTTGAATTAGCCGATGAGTGCAAGGAATACTGGTTCAAAGTTATGTAGTCACTATCCTTTATATATTGTATTATTTAATTAGTTTTTTTTTAATCGGTGAGCTAAATATTATATTATTATTATTATTATTATTATTATTATTATATTATATTATATATTATATTGGTCTACTTCAGGATACCCCGTGCTTCTTAGTGTTTTAGAATAATAAGTTTACACATACGTACGTACGTTAATATAAGTTAGTCAAACATATTGGAATGAGCAGGTCATTAACAATTTATTTTCCGTTAATCTGAGTAATGTTTAGTGACAGGGTATATAATGCACTTTAAGTAAGAAATACACAAATTTTGAACTTTTATTCCGAAGAAGAGGTTTGTTGATGATGATCATCAATATTATTTATAATTCATGTTGTGTTCCGTATGTTATACATAGTGCATTTGCCCTAAACTATGAGTAGACTAGATATAATTTATGGAGTGAAAACTATAATTGTTCTGGAAAGTGATTCTTGATGTCTTGGAAACTATAGTTTCAAAAATATTGATATTGATTAAAAAGATAACCAATAAATAAAAAATTAATTGATGATAATTTTTTTTATTATATACCTGAAATAATAATCCAAAATTTTGTTAATTACACGTTCTGTGAGCTTTGATCGAAGACTAAATAATTTATGTTTTAAAACCCACGATCTAAGACCCAGGCGAGCTCATTCTATAAATAATTAAAATCAAACCAAGTGTATTATCGACTAGTTTTGTAGTTATTCCAGCCACTTCACCGACATCCACAAGTTGTTGCGTTATGTTTCATTTATTTATTTACCTCTTGTTTATCCTTCTCCTTGCGAGCACATTCTTCAGCTTTGCGACGTCGCCACATACGCAAGCTTTCCTCAGCATTCTTACGTTCAACGAGACGCTTCTTCTCATCACACCACATCAAGGGATGTTGGATGTGGTCGTGACAGAAAGATCCCATCTCATCACTGGTCGTCATCCTGAGAAAACGGAAGTAGTGACGCGTTCAACAAATCACGCGCAACTGAATTTCTTCAGTTCTAAACCCAAACCATCAACATCCAAGTTGGCCGCCGAATTGGCTGTCATATCCGTGCCAGGCACGGTTTCTGAGTAGCTCAACTTTCGCCTTGTCGTAACTGCTTTGGTTGTCTAGGCAGCGTCGCTTGCCAGCCTGTTATTTATAGTCTAGGTTATGGGTGGTGCTCAGACTGCACAAGGCCCTAACGGTAGAGATGAGTTGACTGCTTATCTGTCCTTGAAGTTGTTTGTTAAGTTAGGCCAGGACTGTATTTAATTTGCCCAACTCTATAGGGTTCGGGCCCTTTAAATATTTCCCCAGTTCGGCACCCCATTTTCTCTAGTTTACTTGTTTTTCCATTCCGTTGAAACAACTCCTGAAACAATGGTTCGATAGTTGAAGGCCTAATTATTCTTGGACATAAAATAAATTTATTTTATTACTCGCTGTGCACATCTTGCATAAATGTGGCACGACTGACCCAATTGCGCAATATTTGTTAGCTTTGTTGCATCAACGTAGTAAGTTACTTAATCTATGTATATTGAACCCTTGTTGGAAGCGTTCCTAACTCAAACTTATCAAAGAAACTTACGTTGTACATCGAAGACTACTTAAACAAGTTGATGTTTGCAAAACTTTTGATTATTTGTGTCAGCTTAAAAACAATTTCAATAAATTCGTTTGTGCTCATGCTAACATTCATCTATAATTACAAACTACAGAGTTTCGCATCCACTAAACATACAAAACCATAAGACTTCATAAGTTAAAAAATTGTATGTGACATCCTGAAAGCAAAAGTTATTTTATAACAAAAAGCTGATCGACTGCGAAATACCCGTTAAAACAATAAATGCACATCAGTATGAAAGTGGAGTATATATGGAGTATGGAATACTAAACAAAACATACTGCCAATGCAATTAACCTACTACACCAGGAGTAAATTTTTTTAATATATAATTATTTCTTGAATAGCTCTAAACATAGAATTTTATTAGATTACAAATACAAAATATAAAGGTCTGTATTATTGAATACACCAAAAAAACGACTTTTTCAAATTTTGATGGCTTTCAAAACCGAACAATGCAACAAACCCATGCTTTGTCTCGGCTGTTGACCCTGATTAAGAATGATGAATGCAGATATTTTAGAGTTTGGTAACAATTTGATTTGAAATCTGATGTAGTTTTAATTTATCAATAGCTCACTCATTTTTGTATTCTTATATCAAAAATAGTATATGTGTATTTATGTGTAATATCCATACACGTATATTAAATTCAATAATTTTATAAATTCATGTTTACCGTACACACGTTCAATTTTGAACTTCGCTTTAGTTAACAAAATTGCGCTTTATTCATCTTTAAATTATAGTACACAGTAATCATTTAATATAATTAGCATTATCAAAAACATATTCCGTATAAGCATAATTAATCCACGGACCAATCTCCCAAGCACCCGAATTGAAGACAAATTTACGACGGACGGTAAGAGCGTCGTTAATTTCCTTACTAACAAATATCATACATATTCAAAAAGTATTTAATATGTATTCTAACTTTTTTTTATTTCTGGATTTAATATCTAATTTCAAATATCGGGCAAAAATACGATAAGTTCTGTTTTGTTACATTGTTCAGCTTCTGTTTTCTCAAGAATATGACATCATACATCATTAATAACGTTTTTAATTTGTAGTTTGCCTTATTTAGTTTAAAGTTTATGTTAATCAAAGGTTGATTAAATTGTCCAAACACAATCATTTTGGCTTCAATTGAATGAACCAATAAAAATATACATAAATAGTCCAATTTACTTATTTTTTTTCGTCTTAATTCATAGAGCTCTTCTCTTTTCTTTGTAGAAATATCGTTTGTTGCATTGACTAATAATCACGTAATGTTGTTTTCTTCTTTAGTGTCTTAAGTTATTTCGAAAAAATGTGTAATCAACAACTTTTACCGCTTCCACTACCATGTGAACATGTACTTATGTATATCCATTTTGAACTTAAAATTTGTAATATTAATCGTTTTCACGTAAGTTAAACTTTACTTGTGGGTATTTCACCTGACAGATGAATTCCATTTTCAGGGATTTCAACATTTTCTTATTAAGATAATTAATTTACATGTGTTTACAAATATAAAAAACATTGCGTATTATCAAATATTACAGTTAAATGTAATGTACAATATTGAATTGAATTTCCCTTCAATGTACATGTACATTTTATGCAATTATTTACAGTGTCGACAACAATGCTTAAAAACTAAATAATAAATTTCTGTTTACCATTTGCTAGTTTTATTTTTTACAAATTTATACTTCGTATTTATCCATTTGTTGACTTAACTAGCATCAAGTATTTTGCCTGACTTAAACTTAATAATAGAGTTTACACATTAATATATGTAATTTGCTCGTCATTCACTATTTAATGCGATTGATTACTAAATCGGCTACAACCTGCAGACCCTTTTGATAGGGAGACTCCGTTAACTCCTGTGCGAGCCGTATCGCCTCGTTGCAGTGTTTTTTTGCCAGAAAACGAGTTTGTTCGAGTCCATGAGACTTGTGCACCAGCTCAAAAGCACGTTCAACATCACCCGGCTCACTGAAGCGACGCATAACCATTGGATTCAGCTCCGGATACTGATATAAAAAATTACAAATATTAATAAAGTATTCTAATGCACACAAAAAAAGTTGGGAAATTTAGCAAGTTTATAAGGAATATCTTTTAGTGGGTGGCATCATAATGTGCCCATTTTTAAAAACAAATATTGCTAGTCCTCACTGTTCTAACACTAACTGCTGCTTAAGACGCTTTGCACGCCCCCAGTAATCGCGTGCTGCATAGTAAATTGCTCGTTGATGTGATTTAGAATCTTGACGTGAAATCGAAATTGCCTTAGAAATCTTCCGCAGTGTACAGTGCCGCCAACGACCGCATGTACATATGATGTCATCTTCATCGAAATCAGCATAAAAAATGCACAGCCGGCAATGCAAACACAAAGATCTGAGCGAACACACACTGAATTTACTATACCAATGCATACATATTTGATAGATATTAGACTTTACCCCAAAGCTGTAATATCAATGAGGAAGTCAAGCCGGGGACTCACCTTTTCACATGCAAAGAGGACGGGCGCCGTGGCCAGGCCCAATTTTAAGTCGGCGGCTGTTGGTTTGCCCATCTGTTCAGTGGACGAGACAAAGTCAAGCATATCGTCTACCAATTGAAAGGCCAGACCAATATTACGTCCATACTGGAACGCCACCTCGGCGACATTATCTTCAGCCTGGGCGATGACAGCAGTCTAGGTATATCAAAATTGCAAAGTTTAGTAGTGAAGAAACAATCGAGCAAAAAAATACAAAAAGCTCTTAAGCTTATTAATTGCAAATTAACAATTGCATTAACATTATTACATCCAATTGCTATTTGCAATTTCAATTGCACGTGGTTACTGGGTCATACTTACAGCCTTCAGTGCATTAGCAATCAGCGAAGCGGTCTTCCTGTATGTCTTTGTCAAATAATGTGCAAAGCGTTCATTTTCGGTTTCCCTTGAGCCGAGCTGCATAAATTCACCTTGAACCAAATCGGTTAAGATCTGTAAATACAGAGAATTAAAATTTGTTATTATGAATATTTTTGTTATTTCACTTTACATTCTCATATCTAACTTATAAGTAAGCTTTTCGTAAGAAGGGCTTAATTGAAGATACAAGGTGGCTTTATTAACGATCAATCACAATAACTTTGATGTTTATAATCCGATCGTAATGACTAAGAAAATGTAAACATAATTCAAATAATATTCTAAACTTAGGATAGAGAGTATACAAATTTTTTTTCCTACCCAAATTAAAATATATAATACTCAGTAAAATTGCCAGAAAACATCATCCCAACGCTTGAACTTTAGTCCTCGCACCTAGTCGACTACAAATTTACTACCTTTTTGAGTTTATAAAAAGTTTGACCAATTATGTGAGGAAGCTTTTTTAATTTACTGAAAACTTTTAATTTTTAAAGTATAAATAATTTACAAATGGAGACTTCAAGAGTCGCGAATGTAACATTCGATCGAATTTACCAAAAATAATTGTGTCAAAAATTAACAATTCCAAAAATGTTCTTTTTACATACTAATGCATTTTATATGAACTATTTTCTTATATAAAAGACAAGCTTCTAGGGATTTGTTATTTTTTTCTTATTTAGTAATAACAAAGTATAGCGATCGTGATAAAAACCGGAAGTTATATATGAAAGTTAGCGAAATGTGGTGCGTAATTTCCAAAACAATACTTTTAAATCATAATAAAATAACATAGTATAAGGGCTGAAGTATTTTATTGTTTTATTTTGCAATATGTATAAAATATATACATACATAGCTAAGCACCGATGGTCAATTTTAATGTACTATAACGGATGAATAAATATATACACATTTCTTTATTTTGACGAAATATGGAACATACATATATATTGCATAACATCCATTATACTACTTTACAATTGGCCATCGATGCTTAGCTTCAATCTTTGTTAGCACTTTAAGCATTTGGCTCGCCCTTCGCTTACTTTTGGATTTTTTTAATAGTTGGCACAAGTCGCATAAGTATTTTCATTCATTCGTTCACTTGACTAATTTCGCAGGTCTTTGTCAAATTTTTAAGCAAACAATTGGCGGAGTAATACTATTTTTTTTGTATCTACACTAAGTTCAATACATATGCGTTTCTTAGTACATTTGCAAAACCTGTGTGGGCGCTGATTTGCTGGAATATCTGGCTTCGTAAACGTAGACACAGTTTTATATAGTTGCTGCTAAAGGAGCCCAAGGCTACAATCACCGCACAGACATCGATACGGTCATAAATATATTTTTGGGCAAGTCCCAATGAATTGTCTTTTTTAATGTGCGTTATTTGCAGTTCGCTTAAGAAGCAAATACTCGCAGTATTTTGATTTTCAATGCTAAACAATTAGCACATGAGCCTTAAATAAACGCGTACCATAATTTAAACAAGTTGACATCAGCAACTCCAATAACAACAAGAGAAAAACTACACCAAAAAGTCGCGAACCTCTGAGACAGCGTTTACAGTATAATGTAAAAGCCAAATGTGACATTTTGTTATGTTTGTCAAATCGTTGCACAAAATATAGTTGAAAGAATAGTCGAGTGGAATTTTAGAAATAATTTGGAATCGAATCGTGTGTGTTACAATTAATTAGTTTAAATAAGTTACAATAAAATACTATACATTTTATGGGTTTTATTTAATAAAACAATCCCCATGATACTGGTTATGCGCATATAGCCATAAATTTCCAATTCAAGCTTCATTTTAAACAATAATTCAATGACTTGATAGCCGTTAAATTTAGTTGAATTTATTCAGGCACGTGTTTTGCATATTAATGCGAAATTCTGATTTCGTAAGTCGTTGTTGATGAAAAAAAATGCAAAACTGTTAACAAACATTCTAACACGTTTCTGCATAGATACAAGTAACTGGTGAATAAAATAAAAACGAAAACAAGTTTCAGCTGTTTTACTTGGATAACATACGAAAAATACAAAAAAAGGGATGTAAATTTGCAAGTTTAGCTTGAAAATGTTGATCCATTTTATGAGGATCACGACTCTCAGATTTACTCATAGGATAAAAACGATAATTGCAGAGTATATGGGGAAGCAGTAGAATGCATAAAAGCATCAATTTATAGTAAAATATTGATCTTAATTTTATATTTTGGAAATTTGTCGCTTGCATAAATTAATAACTAGTTTCAAAGCTGCATATTTTATTATTCAGCCAAGAATCATTCATATATTGATTCAGCAATAATAAAATATAATCAAAAGCTTTCTGATAAAAAAAACAAAAGCATAATACTTAACATATTTTGAATAACTTGAATTTTAACATCAGCGGCGTGACATCCAGACATTCTGTATTCATTTACATATCCAAAAAGATAACAAGTAAGAAAGCTACAGTCGAGTGCACTCGACTGTGAGATACCCGCTACCCATTAAAAGAAATATATTTTGCGGTTTTTTTTCTCAAAATATACCAAATATACTGCAAAAATACTAAAAAAAAATACCGAATGGTATATTTGGTATATAGACATAGTACCGTATTCAAAATATACCATAGACGGCACAATATACCAGATTGTCAGCCAAAGCAACTAAGACCCCTAGTAAGTAGGCGTTTTTGCCCATACAAAAGTATTTCTATAATAACTTCGACAATTTTTATCTGATCGCAACCAAATTTTCAGGAATCATAAATACTATAGTTATTATTGTATATACCAAAATTCGGAACTCTAGCTTTAAAATTACGCTTGTTATTCGATTTTTTTTGATTTGCGGGGGCGGAAGTGGGCGTGGCAAAAATTTGAAACAAACTTGATCTGCGTGCAAACATAACAAATGCTGTCGAAAAAAAATTATAGCTCTATCTCATATAGTCTCTGAGATCTAGGTGTTCATACGGACAGACGGACAGACGGACAGACGGACGGACGGACAGACGGACAGACGGACAGACGGACATGGCTATATCGTCTCGGCTGTTGACGCTGATCAAGAATATATATACTTTATAGGGTCGGAGATGCCTCCTTCTACCTGTTACATACATTTCCTGCCGGCACAAAGTTATAATACCCTTCTACCCTATGGGTAGCGGGTATAATAATTCACATTGTAGATTGTGCATAAGTTTTTTTTTATTGCTATGACTGATTTGAATGTATTTAAATTGTATCGCTTGAGAAATTATGAAAAAATTGTATCAAATTTGAATAAAAATGTGTAAATGTTATAAAAATGCAATCAATTCCCCCTTAATACAATGCCGAAGTGAATTCATATAGTGCAAGTGAATTCGCTTTCAAGGAAAAATAAGAGTAAATGGAAGTTGATTGACCTTACAACTTGATGCCCTTCGCCTTCTGAATTGAGTTTATTCAGGGTTGCAGGAAGTAAAAACAAAGCAGGCTCCCCAACTGATGGTCATTAAAAAGTCAAGCTTTTAGCAATGGATTCGTAGAACACACGCCACTTTCAACATTTAAACATTAACCGTTTATATTTCTAGATATTTATAGAAATATTTATTGTGCTTACACTGTTACTTTGACTTTTTTAAATAAAAAATATACAGCTTGTTATTTGAATATTAGTTCCTCTTATGCATAGTACAAATTAGTAAACATAAACATGCATTCACATGTGCTAGCCACATTATACGCTTCAAAACCAATACTCAAAATATGGTCAGTTCCTAACCAAACATTAACTATAAATATATCATCAGATGCCTTTGACGCGATAATTAGCTTTATTCACTAAGAATGATATGGTAGATCTGATGAATTAAATTTATTCATGAAGACCTCTCCTTAAACCATTATTTAAAACTTTTCTGGGCATTTGAAATCAAAGTTAAATTTTTAACATTAGTATTACAGTACTGGCAGTACATGGAGATTGTGACAAAACACTTGGAAATATATTACTTATTTTTTATGAGTTTTTGTCGTGCATATAAATTATGCTCACCTGACTTAACACAATCGTCACATCATCACTACGCAGACGCGATATCATAATCGATGCAATCGACAAAATGTAATCACCAGCCATCGTGACCTAAAAATGAAGTAATATACATAAAAATTAAAAGTGTTAAAATAAATACTTTATACTTCTATTTCAATAAAATACAGCAAAATAACATTTAAGATTTTTAAAAATTGTGCAAAACTCTTGTAATTTACATTTCAAAAGGCACTAGTACTTTTTTCTCAATTGAGAGATATCCTAGCATAAGCGTGTACTATCTAAATAAGTGATGATAAGTGATCATACCTTTTTGTGATTCCAAAGAGCATTGACACTAGGCTTGCCACGACGAAAGTCAGACTGATCGATCACATCGTCGTGGACTAAACTGGCCGAGTGGACCATTTCAGAGAAGAGAGCTATCTGTCGTTGTTTGTGTACTAATTGGCTGTAAAAAGAAACATGCAATATGTTAAAAACAAATATAAATTATTCAGTTTATATACTGTATGAACTTTTAATATGCCTTTCAATAGAAAGCGTGCAAACATTCACAGATTTCAAAAAAGCTTTCTAATAATTACATTCTGCAACACGACAAAGATTACTCACTGCGATTCGTTGTTCAAATGATAGTTTAACGCCTTCGCCATCAACATGGTCACCATCGGTCGCAGCGCTTTGCCCTGACCATCAAAGTAATAGCAAGCGATTGTGTCCAATTCTGGTTGAGAGGTTCCCGACTGCAGCAACTGCAAAAAATTGACTCATTGAAAACTTGAAGCGTTTGAAATAAATATACTAAAGCAATTAGGTAAGCTAAAGTCGAGTGTGCTCGACTGTGAGATATCTGCTACCCATTTTGAATAAAAGCAAAACAGTGTGGCATTATTCTTAAAATATAGCAAATTAATATACTACCATAAAAGATTCCGAAGAATGTATTTGGTTTATCGATATAGTACTATATTTTAAATATAGTTACCATTAAGTACAAAATATACCAGATTGTCAGCCAAAGCATCTAAAACCCGTAGTAGACCCGATTTTTTCGATCTGCGGGGGCGGGAGTGGACATGGCAAAAATTTTAAGCAAACTTGATCTAAGTGCAAAAATAACAACTGCAGTCGAAAAAATTAGATCTCTCTCCCAGTTTCTGAGATCTAAGTGTTCATACGGACGGACGGACAGGTAAACGGACATTGTCATGAGTATATAAACTTATAGAGCCGGAGACGCCTCCTTCTGTCTGTTACATATATTTCCAGAGGGCATAAAGTTGTAATTCTCTCCTACCCTATAAGTAACGGACATAAATATGTAAAAAAAAAAAAAAAAAAAAAAAAATACGTACAGGGGTGACTGAGTGATACTTAATGTTTAAATAAATAACATCATAAGAGAATCACACTTTTACTTACGTCTCTAACATCGTCGTAGAAATATTTGAGCTCATCGTCGAGAATTATATATGGATCGATTTGTATTTCTCTAACGGGTCCAGCGGGCTGTTGTGTGTGGACGGAACTGTGATTACGATTGTGACTACAAGTGTGTGAGTTGTGCTGCAAATAGAAAGATAAGAACAGGGAATATGATTACCAAATTTTCTTTAAATGTAGCAATTTAGACTTAAGTGTGAAAATTATATGAATTAACAAATGATCGTATAAACGGTTATAACTCCAAAGTGTATAAAACCGTTTCTGAGTCACTTAACAACTTTCAATTGATAGCAACAGCATTAACGAGTTTGATGTGTGTTGCCCCTCGGAAAGCGGCATCTAAAAACTAGGCAACGGTAAGTGGTGGAGTAACATTTTTTGACACTTAAAAGTCGATGGCAGCAGCAAGCTTAATAACCGGAAAATTGCAATGCCGACTCGTTAAGATAATCATAAGCATTAATCGACGCCACTGTTGCGACTCTTGACCTTGACGATTTCAAATCCTTTAGCTGTCAAGAACTACACAATGGAAAATAAGTTTTACACAAAATATTATTAGCATCGCTACTACCATTCAACTGAACTGCAATTAAATTACTTAAGCATCCGATCTAAAAAACTTTGTTTTTAATGGTTCCTTTAGAAGGCAAATGTCTTTTATTAACAAGAATATGGAATAACAACCCAACCACGCCTAAACATATACTTGTTTATTCATATTCGAATTTGGCTGAATTTTATAAAACTTGAGAGAATCTGCATATTCATTCCGACTGACATGCGTTTTAGTTATTTTTGCAAGTAAATATTATCATATATTATTTACAATCAAAGCATGATTACACTATATCTCATTTTATTAGTGTCATGCAAATGTGCACTGTCAACTTACGACTTATCACTACTAGAGAATTCTCCACTGTCTCTAATGTATGTACAGCTTACAGCAGTATGCAGCTTCTCCTTTATAAAATGCGAAATTACGCAAGACTCGCTATTTGACGATTGCTACTCGTAGTATATGATTTCAACGCTTGTCAGTTATGTATTTGTCTCTTGTATTTGTCAGTTTGTTCGACTGTCAATAAAAGCGCTGTGAATGTAAACACGATAACATGTAAATTTTATGTTGCCAACTGTCAACAGAGTGCAAGCGGTGCGCGGCATCCGAACGGAGGCAACTTTTGCAGCCAAAGCCAATTGAGGTGCAAATATTTGTGTTAGGTTACGTGATGCGATAAGCCTGGGCGTGGTTATTACGCATACACATACATATGTACATACGTATACGCATAGACGTCAAACACTCGCACATGGTTGACCCAGTTGAAGCAAATCCTGTAGCATGCTTAAATGACCGAAATCAAGATCGAAATTGAGATCGAGATAGGCAATGCCAACGCCCTTGACGTAGCATCATTTTGAAAACAAGATGTTCGCCGCACGTGTTGACTAACATGACTCGCCAACATCGTCAGTCATGATGTATACATACAAATGTACATATATATGCATGTGCAAACGTATTAATAAATAAATCAATGATGACCATCACCACACCACACCACTGGTCTTTGAATTCAATCAAAAGATTTAGCTGGCATGTAATGACCCAGTTTCGTATTGAATAAGAGTGAACATTAATACGTCAACAAGAGATATAAATATTAAAGTATATTCACATATGTATGCATCTATACTCGCTTTTACACACATATATACATAACATATCCATATACACTTACACATACACATGCATGCCTGGTCAACAACGTTTAGTGGCTTTGCTGTAGAAAGCGATGACCAAGCTCGAAGCTCGTGCGTTGCAAAATCAACGCATCAAAGTTAAAAAGCCAATTAAATTCAACTCGTGAAAACTTTCATTTTCAATATGTGCGTTCAATTGAAATTTGTACTAAGGAAACTCCACCCCCTTCTCACTCACTCAATAGACGCACCTTACAAAAGTGTTAGCTAGTTGTTCATATACAAAATTTAAATTATTTTATTTTTCGATTTGCCTAACGTGCAAAAATGTATTTAATTGCGGCCAATTTTGAGTTCGTATAATACGTTGCTAAATTTATACAATTTGAAATCGTCCTATTGCACCTCTACTCTAATGCTTAGACATCTTAACAGCATAGTAAAAGAATCAAATTACTGAATTCAGTATGTGACGTTTCTACTATGATGCATTTACCTAAGTAAATTTGAAGAGCCATAAATGTGGCACAGTTGAGCTGCTATTGGAACTGTAATTGGTTGAGGTTTTATCTGTTTGATGTTGCATGTCTCGTAAAGAGGAAACAAGCTATTCGTTGCACTTGGCTGCCAACGACGAGCTGAGGACTCTTGCTGATGTCGAGTGATGTTATTATATTTACGTAAGACGAGAAAAACACCAACGCACTAAATCTAGACATGTATGTATGTACATGCAGATATCATGGCGGACTCGATTACTATAAGCTTATTCCAAAATTAATTAAAAATTAAAAGTCGTATGTACATAAGACATGTGCATTAGACTCTTTTGATATAGGAAATACAAAAAATGATTTGTGTTTCAAAATTTAACAAAAGAAATCCCTCAAAATAGGAATAGATACTACTATATTGAATTTGTAAGCTTCAAGAGCAAGAGAGGTAAAAATCATAAGTAATGTGGAAAGCAATTATAAAGTGTAAAAAAAGGTTAGGTAGATATAAAAACTACAAAAGAAATGAGTGTTAACACCTTTCAAGTAGCCAAAAAAAAAAAAAAGTAGTCTACAAACAGAGTGAATGATTGATGTAATTTTAATTGATTGCAGCTATTGAGTGAAGGTCGAAATGATGAACATTTTGCACTTTTGTTTTCAATGTGTATTTATTGCAAAATGTATATTATATTTTAGTTAAATAATAATAATTTTGTAACAAATATATTTTTTACACATTTATTTGATTTATAGTATAGAATGCAAAAGATACATCTGTGTAGATGTCAGCATAAGCTAATGTAAAACTTTCTTACATGCGCAGTCCACTAATTAATGTAAAATTTTAAAATTTAAAAGTAATAAATTATTTACATTTTACTAAAATCATTTAGCAATTCAGTTAACTCAATATATATTACCAAACAATAATTCATTTTGAAAGAATGAATTACAAAATAATTCTGTTCCATTTGGATAAATGTATCTGAAATGTATCTGAGAAATACACATTAATCGTAAAAGACAAAATATAGGAAAAGTTCTCTTTTACAGGACTGGACTGTTATTTTGTTAACTAATGCTAAACCTTCGACCGTTTTCATTTATATTTGTTTTTACGTACATTTTCTAAGTTATTTTAACTTAATTGTTTGCCTTTGAACCGGAAGTAAACATTAATCTTAACTGCATACTATTGGTGAATGATAACTTAAAATATGAATGCAAAAAAAAAACACAGCAGGTGAATATTATAACTTTGTGCTGGAAGGAATCTCCGACCCGAATCTCTGTCTGTCAGTATGAACATCTATCTTCACCGCTTATAATTGTGATTCATTTTGTTTAACATATGCGACCAGCTAAAAATATTATAAGATATTGGAGAATCAATTGTATATATCAAAAAGGCTGCTAAGATACTTTGGTCAGCAATCTGCTTATTTCCTGCTCTAAGGTATATTTTAAATGTGTGAGTTGTATATCGATTTTTATACCCGCTACCCATTGGGTAGAAGGGTATTATAACTTTGACCCGGCAGGAAATGTATGTTACAGGTAGAAGGCATCTCCGACCCTATAAAGTATATATTCTTGATCAGCGTCAACAGCCGAGACGATATAGCCATGTCCGTCTGTCCGTCCGTCTGTATGAAACACTGGATCTCAGAGACTATAAGAGAAAGAGCTATAATTTTTCGACAGCATTTGTTGTTTGCACGCAGATCAAGTTTGTTTAAAAATTTTGCCACGCCCACTTCCGCCCACGCAAATCAAAAAATTCGAATAACAAGGTATATAAACTAATTACTGCAGTAGTTATGATTCCTGAAAATTTGGTTGCCGTCTATGGTATATTTTGAATAGTGTACTATATCGATATACCAAGCATACCATTTGGTGTATTTTTAGTATTTTTAGTATTTTCGGTATATTTTGAAAATGATACCACAATATTTTGCATTTATTAAAAATGAGTCGCGGGTATCTCACAGTCGAGCACACTCAACTGTAACTTTCTTACTTGTTTTTTTTAGAAGTGATCTGGTGAACATTACAATAGGTTTTTAATCCTAGGTTGGTAAGATATTCCAGAAGCAATTTTATAATTCAATTTAGCAGTTTATGCATTACCCAGTTTAACTTGACTAAAGATTACAATTATTTCGTAATTTCATTGTCCTATCGCACAAAATGTCTTAGAACTTGTTCCAAATGTTTTTTTATTACGTCTAGCCGATTTGGAAGACTGGATGGCAAATACTTATAGCAGTGTTGGTCTAACACAAAATGCGGCCTAGAAAGTGTGGATCGTTTAGTGGCGAGCTGCGCTAAAGACATTGGTGGAAGATACAAAACAAAGAGCGAACCGTGAGCGCGAACGCGACACTTTGGACTTTCCCTTTTTTTTCATCATCGACGAACGGCGTCATCGTCGTCGTCAACGTTTTGGACTTTGCTGACATAATCAAAAGGCCGCTTAATTTGTGAAGAGAAGGAAGGAAGCCAGAGCCAGGGTTAGTGTGGAAGGGAAGACAATTGGCAACATAAATTTCATATTTGTGGTATTTTCTCTATTCGATTTTGTTAAGACGACGTAAACATTCGATATGTTGACTTATTCAGAAGAGATTTTAACACGAGTGTTAACATTGCAAACACAGCACACACTGTATGGACACCTTCGCATGAATATGATATGAATTCCATGCGAATATACATATGTAAATACTGCAAATTTCAAGTATGGTATTGTATTCATTGTTCGCTATTAGTTAAAATATCACTCAGAAATTCAAACATTCACATACTTAGGGAATATTTACGACTATTATTGATTTGAATGTTACGGTTTTATACCTATGAAACCTGAAAAGTTTAAGAACACGAACTGATAAATCAAAAATAGACTCAAATAATTTATTTAATATTTAAATGTAATATTTTTATTTGAACGACCAGATTGTTAAAATTGATAGTAAATCAATTCTATGCAATAGAACCATCTTACTCGCAATGAATTTATTCTTCTTGTTTCAAAGTCCATTACTGTAATATTTTGCATATACAGATTCCATGCAAAACTAGTTGTCAAAGTGTACGAGACCAGTCAAATTCAAGTTAATCCTGTAACCAATCGCAATTGCATAAATGCAAAAGAAGAAATACAAAAATAAGTCCGAAATACCAAAAATTCGAAATTCGAAAATCCGAAAATGCGGTTGTCCAGTGTTCAAAATACAAATCTTCATAGTAGATACACAATTATTTTTTGGTTGTTAAAATCAGGAAATCAATGCACTGTGGTAAAATGCCGTTAGTCAATTCATGACAAACAATTAACCAACTTCAAATGTAAATGAAGTGAAATCTTTAGGCCCAATTGCGACAGTCTGGTAATGCGACCAACAACAAAGCGAATGAAAATACTTTAGCATGAAAGAGAAAACGATAAACATATTTAAGATATTACTCCGAGATTCCAAGTATCAAACAAAAACAAACAAAATTAGCATTCCATCTATCCACACCACGGTCATCCAACCAAATAGGGCCAGCAACTAAGACTATCAGCATTGGAAATGATGGAGATCCAATTATATTAAAATAAATGCATATATTTACAAATATATGAAAGTGTAAATAATATAATAAATAATAAATAAATTAATAATTAATATAATAATAAATAATATAATATAATTTGATAATTGTTGATAAAGGCCTCGACTCAGGGTGACTGATCGGCATTGGTCGAAATCTGGGTTTGTCCTCTTAAGACAGCCTCCTCCTCTTCTGACTGTGTGAAGCTGAAAGTGTTGCAGAGACTGGGAGTGAAGCTAGACTGGATGGTTGCGCAACTGTAACTGCTGTTCAAAAAACTGCTGCAAACTTGCTTTTAACAGTTACACGTCGGTGGCGGCGGCGATGCTTCTTTCGCTTTCAAATCGAAATTCAAAAATATTTTTGAGGGAAAACAACGCTGAAATCATTAACAGTTAACAGTTTAGCCGCAAGAGCCGCCAATCAATGCGGCTCGAAAATCACAAAACCAGTTTAGGACAACAACAGTAACAACAACAACGACAACGAAACACATGCGTCTTTGGAATTGGGTCAGCAAGTACGAAACAAAGAAATGAAGCGAAAAAGCCAAGGCGACTACAAGACCAATGCAGGCAGGCACTAACCAATGCGAGCCCAAAGCGACAAAAAACAAAAGAAAAAAAAAAAAAAAAACAGAAAAAATACTCAAGACAGGTGTAAGGCAGGTGAATGAAAGTTGCTGTTACGCTGGCGTCACTCACTACGCAGACACATGCCCTGAATTGAATTAATAATGTCAATCGAAACTGCATATTTAAACTAATTACCATAAACCTTTACCTTTGGCTAAGCTACTTCCGATTCGACAAATCTCTCCGCATTGGCTTCTTCTCCCTTATCCAGATGTAGCTCATGTCATACATTTCTCCCTTTTGATCTTTTATTCCTTTTCCACATTTAATAAATTTTGAATGCAGCCATGGCCACATTTCTTATTTATATATATTTTTCGGACAATTTCCTTTATGAACTCATCCACCATCACAGAGAAAGTCTGACGAGTCTGGCAAGTCAAAAATGCGGATTTGTTGGGGAAGACAATAATTTATGTTAAGGGTCGACTCTACTTATAATATATTATTAAACCAAAGGATTTATTCATAACTAAATCTGATATTATCTAAGAATATGCTATAATTATCGTATTACTCATGAATGTTTGATTGTGAGAAAATAGATCGATAATTTAAGAAACTTTGTCCCCTAACAAATTTGTTGCTTGTATACTTGTTGTTAATTTGATTAGCAGACTGACTGAATTACCTAATATGAAAATGAAAGTTAATGTTAATACAAACTAAATAAAAATAATATTGAAGGCAAACATAACTGAACTAACGCAAAACAAACATAAAGGCACTAAAATCTTTGAAATTTAAATTAGTTTCTCATTTGTAAAGTATAATTCAATAGGGTTAGCATGAAACACGCTAGGCAATGCGTTAAAGAAGATAGCTTCGACTCAAGTCAAATAAAACAACTCTTATTCCAATCGATATATGAAAATGGATACAAAGTACTTATAAAGAGCAAAATATACTCTTATCCACAACTTCAAAACTCTTTGAATCTGTCATCAAATTCACACGCAGCCGTTAAACTCTTCACAAATTTCACGCGCTAGCAATGAAAGTGAAACTATAAATTCAACAAGTGTAACAACAATGCAAAAAACAATCGTCTGTTGCTCGTCGAATTTTGTTACCATTATCACCTCAAAATACTCGATCATGATACCCATCTTAATCAAAATGCAAGCAAATCAGATTGATTTAAGTCTTCCCTCTACTTTCGTGATTAGCATACATATATTTACATACATATGTATATGTATGTCCATCCCTACATGCCCACATACCAAAATAGAGACATAAGGTGTTTGAATACCCAATAGATTTTTGCCCAATGATGTTGACGTCGCTGCCCGTCAAATGAAATGAAGAAGAAAGTCAAGTGAGTTTCGTATACAGATGGGTCTGTTGTTGTTGTGATTGTTGCTGTTGCTGTTGCTGTTGCGGTTGCTGCTGTTGATGCTGTTATTGTTATTGCTACCACTATTGTGAACGATGTATTATTAGTTGGCATTTGTTTTTTTTTATAGTTGGCAGTATTACTGGCGACGTTGTTGCCGTCGCTGCCACCGTCGCCATCGTTGGCGACGAAGTCGGCTTTAGCGTCGCTGTCAGTGCGACGTGCGCTTTCTATTTGCGTTTTTTTTTTTTTTATTTATTTTTTTTTTATAGTTTACCTATGATACGAGTTAAATAGATGAACATATCAGCCTTAGGTATGTGCGGCGCTGAATGAATTATTATTTGGCCTGACAACAATTTTCACAAAACAAATAAAATGCATAAATAATTTTCCGTTCAAGTTCATATATAAAGTTGGACATTTTTCTAATAATTCAGTTCGTTTTATTACATATATATATATATATATATGGTTTTTCCATTGGCATTCATTATCTATGCAAACTTGAATTCCGTAGCCCTAATGCATGTCAAAAGTCTACATAAAAATGTGTGTTTTTATGGCCACTTGACTTTTTGCCTTTTGTCGCCGACATTTGATCTGAATCAAACATTCCAAGATGTTTTACTCTATTCACAAGTATGTATATATTTTCGAAAATATTACTAATTTATGCCAAGACCTTGAAATGGTTAACAAATTATAAAAATATAATTGACTACACTGCATTTTTATAGTCAGTATAAATGTATGGACTAGACCCAAGTCCATGTGCATCAATTTACTAAAACAATTAAAATAAAACTCAAGTTCTCATTCAGGGCCTTCAACAAGCGTGTAACAATTGCATGCAATAAAACAATAAACCGAAAGCAGCATCAATTATGCACTAATTGCATAGTGCTAAATATTTGTTAAGCCTGCATATTCGTACATACATATATTCAAGGTAATTCCAACACAATGTCATCCAAAATGATGAAAACAGGAATCATTTATGCAAACTGAGAGAAATTACTTTTTTATAAATCATTTTTATATGTTTCATATGGGGTAATAACATTTTTGTTTAAAAGCATATCCTTGCAGTACACAAATATAAACTAGAAAATCTTATCGAAGAAACTCAAATTATTATACAAATATGTATACTTTATAGGATAGGCAATGGCTTAACTATAAACTAATATACCATTTTTTTTCTCATTTTCAAAGTCACACAAGAATGTATGTATGTTACAGAAATTCTGGTGGATTTTGGGTGATAATCATTGTGTGCAAAAAATAAAAACATTACAAAACACTACCCTTACTATAAAAGCTACACCTAATTAGGGGCTGTCCATATATTACGTAATCACGTTTTCTGCGATTTTTGACCCTCCCCCCCCCTGGTAATCAAAAGTAATCAATTGATGAACACCCTCCCCCCTAACAATGATTACGTAATCACAAAAAAAGAAAAATATGAAAATTTTTTCTTTTAATCGGTATTTTCAAAGAAGATTCCAGCCAAACTTTAATATTTTTATACCCGCTACCCATAGGGTAGAAGGGTATTATAACTTTGTGCCGGCAGGAAATGTATGTAACAGGTAGAAGGAGGCATCTCCGACCCTATAAAGTATATATATTCTTGATCAGCGTCAACAGTCGAGACGATCTAGCCATGTCCGTCTGTCCGTCTGTGTGTCTGTGTGTCTGTCCGTCTGTCCGTATGAACACCTAGATCTCAGAGACTATAAGAGATAGAGCTATAATTTTTTTTCGACAGCATTTGTTATGTTTGCACGCAGATCAAGTTTGTTTCAAATTTTTGCCACGCCCACCTCCGCCCCCGCAAATCAAAAAAATCGAATAACAAGCGTAATTTTAAAGCTAGAGTTCCGAATTTTGGTAGATATAATAATAACTATAGTAGTTATGATTCCTGAAAATTTGGTTGCAATCAGATAAAAATTGTCGAAGTTATTAAAGAAATACTTTTGTATGGCCAAACGCCTACTTACTAGGGGACTAATTTGCTTTGGCCGACAATCTGGTACATTGTGCCGTCTATGGTATATTTTGAATGCGGTACTATGTCGATATACCAAATATACCATTTGGTATATTTTTAGTATTTTTTGCAGTATATTCGGTATATTTTGAGAAAATACCGCAAAATATATTGCTTTTATTCAAAATGGGTAGCGGGTATCTCACAGTCGAGTACACTCGACTGTAGCTTTCTTACTTGTTATTATTGGAAGTTGTCTTGTCAAAATCTCTTTATATCCGCAGGTATCATCTTCGTCGTCTACATAGCCCTCGTCAAGCCATTCGAGGTCTTCACATCCTTCGTATGACTGAATTACTATATGCCTATAGGCATTCTCCCTATCGCCGTCCAGCCACACGGTAAAGGGGTTTCTTTGATTTCCAATCGAAGCTTACAGCTACATTTATATGAAATATTGCATTCGGTACTTATCGACAGAGTAATCGGCGCTAAACTAATTTTTGAATAAATACATTTAACAACAAAATTTTTATAAAATGATTACGTAATCATTGTCCAAGACCCCTCCCTCCCCATGTAATCAAACATAATCATTTCCTTGACCCCCTCCCACCCCCTAAGTGATTACGTAATATATGGACAGCCCCTTATATTATATTTAAAACATCCCAACTTAGAAAACAAATATATTTAGATAATGAATTCCGTGAAACGGAAAACATGAATGAAAAAAGAAAATACAATAAATAAATGATTACGACGGCTTCCGCCAAAAACAAAAAGCTCAAACATTAGTAACAGCAGCTGCTGCTACACCGACAACATCAACAACAACAAACATGGGGATGTCTGGTTGTTGCTCTTGCTCTGTTGTTGTCTTTAACGTTTTGCCTCTTCATGCTACTTGCACAAAAGCTTTGGACAACAACGACGCCACGCTACAGTCCCAACCAGCAACCAATTTCACTTTCATTTTCTTTTGGCTTGGCAGCGAAATGAAAAGCGAAACAGGCATAGGCAACAAGCAAAGTCACAGTCACTGTCACAGGCAAAGTCACAGTCACTTCGTAGACAGTTAAATGCTTGATCAATTTTATGGTTAGTTAAAAAACAATCATCTTTTCTGATAAATATTGATGCAATAAAATATGCTAAAATGAAATCTATATAAATATTTTCATTGAGTACAAAAATATACTTTTCACGAAAAACAAACGTTTCACCGCTCGATTTGGTATGCAAAACTATCATAATATACACAGACTTGTCGCTTTCTCCGTCATGTATTAACTTACCATTGAGTTCACGTATTCCTGACCAGCATTGAAGCTTAATCGATGCAAGCCATTCGTCCATTGTGTCAACTGAGTATGTTTATTTATGCTGCTTTGCACCGTTGTAACGCGATATCCTTGTAACGGAGATGTAAGGTGAGCAACTGTTCTCAGGCTGCTTAGCTGTCGCTCCATGCTGTTGTTATCCATAAGCAATCGCCCAATGAATTTATGCACTTGTTGGCGACGCGTACCGCACGCGACTCGATAGGAAGTACTTAAGCAGGCCATTTCGTTTGGTTTGATTTGATGTGGTTTGGTTAGTTGGATTGGATTTAATTTGTTTCGATTGAGTTAATTTGTTCGCGCTTTATATTTTTTTTTTAATCTGCTCTTTTTTACAAATTTCTATTATATAAAATTATTAAACTGCCAGCAGCATTATAAATGATTTAAAAGATTTCGTGAACGACAAACATAACGTAAGTGACGAGAAAACAACAAGATCGACACTAATATGGTACACAAATAAAAGCGCACACGAGCCAACTGCAGCAGGACTTCGAATTCAAACGACGAGACAAAAAAGTTTGAGGCACGTTAAGCGCTTTGCTTGTGCTCGCCTTCAGACGCTTCAAGTAAGTGTTTTGCTCTTTCGTGCTTTACCTTTACCTGTCTGTGCCGTGCGCGTCGATCATCGGTCGCTGCGTGTGCGCTGATGCGTCGTCGCCTCTTCAACTCGCGTGGTGAGTTTACCGTCGTGTGTTGGAATACGAAAGCCTGCCGAAGACAAGTGCCGAGTGCATTGAGCTTGACGTTAGCTTGAAGACGAAATTGCTGTTGATGTCGTGGAAGCTAGCAAGCAACGAGTAGTTTTGACAATATCACCAAGTGCATATCCGTTTCACAGTCCACATGCACTGCACTCCGTTTTCTAACTCTAATATTATTTGACTGTCATCTATGAGATGTTTGTTTAATCGCATGAATCTTCATGTTTCATGACAATCAAAACACAGTAAATTGTTTTTTCTGATACTTTTTGTTTTTCATATAAAGATTTTTACCGTGCTTTTTTACAATATTTAATTAAGCACGGTCCCATAAAGTTTGTTTTGACGTAACATTGCAAAAACAGCTGTGTAGGCTGCTAGTAAGGGTGACCACAAATTGTATGTAAAAATACCAAAAAAATGTTCATACCTGGTTACTCTCTATTAAGTATTTGTTTTTGTCAAGAATTTCAGCTTTTTTCATAATTTTATAAATCAAAATGTGACTGTTTCTAATTTTTCCAATCCAGTTTTTCAAAAATAAAATTGAGAATTCATACTTTTTAATATTGTAATCGCAACATATAAGCGAATAATCACAATATACCTAAATTCAAAATTCGTGGTATTATAGAGTATTTTTATACTAAAATTTGTGCTTTATGTCACAATACACAATAACTGACTATTTTGTTTCAATTAACGATTTAATTTTATTGAAAAATTGGTTACGATTAATTGAATCGAACAATCGATTATTCGACAATATAATTGCTAGAATTTTAAGTTAAAATAACACGGGAAATAAATTATTATGGCACTAACAAGCAGTAAATCTTGGAAACTAAACTAATGATAAAAGGCTTGAATATTCTGCATTTTACACTGTAACACTCAAAATAGTTCGCGTCCCTTAAGTATTTCAATTTTCATTCATAATTAAATGGTTACTGTTTTAGATACCAACCGTCTGTAATAATGACTCCGAAAGTGAAGAGGAATGAATTGAAGTGGACAACGCAAGGCACTTCCACACAAGCCAGTACAAAACCAACCAGATATTCAGACGTCTTTGTTCAACGCGTAAAGCTATACATTTGTAGACGCCAAGCATTGCAAGCTAACAAAAACTCTTGATAAAAATGGATAATTTTCCATTCTCACATGTGAAAGGTAATAATAAAATTTTTTTTAGTGTCGCTAAAATTTAGTTGAAATTTAGGAAAGGAAAAATAAAGAGCCAGGAAAGAACATCATTAAAGTTGAAATGGATAAAATGTACTTTACTTTACTTAATTAAAACAATGGTAAACCGTCAGGCATGTCAATGATAATCAATGTATGGACCGACATTAATCTAAACAGCAAGATTAACATTACTTCACTTGGCCTATTAAAAAATCAGTGCGACAACTGGGGTGTTTAAAATAAAGGAAGAAGCGCAACTGACTACATCTCTGATGTACTAATGGAGTTGTTAAAAAACTTTTATATCGCCAAAAGTCAGATTACGGCAGTTATGACAGACAATGATGCGAATATGGTGAAAGCGATACCCACAAACATTGGAAAATACCGTCATACTCAAGTTTCGCTCCCACTTTGAATTTAGTTAGCGCGATTGCCTTGGAAGTGTATTCTGTTTAATTATCCAATGCCGTACAATTTTAGTTTGGTTGAAGTGCAGCGGAAAAGCAAAAGCAGCTGTCTGCTGGAAGCTTCTACCAGTCAGATAAGGGCAACTATTAATTGTGAACGCCAGCAAATAATAATAATAATATAAAGGATTTGACGGCAGTTTCAGAAATAGATTAAAGGTTTGGATGTAGAATTTGTTCTATGGTCCCACCACAAGACGATGGCACAAAAACTTCGTAAGAATGATGATCAAATTCAAGGCTGCCTAAACTTTTCCTTAAATGCTCCAATGTTGGAGCTTAAACGCAACGTCGCTAATACCTGGGAGAAGATGCGATTATTATAAATACATATGTACATATCCAAAGTTATACAGTATTGCCTGCCAATATTTTCTTATTGGCACTTCGGTAGAGGGTCTTGTTCCAAGGCGGGAACTAGTAAGTTACTAGTAGTAACACCGTGCTACTGCCACTGAAAAAAGAAACCGAATAATGATTATTGTAATGTATGTATTTGTAATTGTTGTTAGTACAATTTGCATTGCACATGTCCAACTATAAAATAATTGCTCTGTAAAGTAAATACAAAAAAAAAAACATTTGAATAAATCGATTATTTTCAATTATTTCTCGATCTCTACTTATATAATTCAATAATCGGTTAATGAGTTTTTTTGCCATCACTACAATTGTTATTTTTACATTCATAATCATACATAACCGAACACACACTTCATATATAATTGATATCTACGATGGAATAAACATAAAAACAAGGCAGTTGTATCATCGCAAGCTTGTGATTAATTCATATTTATAACAATATCACTATATCGATAACATATTGATTCGATATATCAACACGTTGCCTTGGCTTGTTACAACATACATCTTTGTGTACTTTGTAGGAAAACAGATTTTAGAATGCCTCGCATTTTGTTGTTATCAATTAAAACTATAATTGGCAATTTGGAAAACCTTTTTGCCATGGTCAAGGGATCGCCACCGGCACTGGCGATGATTATGAGTGACCGTAATAACCCAACTACACAGACATTTAGTCTCAAAGATGTGATTGGAGATGGTTTTCTTTGGGCTGTTCCCAAGCATCGTCGCAGCGTGGAAAAACGTTTAAATCGCAAATTTGGATTTCCCGAGTATGTTTGGAAGCCACTTAAGGAAAAGAGAAACCTGCGCTCTTGTCTGAAATGCGGACATGAGCATGAATTGGGAGTTCTATGTTGTAAGTTCTACACATCGAATATATCAATTGTGGCAACTCAATATCACAAATAACATTCAATAGCCTTTTGCTACGACATAGTGCGCAAAGAGACGCATCAGATGCAGGAGAAAATCCAGGAGAGTCTTGGTGTGGCTCCCATCGATCAAGAGGTAGTTGTATTGTACGATGGAGAAAACGACCTGTCTCCGGAGGCCCTCAAAGGCAGCAGAGTCGTGGAAATACAAAAACCACGACCCATGTGGTTCACAAAAAACTTATTGCAGAAGTCCACTCAACAATCTGCAGACACTAAAGAAGTTAAGCCTTCAGATTTAGGATAAGCTACTGCGGCTATATATGAAATTAATAAAAAACAATTGTAAATTTGGTTAGCAATAGGCGGCATTTGTATTTTGTTTGAATTGCCGTGAAACTGCTTGCTTCAAGAACCCGTTGTTGAAATCCAATGCACTCATTGGCTTTTTACCTTCTATACGCATCTGAGTCACTTCAATCGCAGTGCCTTGAGCACAGCCAATGATTAAAGACTTCAGCCCACGGTGGAAAACGAAATGACTTGGAAGCAAAAACCTTGGTAAATTTAGCTGTGCTTGAGACTTAGGCTTTCTCACATTAAGCAGTTGTACTTGCTTATCCAGAAAACTTGTCGTTAAGCACTTAAATCCATAAAGAGCTCGATACCTAGCGTATATCTCCATTGAATTTTGTTCTGGCCACTCGATCTCTGTAATGCGCGATGTTATCTTTGGAGCTACAAAAAAGTGAGCATTACATAAGCAATACAATTTTGTTATTATCGCAACCCTACCATAAGTTGCAAGCGCTCCGTCCTGCGGTGTTGCTTTGGCTATTCGTTCCCTCACATTATTAACTGTATCCAGAAGCAGTTCGGCTCCCAACTGCGCCAAGGACGAATGAAGCTCTGGCATATGAATGTCAGCTCCAATGGCCATTTCACGCTGCGCCAAAATCTGGAAAATTGTTCTGTAGGCTTATGTTGATATACACATATATATATTGTCATTTGCTAAAACGGGCATTATCTTACGTCGCCAATGTCGAAATGATGTGGTTGTATGTTCATAATGGACACTCCCGTTTTCCTGTCACCATTCATAATGGCGTAGATTATTGGAGCTGCACCTCGCCAACGAGGAAGTAAGCTAGCATGGACATTTATGATCCCGCTGGAGAAAGCATTTATAATATGCACTGGTATCAGATGGCCAAAGGAAACAACAACGCCAAGTTCGTAGGAGGCACAAAGTTTCGGAGTAATCGGCCATTGGTATAATGCTAAATTTTCATGCTCACAATATTTACGCACGCAGTTCGCAGGATTTTTGAAGGAAGTGACAACACCAATGTCGACATTGTTTTGATGCAGTTTTTGCAGGCTGGGCAATGAAAAATTGTCGGTTCCGAAAAATAACACTTTTGGTGATTGACAGCAGACTGCGTTGAAACGTATTTGGTTGAATTGCGAAATTTTTCTTTGAAACGTCTTATGATTAAGTAAACATCTTCCATTCATATCGACAGCTGGTAATCACAGACTTTCGTGACTATAAGTATTACGACAGCTGATACTCGTCCGTCGATAGGTTTGCAAACTTGAAATGCAACTCTGAAAATACATATGTATGCAATATTTCAGCGATATTTTAATGGTATTATAACTCTTCGCCAACATGGAATATATGTAATAGGCAGAAGGGGACAGTTTACATCATCGCCAATACAAGAGACAATAAGAAATAGAGCTATAATTTTTATTTCACAGCACTTATTATTTTTGGAGGCAGATCAAGCTAATTTAGATTTGAAATTGAAAAAAAAAAAACGAATAGCTAGCAAAAAAACATACATTGGGGTTATGATTTTATTATAGTTGGGTAGCGGGTATCAGGCACACTTGACAATACATTTTTTGTTATTCTTATTAATCTTATGCCCCGTTTCCACAGCCACTCACTTCTTTCACATTCGATCAAGTCACGTTTTGGCGTTTCAACAGCATCAGCAATTTCTTAGTGTGGCCGCACTGATATATGTACACCAGCTGTTCAAATGTTAACAAAAGTTAGCCAATAATTTAAAAAACTACGTTAATTTGTCAAATGGAAAACATTTAAATTTCAATATTTAGACGAAATGGAGAAATTTCTAATGGAAGATAGCCCATTGCCAATAAGTAGAATTTCTGGCGACAATATAATATTTACATAAATACATTTACCTTTTACTTTTCACACATTCGTTGATATATGCATGTGTTTTTTGTACAGACCTCAATGGCTACAAATTTTTATCCCACAATTCAAAAATATTCCTTCGTAAATGCCGCTCCACGAGATTACCGCAGATTTGTTTTAAAAAGCAAAATACATTTTTTATTTCTATTTTCATATTTTGGCGCACTTAATTATCAGCTGTTGGTTGGGTGGTGAGCTCTTTTTCCTTGCCACATCGATAAAGTAACGCGTGATTACTCAAAATGTGTTTTCGATATTTCTACGTTCGTTAACGATATTTTCACAAAACTCACGAAGGTAAAAAATTTTGTATAGGTTTTTATATAGGAAGAATGACCAAAAAACTCGATTTTTCTCGGTTCTTTTCCGTTCAGTACGAATGTAACGTTCGGTCCATGTAAAAACCCATTAGAAAAAAACTCAGTTTTTCTACGTTCACGAGCTACAAGTATTGATAACGAACGTAGAAATATCGAACACAAAACCGAGGTTTGTTGGTGCAGTGGAAATAGGCTATGAAGTACAAGGCATACAAGTGCTGTTAAATTGGTGTCTCAACAAACATATCGATCAATATCGATAGCAGGCATTTGTCACTGCACATTAAAAAAAATGAAAACACGGAATAGATAAAATATTAAAAAAGTAAATTATCATTACGATAAATTTGAAAAATTTTAATGTCGAGAATGGACTCAAATACTGACAAAGGCACATCAGGACGCACAGCAAGCTCCAGTTCGACGAATAACGACAAAATGAATTACGCATTACAAGTAGCGCTCCAAACAATGAAAGAACGGTGCATACAGTTGCAGCGTCAGGTGTCAGTTATAGAGGATGAGAATCAGCGCCTGCGGGACGGGAACACGTATGAAAAGGCGTTGACAAATAAGATAACCCAGGTTAAAGTTGAAGACAATAGTGATGACGCTGTATCATTGCGTTGTCAAGTGAATGAACTGCTACGACAGAAGGAGAAACTTGAGCATCAAATAAATATGGTGTCTGATGAAAATCGCAAATTGTGGTCGCGTCTATCGAAAATATCGAAAGATAATTACCAAACACAATTGCCAAAAGAGGATGATATTGGAACAGTTAATGCTTCTATGGGCTCCAATCACAATCTAAATTTAATTCGCTCCAAAACATTTACTCAGCACTCACCAAATCCACACTTGCGGAAGAAGGTGATATCAGAAAGGAGCTTTGAGGATATTACGTTGGCTGGTTTTGATACTGGCGAAGAGCTAGCCTATGCGTATGGACTGCAAGTGAATGATGCCATCAGTGATCCAGATGCCAATATCGATGCGAGAAAATGCATGGAGGGATTACAGGACTTGCGTCGTGAAGCCATGAAGCAGCAACAAACGCTTAACGTAGTATATACTCAGCTGGAAAGTCGTTTTGGTAAGCCAATGATTTGTGCTTAACTATCAAATTAATGCAGCTCACTTTTACTCCATCCTCTTCAAGCTCTTCGTCCTTGCCCTGACTGTGCGAAAAACTCTGCAATCAAACCGGAAATGGCCGATAAGAGCTTAGAAACGGAAGAGAGACTGACCACCGATCTAAAGGCATATCACTGTGAAAATTCCACAAGCAGCCAATTGCATTACACCTTCACTGGTCACCCAACCATATCACAAGGATCCTTGCCCCGCTCTAATATATTGCAAGAAAAACTGAAGGCGGATGTCATAGATAAAACTTGCCCAATGTGCGGCAAGTTGTACTCTAGCCAAGTGCCTTTCAAGGCATTTCAGGAACACGTCGAAATGCACTTCATTGATGATACACCAGACGCAGATGCCAGCGTGGATCGGCAGTTCGAGTTTATTTCTCATGCTGTTGGCGATTTTTGATCCAACAACCTGTTCTATTTTACCACATACATTTAATGACAATAGCTAAGAGCAAACTGATCCATAAATTTTAAGGTTCAAAAACAGTGTCACAGGTAATACAATTTCAAAAGTAAATATATATTTAAAAAAACTTTTAATTCTTTTGGTAGGTTAGGGTTATATTAAAAAAGAAAAGGAAAATAAAATTCGTCATGTAATCACAATACATTTCAAGAAAACAAAAGTATTGATTTAGCTTATCTTATAAATATTGTGTATACACATTTTTAACGTAAATTCAGCATCTTTTGTTTCTGATAAGCAATCTATCGAAAGAACGAAAGAAATATGATAAATAAATAAGATATTCTTGATTAGCGTCAACAGCCGAAACGATACAGCTGAGAGACTATATAAAATAAAGAAATATTGTATTATGTTTGCGTGATAATCAAGTTTGTTTCAGTTTTTGTCACGCCCACTTCCGCCCCCGCAAATCGACAAAAATATAATAATAACTATAGTATTTAAGATATTTGGTGGGGATTAGATAAAAATTGTAGAAGTTATTTAAAGAAAAAACCTTTGTATAAGACTTCGTAGGTTTGGCTGACAATGTATGAATGTGTCACAGCCCTAACAGTAAAACTCTTGTTTTTAATAAATTTTATATGCTCATATTGATAATTGCGAAACAAAAATGTTATCGTATGTCCAACATATCAAGGCAGATTTCTTAAAGCCATGATTCGCATACATACAATAGATTCTAAACCAATGACAGTCAGTAATGCTCGCCTAACTACATTTTCAAAAAGTTTTGCAGAGGAGTTTTTAATCTACATATGTAAAGTAAACATAGTTATCCACATTCAATTTTGAATAATCTTACATTTATTGTACGATCATGTGTTGCCTGTGTTTTTATGTTTTATTAAAAACAACTCGATTCTTGGCAAACTCAAATGATATTTAACATAAAATGATAGATCATACCATATGTAATTGTAATATAAAACATCTCACGATGTTTGTTATTTTAGAATAGGTAACATGAGGTGGTCAGATATCACCTCAGATTATTGTACCGGCAATTTTGTGATGTGCTGTCTTCAGATGTCTACGAATGTTGTGACGTCTCACGGGCAGTTGAATTTTGGTATAAAAGTTTTGTTGTGAGTGTCGATTCAATTCAGTTGCGCTTGAGCTGTAGTCCAAGCAACTCAATACAGTGCCAAAGGAAATATTCGAATTCGAAAACGGATGTGAATGCCTTTCAATTTGTATTTCAAATTCAAATGTTGAAAAATACGCTTTAATAATGTATGCAAATCTGTTTCATAAATTGTTTTTTTTACTGCCACTCGTGTATCATCCGACCAAACATGGTAATAGACGACTTGTTCAAGATAGCAACGGATGCCCAAGTGAAATTTTAGCTGGAGTTCAACTCATGGGTGAAAATTAGACTAAGCTAAATTTGAAATAAATTTCTTTTTGTTGAAGGTATTGATACTAGCAGCGGTAGTGCAAATTCCGGCTGGAACTTTGATGAACATGGTCTTGATTGGGAAGGAACTTGTATGACTGGTCGACGACAGTCCCCCATTAGGCTGTCCATTGATAGTGTAAGAACACAATATATTTCAAATAATTCGATTTATACTATTCCATTTAAATTAACTCTTACGATTATGTCAATAATAACTATTTTATTAAAGCAGTGATTAAATCACAATACAATCGTACAATTGTAATGCTTGTAATAAAGCGTAAATTAAAATTGCATTACGATAATGACTAGTCAATTTGACATAAAGCAAAGAGCGCAAAAATATTTCATTATATCCGTTACTGGTGTTGCACACGATGGAAGCTAATTTAATGTACTAAATGGAACTACTTATGTTCCGAATGATACAATTTGTATCAATTTTTCGCTAGTCTTAACCACAAGTTACAGTTGTGTTCAGCGTAGAGTACAAAATTAAAGACTACTATAAAAACTTTTATTTTATGCTATAATTTCTCAAGTCGCTTATTATGCCATTGCCACGAATTTTCTTTGGAAACTATGATGAGAGGCTCAATCGACCCTTGACATTGGTAAATAAAGGATACACAGGTAAGTAGACGAAAAAAATTTCCAATATCCTTGTTGCTTATGTATATGATTGGGTTTATTTTGAGTTTTGAAGATTATTTATATATATTATTTTAAATTTATTTCCTAATTTAAAAATATTTGTTTTGAAAACCATAATTTTATTGGCCGACTATTTACTATTATATATACAAATTTACTTGTAACTATATAGTTGATATGGCCATACCGGAGACTCGTATTGGACAAAAGCCTTTTATAACAGGAGGTTTACTCAAGGGAAAATATGTAGCCGAAGGCGTTCACTTCCATTGGGGATCGCCTACGACACGAGGAGCTGAGCATATAATTAACAAAAGGCGTTTTGATATCGAAATGCATATTGTGCATCGTAACGCTCACTATAATAATATTTCTGAAGCCTTAAACTATCCAGATGGAATCGCCGTTCTGGGCATTATGCTTAAGATAACGAGGGTGAGTTTTAACATGTCTATTGCAATAATCGATAATTTTCTAAACAATATTCAAGACTCCGGATCGTATATATCCTGGACTAAGAAAGGTGTTCGCAGAACTGCCCAACGTTATTGAATACCATGCTGAAGGTGAACTGCCTGGAACTATTACGCTTGGTCAGTTGCTGGGCGATTTAAATACTCGAAACTTCTATACCTACAAGGGATCCTTGACCACCCCCGATTGCAATGAGGCTGTCACCTGGACTGTATTTCCTCAACCTATTCCAATTCCATACTCAGAGGCAGCGAAACTTTGGCAAGTCCTGGATGTCAATGGAAATCCACTTGAAAACAACTACCGTGCTCAGCAGCGTCGCAACAACAGACCTGTTTTCTATCGCACCATAAATCTCAGTAATTATTATCTTCGGAAATAATACGGACTCGTTTAAGGTCAATTGACAATATGGTTATGTTTCTTATTACATCGTCAATTCAGTCTAAAGTACATCACATTTTTTTTGGGTATTTAAGATGCAGTATTAAGATGATATAGCAAACATTTTTTATTGGACAGATTATCTTAATTTTATTTTTTTAAATTATTATTGAAACTTTTTTTAATAATAAAATTAATAATTGTCTGTTTTTGGGAGCCATCGTGTTAAGACACATTAATGGCTTTCCTAATGTCTTCCAATAGTTTGTCACCGAAATAGAAATGATCTACTATATTTACGTATGTACTCTGCAAAAGAAAAACACGACCAAAACAATAAATTCAATCTATGCTATTTTATGATCTTTTTGAAATAAAATATATTGTTCTATATTCTTCCCTTTTAATTCCTTGCATAAAAAGTGTAAAAAATACAAGTGTACAAAAATGTTCCATTAAATATGTCGTCGGCGGGTTGGAATTTGTCTACGGCATTTGGGAATTAAATTTTTTTGTGGTTTATTATCATTTGCTACCATTAACTGCCGAATGTTATACGGAATTCAATCTGAAAGCATTAGTATGATCGATGCCTGAGCATGTGCGAATTCAGCTATGTGAATACATTTACATTTACATTTACATACATACATAACATATGTTAATTAATTAATTACTCAAATAAAAGAAAGGGCTTTCAGAATAGTACATATATTCATATATATATATACATACATACATATGTATGTTACGAAAGTTAACAAAATGTTAATATCAACTTAGACCACATACATAAAAGTATGCATATATATCATAAATAAGATTTAAAACCAAATTTGTATGCAGAATTAAATACATATATTTCTTCTTTGTGTTTTCTTTTTTATTCAATAATATTCTTGTACATATATATACATATACATACACATATACATATAAGCTGTATGCCTCCTAAGCAGTTTTACATTAATGCGTATGTAAATATAATATATAAATCATCAATATTGTATGCGTCGGGTCTCAATCACAAGTTTAATCGATTTTAGTATTAATTCACAACTTCATTGATTGATTCCCATACACACCCCATTAGTATAAAACCTTAGTAATATTAATATTCATGAAGTTCACAAAAAAAATTTAGCAATTGATTGAAGGTAATTAATCACAATTCCATTCGATCCAATGTGTAGAAGAAAATAAAAATAGTTTAAGCATTTGTAAGTTATTGGATTCTGTTCGATAAGAGAATAACCTACATATCTTAGAATTTTAATTAATATGTATATCCAATATGGTATGCGCGAATGTGTATAAAAGCGGAATCATGTCCGATCTTAGACCCTTTTCTTAAAAAAAGCAAGTGAGCTGAGATACCCGCTACCCAATTTGAGTAAAAGAACAACAAAGCGATATTATTCTTAAGATATACCAATTCATATACCACAAAAATTCTAAAATATACCGGAGGCTATCGATATAATATTACATTTACAATATACTATAGTACATAATATCTTCAGCAGCCGGTTATTGTCGTCTAAAATTATTATTTAAACAACTGTTAGACTGTTAGATTGCATATACCAAAAATCGTGAATCTAGCTTCAAAATTCTTCGATTTTTGTGAAGGTATGTGTGGCGACTAAATCAAACTTGATCTGCACACAAAAAAAGGACTATCGAATAAAATTATAGCTCTATTTCTTATAGCCTCTGAGATCTATGTGCGTACAGATACTGTCATGGTTATATCGCCTCGCCTGTTGATGCTGATCAATAATTTATATACTTTATAGGGTCGGAGACCCTTTCTTCCGCTTAAGTCGTAATTTGTGGATGCCCTATATGACTATCAGAACTACGAAACTACGAAGAGAAAATATCAAAAACTGTTTCTGCGCCGACTCAATCCTATCTTGATAAATCGACGCCTGTCGTGTAAAGTGGAATAACGACCATTCCTCAATGATACAGTTCACAGTTTGGATTAACTTTTGCCTAATAAAAGAAAAATTGTCGATTCCTCGGAATAATTTTCCGAGCGAAAAAATATTAGGGTCTCGATCCTACACCTAATTATAAAGAAAACAAAGTCTGCTTAAGATGGGAAATTAGGGTATTTGAGATATTCATTCCCGTTCTGAGCTCTACTATAGGTAAGACCTTCTCTCGTTATAGTAAGCCAAATAAAACCATTATTTAAGCAAAGGAACGACCCAATCTAATCGCTAACTTTTTACTAAGGTGGGCTACAAGCACTAAGTGCACTCTGTAAATCTTATCGTTTGTAATAAAACTCATCAGAATTCCGCAACAAGAACTGTGCGTACTGCTATCGACAGAGTGATTTCTTTAATTTAGCAGTCCGGCATGTATCCATAGATACGAAGTTAAATAATACAGCAAATATTTCAAAGTCTTCAAAATATTATTTCCTTTATAAAGTCCAAAGGACAGTCATGGGATTTTGTAGATTGAGAATCAGCAACACTAAAGTGATCGATATTTTCAAAAAACAAAGCTGGCCTTGTTAGCATACATTGTGGCCATGTAGCACATTAAGTAGCAAAAAATCTGTAGAAATACAGATATTTATGAGAGATCAGACAGATGTATATATATAAAATTATCATAATTGTATTTTTCCACGTCTGCCTTAAAATTTCTTGATTTAAATATGGTATATGTATACGAAAAAAGATTACAAAACTTTTAAAGATATTGCCGTTTTTATACCCGCTACACATAAAGTAGAAGGTAATATAATTTTGTGCCGCCAGGAAATGTAAGTAACAGGCATAAGAAGGCATCTCTGATACTATAATGTATATATAAATTAAGGCCACACATTACCAAAACCCAAAGCTATTCATCGCCAGTGCTAATGCACTCCAATGCACCGAGACAACACGCGCTCCGACTCAGCATAAGGCACCGTGGGAGCAACGACCAAACCAACAGCGCACCTAGACATAACCATAGCCACGTGCGCCTCGTCAGCAGAAACCATCTCCAATGGCCAGCACCTTGCGTAACGCCCAAACCGTGGGACCAAGCCTCGGACACCCAACACCCAGGGCGACAAATGCAGTGGCTACATTCGGCAGCGACAGCGAACGCGACAGCAACGAACCATAAGAAGTCACTTTAGCAGCAGAGCTTTAATGTTTAATAATTTAGATTGTTTAAGTTAGTTCTAATCCAACTTCGAAATAAAGCACTTGGCTTTTTTTTTAAACAAAATCTAATCAATTTTGTTAATTTATATATGTACATATATATATCTAGCTGCATCTGTCTGTCTGTAGGAACACCTACATCTCAGAGACTATAAGAGATAGAGGTATACATACAAATTTTTCGACATCACTTGTTATGTTTGTTTAAAATTTTTGCCACGCCCACTTTTGCCCCACAAATTGACAAAACTCGAATAACAAATTGTGGATGTTATTAAAGAAATACTTTTGTATGGACAAAAACGCCTACATACTAGGGATCGTAGTTGCTTTGACTGACAGTCTGGTATATTTTGAACTCTATAGTACATTTTCAATGTAGTATCATATTAATATACAAAATATACCATTTTATATATTTTTTTTGTATTTCTGTGATATATTTTGAGAAAAATACCGCAATATTTTGCTTTTATTAAAAATTGGTAGCGGTAATCAAAATGTAGCTTTCTTGGTTTATTTTATGTGTGTATATTGTGTTCTTTGATATGATGTGTATTTATTTACATAGGGATTTCACTTGCTTGTCCTACATAGGGTACGTTCCTAATAGTACGTAATTCAATTTATTTCCATCGGGTGTGCCCCTAGGTAAGAAATCAGTTAATTATTTTTAAAGAAATTATGATTTTGCTGGATACTACAATTCACAAGTTTAACGAAAATTAGTCTGTTTTTTTTCTTTGTTTGTATTGGCAATAGGTAATGTAACCAGTAATATAATAATAATGAAGATAAAAATTAGGAAAATTGTCTAGCGGGTTGGATCCATATCCACCATATTTGATCAATTTTACTTGTGTCCCAATTATTTTATTTATTTATTTATTTGGACGTTGTCGTACTAACGGCAGTACCATCAAGTGGCCCAGCAATACCAAGCACGGGCTTGTTCACGAGCGGACAAAACAAAATAAATTTGTGAACAGCATGCATTACACGAAAACCGCGAATAAATATTAAAAGACGCTGGACAGCTAATTAAATTAGATTAAAAACATGTTAGAATATATGTATAATAAGATAAATAACAATTAAATACTCGATAAATAAGCTAATAATAAGGTTTTAAGCAAAGGAATAGATTTACTAGAGCAAACTACGCTATTGAGATTATTATAGTTCACACACAGAATACGGAAGGGATTATGGCAAGCAAAGTTAGTAGATCTACGTGAAATGAGAAGAGGAAGAAAATTCCTAGTGATCCTGACAGGAACTGCAAAACTAATTTGACTTAACAGCTCCAAAGAGTCTATTTAACCATTAATTAGTCTCTGTATGAAAACAGCACCTTGCATAGTTCTACAGTCAGAAAGAGAAGGAAGGTTTAGTAATAAAAGTCTACTGAGATACGGTGGTAATCTAATATTAGGATTCCAATTTAAACTACGAAGAGCAAATAATAAGAATTGTTTCTGCACCGATTCAATCCTATCTCGATAAACCCTATACTGGGGATTCCAGACAAGAGATCCGTACTCGAGGATAGGACGAACCAGTGAGACGTACAAAGTCTTAGTGATGTAGGGATCATTAAACTCTTTCGACCAGCGTTTTATAAATCCCAGAACACCCGTGGCCCTATTTACAGCAGACAGAATATGTTTATCGAATTTTAGTTTTGCATCAAGCAGAACCCCTAAGTCATTCATACCTTCAATTCGCTCAAGAGAAGTATCATATAACATATAGTTATTTAACTGGGAAGAACCTCTACAAAAGGTCATAAACTTACACTTATTGCAGTTGAGATGTAACATATTTACTCTGCACCAAGATTCTAGACGATTAAGGTCACATTGTAACAGTGAGCTCGCAAGACTATCATTAAATGTCAGGCAAAGCTTAACGTCATCGGCGTACACAAGTACACGGGAATGCTCAATAACAGAAGGAAGATCATTTATGAACAAAGTGAACAATAGAGGACCCAAATGACTGCCCTGGGGCACACCAGAAGTGACTTGGACACATTTAGATACAAAACCATTATAATAAACATTCTGAATTCTGTTGGAAAGGTATGAGGATATCCACTCAATTAGGCTATGAGGAAACCCTAAAACATTAAGCTTATACAGTAAGAGGTGATGATTAACAGAGTTAAAAGCCTTACTAAAATCGGTGTAAACGACATCTGTTTGCATTTTATTCTCGAATCCTTTAATTACAATAGAAGAGAACTCCAATAAGTTAGTAGAAGTGGATCTAGACTTCACAAACCCATGTTGGTAAGGTGAAATTATAGATTTACACAGATGTTGCAGTTGAGAAGTTATAATTTTTTCAAATGCTTTCGGAATCGCAGACAATTTAGATATACCGCGATAATTTTGAACTTTAGATTTGCTCCCTTTTTTTAGGATAGGTATAATGTATGATTTTTTCCAGATTTTAGGAAAAGAACATGAATTAACGGATAATTCAAACAATTTAAAAAGCGGTTTACAGATACTACCAGCACAATACCTTAGCACACAACTAGATACTCCATCCGGACCTGCCGAAAAAACAGGTTTTATAGCCAATAGTTCCGTTAAAATAGAGCTTTCAGTAATTAAAGAACCAAAAATACAATTAGATGAATTTAACTGATAAGGATAAGAAATGGAATTTTGAGAACTTGGGACAGAATATGTCGTTTGGAAGAAGTCCGCAATTTAATCGGCAACATCATGACCATTAGATACTGTCATATTCTCTAAAGACACAAATGCTGGTGATGACGCGGATCTACGCTTCGAGTTAACGAAGTCGTAAAATCGCTTTGGATCACGCTGAAATCATATTCTGCACCTACTCATTGTTATGAGTGCGAAAAGCAGCTTGAGCAACAGAATAGCGGAGAAAATCAAAAGAAGAGCCAGTTCCCTTGAATTTTTTGTAAAGTCTCGACTTACGGTTTTTAAATTCGATAATTTCTTATTAAACCATAAGGGTTTATCCGACAAATGTGGAATACTTGATGGAACACAAGCATCAAATAGCGAGTTCAAAGTAGAATACAAAAATTCAACCGCTATATCCAAGTTCGTAGACAAAGAGCAAGTTTCTCAAAATCGGTTTTCCGAAAATAACGAGAAAGCTCACCATGATGCAATAAATGGGAGTTCCAACATAATTTTCAAAGTGGGATGGTAAGGATCTTCAGGGGAAGATATAGGAGATATTTTCGACAGAGAACATGAATCTGGGTCTAAAACAAAAACAAGGTCTAGAGACCTGTTTAAGCAATTTGGAATACCATTAATCTGAGACAATGATACCCCGAAGAGACTATCAATAACTATCAATGCCATGACACCCCAGCAATATTAAAATCACCAAGGACTATAAAGTGATCACGATCAGAAAGCATATTAGAAATGTTATTAATAATAGAAAGATGAGCTAAATATAAAGCATCATCTGAAGCAGGGGGGATATATGAGCAAGAAATAAAAATGTTTAAGCTACCAAGGATAATCTAACAGCCACTAGCTCAATATCAGAAGTGTGATCAATCAATTCTGAATTAAGTATCTACTGCAATTAAAACCCCACCACCGCGACGTACCTTGCGGTCACGTCTGTATACGGAAAATCTACTAGAAAAGATTTCCGTATCAAGGATGTCATTTTTTAACCATGTTTCAGTAAAGGCAATGACATTGAAAGGGAAAGATACTCTATTTAAATATAAGTCAGTGAGTTTACTGCAAATACCTCTTACATTCTGATAGCCAAGAAGTAAAGAGGATTTTAGTTTTTTGAACTGACAGACATAGAAGAAGGCTTTGAAATAGAATTCTTGCCACTACTAGGGAGAGAAACCGGAGACCGATTTTTCTTTTTAGCAACAAATTCTTTAACTAATAGGTGTTCCGGCCAAAACTCTTTACTGAACATCATGCTAAATTGTTCAGCGGAAACACTTATTTTAAAAGATGAAATCTCCCGTTCGTACGAGAAATTAAATTTAACCACTTTAACCCTGGCTTGAGATTTGGACTTAATATAAGCCCGAACATCATCAAATGTCGTATCAGGGGAAAGCCTTGAAACGAAAATCTGCTTAAGAGGTGGCACTGCAACTAATGTGTTGCGGACAACTGAGGTAGGAGCTGGAGGCGATTCTTCTATCGTTACAGCACTAACGATCTCAACAGAGGATGGTGATGGTTGAATTTCTTCAACCGTTGTTGTTTAAAAACTAAAATTGTCAACGACCTAATATTACCGATGTTATGGGCTGTTTGAGGGTAAATTGAACATTACATACTGCAGAACAAAATATTATTTCGCAAACTAAAGAATTTTCATGTCGAAAAAATTGTTTTTAGGAAGACCCATTATATATCAGCTCGCTCTCGTAATAGGTTAACACGTGTTAGTGGATTAGGTATCGTCTATATATACTTAATGGGTTTTTAAACGTCGTTTAAAACTCAGCTTCCTCATAATGTGCCAAGTTTTGAAGATTAGGGTAATGAAAAATTACACTGGTTATCAACATGTTTACATTATAATAAAACTAGTCATTAGTTTATCACAACTTACTAAATTTAAAATCTATAGCTAACGATATATCTAATAATATCCAACATATATATCCAAATTATATATATAAACAAGTAAGAAAGCTACATTCGAGTGTGCTCGACTATGAGATATCCGCTGCCCATGTTGAATAAAAGCAAAATACATATTCCGGTTTTATTTTCCAAATATACCGAAAATGCTACAAAAATGTAAAAAATACCAAACGGTATATTTGTTATATCGATATAGTACCACATTCAAAATATATAGCAATATACCAGATTGTCGGCCAAAGCAACTCAGACAATACACCAAAATTCGTAGTTAAAAATTAAGCTTGTTAGTCTTTTTATTTTGATTTGCGGGGGCGGAAGTGAGCGTGGAAAAATTTGAAACAAACTTGATCTGCGTGCAAATATAACAAATGCTGTCGAAAAAAATTATAGCTCTATCTCTTATAGTCTCTGAGATCTAGGTGTTCATACGACCAGACAGACGGACGGACAGACGGACATGACTAGATCGTTTCGGCTATTGATGCTGATCAAAAATATATATACATAGGGTCGAATATGCCTCCGTCTACCTGTTACAAACATTTCCTGCCGGCACAAAGTTATAATACCCTTCTACCCTATGGGTAGCGGGTATAATAATAGGAATATGCAAGTTGTACTGTCACTCTGTAGTGCTAATTGCTCAAAATTTTATTTTCTTGAATAATATCGATATTAAAATCTGATCCCTACCAAAAACAAGGTATATCTTCGTGTGTCCTATGAAAGCTACACTGGAGTGTGCTCGACTGTGAGATACCCGCTACCCATTTTGAATAAAAGCAAAATATTGCGGTATTATTCTCAAAATATTGCGGTATTATACCAAAACTATACTAAATTATATACATATTTGGTATATTGATATGGTACTACTCGCAATATATACTATAGTGTGCAAAATATACCAGATTTTCAGCCAAAGCGATTAAGACCCCTAGTAAGTAGGCGTTTTTGCCCATACAAAAGTAATTCTTAAATAACATCCACAATTTTTATCTGATCGCCACCAAATTTTCAGGAATCACAAAGGCTATAGTTAATATTATATTTACCAAAATTCGACTCTAGCTTTAAAATTTCGCTTGTTATTCGATTTTTGTCAATTTGCAGGAGCGGAAGTGGGTGTGGCAGAAAATTGAAACAAACAGACAGACTTACAGACGGACAGACGGACATGGCTAGATAGTCGCGGCTGTTGTCGCTGATCAAGAATATATATACATATATACTTTATGGGGTCGGAGATGCCTCATTCTACCTGTTATATATACATATGTAAATATTTATATATATATATATATATATATATATATATATATATATATGTAAATATATTTATCTATTTAAATCATATATTTTGAATTTACTATCAAAATCCATTGAACTTAGAGCTTATAGGGGCCTCATATTTACTTTCTTCTATTTTAAGCAAATGTATGATTTTGCATATGTGTTTTATAGAAACCTGTTATATTGCATTCAACTCGACATTTGACAACTTAACGATCAAATTCAATAAGATATTAACTCACGAAAACTGTAGTTCATTGTGTTTCCTGTTTGCTCATATGTATGTATGTTTATACAGGACGTTTCATTTCTAGTTATTATAACAGTGCTAGTAAAGAATTCAATGGCTTTAATACGATTACGTTCAGGATAGTAGAGCAAATTAGAATGTAAAGACAGCAGATGCGACAGTGTCAATTATTGAGCTGGTTCCCAATGCAAACTGTAAAACCGCGTTGCAATTACTATGCAAATTCACTAGGCCTAACAAGCGAACCGAAGTGATCTTATCTGCATATATACTCGCATAAAGAAGATGAGTTTGAAAAGCCAGAGCACCTATAAATTGTTGTGCCCGCTTCTATAAAAGCTGCAGTCTTCTTGCAAACGTTAGTCAGTGCATTGTGTGTTTTGAGCAAATTTTTAATAACAAATTTTTACTCTAAAAATGAATCTTTTAAAGCATTGTAAAGATTTTAGGCTGATGCATTTGCATTTGCTAGCATTAAGCTTTGCTTGTGTACTAGCCGATTTTGGTATGTTCTTAAACTTATGACTAATTACTTATTTAATTCATTCGTAAACTTTCAACTATGCAGAATTGACTGCTGAATATCTCAGTGATTTGAAGGCTGATGAGGCATTGGAAATTGCTGCTGGAGAGTACAACTACGACAACCAAGGCAACGACTGGACAGGAACTTGTGCAAGTGGGCAAAAACAATCTCCTATTGATTTAATTTACGATGATGTGAGTACCATAAGTGATTATGGAGAGAAGTGCTCAAATCTGCGATTTTTAAAGTTCATTCATTAAAAAAACCTGCATATTTTTTATGTATTTCTGCCGTCTCAATAGGCCGATGTGGTCTCTATTCCCCGCATTCGATTCCAAAACTACAATCAACAACTGCAAACTCCATTGGTGCTAGTGAACAACGGACATACAGGTGTGATCTCTCATTTATTATAAGATTACAAAATACATCCATTTCGCTAGATCTGATTTGAACATACACACGATCACCTTTCATTGTTATGCTCCTAAAAATAAAACATTAATTTCGAATACTTGCAGCGAACATGGTATTGCCACCAACACGACGAGGAGAACGCGCATCCATCAGTGGCGGTTTACTACCAGGCGTCTTCGAGGCACAGAGTGTACACTTTCATTGGGGTTCTGCCAACAGCAAGGGTTCCGAGCATGCAATCAATTTTGAGCGTTACGATGTTGAAATGCACATTGTTCATAAGAACACTAGGTATGCTAACTTAAGCGTAGGAGAAGCCAGTGCGTTTTCAGATGGCCTTGCTGTCCTGGGAGTTATGTTCAGAGCTCGCCCAAGACCAATTTCACAACATTATGGTCTCAACAAAGTATTTAATGCATTGCCACGAATTATCCCATACCAATCCAATACCACTATCACAGGAATGTTTAATGTGGGACAATTGTTAGGAAACATTGTGACTGGAGAGTTTTACACATATCAAGGTATGTACTCTCTGGCCGAAAAGCTATAAACGTTAATATGCTTTTATTGTCATGCAATCACAATTTTATAAAGGCTCATTAACTACACCGGACTGCGCTGAATCAGTTACCTGGACCGTGTTCAAAGATGTCTTAGATTATCCAAATGCTCAGATCGCTAAACTTTGGAACTTGCAAGACTCAAGGAGTCGTCCACTAATCAATACCTACCGCGAGCTTCAGGATATCAACAATCGAACCATATCTTTCCGCCAACTCTAATTAAATCAACACAAAACAAACAATATAAAATGTAAAAAAAAAAAAACAAACAAAAATAAACTTGACATTTGCAACTTAATCGAATGAATCAGTAATGATTTTGACGTCGTAAGAAACTTTTCAATTTATGTAACATATTTTTTCACCCTTTTGGCAAGCGGAATTAATTTTGAAAGTGATTTTAAATGCATCCTGCACTGAGGAGATTTTCAAAAGCACATTTTTTTAATTATGATAAACACGGAAAAGATTGGAATGTGAAAAAAGGCGAAAAGCAATCCCCTGTTGCACTGTCAACGGAAACAGTAAGTGTATCTAACTTATCGTATCTTACACTGAAGCTACATCATATTCTATTAGGCAATCCCCTCATTGGCGCAAAAATTAAAATTTATAAACTACAACAAAATGTTGGTTGGACCCCTAAAAATCACCAATAATGGACATACTGTGATTATGTCAATACCTGTGGTAGTTGATGGCAACCAACCTGCAGTTTGCGGTTGTAAACTCAAGTGCCTCTATAAGGCCGTGCAGTTACACTTCCATTGGGGATCCCCAGAAAACAAAGGCTCTGAGCACATGATAAACTGCTGCCGATACGACGCCGAAATGCATATTCTGCATCAAAATTGTGCATACGCCTTGCAAAATGATGCCATAATGGCAAACGATGGATTCGTAGTTCTGTCACTAATGTTAAGATCTGTACCGGTAATTTATTTATTATAGAAAGCAAGAGGATGTATATATGTACATATATATGTTGGGTTTATACGAACATACATGCTCGAACCCATGTATTAATATTAATTTAAATATATATATAAATATATACATACATATACATATATATATACATATATATACATATCTATAATGCACCCTTTAATTAGCACCCCAAACGAGAACCTAGCATTATAAACAGACTTCTTAATGAATTGATTCATGTGAGAAATGCTAAACAAACGAGGCTCCTCCGAGGTAATTTCTGTTTAAGAGATTTTGTAAAAGACGTGGAAAGGGACGAATTCTTTGTATATAAGGGTTCGTATATTTTGTATTCGTTTAATCGTTAACTTTCGAACAAAACTTTTTGTAGGTTCGCTTACTACACCACCTTGCCGTGAGGCTGTAAATTGGATTGTGTTTACTAAGCCTATAAATGTATCCGAAAATTATGTAAGCCACAAGTGGTTTTTAACTTTTATACCCGCTATCCTTTTTTTTTGAGAGAGCAAACAAAAAAAGTTTGTTTCAGATATTTGCATTGTCCCTACAAATCGAAAAAAAATCAGCTAGCGTAACTTGAAAGCAAAAGTCCCACCTTGGTACATACATACATACATACATATGTAAGCTCAATAATAGCATTGCATTTGAAAATGGATAGCGGGTATCTCACAGTCGAGCACACTGGACTGCAACATTCTTAATTGTTGTTGTACATATACTCATACTGAAGTTAAAATTTACTCAGATTAAGAGCTTTTGGTCACTAAGAGATTATCGCGGGAGTCCTCTAGTTAACAATTACCGCAGTATACAAAAACTTAATCATCGGTGCGTGTATTATCGAAACAAAATCTCTCAATGATTACATGAAAAAATTTAAAAATAAATAATAAATTTAAATTTGAAATTTAATTATTTGTTTAAATAATTGTATAACAGATGCCAAGATAAAATAACATCGGGTGCGTGAAAATACCCTTAACATTTGAAATGAATATGGCAAATGATGTTCACATGTAATTTTTCAGTGAGTGGTGTTTTTAAATTAAAAACAAGAGCTCAAGAAATTGCGCAAATTTGATCACAAATACAATGTAACCAAAACTATGTAGTTACAGGAGAACTGGTATATTATGCTATAGGCAAAATAGTATCTGGCGAAATCTATATTACACGCTGGTAAATCATAAGAAAAAGCGTAAATATGGTAAAATCCAAAATCAAAATTGATATGTGATATTAAAAAAAATAAATAAATAACAGAATGAGTTTATGCACTCTTTATTATTGCAAAAGCTGGTCGATTGTATTTTATTAACCTCGGGCAGCTTTTGTAATTAATCAGTGAGTTAATATCCTCAATTCGATATAAAAAAATAGCCAACCGATTATAAAATGAGTTCGGATGACATATGGGTACGGAATAAGTTGCCAATTGTCTACTCAAAGAATTATTCAGTTCACTTTGCTGGTCTCGAAAAGCTTCATCCTTTCGATGCAGCCAAAGGAAAGCATGTCCACCAGGTAATTCACATGACATATCATGATTTTATGTCGTTACTGCTTCGAGATTCTTTCAGTTGTTGTGCACAGAATTAACTCTGAACAGTGGGGATTTCTACAGCCCCACAGAGATTACCAAGGAACAGCTACTGCGCGTACACACTCCCAAGTATTTGAAATCCCTGAAATGGAGTGCCAATGTCGCTGGCATTGCAGAGGTTCCGGCCCTGATCCTTATGCCGAATTTCACTGTGCAGAGTGGATACCTACGACCGATGCGATACCAAACAGCTGGCTCAATATTAGCTGGTAAATTGGCTTTGGAGTATGGTTGGGCTATTAATTTGGGTGGCGGATTTCATCACTGTTGCTCCTACAAGGGAGGTGGCTTTTGCCCATATGCAGATATTACATTACTAATATTGCGTTTATTTGAACTGGAATCAGTTCGCGTGAAACAAGCTATGATTATCGATCTGGACGCCCATCAAGGAAATGGTCACGAGCGAGATTTTAAGAACGTCGATTCTGTATACATACTAGATATGTACAATGCGTCCATATATCCAAAAGACAACGAAGCTAAGCCATCCATACGTTGCGGAGTTGAATTGCGGCATATGACGGAAGATGCTTATTATTTGGGGCAACTAAATCGTTGCCTTATGCAAGCTGTATCTGAATTTAAGCCGGATGTTGTAATATTTAATGCTGGCACCGATATTTTGAAGGGCGATCCACTGGGAAATTTAGCTATTACCGCAGATGGTGTTATTGAAAGGGACCTCATGGTATTCAGTACTTTCCGGGCTCTTGGAATACCTGTGGTCATGTTACTAAGCGGTGGTTATATGAAGTCTTCGAAGCGTGTAATAGTCGATTCAATTGTAAACCTTCGACGGCAAGGATGGCTGAGGGCAAACTAAATGAGTATTTCAAGTAGCAGACATAAACCTTCCAAAAATTATGCTAGAAACAATGAATGAAATTTAAGAGTTAGTATTTATACGAGAAGGTGGTATAAAATTTACAGCGCAACGCAAACCTTTAAACATATATATAATAAATCTGAAATCAGATTGTTAGATCAATTTATTGTTTAATTTGATTTGGCAAATTAGTACAATTAAAAACTGACGATGTTATAATACAAGTAATATGCTATTCTTATGTGTTTAAAATACAAAAATACATACATTAAAATAATTATTTATATCCTACGCTTTAACTTTAAACGTTAAAAGATCTTTTTAGTGTCTTCTCTGTTAATTCATCCTGGTTTTCTTTCAATTTTTATTTGCGTCCATGCAAGCAATAATTTTGCACTAACAATTCGTTGGAGGCGGAAATCTAAAAAACAAAATTCACACAATATGAATACACACAATTAGTGTTTTACAAAGCAGATAACTATGTACTTCGAAGTATATTTAGCATGCACAGCTGATAGATGAAGACGCTTTAGTAGATTGTGCTGCTGGTCCAGCAGAGTTAATTAAAAAAACGTCAATTAAATAATCTAAAAATAATATAAAATTAATTTAATTTAAAAGACGGCGAAATAAGAATTTGAATGTATGCACAATATCTACAAAAAGTGTGATTCTTAACAAGAACCATTCATTCCATATTCCAATCTAAACGCAAAAAACTTACGCTGCATTGCTAGCAGGTACATCATCAAAAAGTACTTCCCACCGTGAGCTGATGATATATATCAAACAGAACGATATGATGAATACCACAATACCAATACTTAAAATGGTGATTTCATGCATCTTGGAAGGTCGTAAAAAAATACGAGCGCTAAATTGTGACCACGTTGATTCAGTCCATGTAGAGTATTGGCCTGAGCTCCAATTATAATCTGAAATGCAAAAATCATTATTAATTTGAGTTTATATAGAGAAGGTCCCTTCCTACTGTGTTATCATTACACTTACTATTTATAAGAAATGCCGGACTTAAAGCATGAGTGTAGTTCTGTGTGGTGAGACGGCATTCCCCAGTACCATTGAAGCCAGAATAATAAAATAGAGGCAACTGGGTGCAATTCTCTTTTAGCACTTGTGGTTGCGGCTGCGATAACAAATAGCCCAGCATGCGATATGTCCAGCCTGATGATTCTTGCGAGCCTCCCAAAACGCTTATGTACCTGGGTCGACTCAAATCGTATTTTATACTCTTACAGTAAGAAATTAGATTAACACTTACCGCATGGGGGGCAGTGGTAGACCAGGGGGACTATCCGGATTCGAAGAAGCTTTAAACAACGGGCAGTCGGAAGACTGAAGGAAACAGTAGAAAAACTCATCGGATAACACAGGATTGGCCACATCTTTGTATTCATACTGTCGACCAGTTAAAGTCTCATAAAGAACCATAGCCACTATTGAAGACACATTTCGAATTTTCATTTGAAGAGAATTAGCATTGAAGTTCTTAAAGTCGCTGACATCAGTCAAAGCTGTATAATCTTGGCTGGTATTCGCATACATAAACCCAACATTATCTCGATCATCATATATCGAGTGATAGTACTTATTGCTAGGTAATGCATTTAATATAAAAGCCGGGAAATTGTCATCTCGACGAAGAAATGACTGTGCTGACGTTGGTGGCATGTTATAGCCAGCATTAGATCCGATGTTCAATTGAAAATCATAGAGAGAAGACTTTGCATAACGATTAAGCTGCTGTAGTAATTTTTGGGCCACCGTCGAAGATTTGTGAAGTGTGTGCAGCCTAATGTTGCGAATGTCGTCTAAAGTGCCAATGTCTAGCATAAACTCGATATTCTCAAATGAAATTGGGGTGCTTTGTGCCGAACGGCGGGGGAAATTCAGATTCTCCATATCGTAGACAAATCTCTGAGATCCAATGAAATCATAGGATTCACCATTGAATGCCACAAAAAGAACATTTCGATGGGGATCTGGTAAAGTGTTCTGATCCGGCAGCAGCTGTCGCAACATATGCGCCACGATTGTCAACGTCGCCAGGCCTGTGAGCGAATCCATGGCTCCCACACCTAAAAAAAAACAGTGTGATTATCATCATTAAAGTGTTCTGTAGACGCAGGATCAGAGACTTACCCACTCCATCAAACATGCTTGTGGTGTCTAAGCGACATGAAATAATTATGAACTTCTCGGCGGGATTCGACTTACGCAATTTAGTTTCGTCAATAAATTCAGACGAATTTCGGGGATACAATGTAGCATAAACATTTCGACCTTCCAAAGGATCACAGTATTTACTACCCCCCAGATTGTTGATGAAATTGGTACGACGCATGCAAACTTCCGAGTTAACAGCTGCCGACATGAATGCCTTCACTTCGACAGCGCATAAGCTGCGCAATGCTTGCGAGTCGAAGTTAACACTATTGAACTTGGTAAAGCAGTTCTCTAACTTGAGTATTTCATCGAAGTCGGCTATATAGTAGATGGGGAACGGAAAGTCCTCGTGCAGTAGTCCTGTACCCCAAGGATTCCAAGTGAGAGCAGTATTGCTTTCATCACAGGTCTCGCTGCTATTGCCGCCCCTTCCTATTCCACTGTACTTATTTGGGCAAGAAAGCTCATGTGAGAACTGCTGCATCTTCTCCGATTTGTTTATCAGCAGTACAGCTGAAATAATTTTTGGTCCGGCCTCTTTTAGACGCAACAAGTTGCTCCTAGTGAATAGATGTGGCGGGATCATCGGCGCGTATGGCGGTGAAGGGGGATTCCCAAGCAAAAAGTCTAGGTCAGCATCGTAATTGATCAAGTGCAAAACGCCGACAGATCCGGAATGAGTCGCTGCATCATAAGAAGTAAATAAGCCACTGTTTCACTGTACATCTCAATCTACTCACATGAGCATCCAGTCTGATGTGTGCCGTTTAATCGGCGAAAGCAACTGGCGCCCAAAATTGGTTGATACATTGTATCCCGCGTACGTTCGCCACGAACTTCAGTTAAAATAAATCCAAATGCAAATATGAGTCAGCAATCGATTTCTTTATATAAAATGTGTTGAAAATATTACTCAGTCAAATACTTACCAATAATCACTTGAAGCAATAAAAGCAGCCATAATGGAGTTGTTTTCAAGTTCGCCATTGAAAAGCCTTTTATTTATTCAAATTCTATGCACTAGGGCAAAACGAAAACAAATTTAGCTGTAAGCATTCTACTTTTGAGAATACACTGTAAATGCTACTTAAAATAAGTATTTTAAAGTTATGTTGGCAATGGAAGTGCTGTGTCACTTTTCATAACAATTCATTTAGCAACTTACAGCACTGTAGTCTGAGTCTGGCTTTATTATAGTGTGTTTATATATATTATTTAGACTAAACAGAACTGTATTATTGGAAATTTCTGAAATTTCATACTCAGCTTCCTTTCATAATCCGCTGGGTGTATAAAGGAACGACTAATAAAAGCCGAATCATGAACAATGATTTTTTAAAAAAGGTGACCGTATTTTGGCTAACATTCAGGTACATTTATCGAGAAAACGTGTAGTATAGGTAGAAATCAGCTGATTGCATTTATAAATTTTGGCGCTGTATAATTATTTCAAATGCCTTTGCGATCCTCTAAAAAAGAACAAAAGCAAAAAAAACGGAAAAAGGTAGTCAACTAATACACTTATCGAATGTTATCAGTGTTGCAAAATTTCTTAATTTTCGGTTGATTTGTTTTCTTTTTATTTTTTAAGTCAGTAAGCCAAGATGAGCAGAAAAACTTAAAAAAAATGTAAGCCCCATTAAAAATACATATTTACACTTATTTCATTTGTATAACTTTCATTAAATATGTACTTAAAATAAACTGAATTTGTTCTCCATTTTTCAGCTATTAGCATTGTCAGTTCATAAAGCCATTAAACTGATAAATTAAGTTTTTAAACTTCCTTAGTAACGAACATTAAAACAGAGAATCCTCGGCCCGAATGTACTCTCCAATATCAGATTGATGGAAACAAACAGTTGTCAATGGATCCGCCGTTTTGCATTCGGTTGTGGAGCGCGCTAAAACACCGAAGCCGAGAGCTAAATCATTCATCGAAAAGACAACCACGCCTTGGTATTGTCCAGCGTTTTCTGTAATCCTACCCAATCCAGATTTAGGTATATGATTGCCATACAGATACTGTTGCTCAAAGGAAGGTTTCACCCACACCTTATACTGGGCATAGGGTGCCAAATAGTAAAGCGCAGTGATGTGAAATTTCAGTTTGTTGGTTTTAGAGAACTTCCCAAAGCAAGTCCCAACACATACTATTTGTTTGTAGCTGAAGCACTCACTTAATTTTAGTATGCGCTCTGAAACATAATAAACTCGATCCTTATGCTCACGAAAACAGTAAGTGCCGTCAGGTCGATCAATTAATTGCTGAACATTAGTGCCAATGCTGCAACAGAAGGTGTTATTTTTCATTTTAAAAGGGTTAATTGGTTGTAATACATACTATTTTGCTAGTTTCTCGAAGAGAACTTTTGTACGTTCTTCCGTCAAACGCTTCATTTCGTTTAGTCAGTCAAAATACGGCTTAGCATGGGCAGCATGTGTTTCTACTAGAGGTGGGAAAACATCGATAGAACTATCGAAGAATATAATTTTGATTATTACATCGATTTTATATAGCAAGCATCGATGATATGCGAAAATAACTTTGCAACTACCGCCAAATATCGATACAATTATATCGACCTGAGACCTTTTTTTTTAATGTATTATAGCCTATTTATAGCCTCTTTCCACCTCACTCAGTTTTTCTACGTTTTTTAAAGTCCCGTTTCGGGGTTTCCATCTGCACGAACCGAGAAATATGGGCAACGGTAAAATTCTCAAAATGGTCGCTCTGAAATGTCAGCTGTTCAAATGTAAACACGAGTTGGCGAACAATTCAAAAAACAGCACGCGCAATTCTAAAATGGAAAGTTTTCTTAAATTGCAAGATTTTATTGAGGATTCTAACGAAGTGGAGGAAGTATAGGTCATTGCCAAAAGTAAATAAAAGTAAAGAAATCGCCATCAGTTTGGGCCTATGTAAATAGAATTGCTGGCAGCAATGTAATATTTACATAAACATATTTACTATTAAGCAACGGCATGGGTGTTTTTGGGAAACAGCGAATTTTTTTTTTTGAAGATCATTTTCAAATTATTAAGGAGGAGTTTGGCATCCTTGTGGAGCGCCTTCGTGGATTGGCCAAAAAAGACACTACATTTCTCCTCCTATAACTCGAACGACAAAGCCTCGTGGAGGCCACTTCACGATATTGACGGAACATTTGGCCTGAACGGAAAAAACCGAAGAAAACCGAGGTTTTGGGTGCAGTAGGCTAAGGCTCGCGAACATAACATTCGAACTGAACGGCAAGAAGCCGAGAAGAACCGAGTTTTTTGGTGCGATGGAAACGGGACACTATTAAACAGATATTTACATCCAATATTGCCACCTTCTAAAAAAAGTTTATGCTGAAGCATTGCCATACAGGTCAAAACATAAATGTTATTAATCACCACAACCACTAACCATACAATACATAGATCCGTCAAGTCATACAACCAAAACGTATCATTAAAAACAGTATTATTGCCGCCCCAGTCGGGCCGTGCGCTGCAATTCGCACACCAGAGCCTCTTCGGCTTATTCGAAAATTCGAAGTTCTAACGCAGCGCGCAGCGTTCAGTTCAGTCGCAAACAGTGCTACCAACTTTTGACCATCAAAAAAAGCTGTTTTTGACGGAATGAATGGAGAAAAAAGCTCAAAAATATTATTAAAAAATCCAAAAAAAAGCTAAAAACAAATGTATCAAAAAAAAAAGAGAAAAATGTCTTCAAAAATAACAATTTATTAAGTTCATTTTTGTTTAAAAGATAAAGATTTGCATTATTTTATCGTTATCTCCTTAGTCTGTCTCATTTGCGTATGACATATTAGTGCCTATCATCTGCAGATATTTTATAGGCACTTCATAGTCGACGCAGCATTTTCCCATCCGTCACAATCCGATTCTCTGTATTACAATAAAAATGAATAGAGAATATCTTTTGCTTGAAATTAATACTTTAACTTATGCATAGAATGCATTCCTTAAATTGGATTTAATTAGGTTAACCTGGCAAATAGCCAGAAATCGCGTATGACCAGGGCGAACACAATATTTGGATGGCCACAGTTGCCAACTCAAAAAATCCCCGGTTTTCACCAGAATCTTTAAAGACCAAAATTTGTTTGTGTTGCTGATGTTGGCCCACTTGATCAAATTGAAATGGAAACACTAAGCGAGTGATGAAATTAGCGTATTTCGAGAAAACAATCGATACGCCAACACATTTTCTGGATCGTTTATAAGTGACTATCGTAAATCTGCCACTTTTCCATATTTTGTACTTTTGTGTTAACAACACAAAAAAAGTTGGGAAAAAGCCAACAGAATTTCTAAAAAAGCTAGAGTTCCCGCTTTTCACAATTCCCGCAATTCACAAATTTTTCCCGCATTTAGCCTTCAAAAAAAGCCAGTTTTGACGGGAAAAAATCCAAATTGGCAGCACTGGTCGCAAATCAAATTCGGAGCGTGAGCATGGGTGTACTTCGTTGCGCTCTGCTTTCGTTTCTATGTATGCGTGTATGTATCTATATGCTCGCCTATATCAGTATGTGTATGCATATGAAGTTTTGCAACGTGCAGTTGCCTCACTGACAAGCAGTTAGCGCACATCAATTTTGTTTTGCTGCGACGAAAGTCTTGAAGATGAAGACAACAACAATTGCTCGCGTTCTATATGTTTGCAGTTAAATGGCGCCTGCACAAGGAACACGTTGGCTCTGCTGGTGGTTTGCATGCTCAACATGTTGTGGGTCGGGGTTCACTCCCGATCGAGTATGTATACATATTTTGTTTTTTTTTAATGCGATTAATGCGATGCTTGGCGATTTTCTTTAAACATTTTTCGTCTCTGTTTCCTTAATTATAACTTTGTGCCGACAGGAAATCTATGTAACAGGTAGAATATCCTTGGTATATATTCTTGACCAGCGTCAACAGCCGCGCATATCTAGCCATGTCCGTCTGTCCGTATGAACACCTAGATATCAGAGACTATAAGAGATAGAGCTATAATTTTTTCAGATCAAGTATATATATATATATACCAAATATATCGATATACCAAATATAGCGTTCGGAATATTTTTAGTATTTTGTAGTACTTTTTGAGAATAATACCGCAATAATTTGCTTTTATTCAAAATGGGTAGCGGATATCTCACAGTCGAGCTCACTCGCTGTAGCTTTCTCACTTGTTATTTTAAGAATTGCAAAACAAACATTTGCAAGTGGAATAATTTTCTTCGATATCGCACTTTCTTAGATGAGTTTACCAAAATATTATCCTTCTCATGCCCGCTGTTGCATATACGCAACATTGTGTTTATAAGCCTCTATCTACCGTTATTTCAATTTTTTTGTTTTAATTCTTTCGCAGAAAAATAGCTGCATTATTGAGTGAAATTATACATATTTGTTCGATAGTCAGCTGCACTCGCGTTCAGTTTGTAGCTATTTTCCCGAGATTGTAGTTGACAAATTCATTGTGCAAAAATACTTGGTTTTTAAAAAGTGTTAAAAAAAACATTAAAATAATTACTTCATCCTAAAACCAAGTTCAACAACTATCTAAAGAAAGGTAAGTAAGGTAAATGCAACATTGGTCTATTGTGGTAATTTTCGAAAAATAAATTTTTGTTGTATCTAAGATGCGCCCAAAAGGTCTGACTCAAGCTGACATTAAAAAATTTGCCAACTTTGATTGGGATGATTCGGCTGATGAGGAAAATGAAGAAGAAGATCGAAATATGGACGAGATTATAGAAGTTCCTTCACCACCAGCTCCTTATTCGGGCTCTGAATCAAACCTCCATAAAAGAGCTTATATTGCAGGCTCAGCAAAATCACTACGACTTGATGGTTATAATCATTTGCCGAAATGGGGAACAAGAGGAAGATGTAGATTATGCAGCACTGGATTTCCAAGCTGTAAATGCACCAAATGTAATGGCACTTATGCTCCAATCCCCAAAAAATTGTTTCCTGTCCTATCATACATAAATATACATAAACGGCATTTGAAAAAATCAACTTGATTTTAAATATATAACACAATTGCCCAATGTTTCATATACGCAACATCCTGTAGCTCTTGAACCAGGACACCTAGCACATTGAAATTGAAATTTTTGTCAGTTGATATTGGGGTCAACTCTAGCTTATATGTATGTCTACTCAAAAAAATTTTAACCACGCCCATTTTAATTTTCGCCTGTTTTTCAGAAGAATTGCCCCATTAATGATGCGGATCAATTATCCGTTCCTCTGCTACAATCAACCGGTTATAGAATGATGCGGTGGATGATTCTATTTAACGAAAATCTTCAATGATGCAATTCAATTTAAACAGGATAGTACTCCTCCAGCCGCTTAAGAAATTATGCGTCGAAAAGCCCAGTCAAAAATCTCGTATTATAACATAGAAAAGCGTTTTGTTATACCCGTGTAACCATTTTTTATTCTTTCAAAATGGCATCTGATAATTTTATTACTTAATTTTTAAACTCTTAGGGGACTTATTCAACTTACTTTAACGTTAATACTTTATTTGGCACAGAATAGGAAAGTGTTTTTACATTCGTATATATTCGTATTGTTAAATTTTCGCATCGAAAGCAAGCACAAGTCGAAAACGTTTCTACGCAATACGAATGTGAGTCCATTTAAATTTACATTTATTACACTTTTCTCTCAATAGTTTTTGAAAAATCAATGTCGACGACGCACAAGTAAGAAAGCTAGAGTATAGTATGTGATACGTTGATTAAAAGCATGTAAGAAGGCTACAGTCGAAAGTGCTCGACTGCCAAATATACGCTACCCATTTCGAATAAAAGCAAAATATACCAAAATAAAATATCACAAAAATACTAAAATATAAAAAAGGCTATAATCAAGATATAGTGCTACATTGAAAATATACCACATAGAATACAAAATATACCAGATTGTTAATCAAAGCTCCTAAAAAAGAATTTCTTAAATAATTTTTATATTTGTTTTTGTGATTTTTAGATATGGGTAATTCTCTGATAAATGTCACGTGCGACCATCTTTACAGTGACAAAAAAAAACATAAACTAAAACAATTTTAAAAATAAGTGAAGGTTATTCTTAAAGCTTTGAATTAGCACTATTTTTAGAGCTAAGATTGATTTTAGGAACTTGTTCTGTTTTATGATAACATATATAAATTCGTCCATCCCCCAGAGAATTACACATATCACAAAAACTACAGTTAATTTTTAGGTGCTCATACGGACGAACAGACGGACATGGTTATATTGTTTTGGCTGTTGACGCTGATCAAGAATATACAGACTGCCGATCAACTGAATAGGTTCACATAAATCCGCTTGCATTGCAATGATCTGTTCATCACATATTGATCGTACGCATGTTTTTTTTACATCAGTGTGTGCTAGTGAAGTACCGTTTGCGAAGTACCGCTACTTTGCATATTCTGTTTTGCTATTTCTTTCGCTAATTTCTATGCAATTTTTTTGTTAAACTGAATAGGTTCAGCTGAAAGATTTTTAGTTTGCAATTAAACTTGGCGGTGTCACATTTTTGATGCAAATTTTATATTTTATATTTTCTTTAAATTAATTAAAGAAGGGACGCGGAGAACAATTATCCGAGTATGAAAGAGGTCAAATTGAAGCCTATCGTGAAAGTGATCTTAGCCATCGCAAAATCGCTCAAAAAATAGGACGAAGCCAAAATGTTGTTGTGAGTAATTTTTTAGAAACAAATCAGAATACAGGAAAATCATGAAAGGCGGAGTCAACTGCCACCTCTGTGGCAGACAGGATGCATATTGTGCGAACTGCGTACAATTCGCATCTCTCAGCACCCAAAATTAAAGAAATTTGCGATGTTAAAGCCAGTGTGACAACAGTTAAAAAAGTGATTTCGTCGGCTGATCATCTAAAACGAATGAAATTTAAAAAAAAACACACAATTACAATTATTATTATCACGATCTTCGAAAGGAAGATCATTTCCTGAGCCGTCGCCATGGCTATGGGGGAGGCGTAATGGTTTGGGGGTCGATATCAGACCTTGGCACTTGTAACCTGCAATTTGTTACTTCCAAAATGAAACCTACAAATCTATAATACAGACTGCGTTTCGTCATTATTCCAACATTTTTCGCGTTATTAAATGAATTACCAGCAAGACAACGCTCCTATTCATACAGCTAGGGTTCTAAAAGAATGGATTAAGGCTCAAAATGTGGACCTGCTCGGATGGCCCCATATCCCTGACCTTAATAAATTTGAAAACGTATGGGGGTTGCTATCGCGCAAGGTATATGAAGGAGGCAGGCAATTTGATTGCAAAACAACTTTAAGTTGCGGCAATTTAAACGGCCTGGACAACAATTTCGCTGCAAATACATTTATATGAAGTTATATAAAACCCGCTACCCATTTTGAATAAATGCAAAATATTGCGGTATTTTTTCAAAATATACTAAAAATACTAAAATACTAAAAATATACCAAATTGTATATTTGTTATATCGATATAGTACCACATTCAAAATATACCATAGACGGCATAATATACCAGATTGTCGGCCAAAGCAACTAAAACCCTTAGTAAGTAGGCGTTTTTGCCCATGCAAAAGTTTTTGTTTAATAACTTCCACAATTTTTGTCTGATGGCAACCAAATTTTCAGGAATCACAATTACCATAGTTATTATTGTACATACCTAAATTCTCTAGCTCTAAAGTTTCGCTTGTTCTTCGATTTGATATTTGATTTGCGGGGGCGGAAGTGGGCGTTTCAAAAATTTGAAACAAACTTGATCTGCGTGCAAACATAACAAATGATGTCGAAAAAAAATATAGCTCTATCTCTTATAGTCTCTGGATCCAGTGTTTCATACGGACAGACGGACATGGCTAGATCGTCTCGGCTGTTGATGCTGATCAAGAATATATATACTTTATAGGGTCGGTGATGCTTCCTTCTACCTGTTACATACATTTCCTGCCGGCACAAAGTTATAATACCCTTCTACCCTATGGGTAGCGGGTATAAAAACGGCGGATTCACTCATTATTAAACTTATTAAAAATTTTATTAGAAATGTAATTAAGTATAAGCCAACCACAAAAAATATGAAAATGTCTTAAGTTTCTTATAAAATTTGACTTTTTTTAGGTTGAAACTATTCAGATGTATACTTTTTATGGTGGGAGATGCTTTCTTCTGCCTGTTACATATATTTCCTGCAGGCACAAAGTTGTAATACCTACCTAATATCTACTCTATAGATAGATAAAAAAGCAAAACAATGGGGTATTGAATTAATATATCGAAAGAATACTAAATTAATTCGTATATAATTTTTTTTTATTTTTATCTGATCGCCAAAATTAATATAGTTGAAATTACCATACTATTTGAAACAAACTTGATCTGTGTGCAAACATAACAAATGCTGTCAAAAAATTATATAATCGACAAAAATCGAATAAAAAACGTAATTTTAAAGGTAAGTCGCGAATTTTAGTATATTCAACAATAACTTTGTGAATCCTGAAGTTTTTGGATGCGATCAAATAAAAATTGTCGAAGTTATTAAAGAAATACTTTTGTATGAGCAAAAATTACTACTTACTAGGTGTCTTAGGTACTTTAGCGATTATCCGGTATATTTTGAATGTGATACTATATCGATATGCCAAATATACCATCTGGTATTTTTACAATTCAATAGAATATTATTTTGGTATATTTTGAGAATAATACCGCAATATTTTACTTTTATTCAAAATGGGTAGCAGGTACCTCACACTCGACTGTGGTTTTCTTACTTGTTTTTACATAAAGCAAGCGAAGCTGCGAGCTCAGTATAATATAGTTTACTTACTTCCTTTGTAAAGCATTTATTATACGCAATTTTAATTTTAAACGTTTATTTAATAAAATTTTACTACTACGGACAAAAATTGTTCAATGTGTATAGCTTTCATCAGCAAATGTACAAAATTTATTTTGCTTTTTTTATTGCATATAAGCTACGATTTGCCCTGGAAGTGCGAACTTGTAAAACTGTTTGACGTGGTTGTGTTTCATGTGATTCACAATGATAAAACGTAGTCAGCGTAACATATCTTTGATACATTATGTAATCGTAACAGGTTTAACGCATATTCGTACAAGTCTACAATTATTTTGTTAAACTGTGTTAGAACTGTCTACTTATTGAATCGAAAAACGTTGCTTAATATAACCGCCACTATATATGTATATATGTTTATATTTATGTGTATTTATTTATATGCATATATCAAGTACAGACTAAATTTTTGTAGCGATACCTATATAAAAACTTTATTAACAATATATCGTATATAATCTATGTATGTATAACGCGACTTTGTGTGAGAAGCGAATAAAATTTACGGTGGTACTTATGAAACTTATCAATTTAACATTTGGACAAATTACGACTGCAATTACATTGTGTAAAGCCAATTTGCTATGCTAGGTTTCTGGATTTGAAAGAGTATTATCAGGAGCATACATATGTTTCTTAAGTGTTTGAACAAGGCGATTCCATTTGATTTGTTTGTTTTGAGGCACATTCGATGGATCACTAAAGGACATAAAAATAAATGGTTGGATTGTATATCTCATGCCAGGGCTTAAATCGCTTTCTAGAAATTCTTTTTGATGGCCATGAAGGCGGAGAAAGCAAACGGCGTCATCAAAGAACAGACATATACCAAAATATTTACCAGATATGAATCATTAGCTAAAAATATCAGAAAATTATTTTCAACTTTGATTTTTAAAATAAAAATTTGCCATACCTCCGTTGCAAATATCGTGCAGAATATCCTCCACATATCCATTATCATTATCACAAAGGCATTGCTTGATTTTACTTGACATAAACTTAGAGACCCCAATCGTTCGGTTGTTGTTGTTTTCGAATTGACAAACCATTCCATCTTCACAATCGTTGTTGTTGTTGCACTTATGACGCAGCCCTGCAAGGTTTATAAAAGTGGTATCGAGTGTCAAGAATATTAGGAAAATAATAAAAAGTGGTTTAACCTAGCTGATGAGCTAATTACAAATTTAAACCAAAATTTGTGTAACAACTAGCCAGATTTGCTTTTTTAAATTGTGTAAATATTTGTATTTTAATAAAACCTTTTTACTGCGTAAAACTATTATTTTACTCTGTGACTGCTCTTCTCGTTTCATACATGATACATATCTAGATTCATACATTTGCTACAGCGTTAATAATAGATTTTGCTCTGTTCTGCATCTTTACCTGAGCATATACATGCCTACATATGTATAGGTATATTATTCTTGTTCAGAAATATGTCGCGGACCGATTAACCATCAATGCACATTCTAAACCGCAAATGGAAGGAGTTCATTCCGTATTACAAAATTAACGTTAATTCTCTAAGAAGTTATTTTCATAATTCATACCCAGCAAGCAACTTATAACAGTTGAAAAGGAAATTAAAACATTAAAATGATTTAAACCAAAATAATACCAAACAATAAATTTCGAATAATAAACGATTAGATTCAATAATGACTCTCTATTTGTGACTCGAATTTCTCTCAATAGCACTCAAAAATGAGTCTATACTATTAAAAATTAATCATATTTCTTTCCAGCAGAAGACTCCTAAAAGACTTTTGTGATTAAAGCACCCTCTCTCTTGGCTTTACTCTTATTGTTGGATTTATTCAAAGCTTTTAAGTTAATAATAAAAAGATGTGTATTACTTTTACTCAAAGGTCAATGATAGTGCAGAGCTGACCACTGCGTTTTAAATATATATAATAAATGCAAATATATACAATTTAGATTTACTATAAAGGCATTACACAGACCAAGATTGTTTCCAATTGGATTTTTAACACCAGAAACATGTTGATACAGTGACCTTCAATCATATAAAGTCTTTTGTCATTGAGTAACAATATCAAAAACCGAAATTTAACCATTTCCATATCCTTCCCTTTAAATATTCCATACAACATTAAAAGAGCGACTTAAGAGTGTTAATACCTTAGCTTTTGTTGCTTGGACCGAGAGCATTTTTTATATAAAATATATTTTATATTTTATTAACTTGACTATTTCTGTGGACATTCATTATTTCTATGAGAACTAAACATTTTTGGCATTTTCTCGTCTGTACGTGTTCTCTGTAATTTGTTTTACTGTGCATGTCACAAATTGGCATTGCGACGATTCAAAAGGTAAGGTAACCTATTTTATACACGGCATAGTCGCATAAATTTTACTTTGCGCTGCACTTAGTGAAAAACTTGATTCATGTTGGCTCGTGTAATACTTCATTGCAATATCGTAATGTTAACAAAACAACACTATTATTTGCAACCACAGTTTTTGACTTCGAAAATATGCTTGTTTCCATACAAATTCTTTGTGCTTATGATAACTTTAAAAATAAATAAAAAAATACTGGAAAATGTATTCCAAAAATCGTATACTGCTGCAACAAACCGCTTCAGAATTAATTGCCCGTTCTTAGGTATTAAGCATAAAGGTCTAATAGAATAATAAATGGGTCAACAAGGGAAATTTAAATAAATAAAGAAATCTTATGAGAAAGAACATCAGGTGTATTTATGTGTACATGCTAGTTTGTTGATGAGACATTGTTTAATTCTCATTTATAGCCACTTGACACTTATTCCGTTAACAAGCAAAATAACAAGTTTGTATGAAGCTGTGCTTTTGAATTATTCAAGTAATTTACTCGTATGTATGTATGTATGTACGTGTTTATGAAAAGTACCTAGCAGTTAGATATGTAGGGCACAGGTAACACTAGCGTAAGAACAACGTTTACGTTTCTACTATACATTTTCACTTACCCTTGAGTACATCAGGACAAAGTCCATTCGCTGGAGGAGAATCGTCTCCGCACAGACAACGAAGTTTGTAGTCGTTGGGATCCCTCACACAGCTAGTACGTTCTATGGCCGAGCAATCCTCGTGTGTACTGCATTCGCGCCCTTTGACTGTAAACCGAATGACACGTACATATGTTAATACTATTATGTATTATGTATAAGTTTAGTTTTTATACCCGCTACCCATAATGTGAAAGGGTATTATAACTTTGTGCCTGCAGGAAATGTATGTAACAGGCAGAAGGAATCATCTCCGACCCGATAAAGTATATATATTCTTGATCATCGTTAACAGCAAAAACGATATAGCCATGCATGATTACATTTAAGTATGATTGCGATCAGACAAGAAATACTTTTTTTAAATAGGCAAAGAACACCTATCGCAATCAAGTCTAAGTTGCTTTTGCTGACTCTATACTATATTTTAAACCTAGTACTATACCGATATACCAAAAATAGCCGTCGGTTTATTTTAGTATTTTTTGTATAGTTTTAGAGTATGGATTTGTTAAAGATGGGTTGCGGTTATATCACTGTCGAGAATTCTCGACTATAGATTTCTTACTTTTATTTCTTTATCAATTATAAATATTCTCAGCAAAATTGGATGTGTGCTACTTTGACTCAACAAAGCGTATTCATTTTGACTAAATATAATTAAAATCTAAATTTGTATTTTAGATAACATTTACCGAGCATTTGTAAGCGTATTAAAAACTATAATAATGCAATCTGCAATGTCTACAAAACAGAGCTGTTAAATTGGGGAATATTCTAATGCGGCAAAGAAAAAAGCTGTTTCCGTTTTACCTCAAGTGTAGAAGAAGGCAGTCAATGACAGATAGGTTTCATTCAGGCTAAATCAACAAATACTACCTTAACCTCATTCAACCTTGTACTAACAAATTTCTGCTTCCCTTTCCAAAAAGTCAGTTCCGGCAGTTCCTTTATCGATATGCATTTACCAATTTGCTTTGCCATTAGCATTGTTGTCATATCATTTGACTGACTTGTTTGATCAATTTCTGATTACTGCTTACTGCAAACGTACTAAGTTAGTTTCAAATACAATTTATGTGTATTTGCTTATAAGGTTGCTAGAAACAAAGCGTATCATTGAACAATTGTTTATGTGTGTAGCATTCCTATTAATATTATTTAGGGGGATTAACATGTCAATAAAGCCCAAAATCTACAAGAGATGGGTGTTACGATAGCATTTAAAACTTGAACAGTTCTGTTATTTTTAACGTATTGAGATACATATATGAACATATTGTGCTATAGTTATACATATGTAAATAGGTCCTCTACTGTCGAAACGTGTGAAATATCCATGTGAAATACGTCTTTCACACACCACAATTAGCAATTTGGTGCAAAGTGAACATTGCGGCGAATTTGAAATACGACTTGCATTGTTGTTGCCGCAAGACAAACAATGTTTCGTGTGTGACTTGTATTTTCAGAAATTACAGAAAATGATATAACCCAATTCTGAATCCAACAGGACGGATGTGATGTGACACCCACTAGTCGCGATTCAATGACACTGCTCTCCAAGGTGTTCGACCGACTCGTCATATCGACGGACTTAATTTTGTATTGGTATTTGAAAGGCAAAGATTACACAGAGACGCTGGAAAATGTGATTTAAAACAACTCAGCAGCAGTTTTTTGCCGTACAAAATGATTTCTATAATAAAACTTTAATTTTGTATCTAAAAATCTACAACAAACTTGTTTTGAATGCAACAATAACAAATTTTGGTGAAAAAATTATTGCTCTGGCTTTATAGTCTTGGAGCTCTGTAAGTTCATAAGGAAAGACAAACGGACATAGCTATATCGACTCAGATATTGCCGCTGATTAAGAATGACATACATATTATTACCACAAGGTTATAATACCCTTCTTATGCTATGGGTAGCGGATATAAATAGTTGGTCACATCAAAAGTTAAAAGTTAATTATCTTTCAAATGATATCTCAATAGATGACCCACAACCCATTACATTTCATAAGTCAGTGACTTGCATTTTTCTAACTTTATTAAATATAAAGAATAGAAAGTTTTGAATATGAATAAATTTTATAATATAATAATGTACACTAAGTGTTATAATACAAATTTCTGCCTTTCAAAATCTTCGAAGAAGGTTTGTCAACTCATTTAATATAAAAATTCTAAGTCTAAAAAAATGTCTCTTAAGATGGACAATTTTATGCCGAGATCCTAAAATTTTGGAAAATTTGAATAATTTTAATTAAACTTTTTTCATTTTAGGATTTAATTTCATTCTATAATGAAAATTTCTCTAGTATTAAACATAGTAATCCTCATTTGAGACGAAGGATAGAAAACATAAAATTTGTTTTTCAATTATTCCTTATCCTTAATTTAAGTTACGTCTGGGTGAACTTATTCTGCAGCTTACCTGTGGGAGTTTGTGTAGGGGGCGGCTGATTATTGGTCTTGCCGAATGTTGTTAATGCCGTTGAGCTGACACCAAAGAGGATGATAAAAACACCAAAGAGCATGGTTAGGCTGCCACATTGTGTAAAACGCTTCAATGGTTGCATTTTATGTTGCTGTACAAACACTTAAAACCGTAAAGTTATGTTAGGGCGCGAAAAATGTTATATAAAACACTTCTTCCTTCGTTTTATATAGTATACAGTTATAAGTTAAATTATTTGCTTAATGTTCAAATAATTTGAAGCTTTCTTAACTAAAATTCTAGAAGTCTCTCCACTAAGTCCATTAAATATTTTATGAACGAAACAAAAAGTATTGCTTCACATCAACGTCACTTAAGATTATTCTCGTATTTCCTTTGTATTCAACTTGTTAGACAAGTACACACTTTCAATTTTAGTTTTAATACTAATTAAGTCAGGAACAAGACTTGAGTCTGAGCCGATTTTACAACGAACCATTCGCTTGCGCGTTCTAAATCCAAATGATGAATTTCCTTGCCGAAACGTTGCTTAAATTTTGTGTACCAACTGCGCCGTGGACAGCTCAACGGCTACTTACCACTCGCTCACGCCAGGTACGGCCTACCCTTAAGGCTCAAGGAATTAAAATTAGACGAACTTGGTAGCGAAGTGCATATACTCTTTCGGATTACAGGATTTCAATTGAGGTAAGAAGTGTGTTAGGGATACTGCAGATATTCTACACAGCATACAGATTTGGCATCTCAATCATAATATAGTAAACGAAAATATAATCAGGTAAAATAAACCAATTTTCCATGGTTTTCCATTTGATTTTCATTTTATCATCTGTTTCGTGTGTTAACTCTCGATTGTGATATTCTAGTAGAATGAAAGTGTAATAAAATCTTCTTTCAACTACTCTATAACTATGCCAGAATTTATTCATTTATGCATGTATATGTGCATGTGTCTGTGTGCATGTCATGCTGTAACGCACTTGTAGTGAATTCGTGTGCTTCGCTAACGAAGATGGATTTTTGTTGTTGCTTTGTTGTTTCACCTTCGTGCAATTTTTATTGTTGTTGTGCTCAGGTCGTAGCCTTGTCTTGGTGTAACTCAATGGAAGTATTATAATAATGGCGAAGTCATTAGAGCCATTGCATAGCTTAGTTTTCGGAGCCCCTAACTAATACACTCAGAAGTCAAACAACAATAAAGTGTAGCATTAGCACGCACAACAACTAGCAACAAAAACGACATCAACCAATGCAAATAAAAAAGCACAACAATCTCAAGACCAAAAAAAAGAAATGCTAGAGGTTGGAGTATAGAGTATTTTTGAAAATCAACAGCAAGTACCTACTTTGTCCATTACTCAGTTGACTGTTTGTTTTTAGGACTCAGCTATAGTTACAGGTCTGAAACTACGAATACAACTAAGTGTACTACTCAGTTGCCGATTTCTGCTTGTTGCTTCCGTAAAATAGTGTTCAAAGGTCGCAAGCCACGCCGACAGTGTAGAAAATGGACATCGTCCCAATGCATGAAACTGAAGAGTTACTACGTATTCTAAATGTGCTATTGGTTTTTGTAGCCTGCTTGATATTAATATCATATTTATTTAATATTTTATTTAACTGTTGGGAAAAATTATAACGGAAAAGTACATATGCTTTTTACAAAAACCTTGATACATTATCTAGTTATTATTTAAAACAAAGCCCATGCAACTTATTACACGAGGTACGAAGATAGCTGTGCACACGAGTAAGTAACCTACAAAGGGGTAGAAAAGTGTATGCTTGGCATACAATGCACTATGTTGAATTTGACCCGTTTTTGTGGCCAAAATTAAAATTTGTGAAATTAACAAGATTTTTTAATGTAGGTTTCTTGTATAATAAAGGTTATTACTATAGGAAGGTATTTTAGAAAAGTAAGCGTGTCAACGCCCCCCTCCGCCCACAGAAATCGAAAAAAAAAAACGAATACCTAAAGCAATTTTCAAGTTAGAGCACAGGATGAATGTCCTATTTCAAAAGCGTCCTGCAAATTTGGTCCAGATCGGATAATAAATATGAAAGTTGTTCAAGAAAAAAAAATCGCAAATGCTTTACCACGGGCTTGTTTATCATTTTACGAATAGTGACGGCTTTTCCAGGGTTTAACGCAAGTAATCTTAATAGGACAGCAAGATCAACAAGTTATGAAAGTGTATATGGCATTTCGTTACTCACAAAATCTCCTTGCTTATGCTTAAAACCTTTTGGAAAGTTCAACTTTCTTTCCAAAAGTGACAAGGGGACAACACTTGCTAGATATACAAATTGTTTGAAAAATACTAACAAAACACGAAACATATTAGTATCAACACATAATACTAACCTGAATTTTGTAATTTAATGATTTTTTTGTGGGAGATATGCCAATTTGAAATTGCACCGGAAATATAACATTTAACACAGCACTTCTAACACTAAACTGTTAAGTTAACATTTTAGGTGTACAATATCGCGATTTGATAATTTCTCAACATAGTAACTTTGAAAAAAACGGAAATTTGAATACTTGTGAAAAATGAGTTTTGGCCACGAAAACGGGTCAAATTCAACATAGTGCAATGGTCAGCCAGTTCGTAGCTTGGAAACCTGGAATTCATGTAATACCGAACTTCGACTTGCTTAACTTTTGATGATGGTAATGGTGATGCGATGTTTATTTTTGGGCACATTGCCATAGAATATGCCAATCGGGAATCTTATCAGGTCAATAATCTTCTAATAAACGATTATTTTGATTGGTGTTACAGAAACCTTTGGTATCTATGATGCAACGCATAGAAAATAAATTGTACATGCAAACAAAAAATTGTAATTTACAATAATAATTAATTAAACAGATCGTGAATGTGAACTTTCTATGTCATTAAGATACTGACTATAAAGAATTATCGAGGTTAACGAGTTGCTTTGATTACTGATGAAGATCACAAAATTGTACACCCCTCCCATTTTCAACGGACTCAAGCAACGAGTATTATGAATTTACTTTTGCATGGCATACCTAATTAAATCAAAGCGAAATATTTATATGAATGTATTTGTGTATATTATATACACATATTTTTTGGCATTATTGATAAATGTTGTGACCGAAATTGTAGAAAAATTATACAGCAAAATCACGAATGAAAAGCTACTCTAGTGCTTATAATACAGGCAATCTAAAAACTGACTTTTTGCAGCAAACAAAGTCGTGTGGCTGTGCCCAGTAATTAAATAACCATTTCTTTTCGTTTGTCCACAATCTTGCCGCCATGTTATTCTTAACTGATGATTAATTAGTGCGACTGGCAAATGCAAAGTGGCATCGTTGTGGAACTGGCGATGAGCATGCCTAGAAGTCATCACGTTTACGCTGCGCAACCGGAACCCAGCCCAGCCACAATAACTCTTGACTGAATGCCAATTTGGCTACTTTAATTTCGTATTACCGCCACGACTAATATCACACAAACCGCATGCATACCCAAATTCAAATTTACGCAAGTATACAAATATACGTACATATTGAAATATCTCACTACTAACGAGCACTGACACACTAGGTTCACAGAACCTTCCTATAAATGTAACAGTTATGTAAATATGAACAATTCGAAATGGGAATCTGAAGTACTGGGTCCAAATGCGTCTTTCTTATGTCGGATAGTATTTCCGTCTAAACCAGGATCTATATTGAGGCCTTAATCTATGCAATCCGATTGTCAGTAGCTGAAGGGGCGTTAGACTTAAACATACATAATATAATATATGACTTATGTTATATGTATAAGCCATTTCTTAGAGCTTGACTAACTGATATTTGGTATAGAATATTATATATATTATTTTGTTGACCGTTAACCCGAACTTTCTAAATGTTTATGCGGTCAACCAAACTTTTACAGTCAGAAGTATGGTAACTTACGCATGAAGAAAAAAAGTAAATCTAAATAACAAACGGGCAACGAAACTCGAGAAGGCAAGAAACTGGAGAAAAATCAATGGCAAACTACATTGAAAACTTTTGCAACTATGAGTGTTCCATATACAAAATCCAGAGAGTAAAGCATGTCGAGCAACACACGTCTAAACTCAGTTGATTGCAAAGCTACAAATTCGTTTGCAAGTTCGTTATTCAAGCAGCCAGACTTGTAATACGAGTATGAGTACCATGCACAGTGGTTCCGCCCATAGGCCAAAAATAAAAAAAGTCATAACAACAAAAATTTACGAAAAAGTAAACAAATCGTTACTAAAATGACCAAGCTTCTTCATTGCAAACTAGATTTTTCTGGAAATCTAACGGGACATTCTAAAAATAGAATGCAAAGTGTGAACACGTCTTCTATTTTGCTGCTGCAACTGCGTTTAGTGGGCTTTTTGTCAAAACAAAAGTGAAGTTCAAAGTGGTCGGACGTTCGCAAAAATTCACCAAATTGAAATATTTAAAAAGGGTATTAAAGTTGAAGATATTTACTTTTATAAGATCTTTTACTGAAATTAATTTGAATTATTAATTATTTGTTATTGTTTAATTTTAATTAATACTAATTTTCAGTGAATTGTGATCGTCATTATCTCTGTTTAAGTAGATTTTTAGGTATGTTGCCCCCCCGATTCCCCCTTTATGAGTAATATCAGTGCATTTGCCAATGTTTTCAGGTAATAAAAATGTTAAGTTCAGCTGCAGATTTTGGCAGATGTGTATATACTCATTAATAAAACTCAAGCTATCTTACTGTTTTCAAGGTCAAATTTGCGACGCAATCTGCTGCTCCTTCTTTGCCTTTGTGATGTATTTTTGTGCTTGTGGACAATTTTACATATTCTTTTTTCGCTTATTTTTATATTATCATTTTTTTATTGGCGCTTCTTATAACTACGAGCTTTTACGCATGTACATCTTTGATCTTTGGTGCACAGAAGAGGGCACGAATGCAGAAAAAACTCGAAAAGTAATTAGTTTAGTAGTAGAAAGCAGAAAGGTAATTTAAATAGTCTTATACATATCTTGGATGCTAATAATCAAATTTTAGCACTGTAACTCCACCGGAAGTATTTTGGCGCACTATCGGCATATAAGCCATACTAAGGTTGTATGGGAGCTATAGGATATAGTATTCCGATCAAGACAATTTTTTTTACTATATATACAAAATATTTTTATAGAATTTTGGGCAAAATTTCGTAGCATTATAACAACTAGAAGTATTTTTGGCCGCAACTCCTATACTGGCGGAACCACTGTGCCATGGGGTCCCAAGCTGTTCATAGGCCAAACTCCCTCATTATTGCCCCAACCTCTTGTAGTGGCTAAGAATTCGACTGTTTGAATTGATGACGGCTCCGCTGCACGCAATCCATGACATCACCATTGTTCACGAATGTTAGTTTTTTCTTAAATCGCGCTATACAAATATGCTGGCAATTAGAATGAGTGGTAACCACCTAACGAAACCATGAAGGCATAGCCTCGCCAGTGACTTAGGTGACGCACAGTATTACTCAAAGGACTTGAAGACCTACGCAACCCAACCCATCAGGTCAATGCCAATAATTGGTCACAATACAAAATAAAATATTCAATTTCAAATCGATAAAAGAGTTTTCTAAATGAACTTTGCCATAGAAGTGCACTTGTAAAAATATAAATGATGAGCAGGAACGCACTCGACATTAGCTTTTCCTTTATTTTGATTGCACTTAGTCCTGTATTAGTAAGATGTATTTACTACACAGAATTTTAATTTATAAATTGTTCCATCAGATTTCTTTCAATATAATTGGTTTTATGGGGAATTTTAAAAAGTATTTTCACAAATTAACGGAATAAACATTAAGTTACCTGCAGGTAATTTTTTTACCCGCTACATATAGGTTAGAAGAGTATTATATTTTTGTACCTACATTAAATGTATGTAGCGAGAAGAAATCTACAACCCTTTAAAATATATGTAATCGTCATTAGCGTCAACAGATGAGGCGATTTAGCCATATCCGTCATTTTGTATGAATAGCTAGATCTAAGACTATAAAAAGAATAGGCCTATCATTTTTTTACAGCATTTGCCAATTATTGTACGCAGAGCAAGTTTATTTTCGATTTTTTCCACGCTCACAATTGAAACAAGTAAGATGTTGTCGAAAAAAATTAGATCTTTATCTCTTACAGACTCTGAGATCCAGGTGTTCATATAGACTTTGCGTTCATCTGTCTGACAGATGTTATCAACTGAAATGTTATTAAAGGAATAGTTTTATTTGGCTGCTTTGTTTAATAATTTGGTATATCATGAATGTAATAGTATATTGGTATACCAAATTGTTGTATTTTTTCAGTGCACTGTTTTGTTTGTATTAAAAATGGGTAATGGGTGTCTTAGAGCCTTACCGCAAGATTTTTGAAAACGTGCGATGGGGTAACAGCTTAAAACTTAATACAAATTATTTATGGTTTCGTATGATTGGGTTTGCTTTTATTCTTGCGGAAACTTTTGAAAGGAGTTCTGATAGATGTTTTTATTGTTGGAGCATTTTTCACATCTTTTTCGCTTCTGTTGCTTGCGGGGAAAAAAAAGAAGTCTTTAGGTCAGTCGACGCCCAACAGCGCCGTGGAATTAAAATCACAATAATATTTTTAATATTTCCCTAGATAGTTTTGCCATTATGTGTTCGATCAACTTACGAAAGCCACCTATTGCCCAAATTACACAAGAATTGTAAAATTGCTTAGAGAGAAACTGTCACAAACTGAAAATAAGATAAAAAATACATCTACAAATACAAAGCTGAAATTCATAAGTTTAAACTTACTTTTTAGAACAGTTTATACTCACAGTATAAATAGACATAAACAATCAAATAATTATTATAAGATTAAATAGAACGATTAACTAATTTACCGAGAATAAACGGAGCGCACAAAATATAAATACGACTGTTTGCTAAACAAGGGTGGCAGTTATATTTAACATATATTTTGAAATATTTTGCAAAACTAGTTGAGTGTGTTTGATATTAACATACTACGAGGGCGGCCTGGCAAGTGAAAGATTAAGACAAAAAATTGGTTTTCATATAAGTAAACTTTACTTTTTATGTTATGCTGCAACTCATCCGTCTTAAATTTTCTTTTAGTCCAAAAACTTTGGCAAGTTCGAAAACATAAGTACTAAGAAATTCTAAACGGTAACGGATTAAATTTAATTTAGATTATATGAAGATATCTGTGAATATATTTCAAATATTTCTAGAATCTAAAAAAGCGTAGATGACTGCCGCATTTGCTCAAGGTGTAAAATAAAGTAGATTATGAGATCCTTGACTGGAAACTGAAATTACGTGAATCGTGCTGTTTTTCATATGCACCTATATATTATTATATATATTTTAAAATCTTAAAAATGAAATGAACACATAGTTGAACAATTTATAAAATATATTTTAAAATTTTGTACCAATCTCTATTGAGCAATTCCCGAATAAGAATGACCATTTTGACTGTTTTAGGAACTTCACATGAATTATTCTAAGGTTTAAAGAGGAATTATATAATTATGAAAAAGATGATTTCAATACGGCTACTGTGTAAATTATAATAATAATATATATCTTCTGAAAAATAATATTATATTATATTAGAACTAAAGCAATTTGATATCAAAATTTTTCCTTCTCTTAGTGAGATCAGTTACTTACCAGCCCGCCCTCATAGCTTCACATTAAAAAAAATACATTAATTAGCAATATTGTTCTGTTAAAAGGAGAAATTCCGGTTTAATTTAATAAGAAGCGTATTCGTTATAAATAGATATATTTATATATGTACATTTTTCTAAATTCATGAAAACAAGTTACAAAGCTACAAGCTACCTTATTTACCATAAATAAAAGGAGCGCACAAAAAAGAAATGAAAATCGAAATCTACATTTTTGCAAAATACGTGAATACTAATTACGTAACTGGAAGATATTAAGAAGAAATAAAAAATTGTTAAAAAGAGTTTTACAAATGCCAGACAGCTAAAATAATGTTAATGTAATGCTTAAATAGCGTATGCCAGTAACGCTGTTTCTTTCGGCAGCACTGCATTTTCTCTGGCACTGTCGGTGGCGAAGCCTGATTAATTGTTCAAGTCAGAGCCATTACATTAAATGCGAACTTTCGCGTTTTATTTAACAAACTATAAAGTGGGCGTGGCAAAAATTTGAAACAAACTTGATCTGCGTGCAAACATGACAAATGCTGTCGAAAAAAATTATAGCTTTATCTCTTATAGTCTCTGAGATCCAGTGTTTCATACGGACAGACGGACATGGCTAGATCGTCTCGGCTGTTGATGCTGATCAAGAATATATATACTTTATAGGGTCGGAGATGCCACCTGTTACATACATTTCCTGCCGGCACAAAGTTATAATACCCTTCTACCCTATGGGTAGCGGGTATTTCGCGAATCGAGTTTGTTTTAGATCGTTCCCATGCCCTCTTTCGCCGCCACGAATAGACGAAGATCGAATAGCGAGCATAATTAAGAAGCTATATTAGCGGTTTTACATACTATAAAAACTACAGTCTTTATGATTTCGTTGTGATCAGATGAAAACCTACAATATTATTTAATTAAAATTATATATGACATCAAACATCAACTGCAGTTGGAGAGTTGACAGTCTGATATCATTAAATGCAAAACAAATAAGAAAGCTACAGTCGAGTGAGCTCGACTGTGAGTTACCCGCTACCCATTTTGAATAAAAGCAAAATATTGCGGTATTATTCTCAAAATATACCAACCACAAAATACAAAAATGTACCGAATTGTATATTTGGTATATTGATATGGTACTACATTCAAGATATACTATAGAGTGCAAAATATACCAGATTATCTGCTAAATCAAATAGGACCCCTAGTAAGTACTTCGACAATTTTTATCTGATCGCAACCAAATTTTCACAAAGACTATAGTTGTTATTGCATATACCAAAATTCGACTCTATCTTTAAAATTACAATTGTTATTCGAGTTTTGTCGATGTGCGGGGGCGGATACAATACTTTGAAACAAACTTGCGTGGAAACATAATAAATACCGTCAATCAGACAGTCGGTATGAACACCTCACTCTCTGAGACTGTAAGAAATAGAGACATAATTTTTTCGTCAGCACTTGTTATGGTTGCAGGCAGATCAAGTTTGTTTCAAATTTTTTCCACGCCCACTTCCGCCCCCGCAAATCCACAAAAATCGAATAACAAGTGTAATTATAAAGCGAATTTTGGCACATACAATAATATCTACAGTCTTTATTATTCCTGAAAGTATAGTTGCCATCAGATTTAAAATGTGGAAGATATTAAAGAAAAACTTTTGTATGGCGAAAACGTCTCATGCAGTGGGATCTTAGTTGATTTTGCTGAGAATTTGGTATATTTGCTACTATATTTTGAATGTAGAACTGTATCAAAACACATAAAATATCCGCCGGTATATTTGTAGTATTTTCGCGGTATATTAATTTGGTATATTATAAAATTAATAGCGTAATATTTTGCTCTTATTCAAAATGGGTAGAGCTGGTATCTCACAGTCGAGCACACTCGACTGTAGCTTTCTTACTTGTTTTATATGGAGGTTCACGGAAAAAACACAATTTCGAATCCGTTCAAAAGATTATGTATGTATATTATATTCGACATCATTAACGTGTTCTACTTTTCTGCGGCACGTGTTTCGTATTTACTCAATGTTAGCATATTGCTTTCTGCTCAATGATTTGAAATCACAAGGAGTAGGGCAATTTGAGTGCTTAAGAGGAAATTAACATTTGATGCAGCATTATTTTATTTTGACGTTAGATGTAGGCTAATCACCGATATGCAATAATCGGATTTTTATACAAAATTACAAGAAAATAAACATGCGGGCCCAATACTATATTTCCATAATTGGATGTTTTTTCATCGACTCACGGAAATTGATATACTGCCACTCTATCTAATAGTAAGAGATCAGCAACGGCCACACTCGCTTGCACTCGTCACGAAAATAAATAGCGACATTGCTCCTTTATTTTGTTGCTCTGGTCGGCAATTTCGAGATCGTCGTTGGCCAATATCGATAACTCACCAATAATATGTTTAAAAAACATACTTTGTTTTTACAAATATAATATTTGAACACAAATTTAATTTATAAACATATGTTTTTAATTTGTTAGATATATTGACCAAATATTGAAAAACGGACTGTGGCATAAACATATTTTGTAAAATGATTTTAGTTTGACAGCTGCGAGTTTGATAAATGAGAATTCGACAAATTCGAACTATGGTCGGAATCTGATGACCCATGCAGATGTGCCGGTTGTTGTGGTTGTTGGGGATGTAAATTGTGTGATTGCTTCGACTGAATAGCTGTACCCGATTCATAATTAATGCGTATCCATTGTCCCTCGCTGTTTTCTTTCCATAGTGATACATTGTTGTCCCCGCCGGTCACTGCCAAAACGTTGCCAGTTGTGGACCAGGAAATACTCCAGACAGCATCATCGAACGTATGTAAAATGCATGATGTCCACTGTGACAAATCGGTATTACTGCTCCAAATGATCACGTGTCGGTCTTGAGATGCTGAGGCTATTTGCAGGCGAGGCAAACCTATTGATGGTGCCCATGCAACATCACGGACCCAGTCAGAATGAGCTTCAAGACGATGCTCTTCAGTCCATCGATCATTGTCTTCTCGCCAAATTTTGATGAGGTTATCACATCCACCGCTGACCAAGCGTTTTACCAACGTAGTGCGTGAAGTAACTCGTTGATCAAATGCCGGATCTGGTGTCTGAGCCGGACACCAAGAAATAGCATTTACTCCAATGGTATGTGCATTTGGTATTTTCTTAGCATCCCAAGCCCAATACTCAGTGTTGCATGTTACCACTGAAATGGAACCATCCGAACTTGCACAAGCAAGAATTAAGCCATATTCGGGAGGTGCAAAATCCACTGAGTTTACAGAAGAATCGTGATTGTTGTATTCGTATCTGTAATGTGGCAATGTAAGCATCAAATAAATAACAAATGTGTAAAAGTGGCACGACGTCCTAGTGCAAGAAACTAACGTAATTGATAATTCATTTGGGAATAGTAATAGTCTAACAAAGTAGATAGTTTGTAAAATTAACAAAGAGGCAATCAACTCCAGGCCCAATGATTGAACTTAAATATGTAAGTAAGTACTCTTATCTAAATGTAAATGTCTACACATACATGCTCACATGCAATACTCACAGTTTGGTCCAGTCTCTGGGTGTTGTTGATTTCCATATAATTACTTTACGATCATAAGAACAGGAAGCCAATATGTTACCGAATTTGGGATGAGCCCAGGCTACTTGCCACACTGGACCCTGATGGCCTTTAAGCTCAGCCAGGGACTTATTATTTTTACGCGAATGAAAAATTCGAACGCTTCCATCTGACGAACATGTTGCCAGTAATAGACCATAAAAGTCCAGGGCTGCATGATGTACCATGTCCTCATGCTCAGTGTCTATCTCCTGTAGCAAACTCACCATGTTGCCTTCAATTAGTTTTAATGAAAGGAAATTTAAAATAATCTTTTTTTCGCCCCGGTGTGTTTGACGTGGAAAATAAGTTGAGACCAGGGTGACCAAACTTAAATTTAAATAATATGCTATTTTATACACTATAATATCCCAACTAAAAACCTATTTTTATCATAGAATTTGGTTCGTTAAAAAATTCATGTTTTTTATTTCAAAATTAATGTTAATAAATTATTTTATATTCGCATTATTCGTACTTACTTATGATGCAAATGTGAACTTTAAAGTCGTGAAATCAAACATGTCAATATAGTTTGTGTAAATAGGGTGTAATCAGGTGATTTCCATCGATATCGCACTTTTTTCGATAAATATACCAAACTATTAGCCAAAAACATAGGTCACCAAGTCAGATTCATTACCGCACACACACATCCGCTTAGGGAAGGTTCTACTTTTCCGAAATTTTTAATGATATAGCCCTGTCTAAGCATAGTATTAGTGGCCACTAATACATTTCGCTTCTTACTAATTTGCTAAAACATTTGCTTCTTGAAAAATTCAGTAGTGACAGTTCTATAATGACAATATACCAAGAATAATAATTGCAATTGGGTTGGACATTTTTTTTTTTAGAATTTTTAATTCCTAAGACTCCTGCAACTAACCATGTCTAATGCAATTTTTTCTTCACGTAAATATGGGTTCTCGATCTTTTAAAATTACTCACAAAAAAAATTGTTAAGCATATCGATACTCCGATATTGGAATGTATGTGGATCTCAATCAGCAGTTCCTCATACGATAAAATAGACAACCAATTATTCCGCAGTCATACCGGCAAAGTGAAGAAAAGCATACTGATATTCAAAAAATAACGTTTTAGTTCGCTTTTTTTATAAAAGAATCGACTAAGTTGATTTTAAATTGAAACGTGTCCAGCACTGTTTTTAATGTCAGAAATACGTATTCGGAACTGGATACGAGTTTGTCGGGTATTTTTTTTTTGGGATTTTCGTGATTGTCGCAGCATTGTCACATTGTAACACTCTAGGCAATTTACGATAAATTCTTATAACTAATATAAAATCGTAAGGTAAAATTGAGAATTAAAGTAATCTGATAAACTTTATTATACTGATTGAAATATATGTCGGAGAAATATAATAATGCCTGTAATTTTTATTATTAAGCGTTGCATTAAAAACAGTCATTACATAACCTTTTTAAGGTTATCAAACTATTTGGACGACAGCAAAAATTCGCACAATTGTATATCGAATTAAATTATAATAAAATTCACTTATTTACAGATGCTGTCACAGTCAATTTTAACAGGTGTACGCGTCCTGCGCACTGAAGCCCGTCGCAACATTGCCATAGTCGCACCAGCGCTAAATAAGGCATCCGATCCCATTCAGCAGTTGTTTTTAGACAAAGTTAGGGAATATAAGCAAAAGAGCGCGTAAGTTGTCAGGTGTCAGTGCAATAGCAATATCTAAGGTCTGTAATTTAACGTATTGCAGTGGCGGAAAACTGGTAGATTCCAATCCAGATATCGAGCGCGAATTAAAAAATGAGCTGGAGCGCGTAGCCAAGCAGTATGGAAGTGATGGCAAGACCGATATGCTGAAATTCCCCGACTTCAAGTTCCCCGACGTCAAGATCGATCCCATTACACAAGGCGCCAACTGAACAGCAAAAATCAATTTTTTTGTTGTCATATAATAAATTGTTTGAAATAGAAGATGCTTCTATGATGAACCCCAGTCAAAAGAACTGTCAAAATAAAACATAAAAACTAGATTGGTGAGACAAAAATGACAGACGAGTTGTGATTATATTGATATGTGGGTAATTCTCTAGAGAAAATGTGTGTGGCACTAGTTAAAGTAAAAAAAAAAAACATACAAAAACATTTTTTTTTTATTTTGAATTAAGATGAAACACACATAGATCTTGATTAGCACTTTAATTAGAGCTAAGATTGATTTTAGAATTATTTTTCAGTTTTAAGATTAAGAATATAGAAAAACAAAAAATTAATTATAAGCTATAAGAACACCTTTATTTGAAATATTTCAGCTTGCGATTTTTTCACTGTAAATCAGATAAATCATCTAAATCAGATAAATTTCTGATTCACGGCTTGAGCACTTGAATAATACTCATACATACATGGCACAGTCAAGCTTTCGTCGTTAATTGTCGATAAAGCTCGAAATCAAGATCTACATGTGTGTCATAAATTATACGACACTCGGTCTCTCTATCTGTATAAATATTGACATTCGCTAGTTTCATTTCAACCGCTCCACCGAACACTTCGAAGATAGATTGATTTTCAAAAGCTCAGTCAATGCAATAAAATTATAGGAAGTGTGTAATTATCAATCATATTAACTATAGGGGTTTTAAATGCGATGTGCATAAGAGTGTTACTTTGCATTTTAATTGGGCGCTGCTGTTAAACTGTATAACAGGGAATTCAATTAAATATCGCAAGATAATGAATTAATGTTTAAGTACATACATACATACATACATGCATACAATTCTATGCATAAGTATGACTTTCCTTTAAAAATACATCGATTTCGTGGTTTGCATGCAAATTACGCTAATATTTTGTTTATCGGCTACATGCATATACATACATATAGTATATAAATACAACGAAAGATTTGAAAATGAATTACAAGACCGTAACAGAATTTACAGAAAATATTCACATATTTGACAACAATTATACAAAGTAATTCAATATAAACCAATGTTTTTTAACTTCAGCCAGCTTTACGTGTACCCTTAAATAAATACATCTAAATTGACGTTCTATTATTCTGAAAGATAATAATTTCAAAGGTCGTCAAAAAATCAACATACAATATACATAGCTCACACCAGAATGTATGTAACTACAATAATAATTAATGTTTGCTTAATCGCAATGGCCATCGTAATGACAACATGCGAAAATATTCCATTAAAGACAAAAAGGTAAAAATATATTTTCTGTTTCTTGAAATGTACCTCATTTATATTTTGATGGTTTTAGTCGAGACTATAAAAATTAGAATATGTATATAAAAACCTATAAACGAGTTATTTGCTTATTTTATTTTTGTTACAATTTAAGCGTTCTGATTTATTTATTTTATTTTTTTAAATAATTGTGATTTGCATTATTAAAGTTAGTCTATAACTCATTTTAATGTAAACATTTATAAAAACAGTGGAACTATATATGGGCATTTCCAAAATCGCGCACGGGACATTCGTACGCGTTCAAAGTAAAATCACGGTGAAAAGGAAACGTTTTTTTTTTTCACTGTAACGCTTAATGTATAATTTTTTATTTGTATTTAATTATTTAAGATTGATGTCTAGTATTTTTTCATTCAGAAGCTAATTGCAGAAGTCAAGTGATTCGCAATGTACATATGTAACGGAAGTGGTTTAAGAGGTCGATCCTATTCAAACATATATATTCTTGATCAGCGTCAACAGAGGCAATATTTTAATGCCATACTGTCTGTCCGTTTGTCCGTGCGTTGATGCCTCGTTTAACAAGATTCAGAGACTATAAGAGATAGAGCTATGTATTTTTTTTTTAATTCAATTTGAAGTATGTTCGCACGCACATCACGTTTGTTTCATTTTTTTCCACGCCACTACTTATTCCGCTACCCCGTAGAATCGATTATAACTATGTGTAATGTATGTAACAGCTAGAACCACGCATCTCCGATCATAAAGTTGATTCTATATTATCTATTGTCATCAACAGCCGAGATGATAGCCATGTCCGTCTGTCCGTATGAACACCTTGGACTCAGAGATTATAAGATATCAGATATAAATAAATTGTGGAAGTTATTTAAAGAAATACTTTTGTATGGGATAAAACCCCTACTTACTAGGGGTCTGAGTTGCTTTGGCCGACAATCTGGTATATTTGTGCCGTCTGTGGTATATTTTGAATGTGGTACTATATCGATATAACAAATATACCATTAGTGGTATATTTTTAGTAGTTTTGTAGTATTTTCGGTATATTTTGAAAATAATACCGAAATATTTTGATTTTATTCAAAATGGGTAGCGGGTATCTCACAGTCGAGCACACTCGACTGTAGCATTTTTACTTCTTTTTATGGAAAAATTGGTCTGACAACTGAAAAAAATGTAATTTATAATTTTAGTTACTTTTAAATGCATTTTGATGTTTATTTATTTTGCAAGGAAAACAGATGATATGTTTGCACCAATCCATTGGCAAACAAGTAAGAAAGTTACAGTCGAGTGTGCTTGACTGTGAGATACCGTGCAAAAGCAAAATATTCCGGTATTATTTTACAAATATACCAAAAATACTAAAAATATACCAAAGGGTTTGTTTGGTTTCTACCCTATGGGTTATGGGTAGCGGGTATAAAAATTGCAGTGTAGTATTCTTCTTTTTTGAAAGCGCTCCCTATTTCTGATGTTATGTTATTCGATTGATTTACTTAATAGTCGATGAAATCTTATTAAAAATTCTCAGTTATAGATTGATATGGGGCAGAAGATATTTTTAAAATAATTTTGATAGGGATATAGGGATATAGATATAGATATAGATATAGATATAGATATAGATATAGATATAGATATAGATATAGATATAGATATAGATATAGATATAGATATAGATATATACTTTCCTTGAAAGCTGCACTGCGTACCTTGCGGTTTTGCATGAATTAATTAGCCGCCAGCTCAAGTCCCATCAAAGCTTACAGTGTGCTTCAAATTAACTGCCAAGGGATATTAGGGATATCAGCACATTTTGAAAATTACTGATATCAACACCTAACCCCTTATAGGCAAGGGTGTCTGCGATCTCATTATGTTAATTGCATTACGATTGAAGCGTACACTCCAGGCCACTTCTGTAGCCTTGCTCCTGCTTACTAGGAGCTTGTTTTAGCCATCCTCGAACCATCAGTGAAGATGTTGAGAGCTTTTGGAGTAAAGAGACAACAGCACGGCTCCATGTATATCAAATTAGCAGATGCTTTTGCGGCAAGCAATTTTATCTAACAGACAGAAGAAGGCATCCCTGATCCCATAAAGTATACATACATGTTATTTCAGCGACAACAGCCAAGACGATTTAGCCTTGGGTTTATTTTAATACTTTTTAAAATAAGATACTGGTATCTCACAGTCGAGCATACTCGACAGTATCTTTCTTATTCAATTTTATATACCGCTACCCATAGGGTAGAAGGGTATTATAACTTTGTGCCGGCAGGAAATGTATGTAACAGGTAGAACGAGGCATCTCCGACCCTATAAAGTATATATATTCTTGATCAGCGTCAACAGCCGAGACGATATATGTCCGTCTGTCCGTCTGTCCGTCTGTGTGTCTGTCCGTCTGTCCGTATGAACACCTAGATCTCAGAGACTATAAGAGATAGAGCTATAATTTTTTTTTCGACAGCATTCGTGATGCACGCAGATCAGTTTGTTTCAAATTTTGGCCACGCCCACTTCCGCCCCCGTAAATCAAAAAAATCGAATAACAAGCGTAAATTTCAAGCTAGAGACGAATTTTTGGTATAGACAATAATTACTTTAGTAGTTATGCCTGAAAATTTAGTTGCGATCAGATAAAAATTGTGGAAGTTATTAAAGAAATACTTTTGTATGGGCAAAAACGCCTACTTACTAGGGCTCTTAGTTGCTTTGGCTGACAAGTGCCATCTATGGTATATTTTGAATGGTGTACTATATCGATATACCAAACATACCATTTAGTATATTTTTTAGTATTTTTTAGTATTTTCGGTATATTTTGAAAATGATACCGCAATATTTTGCCTTTATTAAAAAATGGGTAGCGGGTATCTCACAGTCGAGCATACTCGACAGTATCTTTCTTATTCAATTTTTTAATATTGCCTTTACTGTTTTGTCTTTTTGTATATAATCGGGTTCTTTTAAATATTGCAGTCTGTAGGTACATTCCCGTACTTCAATTGAATTATTATAATTATTATATGATTTGCACATTAAGGTGGATTAATTGGCGGAGCAAATTCGAATGTTGAAATGTTGCAGAAGAACTCTTACTCAGTCAGGAAAAGTAGTACTTACATATATTCCATTATATATATATATTTAACTAATCGGTATTGCTATTTATATTTTAGAATACGGCGTGACGATCAAAATATTACTTCAAGCATTAGCAAATTTTTGGAGGATGACATTGGATGGACGAATATCAATGCCGAAGTCGATGTGGTTACACCAATGGTTTTATTACATCTTCAGAAACTGGGTATAGAGCATTTAGAGCTCCCAGACATGAGGGAAAGCATTTCCATTGTAAGTTTATTTATATAATTTATAGTCCATACACTGATCATTGTTTTTAAGATGCCTTTTTTCATAAAGTATGAGGCTGGCCTGCATTTAAGTAATGGAATTGTCTATAATCTAGCAGGCATACAAAGGTATAACAATGCGTTTATGACATATGAGGGCAAGTCGTTTTTAACTCGATTTTATTTAAAGATTGATAAACTTCAGGTAAGTTATTACAATTTTTATTGTATTATTTAAAAATTAACTTCAGTCAGTTGGGATTTAAGCTCTCAGTACACAGCTTGAAATCGACACATCTTAAGTCCATTTAGTGCGACCGTAATTTTATCATTCCGTTTTCGTGTTAACAGCAGTGGTAAAGAGGGTATAAGCTTGTCCTATTCAAGTAGCGAGCTGGGTATTGCGTTGAGTTGCAGAAAAAATAACAATAATAGTAGCTGCAGTGACTCATGAATATAAAATAAGCAAGAAATTCACAATCAAATTTTCAAAGACCCTTTACGTTTCACTGTATATACACCTACATGATAGCAAAAATGTTAGTTCAAAGTTTTAGGAGCTTTCATACATATAAATGTGATTCTACGATCGGACAGACTGTCGCACATGGCTCAATTTGATAAACTGTACAGCTCCGTATAATTGATTCTTACCCAGCCTTGGTGTTTATAGAACCCTGTACACTTGGCTTTACCTTATTACTGGAAAGTTAATAATAAATTTTTCTTTGCAGTTTGAGTACAATTTACAACTAAAGTTAATGGCCATTGAAGGGTACGGAAAAGTGATAGGCTCATTAGACGACACAATCATTTATGCTGAGTTGGCTGTTAATGTTATCAATTCGAAGCTTCATCTTTATGATTTTCGAATAATAGAATTCAGGTTGTGTATATTAAAAATTTCAATTGAAAAAACTTTTATATGTATGTAATTTTTCTCAACGACAGTAATATACATGTTCAATTGAATCAAGCTAGATTGATACGGGACTTAACTGGACTGATTTTGAGCCCCATTACAAATCTTTTCAAAGATCGAATTACCACATCGATTGCTGATGGCCTGAAGGAACAAATGCAGGCAGTCATGGATGATTTTAATAACGAAGATCCTTTGGAACTAAGAAAATTTACTAAAAAATTATTGTCTGGTATTGCAGGCGATTCCGTAAAAAGTGGATAATAATAGTAATAAAATAATTTTCTTTAAACAATTTACTACATTCGTCTTAATTTGTTAAAAACCAATAATATGATATACTAGCTGTTACCTACAGAATCTAGTTCCTCATCATAAATCATAAATCATCATAAAATTAATTTTGCATCAGTCATCGCAGATCATCGATCCAGCTTGATAATAAAGTTTTTCCAGAATTTTCAAGAACCTATCGAATACTCTATGGTTCTGATTGATATAAACATGGGAACATAGGCCGTATAATTGTTAATGTGCGAAACAGGTAAACTCCAAATGTATTCCGTGAACTTCAAGCAATCCAAACGATTTAATTAGGGACATCACAAATGGTAAATGGTAAATCTTGGAAATATAGGTATTCTATTGTATGTTGCCTCAATGACTTGTGTCAAAAGATTTTTCGCAGCACGTTCTGTTTAGTTTTAGTTGTTAATTAGAGTGTATGTACGTATTGCTTAAAATACGAAGATCGTTTTCAACAACAGTTGGTCGAGGAATACTGGAAAAGTAAAAAATCCCTCGATAACATACATACATATTTTGGTCTTATGGCAATTGCTGTTCACCCGTAGCAGAAAGGCAGCTATTTCAGACGTTTTTAACGCAGCAATATTTCACGATTTTAACCTCGACAAAAGCTATGGTATTAAAATCTTTTTTTGCGGTTCTTCCGAAAGTATCTAATAAATGCACATTTAATTCATCAAATCAACTGTTCACAATTGCTGATTGAATTGTGCCGTCATTTGTAATGGCTTTGACAAACAAAAGACATGTTATCTCTATACTTAGCCCACAAATTTGTTGGATTCGAGGGAAAAATGTAAGTAATAGCTTTCATGGTTACTTTGGTGTAACCTGGAGCATCTGAAGCAAATTCAACTTAACTTGGGTTCCTTATTTACGAAGCTGAAACGATTTCGAAGAAACATTACATGTGTAATAGCGTGGCATGTCACCACACATCAAAATGTGACTGAGATGGAATTTGATAATGTTACTGGTCGTGCTGCTCTGTCTGCCGCGTGCAATTCATCGTACAACACGTTGACGATTACTAATATCCAAGTTGCATCGTTATTATTAACAGCGACCCATCTGGTACCGTGATATTTCATCATTTGCATTGGTTACACTGAAGACATCCATATCGCTATCTTTGTTAACTTACATACATATGTACTTTATCGATTTGACAGTGTTACTGTATTCCACGTTGACGACAGTCTCAAAAGCTTTGGACAATATTTTCGAGTATGGCACAATTCAATGATTGTCTACATCAACATTTTGTCCTACCTTCACCTACCGATCACCTATTGTCCACGGCTGATCTCCGACAATACCATGGGTATGCATAATTTCCCGTTATGGTTTCTACAAGCAGTTCTCTTGGGTATCGCTTGGAAATGTAGTTCCGCAAGGTCCATGTATCGTGTGTTTGATAACTACTGCATGCATATTTCATCTGGATTTTCAAATTATGGAATCAATCTCATGTGGACTTATTTTATCCACCACTAAATGCGAGCATGTGGCAACACATGCTTTTTCCATTCTACAGAGTACATCTCAATGCTTTGGTGTTGCTTGAATGACGAGTATATCAAAACTGAATTAAAATTGCTTAAGCTAAATGAAGAGTGATGCTACAAAACAATGCTATCCGATTACAGCGCAGTGAGAGTGACAAGATATTTTTAATCGTCAGTATTTTGTTTGCAAGAGTTAGTTAACTACTCTCAAGCTTAAGGCCGCCCTCGGCCGACTCTATTTTAGCGACCACCTCTCCTTACTGTTTCGCAGACTTCTTTACCATGATGATCCGTCAACAGGCCAATCCAACACAGATGAGAGTGCAGCAGATCGCCACAGCGATGAATGTCACAAGCATTGCGCGGTTGATTCCGGCTTTTTCGTAAAACTCTGGATCCCCAAGTTGCGTTCATTCAGTTGGAGAGTTGGCAATTCCAGGGACTTTATCTTGAACGTTGTTGTGGTCGACGAATAGAGTTCCGTTGATTATAGCGCGATCGCTCATGGTGATGAATCGATCGCTGTTCACCTGCACTTTTGCAGATCTGTCGTTGATGATTTTGATGCCGTCGTCCATCATGGGGAATGCATTAAGTTAGCTTGGTTGGCTTTAGCAATGTGCAGTGCCTCGCGCGTGGTGTTAGTCGACAAAATGTGCCTCCAGGTGAGACGCTGCAACTCTTGACTGCGTGCGTTTTTCCATTGCGTAGTATAGACGGAAAAGATGGTAATTTTCTAGCAAGCATAATGAATTATTAGGAATTTAATTATGAATTGTAAAGTGCTAACAGATTAGAGGTCTTTAACGAACGAGACTCACATAGAATCCCCTATGGAGTGTTGCATGATCTGCGTCATCCAAAATATTCCGGCTAACAATGTTAATCTTTGGTTAATTTGCTCCTGGATTGTGGTGTTTATTTCAATTTGTTTGAATTAACTAACTGCATTTCAGTAAACCTAATCTTCTCCAAATCACCGGCATCGGGTGTTCACCTAAGGCTTTTTATACATCCTGGAGATGAGCTGTATCAAGCTCAAGAGCTTCTTCATGTGCGACTACAGAAACATATCAATAGAATTCACTAAATTGACTGTTTCCTCCACTACACGTTTGTACTCCGAAAGGTTTGCTGAATGCTTGACGTAGGGGCATTCTTCCCAACACTAGGATTCTACCATCCACAATGGAGATGTACTTATTGTGCGAATAGTTGGTAATGTAATTTTTTTTCGGCTATTAATATTATATTTTAATATTATTTTTTTTTTTTAATTGCAAAGGGGCAACCCACCACCAAAAATATACTTAAAATAAGTAATGCCTAGTGGCTAAAAAAATAAAGGAAAAAATGAGTACCATCTTATAGTAGCTTGCCTAGGGGGTCGCCTTGAAGGTGTTACTTTAGATTGTCTTTGTGAACCATTCTCACTCTTCACACAAAGGCCGAACCTTCGGTTGGATTTAACTAAAACTTTTCACCAACTGCGAACAGTCTGTTTTGCCGCGACGCATTCTCCCTGGCTCTGACCGCATCTTGAGCATTTCTGATTCTGCCTTCTATAACCTCCGGTGGCTCATCCGTGCGCGCCTGATCGACGTGAATTGGTCTCCTGTTGATAACGGAGTGAATTGACTTGTTGTACTCAGCTTCTGCTAGCAAAATAATTTCTATCGTGTCACTCTTGTGTTTTTTTTTTTTTTTTTTTTAACAATTTTAATACATCTGGCGAGGTCTAGCAAAGTGCTATGAAAACGCTCCACCTATCCATTGAAGACACTGTGTAGGGGAGGGTCACTTGTAATGCTAACTCCAAAACAACAAAAATTTTGCAATTCGGGTAATATTTTTTTCACATTCTCTTGAACTAATCTATGGGCTAAGGCCACAGAACATAATAGTTCTGTGACAAGTATTTTCTTTCTTTGCCCAACCCCGAATATGTCAACTTCGGGAGTTTGGCAATGCTAAAACGTTGCAGCTTTGGACCATCTCATCCAGTATCATTGCAAGCGTGTGTAAATCACAATGGAAGGCGTTAACACAGTTGGGTATTTGCAAGCTCGTCTAGCAAGAATATTTTACATGTTAAGCTCATTGAGTGTCGTCTTTTGTTCCCAAATAAAACAAAAGAGCGTTTTAATGGAAACGGACCTCCTTCAGCACTATATGATTTTGAAACAATTTAGCGGCTTGTCTGTTGTTTTGATGGTGTGAGTGGGACATCTTACTGTAAATTGTTGCAGCCAAGAGTCGATCTCCTGTTGTTCTACAGTGTTAAGCTGTTGCCTGGACAGGGCGTCCGCAACAAGGTTCTCTTTGCCAAACTTGTGAAGAAATTGCATTCGGATTTGATTCCGATACCGCAAATGCTAGAGGTTGATGGTTGGTAAAGAAGTAGATGTCTTGTCCTGTCTTGGAAATTTGGAAAATGCTCAAATGGTAACCAAAAGCTCTCTTTCATTCGTAGCATAATTGACTTTTCTGTCCATCAATGTTCTTTAAATTATTGTAATTGGACGCCCCTCTTGAGACAGCACCGCGCCAATACCGTACGCTGAAGCATCGGTCGTTAGATCGAATGGCTTCTTGTAGTCAGCATGTAAACTGTACTGCTATATTCCGTGACCTATACTTACTGACATTGAAAATGTCCGAGATAGGTCTTGCTATTGCCGCGAAGTCTTTGATAAAACATCTGTAATAGCTTGGAAGACCCAAGAATGGAATGACCTAGAATACAGTCTTCGGCTCCGGAAAGTCTTTTATCTTCTACCTTCCCAGGGTCTGTCATTAAACCATTGCAGATGATAACCAACCCAAGAAAGGTCCCGCTCTTCTTAAAAAAACGTGATTTTTCTACTGATACCCTCTATTAGGCTTTTCTAGCGTCGAGAAAAATCGGGCTGTGCCCAAGTTCCCCAATATCATTGAGATATCTGGCATGACGTACTTGTCGGATGAAGTTCTTTCGATTAACTTGCGAAACTCCATGACTAATCGCATGTTCCGAGTACCATCCTCATCAGTACCTTTCTTTCCACCACCCATATGAAGTTGTTATCAGAAGAGATTCTGGTGATTTTTGAGCAGATTTTGGTTTTCTTTATTTACAAAGCAAAGTGCTGCCCCTGCCTTTGTTAGCAAGTCAAGGCCTATTATTTTATCAAATGTGGATAGTTCCGATAGAATGAAAAATGTTGCCTTAATGCCGAACAGTGAGACAAAACATTTCTATGTAATTCTGGTTGTGCCATAGATTGTGAAGGGATGCTCTACTGAGCGGACGCCTCGAAACTCTTCATGCGTTCGGATAAAATTCTTAGGTGCGCCCGTATCTATAAAAAAAATTTCATGTCAGTCACCGCTACACTTCGTCTGATGACAGGAATCAGAGACATAGCTGCTGTTCGCATCGTCATAGACCTGCGCCTCTGCACTGGAGGCAGCATTGCCACTTTACTAGTCAGTCTATTTGTTGGTTTTGGTGTGTCTACTATAGAGCGGATTTTGTATTTCAGGTTGTTGAGACTGTTTCTCCTGCTGTCGACTATGGGCTTTACAAAATACATATATCCAGAGCAAGAGTAGGCGTCGAAAGCAAGTCTTCGGAAAAACTCGCAATACATCATTGCTGAATTTTTCACAGAGGATCTTTGCTCGGGCGGGTTCATTTGACATACTATATTGACCTTATTGGTCAAAAGTGTAAGTTTTTTCCCTACTTCGTTATAATACTGAGGCAGAAGCAGCCCCCTTGTCTCAGAGTGCCTAACTCTTGCTCAATATGATGGATTGGCCGTTTGTCATTGTAAGTGAAGCCAAGGCTATTGATTATCGCATCAAAGTTTACCACTGAAAGAAGATAACAAAGAATCCGCAATGCAACGTATCTTGCTTCTAACGATAATGACTGCTTGGTAATGCCGTGAACTGCCATTATATATCATATTTTTATGCGGTAACCATTACCTGTCTCCAAGAGACGTATGATTCTTGTGCCCAATTAAATTCAAGCAAGCACTGACGTCATCCAAAGGCTCGTCACAACGGATATCGTTTACAATGTCTATTGCTGTGTATGCCTGCACTATTGGAGGTGTAACGTGCGCTGCCGCAATTTGTTCGAACAACTTATTAATTCCCTGTGTCAAGGCATTCTGTTCCCGCTGGTTTATCGCGGCCTTTTCAGCTAAAGCATTGACAATTGCTGCCTCTATAACAACTCTGAGTTGATCCTGATCCATTACAAGAGCATGTCTATTTTTGATAACTCTATTTCGGAGAGTATGAGTCTAACTCTGAATCACTAGAATTTCTGTCTTCCCATATGTACGCGAATTTTTAATGTATTATTATTATAAGCGGTGCGTCTTATTATTTGGCCCTTTTCTTGAACCCCATGCTAACTGAGCAAAGCCCGGAGAAGCCAGCGTGTACGCCACGCTAATAAACCTTCCACCAGCACCAGACTAGACCAGAATACATCCTTAGTGATTCGTTACACGTGTGGGTAGTATTTTAATATTAAAGGGGCGCCAATTAATTGTTTTTAGTTTTAATCAATGAAATCTAAACTTCGCTTTTCAAGTTTATTGAAACAATGTCGTTTGTTGTATTTAAACAATCTTTATTGTTAAATAAAGTGTTATTATGCGAATCGATAATCAATGATTGGTATACAAAGATATGGTTCATTAACGACAGAAGACCGAAGTAAAGCCTGTGTTGTATGAATGAGAAGTATATCAGAACTGAATTAAAATTGCTTAAGCTAAATGAAGAGTAACAATATTGGGGATCATGCTATTATATGAACAATAAGACGTAGTCAGCAAACCGACCAAGCATATTTATGCTATAACAATGCTATCCGACTACAGCCCCCAGAGGTCACAGTGAGAATGCTGATAAATCATTTGTAAACTGTCAGAATTTTGTTTCCAAGACTTAGTTAACTTGTACATTCTAAAATAGACATCTGGTGAAAGTGGGCATGAAATATGTATAGTGGCAAATGCTCTTAACTAAAGAGTGTAAGGGATGTTGGCCAAGAACGGACTAAAATCATTTCCAATCTCATAAACTAAAGAGGGTAAAGGATCTGCTGGTGCTTTCTAAGCATACATACTAAAGTGCGATTAGCACGATCACATATTTGATCGACCGCGACCAAAGTCGGGTCGCCTTCTCGGTATCGCAAATTGTAATTAATCACTGTAGGAAATTTCTTGCTTCCTTAGCACCACTTACTGACACCAAATGCAATGCAATGCAATAAAATTCTATTTTAATGTACATTTAATTTAGAACACTTTTCTTTGGAAAAAGAAATGACTATATTTAGGATTCTTGCGGCAATTATTCGTACCTTTTAAGCATTCCATAGACATCCAGGAACATTACAAAGCTAAGTTAAGATAAATAGGTTTAGAGTTTTTAATACATATTTATACTAATATCTATATCTTTTATATATGTATATGTATATGTTTATACAGATACATTTTTTATATAATAATCAAATCTTAAATATACTATGCTCCACTCCTTGAAGAATATTAAACGCTGTTTAGACTGAACTGCATCATTGAAATTTCCGTTAAGTATAACCAGTGCAATGTGCAAGAGAGGGACAGCTAATGGAGCCGCCTCATTCATCATGCGGCCCAAAAAATTAAAGTAAACAAACAGAGTATAAAGAAAATCGAAAAGGAGATCAATTTGACCACTTTGTACTGGAATATAATCGATGCAGAGCGAGTTACTTATTATAATATAAAACAGAAGAGTGAATTGATGAATAAGAAATAAAATATATATATATACATACATATATGTATCTATACTTTTCGAATGCCCTTCGTGTCGCATTATTTATTGAATTGCTTATTTTCAGTCGATTTGTTTCTATGGCTATTGTTATTCTTCTTCTTACTGTCTGAGTTTCTTTACTTTTTGACCCCTAAGCAGACACTTGATCTAAATAGAGTCTGAATTATCGGTAATATATTAAAACAAAAAGTATATTTGGCCTCACGATATATTATAACATTTTACCATAATGAAATTCAGCCCTCTCCCTATGCTGCTTATGGTACAAATTTTTATGTACTATATGTGGTAGTGGTTTTCCATATGAGGTGCGAAATCATTCTTTAGGCCTGTGTATCGATAGAAACCTAGACAACGATAATCAATAAGCTCAAATGAACAGATTATCGATGATTTTTGGTTCATTTGAACTGAACGAGAGAGAATTTTCAATCCGTAAAGAGAAAGTAGTCGTTGACTGAGATACATAAGACGAGTGACGCTAATATTTAATTGAGGCCAAGTGCCTGTTAGAATGATGCGATTCTATAATGCAAGTGCTTCGTAAGCACTGAAAACACTGCTTATACCAAAATCGCAAAACTCAAACAGCAGGTTAAGTAACATAAAAAACAACCAGGAAGAAGAATATCAAAAGGAATACAATCCAGCCAAATTGAGCAATCTAATAAATTGTGCGACCCTTAGGGCATCCAAAAAATATTAGTTTAAATAAATTTTGTTTGTTATTCTAAATAATTGACTATACTTATTTACACTATGCATCATATTACGATACTCGCTCTGCAACGATCATATTCCTGTACATAGTGCTCAGATTGATTTAATCGATAAACTAAACAGATAGCCGAATTCGGCGACCTTTTCAGAATTATTGTGCATCATTAAAAATGCAGCTTAATCAGTCGTCCCTCTCCGTTTATAGAATGATTCGGCGGAAGGTTCTATGTAACGGAAATTTTCAATAATGCAGTCCAGTCTAAACAGAATAATATATTCATACCGACCACAAAACGACGTTTCGTTTACTTGGATTTAAAACATTCGATAACATAGTTGATATCTTTGAACAAAAACCTAAACTCATCATCATATAATTTCTTTCAAACTTTAAATTTATATATTGAATATTTGTTGGCTACGAATAACCGATTGCTTTTTTTTATTTGCTTGAAAAAAGGTAAACTATCCTAGAATATTGTAAAATAAAGTTAGGCGGAAATACATTTTTGTTGACTCTCATTTCGAACTTAGTTAGGAGAGCATAACATGTGATGTAATGGCATATCAAAACTTAAAACGCTTTTTTCTCGAAACACGGTTTTAAAATTGGCACCCACCATAACTCGAAAAATGTTCAACATTTTCGATTAAAATATCGACTATATGTTTAGAACCCGGATACGTAGAGATTGTCGTATACATATGTATTTTTAGTTGCTAGCCAAAGGCCAAAGCAGCCAGCACTAGTAAATCTACGCTGGGTTATAAATTGATTTATAATCTACGCCTTATAATAGATTAATAGTTGGCCAAAAATTGCCCTCGTTTGTTCACCTTTTTATTAAAACATTCGTCTAAAGTCTACAACATTCTCTAGCTCTATTGATCTGAATCTGTAAATCAAGATAAATCTTCCCGGCTGTTGATGCTTCTCAAGATAATGTACATATATACGTACATATGTATGTAGTACATATATACGTACATATGTATGTAGTACATACATACATACTATGTATGTAGTACATACATACATACTATGTATGTAGTACATACATACATACTATGTACATATATTTATACTTATGTAGACATGTATGTATGTATATTTGTAATTTCCTGCTAAGAGAAATCTCTTGTAGGGAAATCTACAATCAACAAATATGTATGTACATATATCGATTTTAGCATTATTTTTTTGCATAAACATCCTTATGAACAAAAAAATATAAAATATACATACAATATGTAAGTTACATACTCCTAACAGCCACTTTATGTTCTTTGAAATAGTGAAATTCACATGTATGCATATAAATATTAATAATAAATACATACATATGTATGAGTCTGTACATATACGCACTCACATATGATTTCTTTAGAATACCTCATGTATTATTTGGTAAGTGACTTTAGTCAACAATTCGTGCTGGGTCTAAACAGTCGTGCATGTTTCTTTATATCGTTCATTCATATGTCGATTCGAGTGATTACGTCTTAAATGTATATGTATGTACATACATAGACATAAATATAAAGATGTTTATATACATGCATTAGTGTGAGACGCTATATACATTTTTATACGTACAATGCATAACATATAAAAATAGACGTCAGTTTCAAAACAAATTGAATCAATGGCTTTAGTACATGAAAAACCACATTTTCCATTAAATGGGATTGTAGTGCTGGAAGCTGCTGAGGGCAATGGCCATGCGGATGCAGATCAAGAAAATATTCCCTACCATGCACGTGAGAATGCACTACCTTTTAGCTATGGAAGCGTTCCCTTGGGATTCGATACCAATGAATTAAATCATGTAGTCGATATTGTAGAAGATAACGATATCCTAGAAGCATCTCCAAGGAGTCATTTGATAACCAAAAGACGTCAACGTCCCAGTATAGCTACATCGTGTCCATTGCTGCGAAAGACGCCTACCCGAGAGGAGTTCGAAGAGATGCTTCTGGAGCGAAAGATGCAAAACGTGGAGAATAAAAAAGATCTAAACAAAATGATATTTGTGAATGAAAAAGCTTTGTATGATCCAAAAGAAAATCAGGTTCAATTATTCGATCCAGCAGATTCAGTAATATCTACCAATGGTAGTAATTTAAACCTACAATTGATTGAAAGAAAAATTTCAGAGGCACCAACTGCTCAGAGATCGAACGGATTTGAACGCTGCGTGAGCCCATATCCATTACCCTTACAAGATATGAGCATTCTTGATGAGACCATTAATACCAAAGAGGTTGAGCCGCATTTAGTGAAATTTGCCAAAGACTCATCTGAATTTTGGTACAAGCCCAATATTTCTAGAGAAGAAGCTGTGGATTTATTACGCAACGTGACACCTGGAACATTTCTTATTCGTAATTCAACAACATACCCAAATGCATTTGGTCTTGTGCTACGTGTCGCCAAGCCTCCTCCGGGTGTGGTTACTGGACCTGGATATGGGGATGAACTGGTTCGACATTTCCTATTAGAGCCAACAACGAGGGGAGTTCATCTAATGGGGTGCAGGACTGAACCAATATTTTCATCTCTATCCGCTTTCGTGTATGAACACTCTGTTAAACAAATGTCTCTACCTTGTTCGCTTGTAATCCCCGATCAGGATATTTTGCCAACTAATAATCAAGAAATTATATTTAAGCACAAACAGCTTATGACGCAAGGTGCTGCTAGCAATGTACTCTACTTGTATCAGAGTGAAATGGAGTCGCTTACTGGGGATGATGCAGTTAAAAAATCTGTCTTTCAGATGCTTTCTGAGTTAAAACGACCAATTCCTTTAGAAGTGCATTTCAAGATATCTGCCGAGGGAATTACCTTAACAGATAATTCTCGCAAGGAATTTTTTCGTCGACATTATCCCGCGAAAAACATATCACACTTTGGTATGGATCCCAATAATCATCTGTGGAGTGTTACTGCATTCGACGAGGGATTGCCGCGCTCGGTTCATAAATCAATATTTGCCTTTATAGCTAGACCGTTGACGGGTACCAAAGACAACCAGTGTCATATCTTTTGTGATTTGACTTTACGGCAGCCAGCTTCAGCCATTGTTTCATTTGCTCACAAAGTTTTGAGCCTTCCTAGTTTCAACAGCAAAATGTTGTAATTATTTATGATCAACGTTTGGAATGTTTAATAATTCTTGAAAACGAATCGATCTGCATGTATTGTCCAATCTGGCCAAACAACTTCTTTTGATTTACCTTTGCGTAGATATTGTAATTCTAGCGTGAATCGAAAAACTGATACAGTAAAGATTTCTATTCAATATAAATAAGTACAATATAAATAACATTTTATCATATCGTTGTCAATAACTTAGCCGTTTATTAACTAATTGGTTAAATATTTATATATATTTTGTCATCACATAATCAAATTATATAAAAGCAACTCTACAAAATAAAAGTCTTTTTGCTTACTTATCACTAAATTCTAATTAATAAAGTTAAGCTCATGTCAGAGTGCGCGCTAGAAGAGATGCGATAATACTGGGAGAAAACGAGTGATAAACCAATGCACATACATATTTTCATATGCTATCGCTCGAAAGATGTCAAAGTGAGAAGCGATGCGATCAAAGTTTGCCATTTTCTCGTTTTTCTGATCGCGCGCACCTTGACATCGGCCTTAAGTGCAGATTCATACCATAGACGTACAATAATGATATCGATTCGCTGTATACAATAATTACTGTTTTTTACTAACTACAAATAAAAAAATGCACAGGAATACTAATAGGTAAAAGAGGTAAACATTTCTAAAAGAAGTATTTAAATGTTTGTGTTTTCTTTAACACGTGTGACCGTGACCCGTTTTGTGCGAGGTGGTGGAATTGGTGTAATGGAAATTTGTAAGTTTGACAAGTGATCCACCCTGCTGTTATCTTTAGATTTTCCAATATCATCGATTGATAATATAGTATTAAAGGCATTGGTAGGGCTTTGAATAACTCTAGACGAATTAACTTCATCTTTCTTGCATAACTTTCTTAATAAGAATTGCTTCCATTCTGCAACCCTATGTGGATAATTTTTATAGACAACCCATATTAAAATGCCAATAAAAAGTAATATTAGTGCAAGGCACGTAATGAAGATTTCCGGGCCAACACTAAGATTGTTAGCATCAACTTGATCTTTCTTGGGACTTTGATGATGTGTAGTAATCCGAGTGGTGGGTCGAGCAGGACGAATTGGAAGACGTGCATCTGTAGTTATTGCTATATCTGAACATGATCGAAACTCTTCTTGGGGACCGCAACCAACTGCTCCATTGCCATCGTCACAAATGCCCCAATTATTTCCGGCTATATAACGCCATTGCAAAACACATTGATTGCATAAGATTTCTAAAATTAAGAAGATACATTTACACATTTAAATGGCATAAATGATGAACGTAGTAAGTATTAATAGATAAAAATACCAGGCAATTGAGCTTTAATTTCATAAATGCGACTGCCATTACGAGGATAGAATCGAGTATCTAAGTCTGTTGTACTCCGCACTAAAGGTGAGCCGCTAATTATCTCTAGCAAATTTTCATCAAGACATGACTGCTTAGCGCTTGGCTTTGGACACAACCTAAACTCGAAGTATCTACAAAGAATAATTCATAAATTTAAAATTTTTTTTGAATCTGAAAAATTGTTATGATTACTTACCCCATGTGACTAGCCGTCAATTCCACGCGAATTGCTATTTCTGAGCTTGGAAAATAGCTTCGAACAATAACACCCTGCCCCCATTGACCTCCATTTTCATGGGGTCGTGGCTCAGATAAGTCCCATGCATCTCCACACTCTCCGCATTTCCCACCATTTCGCTTCCACTGACGGGTGAAGCCTCCGCAGTATAATTCATGATCATTATAATCTGGTGGTGTTTGAAACCCATACCGCCAAGCCGACGCTCGACTTGGAGGTTCTATAAGTCTTCCATGAGCATCCACGAGACAATTATAGCTTAAGAAAACAATATGGAATAAGAGAAAACATAGGTGTGTCTTCGACCTGATGTGGTCAATGCTGCGAGAAGGGACTCGAACGATCATCCCTACAACTATAAAAAATAAAAATATACAGTATAATTACGAAATAATTAAATCCTTCTATATGTGTATATTTTTAAAAGTTGATTCACTCATTTCAGAACAAATGAAAACAAAAATTCAACAAAACTGGTTCAACACACAAACATTAAAAACGTATAATGTATTTCCGCAAATGGAAGAACCCGTCTGTCTGCTAAACAAAAAGCCTTTTTTCTGGTATTGAAAGAGGATATACATACATACATGTGTACCTATTAAAAGATGGTATTACTGATACAAAAACAAAAGAAAAAAATAAATTATTAAAATTTACTTTTGCTTTCATTGTTCACTTTCACCTAAGCTACTATGTATACATACATACATATGTAGATTTACTTATGCATATGTATATACATGCATACATTGCATCTACTTATGTCTTACGATTTATGTTTTTTTATGCAAATATGACTAATATTATAATAATATTTAATCCTCCAATTTTAAAGTAAATACATAAATGAACACGAATACCTAACATACACATATATTTTATAAAATAAAAGAGCATATTAAGCAGTTATATTTGTATGCATACATAAATTTATACATACATACATACATAAAAAACCCCAAAAGAGATACTCACTCGATTTTAACAGCCAATTGGAATAAACACCTCGATAGAGCTGTAAAATCTCCCAATTCTTGAAGATGCTTTTGCTAGTATTTCATAAATTGGGATATCAAAATGTTTGGTAGGCACCACCAGCCGCTTAATACAAAGTAGATCAGTTCAACAAATTTGACTTTCACTACCCAGATCTTAATTAACTGGAGTTATCACATTTCACAAAATTCATTTTTCGTCTTCAGACCTCGAAGCACAAACCAATACTAAGCAAGTTGGGAGTCAAGCGTATGAGTTTCAAATAATTTTTGGCTCTTGGAGCTGTTGAACTGGTTTGGAGAAATTTTTATAACTGCTGAAGAGCATTGTGACGCTCGGCTGAATGAGTGAGCTAGAAAGTTGTACATACGTACATATACATATGTACATACATACGAAACTATCTTCACATGCACTCAGAGTGTGTGCATCATATTGAGAGTGGTCATGGTTGCAAGCCCAAGGAAGGAACGAAAAGTTAAATAATCATCTACTTTGCGCTTCCAAAAGAGCTGGGCTTAGGTAACTTTTAATATGGCCGACATAACATTTCCTATTTTAGTCATACATATTATTTGGCAATTAAAAAAAAAAGTTTTATTTTTATTAGAAATATTGTGCCTTGATAAAAATAAGTTAAGACAGTTGCCAAGTAATAGTCAAACACATATAATAAAAACAGAAGAGAACATAGTAATTGAATAAACCGAATGGAACAGAATACAGTCGCAGACTTGGGATTAAACCCTTAGCACATTTTGTATACCCGCTTCCCATAGGTAGCCTCCAGTATGTAACAGGCAGAAGGAGTCATATCCAATCTCATAAAGTGTATACATATGTATGTATGTATCTCTTCATCAGCGTTAACAGCCGAGAAGATTTAGCCATCTCCGTCCGCCGGATTATCCGTCCGGCCGAATGAAATACTGGATCTCAGAATATATAGGAGATGGAGTTATAATTATACCCACTACCCATAGGGTAGAAGGGTATTATAACTTTGTGTTACCTGTATGTAACAGGTAGAAGGAGGCATCTCCGACCCTATAAAGTATATATATTCTTGATCAGGATCAAATAGCCGAGATGATCTAGACATGTCCATATGAACACCTAGATTTTAGAGACTATAAGAGATAGAGCCCACTTCCGCCCCCGCAAATCAAAAAAATCGAGTAACAAGCATAATTTTAAAGCTAGAGCTGGTATATACAATAGCAACTATAGTATTTATGATTCCTGGAATTTGGTTGCGATCAGATAAAAATTGTCGAAGTTATTAAAGAAATACTTTTGTATGGCAAACACGCCTACTTAGTAGGGGTCTGAGTCTTTGGCCGACAATCTGGTATATTGTGCCGTCTATGGTATATTTTGAATGTGGTACTATTTCGATATAACAAATATGGCGTTTGGTATATTTTTTAGTATTTTGTAGTATTTTCTGTATACATATTTTGAAAATAATACCAGAATATTTTGCTTTTGAGTAGCGGGTATCTCACAGTCGAGCACACAAAAATCTTAGGTAACACTCGCATCTAGAAGTTATATTGTGGAGATCTATGAACAATATTCATCGAATTTTCTGCAGAGATTGAGGAAAATCCTGCAAAACCCCCAGTCATTAATTTTTTTGGTTTTGAAAATGTATAAATCATGTTTGTTATTAGTTATTATTAGCTAAATATTAAAAACCGCATTGTTGACTTTTTTTTAAGAAAATAAAAATTGATTTATATCGTCCAAATCAGAAATAATTATAATATGGTATTTAAAAATAAAGGTAATATCAATGGTATGTTTCTAGTATATACAATAATAATTCGAGTCTTTAAGATTGCTGAAAATGTGGTTGTTATTCACGAAATAATGATTTACAGCAAAAACGGTTGCAGCTGTCGAATCTTTAATGCTTTGGTATATATTTGTACTCTATTATATATTTAGAATGTGGTAGAATACTGATAATTAAATCTAGTAGTTATACAGCAGTATATTTATTTGGTAAATTTTAACGATAATACCGCTATCGCATTGTTTTGGTTTTATTCAAATTGAGAAGCGGGTATTTCACTGCCGAGCAAAGTAGGCTGTAGCTTTCTTGCTATATCAACATTCTATGCCCTCAAGTATCCTTCTTACTTATTTCTATGTACTTAATATATGTACATATGTACACAGTATGCACTCAAGTGGTCTAAACGACATAATTGTGATGATTGTGGTAAAATCGTTTTCTATATCAAGCGAAAGTATCTTTTTCATTATTAAAATATGTCTACCAAACAGCCTATGAACAAGAAGGAAACAAAATGAATCGAAGTAAAAGTATATATCAATTTTATTTATTATTCATCAATTGACTCTACTTATTTCCGTTTTACATTATAATAAGCAACTCGCTCTGCAACGATCGTGTTTTTATACAAAGTGGCCTATTTGATTGTCTTGGCTAATTTCTTTAAATATTTTCTTATGTCTATTTCCTTTAATTTTTACGACTTTGACTTTTTTTTAAGAATTGCCCAACAATTTTAAATAATTTTAAGGCGCCAAAATTTGCAAATGAAATACTAACTGATTATCGATATTGCTCTATGTCGATAAATATACCAAAATATTAGCCAAAATACGGCTACATTTTCTGAATCATTGCCAAATGATCAATGATGCAGCTCGAATACCGGTCCCTCTCGTACTCACAGCCGCTTATGGAATGATGCGGCGGAAGGTTCCAGTGTAAACAGCTATAAAGTTGGCACGGAAATGGTAGAAACAAAAATATATGGCCACGATTGCACTATCGACACTATTGACATTTTTTTTATTTTATATAGTAGGTTGTCCATCTTTTCGCTTATGGAACTGCTCCTCATACATTCCATAGGAGTATCGATACGTCTAACATATTTTTTTGTGCTGGGAACTGCGGAACTAAACAATTCTGAAACTTATGAGAATTGTGAATAATAATTAAATTTGTAATTATTATATTAAATGTGAAACAATTTATTCTTATAATTTATTTTAATTTTAATGTTAATGGTGAAAGAAAGGTGTAAACACAAATATACAGAAAGTAACTATCGGTAAAGTCTGAAAACATCAACTCTAACTTAAATAGATAACAATCGATACTCTCGATAGCACGAACTCTGCATTTAGCAGAGAACTTTTATTTACAATTCATAGTAGTTGAAAGTAAGGTGATTAGTGATGGCGGACAGACTAACCCAATTGCAAGATACTGTAAACCAAGTATGTAATACATTTAAAACAATAAGTGTTTGTAAAACGTGCTGTTTTTTAATTTAGCAAGCTGAGCACTTTTGCAATGCTATTGGTGTCATTCAACAAACTTCGTACCCGAGCAAATTTGCAAATTTTGATAGAACAGGCTCCCAGACGCCAATTCAAAACTCACCACAGGAGGATTACGCGCAACTTTTTGCTCAACTGATTGCGCGTTGTGCTAAGGACATTGATACGCTAATTGAGTCTTTACCTAATGAAGACAGTTCAATCGAACTGCAAAACTCAAGTCTTAAACGGCTAGAAATTGAAAACCAAGAAACGGCTGAACAACTTGAGCATGTCGTTTCAAAGGGAGAACTTTTGCTTGAAAAAATCCAGAGTGCCTTGGGAGACATTGCGCAGGCCCAATTAGATATGCAAATTACATTGAAGCCTAGTTCGCAATAAACATTTGATATATATTTTAATTGTCTAATTAAATTCTTAATTGTTTTAAAACATGTAAGACATTAACACAAAACATTCAAAATATAACTTTAATGGGTTGTCATTCTCATCATCAAATGTAATTTTTCTCAAAAAATATAAAATCCCTAAAACATCAAGACTGAGTGAATACGATTCAATATATAGTATAATGTGCTAGTCTTATATGCGACACTAACGTTTGGTACCCATGCGTGCAGCTGCAAATCTGGGATAACTAGTAAATGTAGTGTCGCAAATGAATCTCCGTAACTTGCAGCTAAAAAATAATATAAGAATATTGATTTTTCATAGTAATAATGTACAGAATTTTGTTTATTTAACTTAACAATATACAGATTATGGGCATTTTATGGTAAATTATAAATTACAATAAATATTTGGAAAGGTCCGAAAAACTTATTATATTGTGAACGAAGCATTACAAATAAAAGTGATACACTATTTCGACGAAGTGAATCGTTTAGTTCTTGTGGTAGTGAATTAGATACACATATTTTCATTTAGTTTTTAAAAAATAAAAAATTGTATTATATGTAATGGTACATATTTAATAATAATATCGCAACCAACAAAATGATTAATATACTCTGTAATTAGTCTTAGTTAAGTGTACCCCTACACCCTTGAGCACCACATAAACAAGGGATTTTTTCCTCCTCCAATGGAAATTTGTAGTCATACGTAATTTCTTCATTGATTCCAATGGGTTGCTTTGAATATATAACTATTTTTTTTTCAGACTCTATAGTAATGACTTTAGCGTAACAGTTTGGCTGAAATCCAAAACAAAAAAAAATGTTGGTAATTAAATTATTTTTGATTTGATGAGTATGCCGGATACTTACATTGCAGCTGTGATTTATAAATCTTGCTAAATTTCCGCATTTTGTGGCATCGATAATAGTTTCCATATCAATTCGGAATAAATATGAACTGCCAATGCCAATCGCTTCGTATTTGGTCTCTCTAAGATCAGCAACAACTGGACGAATCATTTGACCTACGTATTCAATGACCATTTCATCAGCAGCTATCGGTTCCATGGCAAATAATCCCCAGTCATGAATAGCCGATTTGGCAAATTTAAGTTGTTTTTTACGGAATTTTAGTTGATTGAATTTTAACAGCTCAGACTCGCCCATTGATCCAAAAGCCGTCAATAGACGTCTTTGATTTGAGCGTGCTTCACGTGAAATTCCTTGCATTTTTGATATCAATTTATTGTGGTGATGATTCGTTAACGCCGTTGGCTCGTCGCAACGATCATCATTTTGAGAATCATATGTGTTTGCCTTAGTATGATGATATTTGTGTTTAGCTTTTTCTCGTACGTCCAACTTATAGAAGCCTTCAGTACGAGCACATCCAGTTTTGTGGCGCATTAGTTCATCTTCTTTCCGACGTTTCTTGTTTGGAGGTGGCCAGAAGGCTCTGTCCGTACTACAATGATTGACCCAATGAGTATTGTTTAAAAAGGTACTGAAATTGAAAATGAGAAGTTCTGATTATTTGTGCTAAAAACAGTAATAAAAACACTTACGCGTATGGTTCCTTTTGCAAATGCTCACTGTAACTCATTTTGATGTATTTAATATCCTCAAAATCTATGCCTTTTGTGAGGAATGTGTACAATATGACCATCTCGTCATTTTGATCTCGCGTTTTAAACATTTCACATGGCACAAACTTGGCAGTTTGACGGGCCAAGTCAGAAAGTGTTGTTTTCATACTGCCATCCTTATCCACCTTTTTATTCGTTTGTCGCCCTGTAATTTCCTTCCTTTTTCTTTGAGCACGAGCAGAGTCTTTACGTGGCCTTCCTGGACCTGGCCGCGAAATCTGGGCTGTAACTTCTGCCTTTTTAATCTTGGCTTCAACATTACGGGCTGAGTCGGTTTGTGCTTGAGGTGGTAATGAATAACAATGCTCAAGAGCAACTTGACTGGCCTGAGAAGCTTGACTCGAGCCACTGTCCGAAGAAGAAGCAGGTGATTGTTTGCCATTTATATGTTGCAAACTTTTCGATTGAGCTGAATTTAAATCTTTAGTTCCGTTTTCACTGTCGAGTTCAGCATTTCTTATATGGTCTTGTCTACACAAGCTATCGCAGTTTTTGTCAGTATCAGTATCTCGCAGCTTCTTTGTATAGATTGTCAATACATCGTCTTCCAAATCTATTTTTAATTTCGCTCCTGGTGTTGGAGGTAGTTTCGAAATATCTGGTGTTGGAGGCATTTCCATTGATGACATCTTCATGTCAACCTCAAGTTTTAGATCCATACTTAACGAGGGAGGATTTTGATCCTTAGCATTTTTCTTTTGCTCTTCTAAAAATTCTCTTTCGATTTGTGCCATATACTCTGTGTTTCTGCGCCTTTTCTCTTGATATTCGCGTTCTTCCTCACTGTCACTATAAATACGATCGTATTCAAAAAGAGGTTTTTGTGCTTGTGCGGATATAGCGTTCGAGTTTGGTATGGTTTCCTCGTTGTAATCGGGTGGTGGAACTGGAGTAGGTGAGCGACGGAACTCATTATCTATTTTATCATCGGTCTTGCTGGCTATGGCAATTTCATCGATGCCAAAACAACTATCTTTGCTAATATCTTCAAGATCTGATGGTATGGCTGACATTACATTCGATACGGAAGTAATTAATCGTTGTTTTCCGCATTTGGATCATTTTCATCATCATCGGTGTCGGAATATATATCAATTTTTTTCATTCGACTTCGCTTTGCAGCTTGAATTCGATTATTGGATTGGTTATTATCTTCATCTGAGTCGGAATAATCATTTTGCAAATTGCCGTCGACATTTTTTAAATTTTGGATACGCTTTTTTGATAGTTTGTCTCTTTCATTTGAATGGGATAATGATGGAAAATCATCATCGAAGCTTTCATCATCGCTGCTTCTATCGATTTCAGTGCCGCCAGCAATTTCGTCCACATCATTTTCAGCATCGCTATTTGATGACGATGATGTGGATGATGAAAAAAAACTTGAGGCACTTCCTTTTCTCTTCAAACGAATACTGGATTGCGACAAGCGCAATTTATTCGAATTTCTTTGCAAAGTTCGCCCTTTTAAATTCATATTTTGACCATCAGAATTGCCAATATTTGAATCCTCTTTTTCGGAATCAGATCGTTGGACCATTTCTTCTTGATCACTAAGGTCTCTTTCCAATTTATCTGGAACAGGACTAGGATGTTTTGGAACTCGTCGAAACGATGGCAATTTTGGCATAGCTGCACGGATACCAATACTAGAAAATGATTGATAATCTTGTATCTCCCGTTGAGTATTATTGATTATTGTGTTTATATTAGGCGGCTTCTCTTTAGCAACACGCGTGTCAAGTTGATTATTAGTGATACTAGATGTAACCGAATCAGCAGCACCTGTAGTGGTTGGTAAGAGTTTTGAACGCGCTTTCTCTGTTTTATCATCCCACCAAGATTCGAAATTTTTAAAAGCCGTCATTTCAATCATACGCTTGTTTACATCTCTCTTTAGGATTTGCTTGAGCTCCTCTACTATGAAATTCGTGACTTTTTTCACATTTTGTTTGAATTCATCATTTTGATCCGGATGCGTATAACCATAAGATTGCACATAGGGATCTAAATGAAAGGCATCAGCAGTACTTACTACTCCAGGTAGGTATGATGATGATTGCATGTAAGCGGCCGTATTTGAGAAATACTTGCCAGTTAATCCCGACGCAGTTGGGTAATGTCCATATCCTCCATATGCGGAATGGTGATAATAACTACAATCGTTCTGATTTGAATTTGCTTCAGTGTATCCAACAGCAAGCATTACTTTAGTATTTAGCTGATTTGTTGGTTCTTCTGTTGGCTTCTTTGTAGTCTCCTCGTGCGACGATAAGCTGGACAACGACATATTATCATCATTATTATCAACGTTCCCTTCAGATTTATGTATGACAGTTTTAACAACTACTATATCCTTTTTAATCAAAATATCGTCGTCACTCGATATATCACTAGCGCCATTCTGCAGAACCGTCACATTTTTCTCAAAAATCTTTTTGGTTTTTGTGTGTGAACTATTCGAATCACACTGCTGTGACTCCACAGCCTCAATTTGTTCTTCAACTTTTGTTTTATCCGTTTCAGAATCACTGCTATCCATTTGAAGAAATGGTGGTGCATTTCCGAAGGTCTTCCCTTTGAATATCAAAGCAATGCGCGTGTCCAAATCGACGTTTTCTGTATTTACATCGGATTCCCCTAATGTCTCTTGATTGTGAGTTGTTGTAGTGTTATTTAAACGTTTTGGAGACATAGATTTTATAACATCCGACTCCGATGAATATGAGTTTTCCTTTGTGTGAAATGAGAATGACAACGCTTGTGATGGCTGCGGCAGTGGTTCATCCCAATTCTCTTCTTCCTCCGGGGGTGGAGGAGGTGGCGGCGCAGGATTTGAATCTGGCTGGGGTGCCAAGGGCCATCTTCTCATCGTCATCGAGCTTGTCCATGATTGATTGTTGTCAGGTAAAGCGAAACAATATTGACTATATCCATAATTATCAGACGCGATTGAATTTGATGCCGAAATGCTAGAATAATAGTGTTGATTCTTATAGGCGCTATTTGTATCTTCTGTAAATTCACTACTTGCGTAGCGTTTATTGCGATCCTTTTCGCCTTCAATACCGAAAGATCGATCACGATCTCGTTCGCGGTAATCACATTCCTTTGATGAACTTAAGCGATGATCTCTTCTCTCCCGCATTCGATCCCTCGACCGATCTCTCGATCTATTGTGATCTCGAAACTTATCCCGTCCCTTTGATCGAGAATAATCGTATGTCCTTGCGTCTCGTTCCCGTTCACGATCTCTCTCTTTGTCTCTTTTGTATAATCGTTCCCTGCCGCTTGATGACTCTGGACTTCGTTCACGTGACCGTCTAGCAAAGAAATGTCGACCATGACGCGAACTGCTGCTATATTTATTCGCAGTTCGTATAACACGTTCTCGGTCATAAGCTCTATCTACGGAATGTAATGTGCGATCGTTGAACAATCGTTCTCGTTCCCGATCCCTATGTCGCTGATCTCCATCGATTTCACCTGCGAAACCATCATTCCTTTTAAATGCATTGTAGCTACTTCCACATATAACATTTGCATCGTTCTTCTCAACATATTCAAGTTCCTTTGATGATAAAACAGCTTGTGTTGCGTCAATGTGAGACCTTGTTTGATTGTTGGGAGGATTCGTTAAATTTTCAATCGATTTCTTCAAGATAGCGCCAAATGGATCGCAGAATACATTTAATATCTGTGTGTTGGTGAGAAATGGGGATAGTTCATAAATGATGCGCCTAACTGAATTCTGCAAAACTTACTTTTCCCATCACCGACTTTTGATTGTATTTCTCGACAAATTGTCGAGCTCCCTTAGTGCTCTCAAAAACAATTCGTGCGATGCCCAAATGCTTGTTTGTAGTCGGATGATGATATATAATGATTTCATCGGTGGATCCGCATTTATCTAAAAGGCTGGACAGAAACTGTTTATCGATATTATCGTTGAGATTGATTACCGTCACTTCAATAGCTGGTGGCTGGCCAACATAATCCGCATCTATTACAAAGCTGTGAACAACATTATAAAATTAGATGACGGAAAAAAGTGAAAAGTTGCAACTGTTAATAAATACCGTGGTACAATCAACATTATGGGCTCGACGGGCTTAGCTCTAATCCGAATAAGAGGATTCCGAGGATCTCGGGGAGTGATTGTCGGATAAGTGGGATCTCCAGGAACCATACCATCGTAGCGATATAGTTTAGAGCCACATTTTAGAAGTTGTGGATCCGCCAGGAGTTTAAAGTTGCGATGCATTCGTGTCTGAAATCCAGTCCCGCCAGCATCCCTATAGCCTTGAATACCAACTTGTGTCTGCTGATCACCAGACGTAGGCTCCCGCTCTCGCTCTCCGTTCGTGAAATACAAGGTATTGTTACTGGAGTCCATAGCTTAGTTGTTCTGTTGGCCACGTTTACGAAATGTATCGAAAGTGTTCCTACAGATAGAAAAAAAATGTTGTAATTGCATTTCTAAGCGAACCAAACGTTTACTGTGCACAATTGAATTGAGTAAATCAAATCAACGCTCCAGACAATTCTACACTTACTTTTGTTAAAGACTGAAGACGATGTTGGCGGACGACACACACTATGGACACAGTATGTGTGTATTGAAGAAAGATGCATGCGGTGATATAAAATCAAGTTATTTCAGTTTCCTTCTAAAGATTGCGACATTCCAATTGTTGGAAATCGTTTGGAAATCCTAAACAACGCTCATTGTAATTATGCCATCAAAAGATTTAAGAAATCCCAAATTATAACATATAAAGCACTTTGTCAGTCCAATAAAAAATACACAGAAAAAACGAGGTCTAATCAGTGTGACCGTCTTTAGATGTTTCAATATACTGTTTTTATTAAACAAGTCTACCTAATATACAGTGCCTACCTAGTAATATTTTATTGTTGTATTTAAAAAAAAATTGAGGGTAAAAAAGTATATTCTTCACTTAAGTTATGCATCAAAGTTAAAAAAAATAATAATAATAAAAACAAAAATTATGTAAACAAAATTAAAGTTAATACCACCATCAGATTTATTTTAGTATACCGGTATATCGTAAATTTGCATCTCTTTTATTTTAGTAGATGTTTAGCACAGTTTAGTAAACAATTTATTTTGTATTAGATTATTTTTAAGTTTCTGTAAATATCGTTGTTTGTAATCGTCTAATGACGGCGTGCTAAAATGATTGGCTTGGGAAAAGTGCCTATTATTGCAAATGCTACTGTCTGGCAACGCTACTAGTATTCGATCCGTCGTGGTTGCATCACAGCTACTATTCACTAAAGGTTTTAATTTGTTTCTCCTTAATTTCTTAATAGTCCGCATTTTCTAACATGTCATTACGGTTTGCATTGCTTTTATTAACATTTTTATTTATCTTCTTATCCTTAAATGTCAAAAATTATAAACTTACACATGCGTATTTGTACGCATAATAAAACAGTACATTCGAATTTGCCTAGAGTATTAATATAAATTACATTTGCAGCTGACAAGAAAATGGCGTTCTGGAAATCTTTCGGACTTCCCGTTGTGAGGGCAGATGACGAGGAAGCGGAATTAGTTGACCCGCAAAGTGCGCTTAGAGTAAGTACTTATTTGGGCAGACGGTGAACTAATTTAATTTTCAATTTTCACCACTTTTGTTTTTGCATAGGAATCTTGCCAAACTAAGGGTCACATTGAATCCTTGTACAACAAATACCAGGAATGCAATGATCGCGTGAACGGCCGCTCAAAAACAACAGAAACCTGTGTTGAGGAACTTTTCGACTATGTCGCCGAGTTGGATCATTGTGTGGCGCACAGTCTTTTCAGCAAGCTGAAGTAGATAAACAATACATATACATACTTATGTATTCATTTTAATGAGTAAAATTGTTACTGCTATCGGTTAACCAATTTTTGTTTTGGTCGGTTGTACATTAGGAAATATCTACTAAGCAATATAACCATTTTTCGTTTAATTCTTATTATTCATTGAACCAATTTGAAGTCAGTCTTGCATCGCAAATTAAACTTAAACTTAAGATGGCAAAACTCCAACGTAATTTAGGAGGAACTTATCGTCAGTTTTTTAAGCATGAATGAAAACTAATAGAGATCAACATCGGATGAAAAGGAATGTGTTAACAATTGTTTGCACAGGGTCGGAGAACGCTCCTGCCTGCTACAAACATCTGTCAGCCAAGCTAGTCAAATAAAAAAATTTCTTTATTTAAAAGATTGAAATTACTGTAAAGCACTACACTACATTTTTATACCCGCTACCCATAGGGTAGAAGGGCATTATAACTTTGTGCCGGCAGGAAATGTATGTAACAGGTAGAACGAGGCATCTCCGACCCTATAAAGTATATATATTCTTGATCAGCGTCAACAGCCAAGACGATATAGCCATGTCCGTCTGTCCGTCTGTGTGTCTGTCCGTATGAACACCTAGATCTCAGAGACTATAAAAGATAGAGCTATAATTTTTTTTCGACAGCATTGGTTATGTTTGCACGCAGATCAAGTTTGTTTCAAATTTTTGCCACGCCCACTTCCGCCCCTGTAAATCAAAAAAATCGAATAACAAGCGTATATTTCAAGCTAGAGTGAATTTTGGTATATACTATAATTACTATAGTAGTTATGATTCCTGAAAATTTGGTTGCGATCAGATAAAAATTGTGGAAGTAATTAAAGAAATACTTTTGTATGGGTAAAAACGCCTACTTACTAGGGTCTGAGTTGGTCTGGCCGACAATCTGCTATATTGTGCCGTCTATGGTATATTTTGAATGCGGTACTATATCGATATACCACAAATACCATTTGGTATATTTTTAGTATTTTGACAGTATATTTGGTATATTTTGAGAATAATACCGCAAAATATATTGCTTTTATTCAAAATGGGTAGCGGGTATCTCACAGTCGAGTACACTCGACTGTAGCTTTCTTACTTGTTTGTTTTGCCTTAGTACAAAGTGCAAACAAAAAATATAATTTAAATTATAAAAACTTTTTGCAAAATTTTTGTAGGAAATCGCTTTACTGTATTTTCGGTATATTTTGAGAATACTACCGTAACATTTTGCTTTTATTAAAAATGGGTAGCGGGTATCTCACAGTTGAGCGAGCTCGACTATCTTGGATAAGACGGTTTGGAACACAAGATTATTTCATCAGTCGCAATCTAACCTTCCAACTTGAGGAGCATTTTCCTGGCGTTGCATATTTCAAGTTGAATGCGTAGCAAAGCTGGAAAATTGAGTATATTATACCTACGCACATATGTTAATTTTTGGCAGTAAGCTGTAATCGAGTGCACAGTTATATACAAATTTAGACGGGTCGGTTGTCGTTGAGCTCGTGTCGCTAAACGTGATCTTGATGTGAGTGGTTATTTGATTACAGACATTAACTTTTTTATGTTACTCGAGTTAATACTATGCCTATACAGACCGATTTATTCATAATTTCTGCAATTATAAGTTAGAATGCTGACATACTTTGGTATTTTTGTTAAAAAGCTGATATCCATAATGCACTTTTACCAGATAAATTAATAACCTGCGAAAAATCTACGTACGTATTTCGCATACTCTAAAAATTTTAAAGTAACCGTTTCTAGAGACCTAAATTTGGTACGGAAGTGGTGAAAAATAAAAATTCATGGCCAAACCACAAACCGCTTATTTTACTCTTTTTAGACCAGGTGCATCTGTTTCAATAATACAGTTCTATGATGCAAGTGTATACACCAATGCTGCTGGGTAAAAATTAAACAAACACAGACAGGAAGAAGAAAAATATCAAGGGCAATCAACCGAAAATTATTAATTTATTAAATTATGCGACACTGATGGCATTTAAAAATTATAAGTATATAAATTTTCTGTTTATTATTCATCAATTGACTCTACTTATTTCCGATTTACGATTTTTTTTTATACATTTTCTTATGTCTCTGTATTTTCTTCAATTTCTTACACTTTAGTTTCACGCAAAGCATTTTGAAATAATTTTAAGGCGCCAAAATTGGCAAGTGGAATAATCAGCTGATTTTCATCGATATCGCACTTTGTTCGATAATTATACCAATATATTATCCAAAATGAGGCCACCTTTTCAGAATCATTGCCAAATCATCAATGATGCAGCTCGAATAACGGTCCCTCTCTTACTCACAGCCGCTTATGGAATGATGCGGCGGAAGGTTCTTAACGGAAAATGTATGATGCAACCCAGTCTAAGCAGCGTATTAAATAATAGCAATTATTATAAGAAACAAACGAACTCAATATCCCAAGCAAAGTAAGATGCATTATAGGGGATAGGAAATGGTAACTCAAGGGGAGGGAGGGAGTTTTAAACTGCTCCTCCTTTGCAATACGCAAAGAAAAACGGCTTCAATGTACATATATATACATACACTTAACTATGTGTAAGTTAAGACCACACATTACCAAAACCCATAGCCATGCATCGACAGTGCCAATGCACTCCAATGCACCGAGACAACACGCGCTCCGATTCAGCATAAGACACCGTGGGAGCAACGACCAAACCAACGGCGCACCTAGACATAACCATAGCCACGTGCGCCTCGTCATCAGAAACCATCTCCAATGTCCAGCACCTTGCGTAACGCACAAACCGTGGGACCGAGTCTCGGACACCCAACATCCAGCGCGACAACCACATCCGACGGCGACAGCGACAGCGACGAACCACAATAAGTCACTTCAGCAGCAGAGCTTTATTTTTAAAAATTTAGATTGTTTAAGTTAGTTCTAATCCAACTCCTTGGCTTTTTTTAAAAACAAAAATCTATTTAATTTTTGTTAATTGGCGCCCGATCAGGGACCCGTTCATCGCGTCGTGAAAAAATTGCCCGAAGGTCAAGTTGTTAAAGTGAGAGCGCCACAATTGGCCGCTATTTAACAACCGCGAATAATAGTGCCGATACAACAAACGGTGCCGCGAAAAATCGAACGTGGTCCAAACAAAAAAACTTTGCCGCTGACGTCCTGTAGTGCCCGTCCGCAGGACATCACGTAGAAAGTGTCACCGAGGGACCTTAGTAATCCACAAGTCGCTGTCGCCACAGGATAAAAAGGATTCACCCAGAGGACCGTCGTGGGAAATTAAAGTTAAAAGTGAAACAAAAGCAATATTTGAAAACGAAAAATTTAAGTAATCGAATCAAAAATTAAAACTGAAAAAAGAAATATTTGAAAAATAAAAAATTTAATATTAAGTAATTAATAAAAAAAAAATTTTTTTACAACGTACTAAACACAAGATAAAACTAAATTGTCTCAATTAGAAACACGTAAACCTAACCATAAGCCACATTTCACCTTCATCGATATTATCAATCGTGCTATGCGTAATTTTCCTCAGAATTGTGCAAAAAATAACCGAGAGAAAATGCAGGAAGATTTTTCCGAAGCAATGGCAGGGTTAGGTATTGCAGGCACTAGTCGACAGAGAGCTGTTCCGACCATGGCTAGCACACCTATAGCCACTCCAAAGTTAAGGGATGTTATAAAAACCTTGATAACTGACATCCTTCAGGGAGGTCAAGTCAAGACAAGCTTTAGGACTAGAAGCAGAGGAACCATTAACCGACATACCATACGTAAGTCCCACACAAAATAGTGAGTTAGAGAAAGTACCAGACGTAACTCGTCTAATCAAGGAATTTTCGAGAGACAGAACTTCTTTCGGATCTTGGAAGAAAAATCTCGCCAGAATTATGGCCATGTTCGCAGGACAAGAGCTTACGCATATATACTACTTAGTTACGTTAGCTGTACGTATGTAGTAGGTGAAGCGGAAACTGTGTTGGAATCATACAACACCCCTTGAAATGGAAAGCCATTTCCAAATGATTAACAGAACACTACGCGGATAAGCGAGATCTAAAGACTCTCGAATACCAATTCTTCTCGTTAACTCAAGTCAGATTGTTCATTATGGAATATTACCAAGCAGTGTACCACCAACTATCCTTGATACTCAATCAAGTTGGCGTACAAGAAGATTCTACAGACTCCATAAGAGCTTTGACGAATAGTTACCAAGGCAAAGCCCTTGATACTTTCGTACGAGGTCTCAACGGAGACTTGCCCCGTCTTTTAGCCGTTAAGGAACCTCAAGACCTTAGCCACGCATTGCAGGTTACACAGATAACCTACTTGACAATCAGGATCACAGAAATGCTTTCTTGCCAAAAGGTAGGCATCCATCGCCACCTATACCACCTAGGCAATTTACAAGTCAAACGTGTGCTAAGCATACAGCGATCAAACCGATGCATAACAACAATCAGAGTCAATGGCGAAATTTCGATCCAAGACTTTATTATGCACCGTGTCCCGCAAACCAGCAATATCAGTCAAATTCCAATCAAGCAAGACACTTTTCTCAACTACCACAACAGCAGTTTCAGTATAGACCACTATACTCAGTGCCTCCGCGCCCACTAGCTCCAAAACCAGAACCAAAACCAATACCAATGGAAGTCGATGGTTCATTCAGCAAGGGTAAATTATATGAATCGCCCACAACAAGATTTTACCGACAATTTCATATCAATACAGGAGACCCAACAGAACAGTACACTGAAGAGCAAAATTACATTGACTACCCAACAGAACAAGAATTGAATGCAGACGCATATGCTAACAACAGTGCACTATGGGTCAAAAGCCCAAATATGCGGCATAAATGATTTTTTTTTTTTTGAAATAGTGTTGTTTAATTATTTTTTTGGTATCTTGAATACTTAAATGATATAAAAAAATTTTGATAAAATTTTTTGGGAATACCCCTAATTTTTGGCGCGCTTTTAAAGTCAGCTGTTCAGTGTTGTTTTGTTTTAGACAAAAAACCCGCGAAAATTTTGACGACTTGCAGCTCGTAATTCAATTGAACCAAACATTAAAAGTTAAAAGTGTGTTAATGGAAAATAAAGATCAAGGTATGTAAATTAATAGTTACTAAACGTTTTTCTATATTTCTAAATGTTTGTGTTGTTTTGACTAATGTGTTGCAAATGTGTTGTTCTAGTTTATTCTAACAAAAGTACATGTGTTCTGTGAAGCTTTTCTTTTAAGTGCCTCAAAGTGCCTTAAAGGTAAAAATGTAATATTTTTAACAAATCTCTATAGAATCCATTTTTAGTAATGGTTTTTGCCCGTTTTTGCCCCTTTTTGAAATAACAATACATGTTGCAGGTGTTTATGAGTTCTCTCATGCAGCGCTGCTCAAAGTGTTTTTTTAATAACTTCGACAATTTTAATCTGATTGAATCAAAATTTTCAGGAATGGTAATTATTTTATATACCAAAATTCGTAACTCTAGCTTTAAAATTAGGCTTGTTATTTGATTTTTTTGATTTGCGGGGGCGGAAGTGGGCGTGACAAAAATTTGAAACAAACTTGATCTGCGTGCAAACATAACAAATGCTGTCGAAAAAAAATTATAGCTCTATCTCTTATAGTCTCTGAGATCCAGTGTTTCATACGGAGGGTTATATGGCGGCGGGAGAAGGCGTGGTCAAATTGACACACACAAAATTTTTCCGAAATTCTATCTTTCTCTCCCAGATATTTGTGCAAATTTTCAGAATCTTAGGTCCATTTTTAGAGTTTATGCCGCAAATTTGGGATTTTGACCCATAGTGCAGTGGTGAACAAGAATATTACGCATGCATGGAATCAGCAGGCTTCTCAGACTCATATGATGATATGGATCAAACCTGTCATGACTCCGAAATAGGAACGACAGACTTGTCTGCAGTTAATTTTTTAGTCTAAACTGTTCCTCACTACCATATTATCAATGTAGAACGAGGGACGGAAGACACCTTTATTTCCTAATAGATACCGGCTCCAATCAGAACTACATTCAACCTTCGTTAATAGATTCCCCTAAACCAAACAAAGAAACATTATTCGCAAACTCCATAGGAGGTCAAATAGCGATCACGCACCACACATTCTTGAACCTGTTTCGTCTTCACGATATTCCAATCCGATTCGTTTAACTACCAACTCTAAAAGCCTTCCATGCTATCTTTGGCAACGATGCGATGAAACAACTTAACGTTGTTATTGATGTCAGAAACGACATTCTTAGAGTAAATGGTGACAGACAATTTCGCATCAATCAACTTTCAGCTCAATCAGTAAATAACACTAAAATCCGTATTGACCATATGTCCGAAAATCAAAGGACAATAATAAACAAATTGGCCGCAAATTACGGAACGCTATTTGCAGAGCCAAACGAAATATTGACATACTCCACTAAAGTAGTCGGATAAATTTGAACTACGTCAGATAAGCCAATTCACACCAAACACTATCCATACCCTATATCGCTCGTACAAGAAGTTGAAACGCAGCTTCAAGAGATGTTAGACGACGGTATAATCAGACCTTCTAGATCCCTGTACAATGCCCCAGTTTGGGATGTACCAAAGAAAGCAGACGCTTCTGGGAGAAGAAAATACAGAATTGTAATTGATTACCGTAAGCTAAACGCTGAAACAATTTTTGAGCGATACCCAATTCCTGAGATAGGAGAAATCATCGCGCAGTTAGGGAGCAATAAGTTCTTCACAGTGCTCGACCTAAAGAGCGGGTTTAATCAAATTCTGTTAAAAGAACAAGACATTGAAAAGACAGCATTCCCAGTCAATGGAGGAAAGTTCGAAATTACTCGCCTTCCTTTCGGGCTTAAAAATTCACCATTCATCTTCCAAAAGCTCTAGACGACAGTCCAAGAGATCATATCGGGAATATCTGTTATGTTAATATAGATGACATAATCATCTTTAGCAATACAGAGGAGGAACACGTAAACCATTTAGGACAAGTCTTTTTAACGCTGCAAAACGCGAACATGAAAGTCAAGATGGATGAGTGTGAATTTTTTAAGAATCAAGTCAATTTCACGGGATTCACGATATCCGAAAATGGAGTTAAGACGAATCAGGAAAAAGTTAAGGCTACTTCCGAGTTCCCTATACCCAATTCTCTAAAAGAATTAAGATCATTCTTAGGTAGGTTAGGTTAGGTAGGACCGGCTGCCCCTGTACGGGGCAAAGCATAGACCAGTGGAGGTCCGTAGCTGTACCGGTAGCTTATCTACGTCTCAGAAATCGCGCAGTATGGATGCATTTTTGGCAAAAGCCAGCAGCATCCTAGGAGGTAGCCGTGAAACGTCCCGAAGATCGTTGTGGCACGGCGAATTAAGGTATTTCAACCGGGGTCGGGATAACGCTGGCCATCTACAGAGAATATGCTCGAGTGTTTCCTTAACCCCGGGCTCGTTGCATTTCCTGCACTGATCACTGTTCGTGATACCCAGCTTTACAGCATGGACAGCCGACAGACAGTGACCAGTTAAAATGCCTAGCATTAGGCTGCAGTCTTTCCTTGAAAGCTGCATGACGAAATTGGTTAAGTTTTTGTTAGTAGAGACACACATCAGCCTTGCAGTTTTGCACGAGTTGGCATTGCGCCAGCTAGCGTCCCACTGAAGTCTAGAGCGCACCTGAATTTCTCTGCCTAGAGTTCGCAGGGATATCGGAACATTGCACATATTACCGACATCGAGTCCCACTCCCTCTTTGGCGAGAGAGTCTGCGATCTCGTTGCCATCGATGCCCTGGTGGCTTGGGATCCAATAGATACGCACGACCGCAGATGCGTTCAGCGACTCTATTGCTCTTCTGCTGTCCAGGACAACTTTGGACTTGACCACATCAGAGTATATTGATCTTATTGCAACCTGGCTGTCAACAAAGATGTTAATTGAGTTATGATTACGCTGTAAACCCCGAGCCAATTCGGCAGCCTTGCCAATGGCAAAAAATTCCGCCTGGAAGATGCTGCAGTGGTCTGGGAGTTTATAGGAATGTTTGGAGACCGGGTCTGGACAGTATACGGCCGCTCCGACACCATCATCAATCTTCGACCCGTCGGTGAAGAGGTTTAGGGCTTCGGGAATGCATAACCCTTCCCGCCAGCAGTCCGGTTCCAAGAATATTGTTTTAATATGGTCGGTACTGGTAAGGGGGATAGTATAGTCCAAGTCTCTACTAGTCCCCCTACCAATGGCGCTGTGACCATAGACTAACAGACCCAGATTGCCTGTTGCGGCAATCCTTAGGGACGATTTTGCGGCTATGGATTGCGCGTATAGGTTCAACGGTTCGACGCCAGCTATTACCTCGAAGGCTTTAGTTGGCGTTGACCTGATAGCGCCTGTGATACACAGTAGCGCTTGACGCTGTGTCCTTTCCATGATGGATAGGTACGTCCTTTTTTCCGTGGCCTGCCACCACACTATAACACCATAGGTGAGGATAGGGCGAACAACTGAGATGTATATCCACCGCATTAGATTAGGAGATAGGCCCCAAGTGCAACTAAGCATCTTTTTCGCCATGTACAAGGCTCCGGTGGCTTTCTTCACCCTTTCTAACACGTTAAGCTTCCATGACAGTTTGCTGTCCAGGACCACACAGGACCTATTTTAGGGGGGACACCACGCAGGTACCTTATACCTCTTCGTGAAGAGGATAAGGCCGGTTTTGTCCGCGTTAATGCTGAGCCCGGCTGATTCGGCCCATGCTTTAACTTCCCGCAAAGTAAGTTCCATTACGGAACTAAGGGTGGTTGGGCATTTTCCAGTTATCAAAATGCTTATGTCGTCGGCATAGGCAATTAACTTGGGGGCCCGTCTAGTAAATTTTTGAAGTAGGCTATTTACGACCAAATTCCAAAGGAGAGGCGAGAGAACCCCACCCTGGGGAGTGCCACCTCGCACTACCTTTGTAATGGCCGCATCGCCCCACGTAGCCACCACCCGCCTGTCGCAAAGAAGGCGCTTGACCCACCTGTGGATCGCTGGTGCCGTGTTAACTGAGGTAAGGCCCTTCATAATAGCGCCAGTAGTGACGTTATGGAAGGCGCCTGAAATGTCACGAAATGCACCCAAGGCATATTCTTTATAGTGGTCTGCTTTTTCGATGGAGGCTACTAGAGTATGGAGAGCTGTCTCAATGGACTTGCCCTTTGTGTACGCATGCTGATTTGGGGACAACAGATGCATTGAGTTGCTTCTGATGTGCAAATCAAGTAGCTTTTCCAATGTTTTTAGCAGGAAAGAGATTAGGCTGATAGGCCGGAAGTCATTAGGAACCACATGACTGCATTTGCCCGCCCGCCGAAAATGACTTTCGAGGTCCTCCAAAGAGTGGGGATATGACCCCATGCGAGGCACGCCGAATAGATGCCCGATAGCCACGGAACAATCGTGAGCTTGCTGGCTTGCAGCATTGCTGGCGAAAGTCTATCGAGACCGGGCGACCTGACCTTCGCTAAGGAGTCGATAGCCCAAATTATTTTATTAACTGTAATTAGACCGGCAGGGGGTCTCATAACTGGGAGACTAGGAAGAAGCTGCCAGTCACATCCCGGGAAATGAGTTGAGAGCAGTGCTTCAAGAGTTTCAGCACTGCTCTCCGCCCACACTCCATCGCTCGACTTGAGCAGACTAGGACTGGAAGCCTGCTTGGACAGCAGCTTCCTCAGTCTGGAGGTGTCTTTGATGTTGTCCAGGTCAGAGCAAAAGGTTCTCCATGAAGACCTTTTGGATGATCGGATCATCCTCTTGTAAGACTTTAGGAGAGACCTGTACTCGTCCCAGACATAATCATTGTCCGCCTTCTTAGCAAGTTGAAACATGCTAGTAAGCTCCCCACTAGAGGTGGGCACGGGCCGGGCTTTTTTTCGTGGCACGCGGGCTTACACAGGCCCGGAGCGGGTTCGGCGGGCCCGGGCCTTATAATAAGATTCGTACGGGCTTCGTGCGGGACCGGGCCTGCTGAGAAAAATTGACCCGGCCCGTAAAAACCCGTAATAGGCCCGTAAAAGCCCGAAGTAGGACCTGAAACAAGGCTGAGAGAATTAGCCCAGTTATCGCATTTTAATTGCTTATCGATGATTGATTTGGATACAATAGCCGCACACCACTGTTAAAAAAATTGGCGGCCTATTGTGAATTATCAAATCTGAGAAGCCATGGTCTTTAAAGAAAAAACGCACTAGCTCCACTCTGTTCTATATTTGGTTACCCTCAATATGAATTAATTTGTCCAGCAAATTACATAACAGGTGGGACAATATAATACCTTAATCACTTATATTGGCTATCTAAGCTTACATGTCTTTTGGATTTCCTTATAACTGTAAATAAGTTTCCCTGTCGTTAATGTCGGGACTTCCCCAAAAGCTCGTGTTGGGCGGGCCGGGCGTCGTTCATTATTAGAGTTTGTTTTTGCGGGCCCGGGCCTTAAAATACAGGCCCGCGCCCACCTCTACTCCCCACGAAGCGAAGAGAGATCTGGGTTCCACCAGGGTGGCTTCGATCTTCTCGTCGGTCTAGCGAGCCTACATGATTGACATCCCTCACGGCTCTCCAGCACCACCACGGTAAGATCGTCATTGCTGTAATTAGGTAGTAGATGAGCTTTTAGCCCCTTCTTTACAAGGATGGCAGTTATCGATCTACTTACCAATGTCCGGACGTACAGATCGTAATTAAGCGACTTCAGCCCAGCAACCGTGTTGCCGACGCTATCCACGGTTCTTGGACCAAAGCCGCGTAGGCGGACACTTCCTCCAGGGCAAGGAGTAGCTCCGCCGAAGCCGTTTTAGACTTATGGAAGTTGAGTTGCAGCACACTCATTAGAGGCCTCAACCTCCCCTGACCTCAGCGTGTGTGTGTCCTTGTCGTTGGGATGACGTTTTTTGAGGCGAAGGTACACGCTCCCTAAGCCCCACGCCATCTTCCCATTGCGTTTATATAGCAGATCCTCGGCCTCCTTATTGATCTGAATGATCACGTGCTGCCCACCACTGGGTAAAGGTTCATCAACCTTCAGCACGGACCAATCACTCGTGGGTATGGCCGGGTTCTGCTTTTTAAGCAGCTGAAGCGCCCGCTCGCCCTGAACAACTATTGGGAAAAGGACTTTCGCCTTCGGCATGGACGGAAGATCATTCTTAGGTTTGTCTGGATATTACCGACGTTTCATAAGAGACTATGCGAAACTAGCAAAGCCTCTTACCACACTTCTCAGAGGAGAAGGCGGTCGAGTCTCAACAAGAATATCCGATAATCTACAGATTCAGCTAAATCTAGAGGCTATTGAAGCTTTCAGCAAACTTCAAATATCTCTTAGTTCAGCAGATGTTATCTTAAGCTATCCGAATTTCCAGAAGGAGTTTTATCTGACAACAGATGCATCTAACTTCGCGATCGAAGCTGTACTAGAGCAAGAGGGCAAACCAATCACATTTATTTCTCGTACCTTGTCAAAAACGGAAGAAAATTACGCCGTTAACGAGAAAGAAATGCTAGCAATCGTATCGGCATTGCAAAGCTTGAGAACTTACCTATATGGTACCGCAAAGGTTGTGATATTCACAGATCACCAACCTCTCACCTTTGCACTGAGCAACAAGAACCATAACGGAAAGCTTAAGCGTTGAAAAAGTAACCGGGATGAATTTAACCAAGAGTTAAAATACAAGCCTGGCATTTCTAACGTTGTAGCAGATGCATTGTCTAGAACACCGGCAAAACATGAGATAAACACTCTATCATCCTTAGCAACTGTGGAAATGTTGCGTTCAAACTGGATGCAAAAACAGTATATATATACATATGTTATCGCAGCATCTCATCACTAATATATTAAATCAGTATATATTAGATATCGAATATCAATTGATGTTTGGCCTTACATGGTCTCACTTTTTCTTAAGCTCTCTCTCTTTCGTCGTTGACGCTCGTACAATAAAGACGTGTCCGTAGTTGCTCAAAGATAAATAAATGTGTATTAATTTGACAAACTGAATAAAAGTATATGGAAATATTAAGTGATACAACTGAAGGATTTAAGAAAGAGAAGTCGCCGTACTCGACGAAATATTATCTGTGAGGATTGGATTGGATTGACTGGATTTTTCAACAGGTTATAGGCCCAGGCACCCATTTAGGATAAGTACACGTGAATTATAATTCGAAAGATGGAGAAATCTAAAAGAAATATTAAGCCGTTCGACGGCGAAAAATATGCCATCTGGAAGTTTCGTATTAGAGCGCTTTTGAGTGAAAATGATTCAACTAAAGTAATTGACAACAATCGAGGTGAAGAAAATACGGATGAGAGGAGGAAGTTAGAAAAATTGGCCAAAAGTACAATAATTGAATATCTTAGTGATTCTTTTTTAAGTTTTGCCACAGACGAATGTAGTGCTAAAGAAATTTTAAATAATCTAGATTCAATTTATGAACGCAAAAGCTTGGCAACTCAGTTATCAGTTCGAAAACAATTACTTTCATTAAAATTAAAAACTGATATGGATTTGATAAATCATTTTTATATTTTTGACGATTTAATAACCGAACTATCTGCATCTGGTGCAAAATTAGATGATTTGGACAAAATCAGCCATCTTTTGTTTTCTCTGCATGTCTCGTATGATGGTGTTATTACTGCCATTGCAACACTTGCAGAGAACAATTTGATTTAGCTTACGTAAAAAACAGATTACTTGATCACGAAATTAAATTAAAGCAGAAATCTAAAGATACAAGTTTAAAAGTTTTGCAAGCTGTGAAAAAAGTAAATAATTTTCAAAATAATAATAAACAATTTCCACATAATAATAAACAATCTCAATACAAAAATAATATGTTTCATGATAAAGCACAGTTCAAATCAAAGTTCAAATTTAACAATAATAAACCAAAATGTTTTCACTGTGGCAAGATAGGGCACTTAAAGAAGGATTGCTATAAGTATAAGAGAGAGAAAAAAAATGAGAAAAATAAAGAAAAACAGGCACAATTGGCTCAAGGGCAAAATGAAACAGAACAATCTGGCTTTGCATTTATGCTCAAACGTCACAATAATATTGGTGATAAGCATATTTCTTTCCTATTGGATTCGGGTGCATCTGATCACTTGACCAACAATGAAAATCTACTCTCAAACATTCGCCAGCTTGAATTACCTATCAAAATTGCTGTTGCAAAGTCAGACGAATTTATAATTGCAACTAAAAAGGGATCAATGGAATTGTTAACCGATACTTTGACTAACATCACTCTAAACGATGTACTATTTTGTCCGGATGTATCACAAAACCTTATCTCCGTTAAAAAGATGCAAGATGCAGGTTTTACAATTGTATTTCATCCAGGAGGTGTGCTTGTGAGTAAAAATAAAATAAATATTATGAACGCACATTTTAATGATAATGTTCCTTCTGTAAGGTTTACAATACCTAAAAAAGCATTTTTATCAAATAAAATAAATTATAACATATGGCATGAGAGGTTAGGGCATATAAGTCTGGGAAAATTTCTTGAAATCAAAAATCATAATTTATTAGAAGTGATGGTCAAATTAGTCTTAGTCAATCTGCTTACATAAAATCAATACTTTTAATGATTTATGTGAAGCCTGCATAAGAGGAAAACAAACTAGGCTTCCTTTTGAAAAGTTTAAAAATAAAGATCACATAGATAGGCCATTATTCGTAGTACATGCCGATGTCTGTGGTCCGATAACTCCTCCCACAATAAATAAAAAGAATTACTATGTTGTTTTTATAGACCAATATACACATTACTGTGTAACATATTTATTAACTTACAAGTCAGATGTTTTTGCTGCCTTTAGGAATTTTATTCTAAAGAGCGAAGCCCATTTTAATTTGAATGTAGTTAATTTGTACATAGATAATGGGAGGGAATATTTATCGAATGAAATGCGAGAATTTTGTGTTGAAAAAGGCATCAGCTACCATTTAACAGTTCCACACACACCTCAGCAGAATGGTGTATCCGAAAGGATAATAAGGTCTATAACTGAAAAAGCTCGTGCTTTAGTTATAGGAGCCGACCTACAGAAAAGTTTGTGGGGTGAAGCTGTGTTAACAGCAACGTATTTAATAAACAGAATTCCAAGTAATGCACTTAAAAATTTCTTGAAGACACCATATGAAATGTGGCATAACAAAAAGCCAAGCTTAAAATATTTAAAAGTTTTTGGTTCCACAGTATATGTTCATAATAAGCTACCTAAAAGGAAGTTTGATGAAAAATCTTGGAAAGGTAGTATACCTCCCACAAGTATGTGGGATATGAACCAAATGGATATAGAGTGTGGTGTGTTGAAAAAGAAATATTTGTAACAGCAAGAGATGTTGTTGTTGATGAAACAAATATGGTAAAGTCTAGAGCTGTGGTTGAGAAGGACATGCATCTTAATAATGAAGATGGTAAAAGTATTCTGCCGAATACTGATAATGAAAATGTCCTCAATAATAATGAGAATTCTGACCAAGCAGATGAACAGCCTAGCGACATGGTAGATTTTGAGAATTCCGATCCAGAAATTTATGGTGAAAAGTCTTATGAAAAAGGAGACTTGGAATCGCAGATAAATATTAGAAAAATTGATCGAATAATGAATAAACCAAAAGTATCTTATCGAGATTTAATAAATAATTTTGTGATGAATACTCAGTCTTTAATCTATTCTGTACCAAATAAATTTGTCGAGGTTAAATACAATAAAGATAGATTACATTGGGAGAAAGCTAAAGAAGAACTGGACTAAAGACGAACTGGACTCACATATGTATGTTAAATAAAACTTGGTCAATTGTACAATAGCCTAAAAATAAAAATATAGTGGATTGTAGATGGGTTTTTACAATTAAACAAAATGAATTCGGTGAACCAATAAAATATAAAGCTAGACTTGTTGCTCGCGGTTTTACGCAAGAATACTTAGTTGATTATAATGAAACATTTGCACCTGTAGCGAGAATATCTAGTTTTAGAGTAGATTGATTATATCCATAGCAAATCAATATGACCTTTAAGTACATCATATGGATGTAAAGACAGCATTTTTGAATGGAATATTAAAAGAAGAAATATATATGCAAATACCTGAAGGTCTTAAAGGTAGAGAAAATGAGGTTTGTAGACTACATAAAGCAATTTATGGCCTCAAGCAAGCTGCTCGGTGTTGGTTTGAAATATTCGAGAAAGCATTAACAGAAATAGGCTTTGTTAATTCACCAGTAGATCGTTGTATATATTTTCTTGATAAACGAGATATATTCTCTAAAATATATATATTCTTTTATATGTAGATGACTTAGTGATATCTACTAAAAATAAACGAGTAATGATGGATTTTAAATTATACCTAATGAACAAATTCAGAATGACTGATTTAAATGAAATTAAATTTTTCTTAGGTATTAAAGTTGATAGAAGTGATGGTCAAATTAGTCTTAGTCAATCTGCTTACATAAAATCAATACTTTTAAAATATAATATGGAAAATTGCAATGCTGTTAACTGTTCTCTACCAACTAAACATAATCATATTGCTCTTAGCTCAGATGATAAGTGCGATGCCCCATGTCGAAATGTAATTGGATGTTTAATACAAGATCAGATCTAAGTAAAAATTCTGTAGCAGCATCATCAACAGAAGCAGAATATATGGCCTTATTTGAGGCAGTTAGAGAAGCTAAAGCTGGATAAATTCATTATTAGTAAGTTTAAAGATAGAAGTAATTAATCCTATTAGATTATATGAAGATAACCAAGGATGTATAAGCATTGCCAGTAACCCCTCATGTCATAAACGCTCAAAGCACATAGATATAAAATATCATTTTACAAGAGAACAGGTTGATAAGAACCTAATTGAAATTATTTATATTCCCACAGGTAAACAAATCGCTGATATGCTAACCAAACCATTACCAGCGCAACGTTTTTATGATCTGCGAAAACAAATGAATTTAATAAACTTAAGTTATGAAATGAAATGGATCTCATGGAAATTCGAGAGGCTGTCTCAACATTTAAGTTTTTTTTATTATTTTTTTTTTATATATTTTTATTTTTAATTGAAATTGTTTAACGTAAATTATAATTTTTATTTAATTCAGTCTGATTGGGTTTTTGTGGGTTTTCCCCAATCCTTGCAACAAATGTTGGACTGGAATTGTACTACTCCCATAGCATACGCAGACACTTTTCTATTATTACTATTAAGTAAACTATAAAGAATAGATATGTATATAAGTTAAGACAAACAAACGGTCTGAGTTCGCTGACCGAATACGACACTGGCCAAATAGCTGAATAAGCATTTGACCGGATGTCGTTGCATAGCCGGCAACCACGACATATTTGCGTAGCCGCTATGAAACGATCTCGTAACCATAAGTTGCGGGATTGTCTTGTTTGAATTTATGTTTCAGTTTATTTCTTTATTCGAACAGAGGCACATCGGCCCTGTAATAAACAGTAATAAGAAATACTCCGCCTTTCATTTCAAGTTCTTGGATTTCAGGTGTTATCAATTTAATCAAACTCTTGGTTAAAGTAAAACCATTTTATTGATTCAAATAATTGGCGCCCAACTAGTGGTAATTTTAATTACCCGCGCGTGTTTTAATATCGCGTTATAAAAACAAGAAATCAACAACGTTGCTCGACCAGCAACGACATTAATACAGTGACAAACACTAAAAACAAAAGAAAAAACAAAAAACAACAGCAAACGCTAAAAACAAAAACCAAAGTGACAACAATAAAAACAAAAGAAAAACAAAAAACAACAGCAAACGCTAAAAGTAAAAACTAAAGTGACAACAATAAGAACAACAGCAAACGCTGAAAATAAAAAAAAAAAACAACGACAACTACAAACCAGTGACTGCTGCGCGGGAAGCCTACCCCATTATAATAACAACAAACCAGTGACTGCTGCGTGGGAAATATACCCTTTCCTACCCTATAAAATTTTCGTAACAAGTCATGTAAGTGGAGTTCCTTTTAACAAAGTTTTTAAGTCTGCTTAGCAAATTAAATTAATCGAAAGTTAAACTGCTTCATTAAATTTTGCAACTTAGAATTAAAAAAAAAAAAAAACATTTTAAGTAAGAACTGTGTTTATTTCTTTTTGCCACATTGTTTACGAAAAAAGTTTTGGCTTTGCATCATTCGTAATTCGACCCGTTGAATTTTTTTTTTGTTGTTTTTGCGCTCAGTCGCCTACTCATGAGTTTGGTTGTTTTCTTTTCCGTACCTATTCAACGTTCGGGCCGATGAGCTCGCCGTTTTCAAGCTACAGAACCCCTCAGCAACATTGCACCGATTCAGAGTCAGACTCTGATAGTCATACTAGAGTTCTTAGGAACAGAATTGTAAAGAGCAAACGTATTCTTGTTGCTTCTTCACCAAACATGGACCCAGAACAACTTAGAACAGTGGTTGAGGCAGCGATTCGCAACGCTTTAGCTGAGCAAGCTGTCGCCCACGAACGTGAGCAGCAAGCATTAATTCAGAGAATTAATGAGTTGTCCAACCAAGTAGCTTCAGTTCAAATTACACCGCCTGTAGTTGAAGAATACAAGGCCGTTGAGATAAGAAGCGACATACGTTGTGACGAGCCACTGGATGCCGTCAAATGTCTGCAAGAGTTTACAGGGGCCCAAGAGTCGTATGTCTCTTGGAGACAAGCGGCGCTAGCCGCCTACGAAATTTTCAAGCCATATAATGGTAGCTCGCGCCATTATCAGGCAGTAATTATATAATTAGAAGTAAAATTCGAGGCCCTGCGGATGCAGTTCTTGCCTCTTTCGCTACAGTTTTGAACGTTGAGGCGATCATAAATCGCCTCGACTTCACATACAGCGACAAGCGCCCAATGCATGTCATTGAACAGGAGCTTGGTACATTGAGGCAGGGCAACATGCCACTGCTTCAATATTATGATGAGGTAGAGAAAAAGCTCACACTGTTGATAAACAAAGTCAACATGAGTTACGAGTCAGCCCTAGCTGAGGGCTTACGTAACAAATTCCGCGACGATGCGTTGCGAGTTTTTGTTTCGGGGCTTAAACGCAACCTCACAGATGTACTTTTTGCTGCGAAACCTAAAGACCTACCTACGGCTTTAGCCCTTGCTCAAGAAATCGAATCAAATCACGAAAGGTACGCTTTCGCGGCTAACTTCGCTAAAAGTTTAGAAGAAAAAGCCCACAAAGCGGAACAGAAGACTCAAGGGAAAGACCCAAAGTCAAACCCGAAGCAGTCCAAGTCCCCACACTTTAAGCAACAGCAGGGTAGCAAGCAAAATGACCAGGCACAGAGCAAGCCAAATAGCTCAGACACGCCGGAGCCAATGGACGTAGACCCATCTTCGTCCAAATTTCGGCAACAAACGGCGTTTTCAAGGCCAAGCCCCTCGGGTAATAACTATACCCAAAACCAGAAACGTTCCGCTTCTCAGCGCACGTCTGGACAAGGTCAGCGACAAAGAGTTGATCATATCACGCCGGACACACCTCAGGCACAAGCATTTCCCTCTTACAACGAGGCAGCCACGTCAGCCGTCAGCAATATAGACAGCGACGCAGATTCAGACCAAGATGCGGTCAATTTTTTAGGGGCGAGTCCCTGCTACCGTTCATTCAACGCAGAGTAGCAGGGGTCAGCAAAAAATTTTTAATCGACACGGGCGCTGCAAAGAGCTACATAAAGCCATTTCGGCAACTAAAAAACATTACCCCTGTCGATAAGCCATTCTCGATTCATTCAATCCATGGCTCAAACCAAATAACTGAAAAATGCTTAATACAAATCTTCGGCGTAACCGCCTCATTTTTTTTACTAAACAACCTGTCGACATTCGATGGCATTATAGGCCATGACCTCCTAGCTCAAGCGGGAGTCGATTTGTGCTTAAAAGACAAGCAATTAAGGATTGGCTCCAAATCCGAGACCATCCAATATCATAAATGCGTAAGCGTTAACCTCACGACAGCAGCAGATATAGATACCCCGTCGTGCGTCAAAGCTAAATTCGCACAAATGCTAAAATTCAGGGTCAATGCCTTTGCTGACCCAGACGAAGCATTACCGTTCAACACTTCGGTTGTAGCAACCATACGAACGGAGGACGAGGAACCTATATATTCTAAGCTATACCCTTACCCTATGGGTGTGGCCGATTTCGTCGATTCAGAGGTAAAAAACCTCCTTAAAGACAAAATCATACAAAAATCCAAGTCACCGTATAATAACCCAATTTGGGTTGTTGACAAAAAAGGTGTAGACGAAGCGGGTAACAAAAAGAAGCGTATGGTAATAGATTTCAGAAAACTGAACTCAAAAACCATTGCGGATAAATACCCAATGCCAAACATATCAAAGATATTGGCGAACCTCGGACAAGCGAAATATTTCACGACACTAGACCTGAAGTCAGGCTACCACCAGATAACTCTGGCGGAACGTGATCGCGAGAAGACCTCGTTTTCTGTAAATGGAGGCAGGTACGAGTTTTGTAGGCTCCCGTTCGGTCTAAAGAACGCGGGGAGCATCTTCCAAAGAGCCATCGACGATGTGCTCCGTGAAGAAATTGGCAAGACATGCTACGTCTACGTAGATGACGTCATAATCTTCTCAAAAAACGAAAGCGATCATGTCAAACACGTTGACGTGATTTTGAAAAGGTTAAGTGAAGCAAACATGAGGGTTGCTAAAGAGAAATCTAAGTTCTCAAAACAAGCGTAGAATACCTTGGTTTTATAGTCACCGATCAGGGAGCTAGGACTGACCCCGAGAAAGTAAGGGCCATCCAGCATTACCCTGAGCCAAAAAACCTGTACGAGGTTAGATCCTTCTTAGGTTTGGCCAGCTACTATAGGTGCTTCGTAAAAGACTTTGCTGCCATCGCAAAGCCGGTGTCCGACATCTTAAAAGGTGAAAACGGCACAGTCAGGGCCGCCCAATCACAATGATTTCTAGAACTCTCAAAGACAGAGAGGCGAACTACGCTACTAACGAGCGTGAACTCCTAGCAATTGTATGGGCGTTAGCAAAGCTTCGTCAATACATTTACGGAGCAAGAGAAATCAATATCTTCACAGACCACCAACCTCTGACCTTTGCAGTTTCCGAGGGTAACCCCAATGCAAAGATAAAGCGTTGGAAAGCCCGGATCGACGAGACCGGCGCCCGATTATTCTACAAACCCGGGAAAGAAAACCACGTAGCTGATGCATTGTCACCATCGAGACCACCGATAAGCCAATAAATTGCTTTAGGAATCAGATCGTGATTGAGGAGGCAAGGTACCCTTTAACTAGGAGAGTCATATTGTTCCGAGAAAAAACTCGGCATACTCTTCATTTCGTTGACAGGGAATCTTTATTTAGGGAAATTAAGGTTGCAGTTAACCCCAAAGTGGTCAACGCGATCCATTGCGACCTCCACACCCTCGCCCAGATTCAAGATGAACTGGTTCGAACGTTCCCAGCAACTAAATTCCAACATTGTAAGAAGATAGTCGCCGACATCTTCGACATCAATGAGAGAAGGAAATCTTGACGGACGAACATAATCGCGCCCACAGGGCTGCACAAGAGAACGTCAAGCAGGTCTTAACAGACTATTATTTCCCCAAAATGACAAAGCTCGCGAACGAGATAACATTGAATTGTAAGGTGTGTCGCAGAGCCAAGTACGACAGACACCCAAAGAAACAGGAATTAGGCGAAACACCAATCCCTTCACATACGGGGGAGATGTTACACATAGACATCTTTTCCACTGATAAGAAATTCTTCCTCACTTGCGTCGACAAGTTCTCCAAGTTCGCTGTAGTTCAGCCCATCCCGTCGAGAACCATTGAAGATCTGAAGCCAGCAATTCTTCAATTGATGAATTTCTTCCCAAAGGCTAAGACAATCTACTGTGACAATGAACCCTCATTGAACTCACAGACAATCTCAACAATGCTGACCAACAGTTTTGGAGTCAACATTGCGAATGCTCCACCGTTGCACAGTGTTTCGAATGGGCAGGTAGAGCGATTCATAGTACCTTGCTAGAGCTTGCTAGGTGTCTAAAAATCGACAGGAAAATAAGTGACACAGTAGAAGTCATTTTGTTGGCGGCAACGGAGTACAATAAGTCAATACACTCTGTTACCAACAGAAGGCCGGTCGATGTCGTTAAGGCACGTTCAGACGAACCGCAAGATCAGATCCAAAGCAAAATAAGAAACGCTCAAAACGCGCTAAGAAGCAGAGAGATGCGTCGCGGCAGAATAGAGTCTTTGAAGTTGGCGAGAAAGTATTAGTTAAGTCCAACAGAAGGCTGGGAAACAAGCTGACGCCCTTTGTGCGAAGAAAGAGCGGTAGAAGCGGACCTGGGGACCACGGTCCTAATTAAGGGGAGGGTGGTCCATAAAGACAACATAAAATGACCCCCTTTCTTCTCCTTTTTTTAGCCACTAGGCATTTATATTTTTTAAGCCACTAGGCACCTACTTTTTTGGCCACTAGGCACGCTAGTATTAGTTAGTAATAGTTTCGTCAGCCACTAGGCGCATTTATGTTTAGCCACCTTGGCATAAGTTTCTTTCAATCTTCCATTTGGTGCTGGGTAACCTCTCTAATAAAAAAAACTAAAGTAAAAATAAAACACACATTTCACCCTACAGGTTTGAAATCATACTTGTCTTTTCTTTGTCGCTGGCTTCGGCGCACATCACCGACTACTCGCACGCCAAGTACATCCCCATCATAGATGGGCAAGTCCTGGTTTGGGAAGAGTATGCTTATGTAAAACATTCCGCGAACCTGTCGGAGTACGAACGAGTTGTAGAAGAGACAGTCAAGCTCATTGACGTTTTTCCACAGTCTCACATGAAGAAGCTCCTGGTCGTAGATACAGTGCATCTGCAGGACTTGCTAGAGGCCTGGGTACGCACCACAGGGTCGCGAGAAGCATAGACTTCCTAGGGTCCATACTAAAGGTTGTGGCAGGTACACCTGATGCAGGTGATTTAGAAAGGACTAGGTTCACGGAGATGCAACTGATAAATTCCAACAATAGACAAATAGAAATAAACACTAGAGTTCAAGACCAAATTAATAAACTAACTCTCACGGTCAACAAAATTTTAAAAGTAACTCAAAATTCACAAATCGACAACAAGTCACCTGTATGAAACTTTGTTGGCTAGAAATAGAATGTTGTCGATGGAGTTGCAGAATTTAATGTTGGCTATTTCACTTGCTAAAGCTAACATAGTTAGCCCTAACATTTTTGGATCACGCAGACTTGAAATCAATTTGGTTAGAGGAACCCACCAACACCCCGATAGGTGACCTTATGTCTGTCTCGTCCGTAAAAGTTCTTCAGTCCCCTAACTCATTGCACTTTATTATTAAATCCCCAAAGTCAAATTTTCCTGTAGAAAAATAACTATTTACCCTGTCGCCCATAAAAACTTCATTCTGAGAATGCCGGACAACGTCATAGCCGATTGTGATGGAGAAACTCATAATCTTTCGAGCTGCACCGTCTCGCCGGGGGCCACATTTTGTCGCTTGGCGACAGAGACCTCATGCGCAAGGGAAATACACGCAGGGGGCACGGCACATTGCGAGATCCAGCCTAGCGACCTGGAGGCGATCACCGAGGTAGACGAGGGGATTATCATAGTCAACGATAATCCAGCAATGATTCAAGTCGACAACGGTACCGAGATCAGAGTGCTGGGCACGCACCTCATCACCTTCAACGACAGAGCCAGAATCAACGGGACTCTATTCATCAACCACAACAACGCCCAGAGTAGAGTTCCTGGGATCGCCAACTTCCCTATTTTGAATATCACCGCCAGCCAAGATATTCTGAGCCTCCCGTTCCTTCATCGATTAAATGAAATCATCACTGCGAGAAGGTCTGCAAAGCGGCTGAGGGACGTCGTTGCGGAGATAGGGTCGGCCGAGGGCGGCCTTAACCTCGAGGGGGGGAGTAGTTAAGACAAACAAACGGTCTGAGTTCGCTGACCGAATACGACACTGGCCAAATAGCTGAATAAGCATTTGACCGGATGTCGTTGCATAGCCGGCAACCACGACATATTTGCGTGGCCGCTATGAAACGATCTCGTAACCATAAGTTGCGGGATTGTCTTGTTTGAATTTATGTTTCAGTTCATTTCTTTATGCGAACAGAGGCACATCGGCCCTGTAATAAACAGTAATAAGAAATACTCCGCCTTTCATTTCAAGTTCTTGGATTTCAGGTGTTATCAATTTAATCAAACTCTTGGTTAAAGTAAAACCATTTTATTGATTCAAATAATTTATATACTATTTTTGAGGAGGTGTGTGGAAATGTTGCATCAAACTGGATGCAAAAGCATTGTTATCGCAACATCTCATCACTAATATATTAAATCAGTATATATTAGATATCGAATATCAATTGATGTTTGGCCTTACATGGTCTCACTTTTCTTAAGCTCTCTCTCTTTCGTCGTTGACCCTCGTACAATAAAGACGTGTCCGCAGTTGCTCAAAGATAAATAAATGTGTATTAATTTGACAAACTGAATAAAAGTATATGGAAATATTAAGTGATACAACTGAAGGATTTAAGAAAGAGAAGTCGCCGTACTCGTCGAAATATTATCTGTGAGGATTGCATTGGATTGACTGGATTTTTCAACAGCAACGGTCCATAGTGACGATAGCTCGTCCCATAACCTGATATATTCCGTAGAAAATGTTTTCAAAATCCAGTTATTTTTACTCACTGATGATACTCCATCATACAATTTCGAAATCCCATTTCCCACTTATCATAGACACAGAAATAATGAAAAAAAAGATTAGACCCCAAGATACTGAATGGAATTCACACTTCCGTAAATATCATTGGAAAGATTCAAAATTTGTATCCATTACATTTTCTTTCTTATAAAATCCGATTCGCACAGGGTATAGTAGAAGACGTTTATTCAGAAAGCAGGCAAAATGATTTAATGGTACAGGAACATAAAAGAGCGCATCGCAAAGATAAAGAAAATAAAGAACAAATCCTCAGAAAATTCTTTTTCCCCCAAATGAATAAAAAAGTAATTGCAATAGCCACGACATACTTAACATGTAAGGAATCGAAATATGATAGAAATTAGTGTTGGGTTGCTCATGAGTGAGTGAACAAAAAAGAGTTGTTCACTCAACTGAGCGAGCGAACATGTTCCTTCCTTTTTGTTCATTTTTGTTCACTTGCTTATTTTTGCTCACTTGCTCATTTGTGTTCACTTGCTCATTTTTGCTCACTTGTTCACTTGCTCCCTTGCTGATTTGTGCTTAGTTACTCTTCTTCGCACATTTTGTTCCCATTCAATAAGTACAGAAGGATTTCATTTAACTATTTTTAAATGCCCAATGAAGGATGCGACAAAATGAAGTAATGCGACAAAGTAAAATGCAGAGATATCGGTTAGTTTGAAAATTAAATATGTAACATAATCTATTTTTGAAAAGTCGTTGAGATGCAGTGCTTATTGGATTGGTAATGCACTGAACAACCAGTGAGCAACTGAGCAATGAACAGTGAGCAGCTGAGCGATGAACAGTGAGCAAGTGAGCAATATGAGTGAGTTGACTCTTTTGAAAAAAAAGAACAAGTGAACATGTTCACCTAAAAGAGCAGTATTTACACAACACTAATAGAAATCCTCCGAATGGCGCTATACAATCCACTCCAATTCCGCTATACCCCGGACAATTCATCCATATTGACATTTATATCACGGAAAAATTAAATGTCTTGACAGGCATAGACAAATTTCCCAAATATGCTCAAGCGAAGGTTCTGAAATCCAGAGCTTCCCAAGACATAATGATTCCATTGAGGGAAATGTTGATAGCGTTTGGGATACCTAAAGTAGTCGTAATGGCCAATGAAAGAGCCTCAAATTGATGTTGGAAAACCAACTAAACATATCTATTTTCACGACACCGCCGTTTTCTTCTACCAGCAATGGACAAATACAACGACTCCATTCTATACTGACCGAAATTCTTAGACGTCTTAAGAAAGACCATGACGAACTTACCCTCACAGACCTACTGTTCAACGCAACCCAAGAATACAACCAGTCAATACATTCGATAACTAAAGAAAAACCCATTGGAACATTTTTTAGAAGTAATATAACCAACACTCCAGAATCAATAGAAAAGAAAAAGGAAGAAATTAGGAGCAAAATCAAAGGTACACAAATATCCGATCTAAATTACCATAATGCCAGCAAAAACATCCCCAAATCATATGCAATAGGAGAAGAAGTTTACGACAAAATCAACAAAAGATTAGGCTCCAAAATTTCCTCGAGATATAAAAATAGTTGCAGAAAATGGTAACTCTACCATTAAAACGAACTCAGGGAAAATAGTTCACAAAAATAATTTGAAAAATTAATTCACATTTACAGATTGTTGTTTTTACCGTCATGTCTCGGAGCGGCGACCATTTTAGACTACACCTACTCACAGCTGGCCGCAACTAGTCAGAGCAGTTCATTCAAAATAATACATGTCTTCAATATTCAAAAATATGAAATAGCATTACAAATGCTTGAAAACTCCATCAATTCATCTCTTCCGAATCACCTCACTCCATTCATTACCCTCGAATTAACACAAATAAGAGACGATTTAAATAGGTTAAGACCAAATATCATAAGAACACGAAGGTCAATAAATATGCTCGGCTCCGCCTGGAAATGGTTAGCCGGAAGCCTAGACCACCATGATCACGAGATCATTTTAAATTAAATGAACGAACAATTAAAAAATAATAATAAGCAAGTAGTAAGAAACAGACTTTTTAGCGACAAAACTAAAGAAATCCGAGAAAGCCCAAACGCCATACTAAAATTAACAAAAGAAAGTCAATCAACCAATAATATCGAAATAGAAACTACAAAATATAAATTGAAAATTTTTAAAGAAGAACTTACAAATATGATTTATGCAATTAATTGGGCTAAGACGAATACAATTAATTCCATTCTACTATCAACTATTAAAATTCAATTCATTGAAAAGTTAGTGAAAAATCCAACAATTTGTTCATAAATATAGAGGAATTACTTGAATTCGCAATAATTAAAGTAGCTTCAAACGGAAAAGACATTCTTTATATTATCAGTCTGCCCACAATAGAAGATAACCTTTGTCAAAGAATATTAATAAAATCAATAAAAAAACGAAAATGTAATTAATAAAATCAAGTTCGAATTATTAATTCAATGTAATGAAACAATATTTGGAATCAAAGAAATTTGCGAAACAATTAATGATAAGTCAATATGTAAAGGAGAAAATTTAATAGACCTAAGTAACAATACCTGCGAAGCTGCCCTCCTGCAAATGAATCAACCTAGCTGTCTGCAAATAAATAGTCAACACATCCCGAAACACGAAGAAATCCTACCCGGACTCATCTTATTGAACGACTTTGATGGAACGATCAACATTGATCAAGAACAGATACATCTGCATGGATCTTACCTTGTCCAAGCCAAAAATGCATCGATCACAATAAAAGGAACCTCTTATATAAACAGAGATTTGGCAACAAGAGCAAGATAGAACAAGCCTGATCGCTGGAAATGGTGAAGGAACTCAACTTCAACAACACTGAAAAAATCCAGCTTATGAAGGAAGACCAAGAGATAAATACAATCACCAACATTAGTATTTACATCTTACATCTTGCTGATGTCCATAATTATACTGGCAATTCGAGCTCTAAAATCAAGAGCAGCGAAAGTAATCATCAACCCAGTAAACAATCCACCAACAAACAAAGTCAAATTCAACTGGTGGCCGAGGACGTCTGCATTAAAAGGGGGAGGAGTAAAGGTCACACATTACCAAAACCCATAGCAATGCATCGCCAGTGCCAATGCACTCCAATGCACCGAAACAAGACGCGCTCCGATTCAGCATAAGACACCGTGGGAGTAACGACCAAACCAACGGCGCACCTAGACATAACCATAGCCACGTGCGCCTCGTCATCAGAAACCATCTCCAATGTCCAGCACCTTGCGTAAACCCCAAACCGTTGGACCGAGTCTCGGACACCCAACACCCAGCGCGGCAACCACAGCGGCTTCATCCGACGGCGACAGCGACGAACCACAAGAAGTAACTTCAGCAGCAGAGCTTTATTTTTAATAATTTAGATTGCTTAAGTTAGTTCTAATCCAACTCCTGAATAAAGCACTTGGCTTTTTTAAAAACAAAAATCTAATCAATTTTTGTTAATTTGTATACATTAAAAACATAAATACACATATCCTTGTTTTCGTTACTGTCACATACTATATATAAGTTGTCCCATACTCCGTTGTTGCTTCTTTGCTGTTTCACCTTGTTTCTTCTTTTTGTTTCGAATCCTATCCCGTGTTGCCGTAATGAAATCCAAAAAATGTAAATGAAAGTAAATAAATTATATGTTAGTTATTAAGGAAATTTTTTGAAAAATATAATTGTAATTACGTTGAGCGACATGGTTGTGTTTTCTCGTCATGGCGGGGAGGGGAAATCCACAGCACTACACCGGACATTGGAGCAGCCAATGAAGTAGTGGACAACGCAATTGGAATGACGCCGATGTAGCCATCTCAGGCAGGGTGGGTACGCCGGGGTCCAAAAGTGGCCCTATTCAAACATAAGAAGGATCAGTAAGTTGTATATTATTGTAGTTTTCTTTGTATTTACCGTTGTCAATAGTTTGTTTTATATTTCCTTTTGTTTAGCGCAACTTTCAATTGCGCGGCAGCTGCTTTGTATTGTTAGTAATGAGTTTTCCGTTTTAAAGCAACTGTTTAGTATCGATGGAGTTATGGATTGTGCGGACTGCGGGCCAGAGATGGAACTCACCCTGAGTACCGATGAGCCAGCCGCCGCGGTCCCAGGGAAGACAACCAGTCCGTAACAATATGGCCCCAAATCTTTTAAATTTGATTTCGAGAAAAAAATAAAAAAAGATATTTTCAAAGATACGGCGTATGTCCTTTTGTCAAGTAAAATTTTGATCATCTGCTGGCTTATGTGGACCGAGGTAGGAACCCATAAATGCGCAGCTCTGATCAGGATTCCATTTGGTGACAGGACCCAAATCTTATTGTCATTTCTTTGTAACAGAATCTGTTCATGTTGTGGTTGATGGGCGTGTGTCAGTCTTACGTCAGTCTCAACGTGCCATCGTAGCCTGGAGGCAACAACGAGCAAATCCTGTGATAAAACTGTGATATTAGGTTAGCATTGTTGTCAATGTAGTTTCTCTTTGTTGTTTAGGTTAACTATTTGTTCCGTTTTCATTTGAGTGGCGCTGGATGTGTGCTGGCCTGATGCTTTGTTATTACCATAGGCGACAGGTGACTCAGATCGATACAGGATCGATTCTGCGCCGCACCTGCCACACAGCAGTAGTACTCAAAAGCGAGACAGAATTAAAATAGATTTCCGGTAGCGCTTCTTGGATGCCATCCATCACGAGAGTGATGGTATTTTTTTTTTTTTTTGAGGACGTTGCTTTTATTTATTGAATTTTCTTCTTAATTTTGAGACTAACAATAAGTTTACGAATCATACATTAAAATTTAGTTAACAGTGTGTTAAGACTGTATTCTGCTTGCGCGTCCCCCAAGTCGGTCGCTGGGTAGGTAAGTCATTGCGACGAAGTCGTGATTGGTTGCTCAACCTTGTTAGACTTCTCGCCAGGTGGTTGGGGTGCAACAGTAGCTTGGTAAAGTACTTTTCCTTCTGTTCTGTGATCTCTTCTTTGACAGATAGGATGTTTAAGTCGCATTGTATGTTTTCGTTGCGAACATACCACAGTGCCCCGGTGATGATTCTCAAGATCTTTGACTGAGCTCGCTGGACTATGTCAATATTACTATTGCTGACATTCCCCCATAACTGGGAGCCGTACATCCATATAGGTTTAAGTACTGAGTTATACAGCAGGACTTTATATTCAAGGCTAAGGGGAGACCGAGCGTTGATAAGCCAATGAGGGCTACTGGCCTTTAGCTTTAGGTGTGTTCTTTTGGCTTCAATGTGCCGGCGCCATGTGAGTCGAGGTGTACTCCTAGATATGTCACTTCGTTTGCTTGCGGGAGTAGATTGTTGTTAAAACGTAAGCGGCGGCAGTTTTGCCTGTTCAGGGTGAATGTAACGTGCTTGAATTTTTGTTCGTTCACTCTAATTCGCCAATCTGATAGCCATTTTTCAACATCGACCATATGAAAAGCTAGCTGAGCAGTTGATTGCCTCGGGCATTTTGAGCGGCTAAGAATAGCTCTATCATCAGCTGTTGATGTTGTTACTCGTGTGCTTGTCGGCATGTCTGCTGTGTAGAGACGTATAGTGTTGGTCTCAGCACACTACCTTGAGGAACTCCAGCTCCAACAGTGAAATCATCAGATATAGCAGTGTTGCATCTCACAACAAATTTTCTGTCGTAAAGGTAAGACTCTAAAAGCTTGTGGGTGTTGTTGGGGAGCATTGTCGTGATCTTGTACATTAGACCTTCTAGCCAGACTCTATCAAATGCTTGAGAGACATCTAAAAATATGGCAGTACAGTACTCTCGTTTTTCGAACGCTTTCCGAATTTCTGATGTTATCCGGTTGACCTGCTCAATTGTTCTGTGCTTTTCACGAAACCCAAATTGATGTGACGGGATTCCTTCCTGGAGTCTTAGTTATGTGTTTAACCGAGTCAAAACGCATACTTCAAAGAGTTTAGATAAGCATGAAAGTAGGCTTATAAGTCTATACGAAGTGGGGATTGTGTGGTCTTTTCCCGGCTTTGCTATCATTAATATAATTGACTTTTTCCATATCACTAGATAGTAACCAAGTTTTGCGATGGCATTGAAAAGCTGGGTGATAGTGCAAACGGCGCAATATGGGAGCTCGATGATCATTTTGGGAATTATGTGGTCGCAGCCCGGGGATTTTTCGGATTCAGTTGATTTTTGATTATGCTAACGATTTCATTTGGGCGAAATTCGATTCGCTCATGCTGAGCTGAGGCTCATATGGGAAAGTCGGCAAAGTAAACGCACTCGTGGCAGGATTTGGTTGGAATACATTTTTAAGGTGGTTGGCAAACGTGCTACCTGCATCGCTGCGCGGCCAGCCTCCTGTGGGATTTTTAATAGGCGTGAGATTTTTGTACTAGAAGTACACAATTGCTCTATGTAGTGGCGGTGGTCATATGCTTCTTCTTGTTGTAGAGCTTTAGTAAGTTCACGTGAGGCATGTCTTAAACTTTGCTTAGCAGATGGCGATCTGTGGAATTGTCACTCACGACGTAAGCGTCGCTATTCGATGACGAGCTTCTCGATTTGTAGATTTGTCTTCTTTCGATTTATAGTTTGAGGTGTTGAAACTCGGGCTGCAGAGACAAGTACAGACTCCAGTGAATTAACAAAGCTGTCTACGTCGGCTTCATTGTTGAGATGAGGACTTAGCTCAATGTGTGAGCTAATATATTTTCTATACTTAAACCTATTGGTTTTCTGTGAGGTCAATTTTAATGATTGTTCCAATGCTCCTGGATGTCGGAGTAGAATAAACAGGATAGGTGAGTGATCAGATGAAAGATCCGAAAGGCATTCGGCTTATCAGATTTTTGGAAAGTTTTTGATAATCGCAAAGTCTGTTCAATCGGGCAGTTTCTTTGGGTCTGCCCGGTCAGTATGTTGGTGTACCAGAAGAAACATAGTCGAGAGCTTGTTCTTGGCGCTGATAATCATATTGTAGAGCTGCTTTCCTTTTGGAGTCACGAGACGAGATCCCCAATGTGTGTGCTTGGCGTTGTAGTCTCCTGCTGCTATGAAGTGGTCTCCTAGTGAGTGTAAGTTGGTTGCTAGTATTTAATTGTATATTTATAGATGTGGCCTGTAGGTAGTTTTTAGCAAATTTGTTATGATAGTGGTGCTTAATACGGCTTCTGATTAGAATTCCACACCCACCATGTGCTTTACCGTCTGGATGATTTGTTCCGTAGAAAGTATATCCTTGTAGTTGAAAATTTTATTTGTTTGTAAGGTGTGTTTCTGAAAGCAGCATTACGACGATTTGATTGTCGAGTAGGAATTGAGTTAACTCAAGTTTATGCTGCGAAACGCCGTTAGCGTTCCACGTAGATATCCGTGGGGAGTCATTATTTGGATTGTTGTAAAACCAGAATTTGAATCAATAGATCTTGATTTCTCATTTAATCTTGCATAGTTATGCGCATAAATGACATAAATTCCGTAATCTTTGTTGTAGGCTGCATATCATAGCTTCGAAGTTGCTTTTTGGCTGCTCCGGCGATTGATGCTGCTGAGCAGTATTCGGTTCTTTGTATGCTGATTGCAGAAATGAACTTTTTGAGGCAGGGATAGCCGGTCCTGATTTTAAAGCGCTTGCGTATGTCACACTTTTGTTAGAGTTTATGGGTACTAGTGAGGATCTGGCTGCAGTCGAGAAGAAGACTTCAGGATTTGATCTGGAGACTTTCAACGTTTTATTTTGGGTGCGGGCAGTAATTCCTCTCTGATGGATGCGGCTTTTCAGATCTTTATAAACTGGGTAACCTCTATTGTTAGCAGTGTGATTGCCACCGCAGTTGCCGCACTTTTTCGAGTTGCAGTCATTTTTGCTCGCTGGGCAGTGTACGGAGTCATGAAGCTCTCCACAACCTGCACACACCGGGCGCAGTTTACGCAGTTTATGACCTTGTGTGGCCATATTCTTGGCAGTTCGCACATTGTACCGGACCATTGCGTTTGTGCGGTTCCTCAACTGTAATTCGGCGGTGCAGCAGGAACTGAAGATTGTATATAGGATGCACTTCGTATTTATTCAGGGCTTATTTTCTGGCTCGAGCTCAACCTTAAAGAGTGGCTGCGGCTTTTATCCCTGTTAAGGATATTGAAGACTGTCTTTGCGCTAAATCCCTTCTCTTGTAGTGCCTTTGCTATATCTGCAGGCGTCACTTCAGATTCTATACCTTTAAGTACGACATGCAAGCCCTTGCTGCTTTTAAGATGATACGTGTAAAAGTTCTTTTTATTATTCGTAAGATATTTCGATAATACTCTGTAATTGTTTTCAGACTTCATTTGAACTTTTGTTTCGTGAATGTTGCCCTTTACAAGGGGTATTATGTGGAAATTATCCTTGCCAATAAGCTCAATAATTTTGTTGACAACACCATTGGAACTTTTTTCTCGTATGTAAATAGGCGAAGGCTTTGGCTTCCTTTTCTCGATTTCAGTAGATTCGGCCGCCTCAACCTCATTGGCGTCTGCCAAGATTTTAAATCGGTTTGAGTTCATATCCGTTTCTATTGCAGCTAAGCTAGCATTGCCACGGGTTATTTTGCATTTAGAATTTAGGGAGCTCGTCTTCCTTTTGATTTGAATGCAGTACTGGTTACTTGCTCTTAGGTCGATGGTAGCGAGAGAGTAAGTGCGCGCTCTATTGCTCTCTACGTTTAAGGATTCGGTCCAGTTGGGGGTAATTGACCGCACTTGATCAGAGCTTGCATTATTTTCGGTTGCTTACGCGTTGTTTCTTTGTTGTGAGAGCCGTCTCTCGTCTTGCTCACGGTGACGTTGTGCACGAATGTCGTTTTGACTCATTGTAATCGAGATTGATTTAGTTAGAGTTTTAATTGTTACGATTTATATTAATTAATTAATCAATCAATATAAACATTAGCGATTTCATCGCAAAAGAGCGTCTTTTCGCGTTATTGTATATTTATTAAATCAGTCACTGCACTTTTTGTGATTTTATTGAATATATTTTCCCCGGAGCACAATAAATACACGTCTGCATGCGACGACAGTCCAAATGGCTCCTGAGAAATGGCTCAGAACAAATCGTGTACATGAGTGCAAAAATGTTAATTTTACAAGTTTTAAAGATCTTGAATTACCTCCCGGTGTCAAGGCTAGTTTCGAATACGTTCTAGCTGCCAAGGCCAAGGTTTTTGTGAAATCCAAACGGATAGCTGCCATACAACACGGCCGTTGTTGCCACAATTAGAACTACGAATGAGACGCCTATTTACACCAAGCTTTACCCATATCCCATGGGTGTAGCTGACTTTGTTGCCAAGGAGATGGAACAACTCCTCAAAGACGGAATCATCAGAAATCTAGATCACCTTACAACAACCCACTGTGGGTAGTAGATAAAAAGGGTTTGGATGAATTTGGGGGAAAAAAGGTTAGTTGTCGACTTTAGGAAACTAAATGAACAAACGATTATTGACAAATACCCCACGCCGGATATATATATGATTTTAGCAAATATGGACAAGGCAAAACACTTCACAACCTTGGACTTAAAATCCGGTTATCACCAGATATTCTTAGCAGAAAAGGATCGTGAAGACTTCATTTTCTGTAAATGGGGGGAAGTACGAATTCGTCGACTTCTTTTCGGATTAAAAAATGCAGCTACCTTTTTTTAGATGATGTGCTCAGAGAATGAATACATAGGCAAGTGCTGTTATGTTTACGTCGATGACGTAATTGCTTTTTCAGAGAACGAAAATGACCATGTCAAACACGTTGATGCGGTCTTAGGAAATCTTTTAGATGCCAACATGAGAGTGGCCCAAGAGAAGACTCAATTTAAAAAAAAAACTGTGAGATACAAAGTATTTCTTTAATACATATCTTCGACAATTTTTATCTGGTCGCAAACCAAATTTTCAGGAATCATAAGTACTATAGTTATTGTATGTATCAAAATCGTAACTTTAGCTTTAAAATTACGCTTGTTATTCGATATTTTTTTTGAATTGAAAACAAACTTGATCTGCGTGCAAACATAACAAATGCTTTCGAAAAGAAATTATAACTCTATCTCTTATAGTCTCTGAGATCCAGTGTTTCATACGGACAGACGGACAGACACACAGACGGACAGACTGACATGGCTAGATCGTCTCGGCTGTTGACGCTGATCAAGAATATATATACTTTATAGGGTCGGAGATGCCTCGTTCTACCTGTACATACATTTCCTGCCGGCACAAAGTTATAATACCCTTCTACCCCTATGGGTAGCGGTATAAAAACGTTGAGTATCTTGGTTTTATTGTCAAACAGAAAAGGTCCAAAAACTGACCCTGAAAAAATAAACGCTATACAGGAATATGTGGAACCTAAGAATTTGTTCGCTGTTAGGTCGTTTTTGGGTCTCACCAGTTATTATAGATTCTTTGTAAAGGATTTTGCATCCATAGCGAGGCAGTTGTTACGATATTTTAAAAAACGTCAGCAAGCACCGATCGAGGAAAATACCTGTTGAACTGAATGAGGCGCAAAGACACTCGTTCGAAAAATTAAGAAACATTTTTGGCGTCAGAAGACGTCAGTAACATGACGTTACCTGATTTCAAAGTACCGTTTGACTTAACAACGGACGCTTCAAGTCATGGCATTGGGGCAGTTCTATCACAAAATGGGCGTCCGATAACTATGACTACGCGACAAACGAGTGGCAGTTACTTGTAATTGTTTGGGATTTGGGGAAGCTCCGTCATTACCTATATGGCGCAAAGGGAATCAATATATCACCGACTACCAACCACTGGCATATGCGGTTTCGGAGAGAACCCGATTGCGAAGATTAAGCGTTGGAAAAGCATTTATTGAGAACATAATGCTTACGTTTTTTACAAACCCGGTAAAGAAAACTAAGTCGCTGATGCGCTATCGCAACAAAATGTGTATGTTCTTGAGAGTCAATCTGCTAAATCTGACGCAGTGACCCTGTGATACACAATAGAGTCTACTGACAACCCTTTGAACTGTTTTAGGAATCAGATAGTTATAGAATAGGCAAGATTTCCATCGACTCAAAGATTTGTCATGTTTAAAACCAAAATGCGACGCATTATTAGCTTCACAAGCAAAGAGGCACTGTTAGATGTCTTAAATGAGGTCGTAAACCAGATGTTGTGAATGCTCTGCATTGCAGCTTACACGTGTTGGCTCAAATACAGAGCGAGTTAGTTACAACATTCCCAGACACTAAGTTTAGATATTGTAAGCCAATCTTGTCGTAGACACTTTTCAACAATGACGAAATGCTTGAAATCACCACTCTGGAGCATAACCGCGCTCACAGGGCAGCTCAGGAGAACGTAAGCAGATTATGACTGAGTATATTTCCCGCACATGGGCAGCTTGACAAACGAGGTATCCCTGAACTGCAAGGCCATGATACAATAACACAAGGTAGTCTCGTCGGCAAAAGCTGTCGGTTAACAATACCATACATAAGTGCGAGTGAGACGACTCGCCTAGTGAGTGCGAAAGAATCGACAGTCATGCTTTTTTGATTAACCCTTAAATGGCTGGCTATGATTTAATTGTTTCATTATATTAAAAAACAGTTGAAGTGTGTTTATAATTAATTTTTAATAGTTTAGAGTTTGACAGTAATCGTTGTTTTGAATACTAATTTTTTTTGTTGTGAGGTTCTTAATTTTAAAATATATACGAATCATAAAGTACAATTTTTTATGTTATATTAATATTTACAATCCCTAGCCAGCCTAGTAATAATTGTTCCTACATATATTATGTATTATTTTTTTTTTTGGTATAGTAATATGTATACATAGTTATAATATAATGTAATGTGACATTTTTGCTTTTGCACAAGGGATTAATATTTAAAGAAAAAAATCGATCCGCATACAACCTTTTCCTTCAAAAAGCGCGAGCGCTGCTGAACGTTAACTCGGATCTGAAACCGAAACGAAAAGGCACGCGACGAGACTACCTGTTGTTTTATTCATATCTGTGCAGAGCCAAATACGACAAGCACACCATAACAAGCCAGTTTTGGGCGAACATTGATCCCCTCATTTAAGTGAGCTTTTGCAATCGACATATGTTCGACGAACAAAACAAAGAGTTGTCCTCACTTGCTTGGAACCATATTTTCAAAGTTTTCAGTTGTTCAACCAATAGCATCGCGACAATCGAAGACGTTAAGTGCACTCGCTCTGTCAATGAACATATTTCCACACCGCCTCAGATCTGTGTATGTGACAATGAGCCATCACTAACTCAGAAACTATTCGAACGTTGCTGTCGAACCACTTCTATAAGCAACGCTCTAACCGTTGCACAGTACCATCCAACAGGGTACAGGTGAGCGACAGTTCCATTCTACTAAGGCGAATTAGCAAGAAGTCTGGGGGATCCACAATGTAACGCCGACACGGTAGAGCTCAGTCTAGAGCCACCGTATTGTACAACGGTACGTTCATCGGTTACAAAGAAGAGACCATTGATGTACTTCACTTCGCTACGGCTGAATTGGCAGAAAGATGTTAGAAACAAGTTGCAAAGACGCAACTGGTTCCAGCGAAATCGAGTGAACGATAACAGACAGGAAAGGATCTTTATGAATAGGAGAAGAGTACTCGTAAGAAGCAACAAAAACTTGGTAACAAGTTAACACCTATGTACGTCGAAGAAAAAGTCGAGCGGACATGCGGACATCGGTCATAATAAGGGGAGGGTAGTTCAATAAGGACAAAATATTATGTGAGAGTATATTTCCCTTGTGGATGACGGTAGTTATTTTGGAGGCACAACGGGTACTTTGAGACATACATGTCAAGCCTGTCAGAGTACACGGCAATGCTGAAGAACTAATAAGTTGTCCTATGTGTACCGAACACACATTGCAAAAACACTAATACAGATACTCACATTAAGACCCTTTCGTCGCGTTGAGAGTCCACCACAGAATGCATGCTTAGTTTTCATCGGCACAGCGTTAAAATAGTTATGGTTAGGTAGAGAGCGGGCGCCCCTGCCTAGGGGCATAGCATGACCAGTAGAGTCCATAGCTGTACGGTGGAGGTGTCTTCGTCTCAGGAATCCCACAGTAATGTGATCGTAATTTGGCAGCAAGAGCCAAGCACATCCTAGGTGGTAGCCAGAAACATCACGAAAGTGACAAGGTATTTCATCCGGAGCCTGAATAACGCTGGACATCTAACAGAGAAGATGCTCAAGTGTTGTTGACTCCGGACTCGTTTTGCTTTCTACACTGGTAACTGTTCTCAATTACCCACTAGACAGATGGAGCAGTCCGACAAGACAGGCAGTGGCCAGTTAATAATGCCGAGCATTAGTCTGCAGTCTTTCCTTGAAAGAACCTGCATGAGCGAAATTTGGTTAACTTATTGTTTATTGAAGCGCACATCAGCCTTGCAGTTTTTACAAGAGTTGGTATTGCGCCCAGCTCGCGTCCACTTGAAGTATTGACGCTCTTCAATTTCCTGGCCGAGAATTCGCAGGATAATCGGAACATTGTACATAACCGTTACGGGAGCCCAAACACCAACCTCTTTGGCGACAGTATCTGCGATCTCGTTGCCATCGATCGCCCTAACTGGCTTGGAATCGCAATAGATAACGCACGAATCACAGAAGGGTTCAGCGCTGTATGCTCTTCTGCTGCCCAGGACAACTTTGGATTTGACATATCAGAAAGCATAGATTTATTGCAGCTGGCTGTCGACAAAGATATTAATCGAATTGTAAATTGTGATGTAAACACCCGAGGCCACTTCTGCAGCCTTGCCAATAGAAAAGACTTCCCTGGAAGAGCTGGCAATGGTCGGAAGGAGTGTTTGCGTCCATCTTCGACCCATCGGTGAAGAGGTTGAGGGCTTCGGGAATGCATAACCCTTCCCACCAGCAGTCCGGTTCCATATATATTGAGTTTATGTGGTCGGTACTGGTAAGGCGGATAGTGTAGTTCAAGTCTGTTCTAGTCTCCCTACCAATGCCTGTTGCCTGTTGCAGCAATCCTAAGGGCCGATTTTACGGCTATAGATTGCGTATGTGTTTAACAATTCAATGCCAGCTATTACCTCGAGGGCTTTAGTAGGCGTCGACCTGAGTGCGCCGATTTTACGGCTATAGATTGCGTATGTGTTTAACAATTCAATGCCAGCTATTACCTCGAGGACTTTAGGAGGCGTCGACCTGAGTGCGCCTGTGATACACAGTAGCGCTTGACGCTGTGTCCTTTGCATTATGGATAGGTACGTCCTTTTTTCCGTAGCCTGCCACCACACTAGAATATCATAGGTGAGGATAGGGCGAACAACAGAGATGCATCACCCCACGTAGCCACCACCCGCCTGTCGCAAAGAAGACGATTGACCCACCTGTGGGTGGGTGTTTACTGAGGTAAGGCCATTTATAATAGCGTCAGTAGTGACATTATTGAAGGCGCCTGAAATATCCATGCATTGAGTTGCTTCTGATGTGCAAATCAAATATTAGATTAGGCTGATTGGCCGGAAGTCATTTGGGACCACATGACTGGATTTTGGAAAATGACTTTTGAGGTCCTCCAAAGAGTGGGGATATAACACCATGCGAGGCACGCCGAATAGATTCCCGATAGCTAAGGAACAATCGTAGGTTTTGCTGGCGAAAGTCCATCGAGGCCGGGCGACCTGACCTTCGCAAAGGAGAGTAGATAGCCCAAATTATTTTATTGTCTGTAATTAGACCGGCAGGGGGTCTAAGAACTGGGAGACTAAGAAAGAGCTGCCAGTCACTGTTCTCTATTCTAATACATCCCGAGAAATGAGCTGAGAGCAATGCTTCAAGACTTTCAGCACTGCTCTCCGTCTACACTCTATCGCCCGACTTGAGCAGACTAGGACTGGAAGCCTGCTTGGACAGCAGCTTCCTCAGTCTGGAGGTGTCTTTGATGTTGTCCAGGTCAGAGCAAAAGGTTCTCCATGAAGACCTTTTGGATGATCGGATCATCCTCTTGTAAGACTTTAGGAGAGACCTGTACTCGTCCAAGACATAATCATTGTCCGCCTTCTTAGCAAGTTGAAACATGCTAGTAAGCTCCCCACGAAGCGAAGAGAGATCTGGGTTCCACCAGGGATCGATCTTCTCGTCGGTCTAGAGACCCGATTGGCGAAATGCGGAAGGTAGTCCTGCTGAGAGGACATTGACATTTGTTTCTAGGTCCTGTACCGAGTTGATGTTACCCGGCGGATCAAGAGACTTGGAAACAAGGCTAGAGAATTTCGCCCACTTAGTATTTCGTGGATTTCTGAACGGCTGAGCCGCAGGTACCCTGTTAAAAGGAATGGTAAATTGAATGTACTTATGATCCGAGAAGGAGGGTCTTTCCAGGACCCTCAACTCATCTACATTGGTACCCTCAGTTGCAATCGTTAAGTCCAGCACATTACAAGAGGTGGGACCTACATAGGTAGATACCTCACTTCTGTTGGCTAGTCTCAGCTTATAATTTTGGATAAAATCAAGAACTTACTCACCCCTTACGTTTATGTCGGGACTTCCCCAGACGCTATGGTGGGCGTTGGGGTCTGTTGCGATTATTAGTTGTTTGTTGGAGGAGCAGACCATGTCCACCAGTCTCCGCAGCTCTTTAGGTGGAGCCGGTACGTCGTGGGCCATGTAGCAGGATGCCAGCAGCAAACATCCCTCACGGCTCTCCAGTACCACCACGGTAAGATCGTCATTGCTGTAATTAGGTAGTAGATGAGCTTTTAGCCCTTTTTTTACAAGGATGGCAGTTCTCGATCTACTGACCAATTTCGGGACGTACAGATCGTAATTAGGCGACTGCAGCCCAGCAACTGTGCTGCCCGACGCTATCCACGGTTCTTGTACCAAAGCCGCGTAGGCGGACTCTTCCTCAAGGCCAGGCGTAGCTCCGCCGAAGCCGTTTTGAACTCATGGAGGTTAAGTTGCAGCACACTCATTAGAGGTTTGCAAACTCGCGGTGGGGCCCGTCTGCATGGACAGTTCCTCCTCCACCTCCTCCGTCTCGTCAGCCAGCCTGAGGTGCAAGGTGGCGTCGGTAACGCTCTCAAGACCGAGATCCTCCTCAACCTCTCCTGACCTCAGCGTGTGGGTGTCCTGGTCGTTGGAAAGACGTTTTTTGAGGCGAAGGTACACGCTCCCTAAGCCTCACGCCATTTTGCCGTTGCGCTTATAAAGCAGATCCTCGGTCTCCTTGTTGATCTGAATGATCACGTGCTGCCCACCACTGGGTAAAGGTTCATCAACCTTCAGCACGGACCAATCACTCGTCGGAATGGCCAGGTTTTGTGTTTTTAAGCAGTTGAAGCGCCCACTCGCCCTGCACAACTATAGGGAACAGGACCTTAGCCTTCGGTATGGACGGAATGTTATTAATATCCACCACGTCCAGCTTGGCCCCTCCCACAAGCCGTCCAGTTTTGGGGACGGTCGCCTTCAACCAAAGCAACGTTGGGTCGTCCTTGCATGTTAGGATTTTTACCCCATTCATCCAGCCCGTACCTTCGAACGTAGGCATTGGGCTTTTTGGGGCACTCTCCATCCTAACAAACAGTGCGTTGTCCAGCTTGCTATGGGTCAACCGCCACGGCTCTGCTCTCTTCCCGTTAGGGTCCCTCTGTCGATGAGAGCAACGTCGAGATGCCGCCTAGCGGTTTCCGCAACCGTTGCTCTCTGCCTGTGTCTGGTACTGTCTGTGTTGTTGTTGGTGGAGCCAGGTGGTCGCTGCCTCTTGCTCACTGGAGCCCCTTGCTTGGGACTCTCAGCAGACTGTTGGTGCTTGGTTGCCGTGGACACCACCTTCGAGTTGGCAGAACCGGTCTCCGCCTTATTGTCTTTTGGGCTAAGTTGGTTTTCACGCATCCACGCATTAGCCCAGGCAAGCCTCTCCTTGTCCTAGACGGACAGTTTAGCTACGGCACTGATCCTAGTGTGAATGCGGGTCGCCGCCTTATTTTTGGCCTTCTCCTTTAGCCCCCATGCCCCGCTGCGCAACCTTGGAGGTGCTGGCGATAGGCCGAGGTGACTGAAGAGGACGACGTACGTCCTCTACCGTAGAGGGTGATGAAGCGCTCTCTTGGTCCGAGTCGGCTATGACCACGGCACCCGCGCGCAACCACCTCGAGTTGTTGGTTGTGACAGTATTGTTACCACTGACTTGGCCTGTACCCACTAGAGGTGTGACCGCTGGCGACACGCAGAGAGGTTCTCTCCCCGCCGGTGGTAGCAGTCACGCCTTCCAAATATCCGAGAGATATTTGGCTAATTTTGTTCTTGGGATCCCCCATAGAATTTTCAGTCTAGCAGCTAGAGACCTCGTACCATGGATTCTGCTTCTTATCTACAGACAGATGCTCGTAAGATAAGGAGCAGAGCCCTCAGCTAGGATCGGCAGTAACTGAAACGTCGGTGCATAGTAAAGATCTGCTACCCGATGACAATGAGGTAATACAGATCAGTTGAGGATTTTTGCTAGCCGTTAAAAATAGTGGCAGGAACCCCGGATGCAAAGGACTTAAAACATATTAGAACAAGAAATCGAATTTTGTCCATTGAAATCGACAACTTACTCTTAAGCATTGCGCTTGCTAAATTAAATACTATAAATCCGGTCATTTTGGACCACGGCGACACTAAAGAAATTCTGACCGATCAACCCATAGAAATATCTGTACCTAGTATTTTAGAAGTATCAAAAATCAAAGTCTTGTAATCCAAAGATGTAACTCACTTTACAATTAGTTATCTTAAGATTAAATTTGCCTGCAAAAAGGTTACCTTATTCCCGGTGGTACATCACAACAGAATCATACAGCTCCCGGACAATGACAACACAATGGCTGAATGTGATACCAAGGTTGTAGCGGTCATCAACTGTGCCGCGTCAAATACAACAACATACTGTGACCTAGCAGAAAACGGCATATGCGCACATCAGCTGCACTCCGAGAAGTGGGCCATTGCAGAACACAGACAAGTCATCAGCCCCGTCATGGTCATCGAAGATGGGATAATCATCATCAATGACAGCCCTGCCAGGGTGAACACTGATGACACATTAGAGCTACTAATCAACGGCGCGTTCCTGTTGACGTTTGAATCGACGGCCACCATAAACGGGACGCAGTACGTCAACTGGAATAACATTCCGAGGCGCTCCCCAGGGGTCGCGATGTCTCCGATACTGAACATCACCGGACTTGACGGTATACTGAGCATGCCGTTCCTGCACCGACTGAGTTCTGAGAACTTAGCTCGAATTTCAATAATTGTTATTCTTGGAACGCTCACCACTATCATCATCATATGCGCTCTCAACTTTCGCAAGCAACGGCAGAGAAGAGTTAGAGATGCCCAAGAGTTAACCCAGGTAATTGCGAGCATTGCTATAGCCGAGAACGGCAATGTCCTGAGAGCGGGAGCAGTTAACCAGTAAACATGGACCCCCGCGCGTTGTATGTTTGTGACAACACAAATATGCGTAAGCATAACCATCGGTCACACGGCTTACATCCGCCGCTGTTTGCATTCCTTTGAATATTGCATACGCAGTGGTCGGTGGTAATAGCTCCCGACATCGCAACTGGATGCATTGCACATGCCACAGAGTCAGCACTTTTGGCGATCACGCCAGTGGCAGTACATTTGCTCGATACGTCGCTCTGACGGCTGGGTTTGGTTAAGTTCTTTTACCTTTGTAAACTAGATTATAAGTAATTCTTAACAAGACAAGACGTGTCGAATAAAGGAATATAAATCTCAAAACTCCTTTCTTGGATTCGACGACTACTGGAAATGGGTCTGACGCATACCAGAGTAATTGAGGAATATAAATCTCATAACTAAATTCTTTGGATTCGACGACTACTGGAAACGGGTCTCTCACATACCAGAAGAGTTGGATAATTTGTACATACATATCATATGTATGTATGTTTGTATGTTGAGATGCAAGAACTGCCGGCGGTTTTTCAATGAAAATCAAGGTTAGGATCTAAGACCACACCCATTTACAAAAACACATAGTAGCCGAAAATATAAAACTCCACAATAAAGACAAAGTCAGGAAAAAAGTACATAAAAATAATTGAAAAAGTTGAATTTTGCATATTTTCCATAGCTTGCAAATAACTGTCGACCGTTATTTTTCTTGTGCTCTCGTTGCGAGCACAACCGAAAAAGTTCATACTCTCTCGCTCTCGCTCTGAGCAAGACAGTTTTGCTGTCTTCATTTCTGTTTTCTGTTGAGCGCTTTTCGTTGAGCTCTTTTTTATTTCGGTCGTTCAATGAGCAGTGCGTAAAGAGCAGAACGAGAAACGCTCGCACAAAGAGAGTCAGCAAAAGACCGATTGACCGAAAAACTCAACGCAAACGGTCTTTTTCTTCTTCTTCTTCTTACTTTCGTTGTTGTTGCAATTAATATATTTTGTATGCAAAACGAACGCTTGTGAATGTATACCAATACATATGCAAAGAAATAATACAATTTGATTATTAGAACAATTTAATTTTATTTTCAAATATTTTTGTTAACAAGTTTCATTTAGATTCCATATTCCATATAACAAAATGCTATAAAAGAAAAAAAAAATTCAGACAATGTTGTTTTTAAATTTTTTTGTATTTTTATATATTATATATATATTTTTGTAACATATTATGTATTAAGCTTTACAACTAGTAAGGAGTTTAGATTTTCTGCACTAATCGAACTTCTTCTTCGTTCACTTAATATAAAGTGTAGTGCTGAGAATGCCCGTTCGACGGACACTTGAGTTGCAGGTGTAGCCAGCACAACCTGCGCTAGTGCACTTATATGAGGAATCTTAAGTTGCAAATCATTAAAAAATCCAATATATTTGAAATTAATGGCAGGTGACCGAATGTTACGTCGAAGTTTTCGATGTCAGCATAAATTTTGGCAAGTTTTGTAGAAACAGGATCTTTTTTGCTTTCTGAAACTGTCTGCAAATCGTCCAAAAATGCCGAGAACAGCGACTTCTCTTCAGATGAGGATGCGGTTGAAAGCACTGACGAGACAGGGGAAGCAAACATCTCTTCATGCACAGGAGTCTCGAGCGCTGGAACATTTCGTGTTTGTGCCTTAAATAATAAAGCGATAATAAGTATAAAATGTTTTTGGATTTTAGTTTAGTACAAGTATTAGTTTTTGACGAAGACAATTTTAATTAGTTTCTCAAAACTACAACATAAACAAAACAGGACCCAAATTTCAAACATTCTACGACATACAGCTTACTTCTTTCAACTCATATAAACGAAAAGCTGTTTTTTTCAAATTTGCCTTTGCTAACGATTTCTGGTAGTTCGACAACATACAATTTACCCGAGGATCCATGTAAATCGCTGCCAACAATGCATCATTTTCTAACAATTTTGTCTCTCTTATTTTTATCTGTGCCGATAGTTTTTTTTTAATTAAATTGTAGCTATTCTCGCATTTCAATTTAAGTTCCATCCATACTACGAAGAACTCACTATAAACTAAATCTTTGTCTTGTAGCTTTAAAGTTGCCTGGTATGTGTCACTGAAAGCGTCAATGTACGTCTCGATCAATCCCAATCGGCCTCTACACAAATATTAGACTGCGTTGCCAGGAAATCCTTTAAGTCCAATAATTTCTTTAGCATTAAATACGTTGAATTCCACCTTGTAGCAACGTCGAGCGATGGTATGTTTTTCTCATTTTCAATTAAGACACGTCTGCATAGATTTTATAAATATTATGTATATATAATATATATATATATAATATATATATATATATATATATAAAAACAAATTTTTGTATATGTATAACTTATATATTACCTATATGTTTCTGTGCGCAGCGATTTGCATAATGTGCGACAGGCACTTATTTTATCGGCGATCTCCTTTGTTCTATTTACATCAAATACGCACAGTTGCAGAGTGTGTGCTGCACATCTCACTAGGTGTATATTAGCCAGTTCAATAGAATCCAGTTCATTCAGAAGATTCTCACTTTCTATGTCTTCTTCATAAAGGGATTCCTCTGTCGCATCATTTAATACCTGGACGGCTTTTATCATGTTTCGCCCATTATCAGACGTAATGCTGTGTACATGAATATGAAATTTAAAAAAAAACAAATCACATATTTTAAAAATTGTATGTAATTCAATCTTTACCTGTAGATCTGATCAAGTGATATGTCATAATCATCTAAGATTTCTAGAATTTTATTCTTCATATATATTCCAGTATGAGATTCCCCGAGCTCAATCATGCCCAAGGTCTTCACAACAATCTCGGTTTTAGCCAGGCTTGCGTGGATCATTTGCAAATTAATTCCCAGAATAGCTTTATCCATTCAGGTCGCAACATCGATTTTCAGCGACAGCAGCTTTCCCTTTGCAAGTGCCCTTATATTTTCCTTGACAAACTGCTCTTTGACTGACACAAAATTCATAATATTTCTCGACGTTACAGAGTTCATGCCAAGTGCATTATATATTGGATCCATTATTTCGTTGAACCCTTCACTGTCTAGAAATTTGAATGGTTTTCCGTCTGTGGTTACAATTTTGATCAAAGAAGAAACAATTGCTTTTTCACTAGTTTGATACGATATTCTTCGTTTTTCTTCGCATTGTGTTAACTTTGTATATCCAGAATTATTCCACTCATTGAAAATGTCCATATGCTTAGTTGTTAAGTGCCGTCTTAAATTTGTGGAATGATTACCGGACAATTTAATACCACAAACATTACAAATTGATTTGTTCTCGTCCAAATTAAATTTAAAGAATTGGTGCACATTTTTATTCGAATCTCTTCCCATTTTACAATAACAATTATTTCGCAACTTCACACACTCAATTCACGATCGCAATTAAACGTTTAACGATTTGCTTGCCTATGCGTGTAATGTATACCAATACACACGCAAAAGACTTTTATTTTCACTGAATACGACAAAACGGTCTTGGAACAACCGAAACAAAACAGAAATAGAAAAAAACGGTTTCGCTCTGAGCGCGAGCGAGATCATTCGAGAACCCACGAAACGGTTGCTCTCTGAGTCTTTTCGTAAAGAGTCAGAGAGAGAGACACATATTTGCGAAACAACGAGAAACGGTCGACAGTTATTTGCAAGCTCTGATATTTTCATACTATCATGCCTAGGAACGGCAACAATAGTAGACTATTCAAATTAAAAATTGATCACAATTAAAATCGGTCCCGCAGCACGTATACAGCATTAAACAAGTAAGAAAGTTACAGTCGAGTGTGCTCGCTACCCATTTTTAATAAGGGCAAAATATTTCGGTATTATTGTCAAAATATACCGAAAATACTAAAAATATACCAAATGGTATGTTTGGTATATCGATACAGCACACCATTCAAAATATACCAATGTACCAGATTATCGGCCAAAGCAACAAAGAGCCCTAGTAAGTAGGCGTTTTTGCCCATACAAAAGTATTTCTTTAATAACTTCCACAATTTTTATCTGATCGCAACCAAATTTTCAGGAATCATAACTACTATAGTAATTATAGTATATACCAAAAAATTACGATTTTTTTTATTTGCGGGGGCGGAAGTGGGCGTGGCAAAAATTTGAAACAAACTTGATCTGCGTGCAAACATAACAAATGCTGTCGAAAAAAATTATAGCTCTATCTCTTATAGTCTCTGAGATCTAGGTGTTCATACGGACAGACACACAGACGGACAGCCACACAGACGGACAGACGGACATGGATAGATCGTCTCGGCTGTTGACGCTGATCAAGAATATATATACTTTATAGGGTCGGAGATGCCTCCTTCTACCTGTTACATACATTCCCTGTCGGCACAAAGTTATAATACCCTTCTACCCTATGGGTAGCGGGTATAAAAACCAAACTGCATGCAGATCAACAGCCAACATATACTGGAACACGAAGAGATCTTCGCCGGAACTATACTACTGAATGATTTTAATGGAACAGTTATGACCGAAGAAGAAAGCGTGCAACTACATGGCACCTATATCATCTAAGCTAGTAACGCAAAAATTATAAAAAACACGTTGTACACTACAAAGGAGTTGGTCAAGATCGATCCTCTGCCACCACTCTTTCAACCTGTTGGTAACAAAAGCGAAGTACAAGAGGTCCTCTCCCTAGAAATGGTAAAAGAATTGAATTTCAATAATACAGTAAAACTGAAACTAATGAAGCAAAATCAGAAGGTACTAGGTACCAATACTAGCGTTACTACATCATCTTATTGCTAGCTATTTTCATATTGCCAGCCAGATCACTGAGGTCAGGAACAACCAAAGTCCACGTAACCCCAGTAAACAACGCAGCAGTAAATCAAAATCCATCTCAATCAGCGACCGAGGACGTTCGCACTTAAAGGGGGAAGAGTCAAGGCCTGACATTCCACGAATTTATGTCCACTACAAAGTCAGTGACCATGACCCTTTCCCATGCCCAACGACACGTGCGCTGCGTCGGCACATTTACTTCAACAATATTTGCGCAATTCCACAAGCACTAACCCGTCATCAGAAACCATCTCCTATGTGCAACACCTCGCGTAACGCCCAAACCGTGGGACCGAGTCTCCGACACCCAACACCCAGCGCGATAACTGCATCGGCTATCTTCGGCGGCAGCGACGGCGACGGCGACAGCGTCGAACCAGAAGAAGTCACTCTAGAAACAGAAGCCATATTTTTAATAATTTAGATTGTTTAAGTTAGTTCTAATCCAACTCCTGAATAAAGCACTTGGCTTTTTTTAAAAACAAAATCTAATCAATTTTTGTTAATTGGCGCCCGAGCAGGCTCCCATTCATCTCGTCGTGATATATGTAATTCCCCGAAGGTTAAGTTGTTAAAGTGAGTTCGCCTCTGTAGTATGTGCATATATTGAGGGTACACTGTACCAAAACATAAATAATATTAAACAGCAACACTTTGTTGCTGTACGTAAGCATTCCAACTCGAGAGTGCGAGAAATATGATCACCCACTACTGAGCTACGCTAAGTCAGCGTTTTCACGCTGACCGCCAGTAGCATGCGCAATGCGCATATAAGTTGACAAGCAACTCTTCCAAACATCAAACGAGATGCCCTCGCATTCGCGGTCCGACAACTTATGAAGCGACCCGCGCGTATAAGTTTCATGTGTCACAATCCTTGCTTGTGCATTTACGCTTAAATGTTTATTTTATATAAAATACAGCGCTCTTCATATAAGCCGCTTCAATAAATATTCTCTCCGGCACTTAGCCGTAAAACAACTTGTTTCATTGTCTGAGCTCGAGGCCAGCAATAAGGGGTACAGTCTACCCCTCAACCTAATCTTCAACAATCACAGGACTGGGAGGATAACAACTCAGTACTCCACAACCTAATCTTCAACAAGACGGAACAGGAAACTGAATAAATGGCGCCTAACAGATTTTATTTTAAGACCTCCAAAGAATCATGTAAGTGAGCGATTAACAAATTAATACAAAATACAAAATGCAAGTGAACCTAAAATCAATTCTTTGCACTGTGGTTAATTAATTATCTCGAGTTGATTGTCCAAACTAAAAGATATTCGTACAAGTAAAGTAGTTTGTGAGCATTTTTCTGTTCTTGGCAACTGTGTAACCAGTTCCTTTATGTTAATAGACTCACACGTATGCCCATGAGTTGGGCATATAAAGAAATTAAAGAAGAGTTTGAGCTTTTGTCCGCAACCGGTAGTGAACAACGAACCCGAATTGAATCCCAAACAACTACAGGCATTAGTGAATCACACTGTTTGTGCTGCGCTCGCTGATTAAGAACTGCGCATAGGGCAGCAGTTTGCTGAAGAGCTGTTCGCAGTCAAATCACAAGTAAATGAGCTGCAAATAGTGGCACCGAATATTGAAACATATGAAAAAGTGACAATAGACACAAACGTCAAGTGCGATGTGAGACTTGACATAGTGTAATTTGAAGGAGTACAAGACGAGTATGTTATGTGACGTGGACGCAAGCTGCCCTGGACGCATACGAAATTTTCAGACGCTACAAGGGTAGCGAGGCCCATTACAAGGCCGTCGCGATACTACGCAACAAAGTGTGCGGAACGGCCAGGTCGATTCTGACATCCCACAATACAGTTCTAAATATCGATGCGAGCATCGCACTATTAGACTGTACAAAACGTCTCTTCGCGTAGTCAGACCTAGGCGTAATGAAGTACTATGACGAAATTTAAAGAAAGCTAACATTGGTCACCAACAAGATTATGATGACACACGATGAGCAAGCTGCCACGATCCTCAACAGAAGCGATGCTCTACACGCATTCATGTCAGGTCTGAAGAGATCTTTGAAAGCGTTCGTGTTGCCGGCTCAGCCAAAAGAGTTGCCATCGTCATTGGCCTTGGCTCGTGAAGCTGAGAATAGCATAAAAAAAAGCATGTTTGCTGCCTCTTATGCGAAGACAATTGCAGACAGGAGTCACCCCAATGAAAACAGTAGGCAGGCGAATCGTCAACAAATTAAGCCTAACAAAGGCCAAGAAAATAACCCCACTACGTAGGGAAACAGTCCCATAATAAGGCCCAAGACACAAATACCAAAGACGGCCAAACGTCTCAGCCTCAACCCATGGATATTGATTCCTCAGTGTCACACTTTCAGCAGCCAACCAGCTGGGGCAAAACCCAGAGTAACAAAACACCAATAGTGAGCAACAGTATGCGGGTTACAAAACGTAACTACAGTCGGCACCCCATTCACTGTGAATTCCATACATGGATCCAGTGAAATAAGGAAGAAGTGTTCAATAAAAATTCTTGAACAGAACGCCATGTTCTTCATTTTAGATACCCTCGACGCATTTGACGCCATCATAGGTTTAACACTAGATTTTAAAAACAATTGCTTAAGCTACGGGAACAAGAATGGGCCACTGAAATTTCACTAGTCAGTGACATAATAGTACCCGAAAACGTAAAACACGAGTTTAGGCGAATGATAGTAAAAATAATAAAAGCATTTTCGACCTCTAACGAGGCATTGCCATACAATACGTCTGTCATTGCCACAATTCGTGCCGAGGATAATAAACCGGTATATTCGAAACTCTACCCATATCCAAATAGTGTGTCGGATTCGTCAATAACGAAATCTCACAACTACTGGAAGGCGGTATCACCAGACTGTCAAAATCTGCATACAACAGCTCAGCCTGGGTTGTCGACAAAAAGGGTTCCACGCCGAAGGCATCAAAAACAAACGACTCGTAATCGACTTTAGGAAGTTAAACGATCGAACTGTTGCCGACCGCTAAGACCCAATGCCAAGTATCCCAATTATTCTAGCGAATCTGGGTAAAGCAAAATTTTTCTTAACTCTGGACTTAAAGTCCGGGTATCACCAGATATACCTAGCAGAAATAAATCGAGAAAAAACATCGTTCTCTGTGAATGGTGGAAAATACGAATTCTGCCGATTGCCCTTTGGGTTGAAGAGTACCGGAAGCATCTTACAAAGAGCAATTGATGACGTCTTGAGGGAACAAAAAGAAAAATTTTGTTACGTCTACGTTTATGATGCAATAATATTTTCAGAAAATTAAGAGGACCATATTCGGCACATTGACATAATACTGCTACGCTTGGTCGGGGCAAACATGAGAGTAGCAAAAGAGAAAACTCAGTTTTTTCAAAAACAGCGTCGAATACCTCGGCTTTATTGTAACCAGCGACGGTGCGAAGACGGAACCTGAAAAGATAAAAGCGATTCAAGAGTATGTCGAATCGACGAACCTACATATAATATATGCGCTAAGATCATTTCTAGGCCTAGCTAGCTATTATAGAGTATTCGTAAAAGACTTCGCCTCAATAGCTAGGCCATTGACCAACATACTAAAAGGTGAAAATGGCTCTGTCAGCAAGCACATGTCAAGGAAGTTCCCGATTGAGTTCAACAACACGCAACGCGATGCATTCGAACGGCTAAGGGACATTTTGGCATCAGAAGATGTCATACTAATATATTCTGATTTCAAAAAACCTTTCGATTTGACCACTGACGTTTCTGCAAATGGCATTGGAGCTTCTAGCAATCGTGTGGGCACTCGGTAAATTCCAGAATTATCTGTATGGTACCAGAGAGCTCCGCATCTACAAGTGGATGTTACCCACACAGCCTCAGGCGAGGTGTGCCAAACTATCAGAAAAGAGATAGTAAAGGCACAAAAAACCAACTTCGCAGGTGCAACCCGGACAGACAAAATATGGTTTTTGATGTGTGTCTATATTAATAACAACAAGAGACTAGGTATCAAACTATCACCTTTATGTTCCATACAAGCCGATTTAGGAACAACGGTGCTTATTAGACGGAGGGTGGCCCATAAAGACAATCATAGGTAGTTATCATCGAGTAACCAACCAATAAATCTAATAAGAATCTATCTTTAAGGTCCATCATGATAGTTTTTACGCTGTTGACCTTGTTAACAACAACGTAAGCTCGGATTACCGACTTCTCTAACGCGAACTACATCCCTATCGTCGATGGTAGTACTCTAGTGTGGGAGCAACTTGGTTATGTAAGACACTCGAGTAGATTAAGTAATTTCTATAAGATAATTGAGGATTATAAAAAAATATCCGAGTTTTAGATATATACATAAGTTAACACACAAAACATTTCGAAACTCAAACGACAAATCCCACAAGTCTAATATGCAGACTCAGCGTCTGACCAACTTCCTGCACGCGCCGAGTGCGCCTGCAAATATTTCAAGAAGACCCAAAACCGAGTTGCCCAACACATCCGCCATATACCGGTGCAAGCAATTCCAGGAACATCAAGCATTGCACCCAATTCACCAACCAAAGCTGCGCTGTCAACGTCGCTGCTGAAACTCACAGCTTTATATAGGACTAGCTTTAGAATTAATTTTTAGTCTCTAATTTGATTCAATAAAGAATGGTTCTGACAAGAACCTTAAATATTTTTTTGTTATTATTTGAAACCCAATAATTAACTGGCGCCCGAGCAGGGACCGGAAAGTTCGCGTATCGATAGTGCCAAACCTAAGTGCGTGAAAACGAATTGTGCATAGACAGAGCAAAATAGTTTCTAAGTGCGAGATTCAAACAAGTTATTATCCCAATAGAGACTCGTGATCATCAATCACCGGAAAATAACAATCAGCCAAGGGGTCATTAATTTGACGAAGTGCAACTAAGCCATAAGGACATTAAGTTGACCAAGTGCGACCACAGCAATTAAATTTGCAAAACCTTCACGACTATTAAATCAGTCAGTTGAAGGAACAGTTCAAACAATCTCGGCAATTAAGTTAGCCAACATAAACCCGTACCAAAGCCATTAAGTTAGCTAGTGTAAAGGGTGAGATTGTGAGAACTGCATCGGTGGACCACATATTCTGCAAGATCCGTTTTCAGAATACTCTCCAGGAGGTATGGATCACGGAGCCCCAGTAGCAGCTGCAAAAAGGAACAACCCCGTCCCATCAGGAAAGGTGGCCACATCATTGCTAATGTAAGTTAGAAATAAGAAAATTTACAAACAAGAAGGAAAAACCAAAAGCAAAAATTAAAAACATAAAGCAAAGTGCAGAAAAACAAGACTCAAAGACTCATATTGAATATAGCAAATCAAAAGCAAACTAATAAAACAAAAGCAGAATTAAAAAATATATATAAGAAAAAGAAACAAATCATTGCAAAGCATACAAGACTCAAAAGAGTCCATAGTAAAAGAATACATAAATAAGTGTAAAACGATAAATCAAACAAAAAGATCACAACGGTGATATAACTTATTCCAACTTTGTGATTCCCAAGGGACCCTCCAAGAAGGAAAAACTATTCACTGGTTATAAACTTATAATATAAAACAAAAAAAAAGAGAAAAAAGAGGAAAAATATGTAGCGTTTAAATTCGTTCTTATCGCATAAGGCCAATCGTAATAACTTAATTCACCCCCCATACTAGATCCAGAAGAAATAGAACAAGTGAACGAAGCACAAAGACAGCGTTCAATCGAGAGACAAAACAATAGGCATTTAGAACATCAACAAAACATCAACAGACAGAACGGAGATAACAGAGCCGCTCTAATAGCCGCTACATATAAGCGAAATATTAGCCGAACATTTGCCAAAATTATTAAGACAACATACCAATCCTCTAGAAGATTTTCTAAGTCTCCAAGATCATGTTATTGCCCCTGAACATCAAAGAAATTTGACAGATCTTGACAGAGTACCCGACATAGCAAAAGGTTTGCGTGAGTTTAGCGGAAATCCCGAAGAATTTAGCTCATGGAAAAAAGCGTAGAGCGTGTCTTACAAGCATATAACTCATACCAAGGTACGCCCAAATATCATAATACACACTATCCGAGACAAGATAACGAAAAGTGAAGACCAAGATTTTGAAGCATATAAGATACCGCTTAACTGGGATGCCAAGTGTAGATGTCTTTCGTTACATTACGTAAATAAACGAGACATAGTCACCCTAGAATATGAAATGACTACATTAGTACAAGGTCCTAATCAATCAGTGATTAAATCTTAAATAAAACGAGTAGCATGGATATTTACAGAAACGGGGAAGCAATGTTGACGAAATTATACAGAGACAAGGCGCTAGACACTTTCATTCGAGGACTACAAGGTGACTTGCCTCGGCTATTAGGCATAAAAGAACCAGCAGACTTACCTACCGCACTACATCTCTGCTTAAAAATGAAAAAACAAACCTTTAGGTCGAAACATGCCACTTTTAAGGGACATCCGTCACATTTTAGAAACACTAGTGGTAAACCCATACCAGCCCCACGAAATGTCATCTTCGCAAATAGGCAACCACCGCTGTATTTCAGCGAGCTTTGGATAACATACTTCATGAACATATCGGCAAGATATGTATAAAATTATATAGACGATATCATTATATTTAGTAAAGATGATGAATCCCATTACAGGAACTTGGAGGTAATCAGTTAGACAAATGCGAGTTCATGAAGAATAAAGTCGAATTTCTAGGTTTTGTAATTTTCGATAAAGGCATCGAAACAAATCCAAATAAAGTCGCAGCGAAAGCTAACTATCCCTGCCCTAAAACACTAAAAGAGCTAAGATGTTTTCTTGGACTCTCCGGCTACTACCGAAGATTTATACAAAGTTATGCTAAGTTAGCAAATGCCCTTACGTCTCTTTTAAGAGGGGAAGATAGACACGTGTCCAAAAACAAGAAAAATTAATTACTCTTGACTCTGAAGCATTGAAGGCCTTTCAAAAACTACGAAGTTGTCTTATTTCAAAGGAAATAATCCTTCGCTATCCAGATTTTACTAATGAATTTCACTTGACAACGGACGCATCTAATTACGCAATAGGAGCAGTCCTATCGCAGAACAACTAACCAATTTCGTTCCTCTCGAGAACACTATCGAAAGCAAAAGAAAACTATGGAGCTAACGAAAAATAAATGTTGGACATCATCTGGTCACTAAAAGCTCTCAAAAATTATTTATATGGGAAAGCGAAAGTCAAAATATTCACCGACCATCAACCCCTAACACATTCCTTGAGCAGTTGGAACGGAAATGCAAGAATCAAAAGACGGAAATCTTACCTAGAAGAATATGACTACGAAATATTTTACAAACCAGGAAAGAAGAACGTCGTAGCTGACGCACTCTCGAGAATATCAACTGTTCAAATCAATTCCATAGCCTCAACTCAACATAGTGCGCAAAGCTCAAGTGACGAACTAATACCCAGTATAGAAGTCCCCATTAATGTTTTCAAGAACCAAATATTTCTTAACAAATCAGATAAATCCATCTGCATATTCTATATACCATTCCCCACGTTCCATCGACACGAAATATACAAAAAAGAATTTAACGAAAAAGAATTAGTTGAAACTCTTAAAAAATACCTCAACCCTTCGGTTATCAATTGCATCCAAACAACTGAGGATATAATGGGGAAAATACAACTATTATATCCTAAATATTTCAAAAACGTCAAAGCCCGTCAATGACTGAAGACCTCACCAAGGAATCTAGACAAGAGGAGGAAATCCTCAAAATCCACAATAGAGCACACCCCAGTGCCGAAGAAATCAAGATTCAATTAGCAGAAAAATTCTACTTCCCCAAAATGAAACAAAAAATAAGCAAGATAGTAAAACAATGCAAGATTTGTAAGGAATCTAAATATGACCGACATCCCCCTAATCCAGAACAGAAAAGAACTCCAATACCAGAATATCCCAGTCACATCATTCACATCGACATTTACTCAACCAAAGGTCATTTAGTTCTTACAGCAATAGATAAATTCTCAAAACTAGCACAGGCACGCATAATCAATTCGAAAGGAATAGAAGACATTCGAACACTACTTAGGGACATTATTTTCTACTATGGAGTTCCTAAGTTCTATAAAGGTCCAAAGTCCAAGGTCTGTAAAATTCATGCTTGAGGATCAGTTAAATATCACAATTTACACTGCGCCACCATATAAGAGTACGGTTAATGGACAAGTAGAAAGGTTCCATTCGACACTTTTCGATCACCATAGAACCTTTGAAGAACTCCTAGATATAGCCATATACGAATATAACTACTGTGACGCACCATACTGCGCCACAAAAATAAACAATAGCCCAACACGTATATACCAGAGTTTTTCTCTCATATATGGTCACTCACCCAGCTGTGCTGAGTTAACAGCGCAAGTGCAACGCAAAGAGAGTTCACAGAGCATGCGCAACGCAAATATGAGCCAAGCAAGCTAACAGCGCATGTGCAACGCAAAGAGAGTTCACAGAGCATGCGCAACGCAAATATGAGCCTAGCAAGTTGACAGCGCATGTGCAACGCAAAGGGAGTTAACAGCGCAAGTGCAACGCAAAGCGAGTTAACAGCGCATGCACAAATTTAGAAAGTAAAAGCGAGTTGGCAGAGCTAAGACCTTGACCTAGATAAAAAGGCGAGAGTAGGAGGAGCGGCTCTCTCACTCTGATAAGAACTTGCCAGTGCGTAACACTTTTACCCACGAGTGTCATAAAAAAAAGTCTAGAACCACGTGCCAAGTATACATCGAACAGTTCCATCACGCAACACACGAAGACTTTAAAGGTACGTTCAAGCAGAATGCTTGATACCCATTTACACTTTAATTATTCCCTTTTGCTCCCCGTTCAACACATGCGATTACGCATAGCCATTAGCATAGTCATTGTATTAACCCCCTTCGAGTGCGACAACGCACTAACACAACCACACTAACGATACATTGTTTTCCTTTTCGCCGCGTCTTTCGCTCGTCGTCGTTTACCTTTTCACACCACGCACATATTTTTCCCCGTTCACCGTAGTAGTGTGATTACAGATTACTACAGTCGACGCTGAAAAAGTGTGTACAGTGAGACTGTGCCAGTGTGATCACACGCCAGCATTTGTCTCACTCATACTGTGTGCCTCGTCTTTTCCCGTAGTGCTTGTGCAAAGCAAAGTGCCCGTTCGCGGTAACAGTAGTACAGTCGACACTGTAATAGTGTGTATAGTGCGGCCGTGTCAGTGTGATTACACACCAATACTCGCCTCACCTACACCGTACATCCCGGTTACGATTCTCCGCGAGGTATACCTAACTCCCGCTAGCCGTAATAGTGTGACTACAAACTATTACAGTCGGCGCCGGAATAGTGTGTACGGTGTGATTGGCCAGTGTGATTACACACTCACAACCATTTCACCCACGCCGCGTGCTAAGATTCATACTATTCGTACGAACCCCAGTTTCTTCCCGTTAGCTGTAGTAGTGTGACTACAAACTACTACAGTCGACGCCGGAACAGCGTGTACAGTGTAATTGGGCCAGTGTGATTACACACTCACAACCAGTTCACCCACGCCGCGTGCCCCGTTTTTCATACCATTTGCACAAAACCCTAGTTTCTTCCCGTTAGTTGTAGTAGTGTGACTACAAACTACTACAGTCGACGCCGGAACAGCGTGTACAGGGTAATTGGGCCAGTGTGATTACACACTCACAACCATTTCACCGACGCCGCGTGCCCCGTTTTCCATATTCTTCGCACGAACCACAACTCTTCCCGTTTAGCTGTAGTAGGTGACTACCACCACTACAGTCGACGCCGAAAAGTCTGTACAGTGCTGCATAGTCGGTGTACTTCACACTGACTTCCATGACAACTTCCCCGTGTAATAATCCTATCGACGTTGGACCCGAGAACAACCCCAGAAGCAGAAATATTTACATCATTGTTGACAAATCTATTGCTAGAGAAATAACAAATAAAAATAAACAACGTTACAAATTGAAAACTCCTGTCTTTTCTTTACATCTTGATCTCCATTTGCCTACGAAGATCGTCTCACACCTTGAGATACTCGACTTGTAGGGTTTCAGCAAACATAAATTTCTTATTTCGATCCCTGGACAGCGCTAGCTACCTCGGCGTTGTGACGGTTCGTTACACTAATCTTTCCACTCCACAACCAAAAAGCGACCATTAGAGGTATTCTTCGGAAGGAGAGTCACGACAACCTCAGACCAGTACGAACAGGCCAGACAAGACAATATTGACAAACTCAAGATAGCACAAAATAAAGATTTCCACAACAAAAGCAGAAACAAAATAATAACTTATGAGTCAGGACAAGAAGTATATGTAAAAGTAAACACTCGTTTAGGTTCAAAACTTTCCCCTAGATTCAAGAAAGAATTCGTTAAAGAAGATAAAAATACAAACATTTTAACAGAGTCTGGAAGAATCGTACATAAAAGTAACATCAAATCATAATATTCCCAGGGTATTTCAATAATCTTATCAGTAATAATAATCAACAGGTCATAGTTAAAACACAACTGAAGCAATGAATTAATTAATTAATTACGTCTATATCGAACTCCCTAACGAATTCAATACAAAAAGTAGTTCTTTCAGAAACGAGGTAGCCATTAGCCTTCGCAATAAAATTCGATAGCAAATATGCCACAATTAATTATAACAAATACTCTTTTACTAATCGATAATAAAATAACAGAAAAAGTAAAAATAATTAGAAAAAGCAACATGCCACCATTATCAATCTCAAAGATAATGTAATTTTCCATATATCAATGCTTCATAATAAAACTACACTTTGTACATTGTCAAAATTCCTAAGTTAAAGGAAATGGAATATCAAGATATTTTGTTATAATCAATAGTCAAAAATAACGTAATTGTACACTTAGAAATAAGTCAATTACTTTGTATAATGAAATAGTATATGGCATACCACAAAAAATTTTAGAACATACTTAGACATAACAAGTAAGAAAACTACAGTCGAGTGTACTCGACTCTGAGATACCCGCTACCCATTTTGAATAAAAGAAATATATTTTGCGGTATTATTCTCAAAATATACCATAAATACTGCAAAATACTAAAAATATATCACATGGTATATGTGGTATATCGATATAGTACCGCATTAAAAATATACCATAGACGGCACAATATACCAGATTGTCAGCCAAAGCAATTAAAACCTCTAATAAGTAGGCGTTTTTGCCCATACAAAAGTATTTCTTTAATAACTTCGACAATTTTTATCTGATCGCAACCAAATTTTCAGGAATCATAACTACTATAGTTATTATTATATATACCAAAATTCGCAAAATACTCTATAGCTTTAAAATTAGGCTTTTTATTCCATTTTTTTGATTTGCGGGGGCGGATGTGGGCGTGGCAAAATTTTGAAACAAGCTTGATCTGCATAACAAATGCTGTCGAAAAAAAATTATAGCTCTATCTCTCGTAGTCTCTGAGATCTAGGTGTTCATACGGACAGACGGACAGACACACAGGCGGACATGGATAGATCGTCTCGGCTGTTGACGCTGATGAAGAATATATGTATATACTTTATAGGGTCGGAGATGCCACCTTCTACCTGTTACATACATTTCCTGCCGGCACAAAGTTATAATACCCTTCTACCCTATGGGTATAAAAAGTTTGCGAAAAGAAATGGAATGTCATCGATTTAAGCCAAACACATTGTATTCCGAAATTAGTTAAGGGAGAGAGAGCACTGTGCAGTTTCAGCAACGCAGATCACATCCCGGAGATAGAGGAAATCGACAATGGTCTAATTCTCCTCAATAGGTTTTAGGTTTTAGGTAGGACCGGCTGCCCCTGTACTGGGCAAAGCATAGACCAGTGGAGGTCCGTAGCTGTACCGGTAGCTTATCTACGTCTCAGAAATCGCGCAGTATGGATGCATTTTTGGCAAAAGCCAGCAGCATCCTAGGAGGTAGCCGTGAAACGTCCCGAAGATCGTTGTGGCACGACGAATTAAGTTATTTCAACCGGAGTCGAGATAACGCTGGGCATCTACAGAGAAGATGCTCGAGTGTTTCCTTAACCCCGGGCTCGTTGCATTTCCTACACTGATCACTGTTCGTGATACCCAGCTTTTACAGCATGGACAGCCGACAGACAGTGACCAGTTAAAATGCCTAGCATTAGCCTGCAGTCTTTCCTTGAAAGCTGCATGACAAAATTGGTTAAGTTTTTGTTAGTAGAGGCACACATCAGCCTTGCAGTTTTGCACGAGTTGGCATTGCGCCAGCTAGCGTCCCACTGAAGTCTAGAGCGCACCTCAATTTCCCTGCCTAGAGTTGCACATGTTACCGACATCGAGCCCCACTCCCTCTTTGGCGAGAGAGTCTGCGATCTCGTTGCCATCGATGCCCTGGTGGCTTGGGATCCAATAGATACGCACGACCGCAGATGCGTTCAGCGACTCTATTGCTTTTCTGCTTCTTGAGTTATGATTACGCTGTAAACCCCGAGCCAATTCGCAGCCTTGCCAATGACAAAAACTTCCGCCTGGAAGATGCTGCAGTGGTCTGGGAGTTTATAGGAATGTTTGGAGACCGGGTCTGGACAGTATACGGCCGCTCCGACACCATCATCCATCTTCGACCCGTCGGTGAAGAGGTTGAGGGCTTCGGGAATGCATAACTCTTTCCGCCAGCAGTCCGGTTCCAAGAATATTGTTTTAAATATGTTCGGTACTGGTAAGGGGGATAGTATAGTCCAAGTCTCTACTAGTCTCCCTACCAATGGCGCTGTGACCATAGCCTAGCAGACCCAGATTGCCTGTTGCGGCAATCCTTATGGACGATTTTTGCGGCTATGGATTGCGCGTATAGGTTCAACGGTTCGACGCCAGCTATTACCACGAGGGCTTTAGTTGGCGTCGACCTGATAGCGCCTGTGATACCCAGTAGCGCTTGACGCTGTGTCCTTTCCATGATGGATAGGTACGTCCTTTTTTCCGTGGCCTTCCACCACACTATAACACCATAATAATACCAGAGTTTTACGTGTGCACCTGTCATAAGTGACTTAATCACACGGCGCCCGTGCGCATGGGATCCAATTTATTGTTACTTATTTATACACAATTTAGGCGTGATCAGTGCCCCCTTTAAATAGGTACACATTCGAAGGCCAGTTGTTTGGACTGGAGACTTCCCCCTGTGTGAGGAGCGAGGCCTACCTAGAACCTCTAACACCATAACACCATAGGTGAGGATAGGGCGAACAACTGAGATGTATATCCACCGCATTAGATTAGGAGATAGGCCCCAAGTGCAACTAAGCATCTTTTTTCGCCATGTACAAGGCTCCGGTGGCCTTCTTCACCCTCTCTAACACGTTAAGCTTCCATGACAGTTTGATGTCCAGGACCACACCTAGGTATTTTACTGCTAGGCTCGGCTTTAGCATGGTACAGCCTATTTTAGGGGGGGACCACGCAGGTACCTTATACCTCTTCGTCAAGAGCATAAGGTCCGTTTTGTCCGCGTTAATGCTGAGCCCGGCTGATTCGGCCCATGCTTTAACTTCCCGTAAAGTAAGTTCCATTACGGAACTAAGGGTGGTTGGGCATTTCCCAGTTATTAAAATGCTTATGTCGTCGGCATAGGCAATTAACTTGGGGACCCGTCTAGTGAATTTTTGAAGTAGGCTATTTACGACCAAATTCCAAAGGAGAGGCGAGAGAACCCCACCCTGGGGAGTGCCACCTCGCACTACCTTTGTAATGGCCGCATCGCCCCACGTAGCCACCACCCGCCTGTCACAAAGAAGGCGGTTGACCCACCTGTGGATCGCTGGTGCCGTGTTAACTGAGGTAAGGCCCTTCATAATAGCGCCAGTAGTGACGTTATGGAAGGCGCCTGAAATGTCACGAAATGCACCCAAGGCATATTCTTTATAGTGGTCTGCTTTTTCGATGGAGCTACTAGAGCATGGAGAGCTGTCTCAATGGACTTGCCCTTTGTGTACGCATGCTGATTTGGGGACAACAGATGCATTGAGTTGCTTCTGATGTGCAAATCAAGTAGCTTTTCCAATGTTTTTAGCAGGAAAGAGATTAGGCTGATAGGCCGGAAGTCATTAGGAACCACATGACTGCATTTGCCCGCCTTGGGCAGGAAAATGACCATCGAGGTCCTCCCATGCGAGGCACGCCGAATAGATGCCCGATAGCCACGGAACAATCGTGAGCTTGCTAGCTTGCAGCATTGCTGGCGAAAGTCTATCGAGACCTGGCGACCTGACCTTCGGAAAGGAGTCGATAGCCCAAATTATTTTATTAACTGTAATTAGACCGGCAGGGGGTCTCATAACTAGAAGACTAGGAAAGTGCTGCCAGTCACTGTTCTCCATTCCAATACATCCCGGGAAATGAGTTAAGAGCAGTGCTTCAAGAGTTTCAGCACTGCTCTCCGTCCACACTCCATCGCCCGACTTGAGCAGACTAGGACTGGAAGCCTGCTTGGACAGCAGCTTCCTCAGTCTGGAGGTGTCTTTGATGTTGTCCAGGTCAGAGCAAAAGGTTCTCCATGAAGACCTTTTGGATGATCGGATCATCCTCTTGTAAGACTTTAGGAGAGACCTGTACTCGTCCCAGACATATTCATTGCCCGCCTTCTTAGCAAGTTGAAACATGCTAGTAACCTCCCCACGAAGCGAAGAGAGATCTGGGTTCCACCAGAATGGCTTCAATCTTCTCGTCGGTCTAGAGAGCCTACATGATTGGCGAAATGCGGAAAGTAGTCCTGCTGAGAGGACATTGACATTTGTTTCTAGGTCCTGTACCGAGTTAATGTTACCCGGCGGACCAAGAGACTTGGAAACAAGGCTAGAGAATTTCGCCCAGTTAGTATTGCGGGGATTTCTGAACGGCTGAGCCGCAGGTACCCTGTTAAAAGGAATGGTAAATTGAATGTACTTATGATCCGAGAAGGAGGGTCTATACAGGACCCTCCACTCTTCTACATTGGTACACTCAGTCGCAATCGTTAAGTCCAGCACATTACAAGAGGTGGGACCTACATAGGTAGATACCTCACTTCTGTTGGCTAGTCTAAGCTTATTGTTAAGGATAAAATCAAGAACTGACTCATCCCTGTCGTTAATGTCGGGGCTTCTCCAGACGCTATGGTGGGCGTTGGCGTCCGTTCCGATAATAAGATGTTTTTTGGAGAGCAGACCATGTCCACCAGCCTCAGCAGCTCGTCATGTGGAGCCGGCATGTCGTGGGCCATGTAGCAGGATGCCAGCAGCAAACATCCCTCACGGCTCTCCAGTACCACCACGGTAAAAGATCGTCATTGCTGTAATTAGGTAGTAGATGAGCTTTTAGCCCTTTTTTACAAGGATGGCAGTTCTCGATCTACTTACCAATTTCGGGACGTACAGATCGTAATTAGGCGACTGCAGCCCAGCAACTGTGTTGCCCGACGCTATCCACGGTTCTTGTACCAAAGCCGCGTAGGCGGACACTTCCTCCAGGGCAAGGAGTAGCTCCGCCGAAGCCGTTTTAGACTTATGGAGGTTGAGTTGCAGCACACTCATTAGAGGTCAGCAAACTCGCGGTGGGGCCCGTCTGCATGGACAGTTCCACCCCCACCTCCTCCGTCTCATCAGTCAAGCTGAGGTGCTGGGTGGCGTCGGTCACGCTCTCAAAACCGAGATCTGCCTCAACCTCCCCTGACCTCAGCGTGTGCGTGTCCTTGTCGTTGGTATGACGTTTTTTGAGGCGAAGGTACACGCTCCCTAAGCCCCACGCCATCTTCCCATTGCGTTTATATAGCAGATCCTCGGCCTCCTTATTGATCTGAATGATCACGTGCTGCCCACCACTGGGTAAAGGTTCATCAACCTTCAGCACGGACCAATCACTCGTCGGTATGGCCGGGTTCTGCTTTTTGAGCAGCTGAAGCGCCCGCTCGCCCTGCACCACTATGGGGAAAAGGACTTTCGCCTTCGGCATGGACGGAATATTATTCCTGTCCACCAGCTGTCCAGCTTGGCCCCCTCCCACAGTCCGTCCAGTTTGGGTACGGTCGCTGCAGCCACTGCAATATTGGGTTGTCCTTGCATGTCCGGATCTTGACACCATTCATCCAGCCAGTGCCTTCGAATGTAGGCATTGGACTGTCTGGGACATTTTTCCATCCTGACAAACAGTGTGTCGACCAGCTTACTATGGGTCAACCGCCACCGCTCTGCAGACATTTTCCCGTTAGGGTCCCTCTGTCTATGAGAGCAACGGCGAGATGCCGCCTGGCAGTTTCAGCAACCGTTGCTCTCTGTCTTGTCTTCTTCGAGTCCGTGTTGGTGAGCCAGGTGCTCGCAGCCTCTTGCTCACTGGGGCCCCTTGCTTGGGACTCTCAGCGGACCGTTGGCGCTTGCTTGCCATGGACTCCACCTTGTTGTTGCAGGGCCGGTAGAACCGGTCTCCATCAGAAGATGAAATTAACATGTTAATCGAGTATCCTAGAATTAGGCAGACATGTAAGAAAAGAGTAATCCTCCCGGTATCCCACAACCACGCATTAGTACAAATCCGAGATGACATAATTGCGGAGTGCGACGACTGAATATTCGCAGTTAGCGATTGCGAGCTCACCAGTTACGCCACTTTCTGCAAAGTCAACACGAGAAAGCTGCGCCCGAGAGATTCATGCCGGAGGCCTAGCCAATTGCCGCACTCAATCGAGCCATCTGCTGTCAGGCGCACTGATAGACGAAGGAACCACCGTTATCAATAAACAACGTGTCCAATTACTGTGGACGAAGGGCCTATGGTAATGTTGGAGGGAACGCACATCATCACGTTTGAACACGTAGCGATAATCAACAATACGAGGAATTTGAACCACAACCGCAACCGTAGGCAAAGTCCGAGCATCGCTACTTCGCCACTTCTCAAAATGACCGGGCACCACCAGATCCTGAGTCTCTCATCAAGTCGAGGGAGGAGGTTTGCCAAAGGTATGATTCCTGATTGGAGTTGGAATCAGCATTGTCTTCTGCGCATCAATTATCGTTTTACCAATGCTGCCATAGAAGACGTGCCTCTTTGAAGCTTAAAAGAGCCATCGTCCAAGTCGACGTCACCGAGGCCGGACACGAACTTAAAGGGGGAGTAGTTAACAAGCAACACTTCCAAACATCGAACGAGCGGCACTCGCATGCGCGGTCCGGCAACTTATCAAGCGACCCGCGCTAGTTACCGCACACATAGTTGCGGCTACACCCCTGCCTCTCAAACCTCAGCGATACAAATGAATGGTCATTAACCCAACCTTTCCACTACAACAACAATGACAGCAATAGGGTTAATTTCAGAGGAAATTACCGAGGTAGAAATAATTCAAACCGAGATGGCAACCGAAACCAAAATAACAATCATAGAGTTAATGTCCGAGTAACCCAAGGTAACTCGCGAAACCAACAGCAACCCTCAGATGTTCAAAGCCAATAAATGGCTCAAAAAATTGTTGTAAAAGTTATTAATAAAGGAACAGGTAAAACGTTTACACTGATATTAGGTACTGGTGCAGATATATCTATACTATAAGAAAATATAGATATATTTGAAAACGTCAATAAAACGATCACAACCCAAATTGTATTGTATTGGTACAAGTACAATTTTTTCAAATGTCTTCGCCTTTATAGAACTTTCTACGGGTAAAAAAAAATTCCACACGACTTTCACTTAGTTGACCAAAAGTTTCCCAATACCTAGTGATGGCATACTAGGCATAGATTTTATAAAAATAATATAATTGCCAATTAGATTTCACGCAAAGTGGCGACTCACTAATTCTTCGTCCAAGCAATTTAAATTAAAAATGCAAATACTTCATACTTGTGACAATAATCTCCCAGCTCGTTCTGAAGTTGTTCGTGAAAAAGAGATTCCCTCTATACAAAATCAAATATTGATATTGTATTGAGAAATTGATGAATGAATTTGTATTGCAAACACTATTTCCCACCATAAAAATACTTATGTCCGAATTTAATAAAAAAAAATATGAAGCCACATTTACTACACATTTACTGAAAAGAAAAATGGCGATCAGTAATTGACTATCGTCAAATTAACAAAAAGCTACTGTCCGATAATTTTCATTGCCTAGAATTGATGATCAGCTAGGTAGAGCAAAATATTTTTCATGCCTAGACTTAATGTTAGGTTTTCACCAAATAGAACTTAAAAAAAGTTCTAGAAATATAACGTCATTTTCAACGAGCAATGGCTCATATCGCTTCACGCGATTACCGTTTGGTTTAAAAATAACACCAAACTCATTTCAGAGAATGATGACAATAGCATTTTCTGGTCTAGAACCTTCGCAATCATTTCTTTATATAAATGATCTTATAGTAATCGGTTGTTCTGAGAAACTTATCATATAGTCAAAAACTTATCTGATGTTTTCGACAAATGTAGAAAGTTCAATCTGAAACTACATCCTAAAAAATGCTCATTTTTCGAGCATAAAGTCACATTTTGGGACACTGATAAAGGAATCTTGCCAGACGACAAAAAATACGACGTCATACAAAATTACTCAGCCCCACACGATGCGGACAGCGCAAGTCGATTCGTTGCATTCTGCAATTACCATAGGCGCTTTATAAAACACTTTGCCGATTATTCACGTTACATAGCAAGATTATGTAAAAAACAACGTAAAATTCGATAGGACATTGGAATGCCAAAATGCCTTCAATCGTCTCAAAACGGCATTAATAAACCCAACCTTGTTACAATATCCAGATTTCATCAAAGAATTCCGCATAATAACAGATGCCAGTAAGCAAGCGTTTGGAGCGGGTTTAACTCAACTACAATGGACTCCAAATTCCTATTGCATATGCATTAAGATCCTTTACAATAGGAGAAAGTAACAAGAGTTAACAGCTATTCACTGGGCTATAAAACACTTTCGACCATATATTTATGATATTTACGGCAAAAACCGATCACAGACAACTTACGTACCTATTTTCCATGACTAATCCGAGTTCCAAACTCACGCGAATAAGGCTTGAATTATTGGAGTATATTTTACGGTAGAATCTGAAGGGTAAAGACAACTATGTAGCTGATGCGTTATCAAGAATAACCGTCAATAAACTACAAAACATACATTCGAATATACTAAAAGTCACTACGATATACCAAAAAAGACAAAAAGTCTGCGCAGAAAATGAAAAAGTAGAATTGCCATCGCAATCTACAGAAAAAGCTTCTCAGCCCAACGTACGTGTATAAAGTCTTAAAGAATGACGAAGTAAAGTAGTAAAGTAAAGTAGTGACCTTGCATATAAAAGATATGCTATGTTTCTTAAACATGATGTTGTAGGGGGCTCGATACGTTGAATTAGAACACCGTTGTCTTTCACTTTTTTGTAGTACGCTTATTATTTATTTTAATATTTGTCGAAGAAACACTTGTAGTGCGCACAATGGAAAAAGTAGAACACACTATATGATACATGGAAAAAGCACTAAAAGTGGCAGGGTGACTAACATGTGGAGAACTAGATCAGTGTGACTGCGCGTGTGACAAGGTCACTTTGTCACTATCGATATCAATCGATCGCGACCACACTGTCAGCTGTTTTGAGTGGTCACACCTGCCATCGTTTGGCATCAACATCCTTCCCCCTTGCAATGAGTTGCAAACGGTTTTATTGTCCATATAGACCGGACAGAATCCAACCCAATATGGAGTTCTGGACCATTGGCAAAACCGTTGGTGCTCGGCAGGATGCCAGGTTAAATGATGTGAGAGTCGATCAGTGCTCGAATCTCGAACGTGGCCGTGCTGGAGTTGAAGACCGAGTCGGTTCCGGTTGGTCGTCGCGTCGTCGCTGACGACTGGGGCGACATCTGCGAACCTTCTTGAAGTGCAGGAGCGTGTGGTACTCCTTTTGACACACCCAGCAGCTTCCCGCGCTGCGGCAGGATTGCCCAAATTGTTGGTGGGCCAGACAGTTAGAGCGGTACTTGTTCAACAGTACTGCTCTCAATCGTTTCTCAGCTGTCAGCCTGAGAAAGCGCTGGCACTTCCGTAGTGGGTGGATCCCACGGCACACGCGACACCGGAAGGAGTTGGTGCCAGCGGGCGGCTCTGGTCGGCGGCTGCTTGTGATGGCATGCTACATGGAATGAAACAAGAACAAATGATTATTATAGTAGCCTCTTTACATTGTCAATGACACATGGAACAGGACAGCATAGGACAGCACAGGACGACGAATGGAGAAACGAACAGGATTTTATTCGTCCGTCAGTCCTTCCGACAGAGAGGGGTCAATCTTGCTGTCCTCCTCCATCGGGATAGTACCCCGCGCCGTGAGCTCATCTACAACTCGGACCCTTGCATCGGTGCCTGGACACGTCGTCAGCACTCGTCCTAGGCGCCACTCGTTGGAGGGAAGGTTGTCTTTCTTTACGACGACCATGTCACCGATCCGAGGGTTCCGTGTAGGGGATTGCCATTTCGTCCATTTATGTAACTCCTATAGGTACTCATCCTTCCAAAGGAAAGAAAATGCCAGGATAGACTATTGTGACCATGCTGTGCGATGATGCACTCCCTCGTCGCTTCCAAAAAGTCGGTGGAGATTACCCTGTCAGCTCCAACGAAAGTTTTCCCGTTGTCTGAGTGCATTTGCTGTGGGCATCCGCGCCGTGCTATGAAACGGGAGAATGCGGCCAGGAATTTCTCTGTCGTGAGATCCGATGTCGCCTCCAAGTGGATCGCCTTCGTGCTGAAGCACACGAAGACGCAGACATATCCCTTGTTGATGAGGCACGCTCGCCCAGTGTAGTTTTTGACTTCGAATGGGCCAGCGAAGTCAACTCCAGTGTGCGTGAACGGTCTCGAGTAGGACGCCCTTTCCTTGGGCATCCTTTGGGTCTGCAATCTCTTCTTGTAGATCACACAAACCTTGCAAGAGTTAATGGTGAATTTGACGAGGACCTTCAGCTTTGGAATCGAGAATCTGGAGAGGATCAGACGCATGACGACTTGGTTACCCCCATGTAAGGATATACCATGGGTGAAACGAACCAGTAGTCGCGCAAAGGACCAGGAATATGAGAGTATGTAAAATTACGAAAATCGAAAAAAAAAAATGTATTGCTTGTGGGAGCAAAAAAGAGAGAACACCTTGAAGGCTGCTGCTGCGTAAATTAGACACGTCTGTTTCGTTTGATGGTTGCAAAAGAAGAGAGCGACAATTTATTGTTTGCCGGTTATTCCGACACTAGTATTTACAGGAAAGCAAAGATGAGCGAAAGCTTATAACTAAACTGTAACAATGAGCAAAAGAAGAGCGCAAGATTGAAACTAAAATGTAACTGCTCAGTTAGGCTGAGCAGGCTTACAGTGGGACACAAGGGGCTTGATTTAACAGTATGATTGGATGACTCTCATCATAACGCAGTGAGTGGGACGCCCTCAGACGCCCACAGACCCGTAGAATCACCTTGCCATCGAGGAATGGATTCCAGTTTTCCAGTATTCTTTTTTCCAGTATTCTTTCGAAAAGGTTTGTCGTCGAGCCATGACGACTAGTCGTTCTTGGACCCGTGACAGCTCATCCGCTTGGACCACGGTCGAGCTTGGAACTGCCAATTTCCGACTTTTATCGATAAACCTGAAAACATAGGCGGAAGTGCGAAGTGGTCTGCCAAAATCAGAGAACTTACTCCGGAAATCAGGAGTAGGAGGTAGCTGTTACACCTAATCCGCTGCTCCAGCAGAATCTCCATGCGTATGTCTTCAGCAAGTTGCTGGAGGACTCGTAGGACCAGGAAAGACGCGCGCAGTTGACACCGAATGTAACTGTATTTAACTCGAAGTCACCGATCTCACCGTCCGACGTACGAATCAGAATTTGTTGTTGTTGTCCCAAAATTTGGAAATGAGTTTGTCAAGCTGTTCGTCTGCTTGGATGGCGACTCTTATCGAAAACGCAGAGACGGCTGTCGACACATTCTGGAAAACGGGGACAGTGAGAATCCAGCCAAACAAGGAGTGAGCAACAAATGTTGGCCGGGAGCCGCTCAAGATGACTGACGGTAGGATATCCGCCCCAATTAGAATGTCAATCTGAGCACTTTTGTCCCTTAGGAAACTTTGTGGCATATGGAAGGAAGGCAGCTTGCCTGCCAACTGTGGAATAACGAATGCTGAAGTCTCGATATGGAGCCTCGGCTTCGTTGGAGAACCAATGCTGAAGTGACATAACTTCTACGCTTGGGCCGCAACTGCATGATTCAGACCAGATACTTGGGCTTGCACGGACTGGAATGGCAACTTGATGTGTTGGAATGAACGCTCAGAAATGAAAGTCGCTTCGGACCCCGAATCGATTAGCGCTCGCGCGGTATATATGTAGTACCCAAATGGAATACATTGATGACCGCCGTGCCAAAAAGAACATTCTGAGCGTTAATGGCAAAGTAATTTTGCACATTTGTTGCCGATTGATTCAGAATGGACTGTATCGGAGAAGAGGAAGAGGCCTCGTTATGAAGAAGAGTGTTGTGCCGCCCTTTGCATGTGAAGCAATTGTGCGCACTCGTACACTCTCGGAGTTGGTGATCTCTTGCGAAACAATTTAAACAGAGGCTCTTCTGTTTAATGTAGGTCATCCGCTCATTGACCAACATCTGCAGGAAATGCGAACACACCCGCACAGGGTGATTCTCCTTTGAGCACAAGTCACACGATTTGCCTTTCTGAGTGACTCGAGCCTCAAAGTATTAACTCGCTTTGAATTCTGTGGACGGGATGGTCCAGCGGTAGCGTTCTGTAAGTTGGCAGTTTGTTTCACGTCCTCAATCGCCTCGAGTGTACGATAACGCTCGTTGAGGAACGTGCTCATGTCCTGCCATGCGGGAATTTTGGTCTTGTCCACCAAAGATTGCTCCCATAACGGGAGTGTGAGCTTGGGGAGTTTGGATGAGCAAAGAAACACTAGGATGCGGTCTGCGAAAGGACTACAGACGGAAATGTCTGAATGCTCAAGAGCGGTCAAGCAACGCTGAATCGTGCTCTGCAGCTCCTTACTCGCTGCCCCCGAAAAGTTTCTCAACCGGAGTCAACCGAAATTGCTGAGAGCCATCGCACCGGTTTTGTTAATTTTAGCCTGGACGGATTGCCTGACTACGCGCAGCACTTGGAAGTTTAGGCAACGAGGGAGTTTTGGTCTACGAAGAAGCAGATGGCGACGGACGATCAACTTTAATTCGTAGTTCAGCGGCAGGAGCGGACTTTTCCTTAACGGATTTGGACGCAGAAGGAGCAGGCGACGGGCTGTAGTCGGAAGGTTGAGTGAGTGCTTAGAATCTCTTTCTCACCCTTTTGGCTTTCGGACCTACTATGCTTCGGCAGTGACTTTAGAGACTTTTTCTCGACAAAGACTCAAAGTAAAGCAGACAGCCAACGGCAAGCACAAATCGTGGAGGAAATTCGGCTGTTACAGGATAGTGAACAAGGCCGACAGAAAACAGACGGAAATATCGCTGTTGGTACGGAGAAAATTGTTAAATAAAACACAAACAGCAGCGTGAATCTTGATTACGCTCGATTGATTACAAGTTGCTGTTCACATAAATATACATACATATGTGTGTTATGGATGGATGTAAATGTGAATGTTTGGATATGTATGGATAAATGCAAGTCACATTGCAGATTACAAAATAAGTTGCATAAACAGAACAAGTCGCATAATGATTATATGTTAAAGCATATTCTGCATATTCTGCCAATGCATACATGCCATAGCATAAGCACAAATTGTACACGCACGAATATGAGCCGCATACATGACAGCAAGAGCTATAAAATCTTATTACCGAAAATTGTACGATCAGTCTTTAGCTGAACGTTAAACCGCAAACTCGTGTTGTAAAAGAAATAATTAAAAGCAATAAAGGAACTTAATTGAACCGTATTTGTTTCAAATTATTTAATTTAATTTTCAGTGTTGACCTCAGGCTTTATTGCCCGGTCATTCAATCGACTCAAACTTAAAACTTAAGTATACATAAATACGTAACTGGCGCAGCCGATAGGAAAGTGATTATTTGATACGACTCATTTAATTGCTATCGGCTAAAGAACCAATCGCTCGTCGCATTGGTTACGTCAGTGAAAGTGTGACAGTGACAGTGAAATCTTACGAAAAGTTTAAATCCTTAGAATTCGCTTAGAGTTGTAAATTCACGCATAGGTTGCTCTAACACAAACGAAACGGCTAAGTGCATATTAAACAAAACTCAACTCGTTGCGCTCTGCTTTCGTTTCTATGTATGTGTGTGCTTAGCATTGCAACGATTTAGAAAAATATAAAAAAAAAAAATACTAGCGTACGTGAGGGTCATAGTATAGACCATACCACAGAGCAGCTCGAAGCAGCTTACATAGACGCCGATAATGCCGACAAATTCGCGTCAAAAGAGTCGATATCGCAATGATCAAAAAACTGTGCCAATGAGTCACTCAAAATGATCTTAACAGCGGGTACATAAAGGTATACTCCCAGATGACACCAAATATGAAGTTATAGATAAATATCCTATACCAACAGATGCAGACAGTGCTAGACGTTTCGTTAGCCTTCTGTAATAATTACAGACGTTTCATTAAAAATTTTTCTAATCACACGCCACTTAACGAGGCTTTGTAAAAAGAATGTCCAATTCGAATGAACAGCAGAATGCAATAGTGCATTCGAATATTTAAAAAAGGAATTAATGAAACCTCGCAAGAGGCTGCACTTAGAAGGGTATGACTTTACAGTAGAATATCTTAAGGGAAAGATAACCATATTGCGGACGCCTTGTAACGCATAACAATAAAGGAATTAAAAAACAATTAATAGAGAAATATTAAAAGTAACTACTAGTCCAAAGCTGAACAGGAATATTCCTGCAAAGAAGAAACAAGGGTCAAAACACAAAATAAAAACAATTAAGAAAGCTACAGTCGAGTTTACTCGACTTTGAGATACCCGCTACCCATTTTGAATAAAAGAAAATATATTTTGCGGTATTTTTCTCAAAATATGCGGAATATACTGAAAAATATACCAATGGTATGTTTGGTATATCGATATAGTACCGCATTCAAAATATACCATAGACGGCACAATATATCAGATTGTCAGCCAAGGCATATAAGACCCCTAGTAAGTAGGCGTTTTTGCCCATACAAAAGTATTTCTTTAATAACTTCGACAATTTTTATCTGATCGCAACCAAATTTTCAGGAATCATAACTACTATAGTAATTATAGTATATACCAAAATTCGCAACTCTAGCTTTAAAATTTCGCTTGTTATTCAATTTTTTTGATTTGCGGGGGCGGAAGTGGGCGTGGCAAAAATTTGAAATAAACTTGATATGCTTCAACATGAAACATAACAAATGTTGTCGAAAAAAAATTATAGCTCTATCTCTTATAGTCTCTGAGATCTAGGTGTTCATACGGACAGACACACAGACGGACAGCCACACAGACAGACAGACGGACATGGCTATATCGTCTCGGCTGTTGACGCTAATCAAGAATATACTTTATAGGGTCGGAGATGCCTCCTTCTACCTGTTACATACATTTCCTGCCGGCACAAAGTTATAATACCCTTCTGGGTAGCGGGTATAATGAGCAAATTATAGAAAAAGCCCAAAGTCTATGAAGTTGTCAACAATAATGACACGAAGAAACATGTTTTAATCAAAATAGATAAACACAAGTGTTTATTAAAACGAGGAAAAACAATTGTTTTACGCTTTAATGTTAATGACTTATATTCTAATGAAACATTTCATCTAAATCAATTTTTTCAAAGGCTTATTTCAAAAGCCGGAATGCATAAAATAACAAAAATGCGAATATCACCAATTGATCAAATATTCGAATTTGTATCACTATGTTGGCACCGGATCCGTGCCTTGGTTGGTGTGCCGTTGCTCGTACTTCGAGCAATCCACTACTCGAAAACAACAAGTTGTAGTGGATCAAAATTTGCTGAAATCTTTATTATTTTCATTACATTATTTACATTTCATATAATTTCATATTTTTACTTACATTCGTGCTCTGCGCACACCTTCAAATCCCTATTTTATTGTTAACAATTTTTGCCTCTGCTTGGGCTTAAATACACAATTCAAAGTAAATCACGCTGCCGAAATTTGCAGCTGCATTGCTACATCTAGCGGGCGTAACGGTGAAATTCCAATGCATAAAAGAGAATCACCGATGCGCTGGCAAAGCCCTAGTAGAAAATTTAGTTCGCCCGCCAACATTCCCCACCCCGTAATTCACCAGCATTCGCGTTGTGTATTACAAATTTTCAAATATAATTTGGCTATCTTTACGGCGCGCCGCGGCGGGGCGAGTCACAATACCTCCTGGAGTGCGCACTACGGCACTCCGTACCTGACCGTCTCTCGATCGGTGAACATCTACCACAACTGCTTTGGGCCAGCTGTTTCGTTTGCCATTGCCATTGCGTTGGTAGATATTCTCTAATCCATCTTTTCCAGAACTGATCGGCAAACTGGCTCGAAATTCGGAATCCTTTGGCAAGCTTGTCACCGTTTTGAATTTCGCTGTTTCGTTCACGCATTCGACTAGAGTGGCCCAACAGGAAATGGTTCGGTATAAGCGCTTCTGAGTCTGCCGATTCTAGTGGTACATATGTGAGTGGGCGCGAGTTGAGAATACCCTCCACATCAGCCAACTCAGCACGAAGCACTTCTTCTCGCAATCCATCAGGCGGCAAGATTTCCGTTAGAATGGACTTTGTCGAGCGTACCAATCTTCCCATGCACCGCCCATGTGCGGTGAGCCTGGCGAAATGAACACGAACTCCATTTCTGGGTATTCGCTCTCCAAATCCCTGGTCGATATCCGCTCCACTTCATCTTTTAAAACTCTACTCGCACCTCGGAAGTTTGTCCCATTATCGGACATCATTCGTCGCGGGCAACCACGTCTCACTATAAATGCCTTTAGAAAACAAAGAAAAGAGAGAGAGATTGTGAGGTACATATGTGAACAGAACACCCCAAAGTAATCCATTCTTGTATATGAAGGTGAACGGAGCCATGTGGTGCGCCAAATGCTCACGCGGTAGGCTTCCCATTTCTGGAGGTTTAGGACGCGCGCGCCTCATCCGGCATGCTGGACAAGTTTGAGAAACCTCTCTCACCAAGGCTCTCAGACCAAATACCAGGAACTTTTGCCGTAGTTCATTGACCACGGTCTCATCGTACAGACGATGGGTACCGGCGATGATACGACTCAACCAGCAGAAATGTAAATCGATGTCTTCTTGTAGGATTATGGGTCGCTTTAGGTTTACTTCGACTCCTTCTATTAGGTCGTCCAAGTACGGAGAGCATTTAAATAGCTTGCTCTTTCGATCCATAATACTGCTTCCCGTTTTCAAGCATTTCATCTCGCTGAAATACTCGGTTTCCTGGCACACTCGTATTAGAATAATATCCATCTCGATTGGCCGCTCAAGTAATAATAACTTCTCTAATTCCGATCCCATGCTCTTCTTGACAATAGATCGCAAGAAATCCAATACTCGCAACTGTGCGGCTCTCAACCTCTCCAGCTTGCTGAATCTTTCTGGGTCTGGTGAAATACAGCTCAAAGGTGACATGGTTTTCAGTTGCTCTTCGACGTGTTGCAGAATAGTTTGGCTATGTTTGCTCGCATCAATGTTCATTTGCGGCCACTGAGAGTCATCCGAATATAGAAATTGAGGCCCTCTAAACCACCTATTCGCTTCGTTAATGACAGGCGTTCTTGTCCATTTGGTACCATCGTCGGCCACATTTTGCGCTGACGGGACCCATCTCCAGTTACTCACATCTGATCCTTCTAAGATTTCGCCAATGCGGAGTGCAACAAATTGGTGAAATTTACGAACATCCGATAGTATCCAGAATAGAACATCTCTAGAGTCTGTCCAGAACACTTTCTTGTCAACGTGTACTGACATTTCAGACTCGATACATCTGGCCAACCTCAGCCCCAAAACAGCAGCCATGAGTTCCATGCGAGGTATCGAAATTGATTTCAATGGAGCAACCCTTGTTTTTGCCGCTACAAGGCTGCAATGAACTTGATCGTCTACTTCAGCTCCGATGTATACGACGGCATTTCCAGACATCTAGTTGCACTAACTCCTTTCAAACATCGGGCTATACGCAGATTGTTTAACGTTGGCACCAAATCCAACCAACGACGCCAGTCTGCCTCGTCTTCTTCTTTAAGCGGCTCATCCCGTCCGACTCCCTCCTCCATGTATTTTGCAGAATGATTTTGGCGCGTATGTTGAAAAATCCAACAATTCCAAGGGGGTCGAATATGGTCATAATCATGCTCAGGACGCAGCGATTAGTTGGCCGACCATCTAGAGCCTTTGCGATCTTATCTGGCTTTACCATAAACGTTAGACAATCTTCTCCAGGTTGCCACCACATGCCCAGAACCTTTTCCGGACCAACGTCTGGGTAACAAATTGGCTTGTCCAACATGTCATATCTATTTTCGAGAGCACAGACCACTGTTTGAGAATTGAATGTCCAGTGTCGCATGTCAAATCCTCCATCAGCATGAATTAGTTTTACAGCCTGGGCCAGCTTTGTCATCTCAGCTACTGAGTCCACAGACTGAAGCCAGTCATCGACGAAAGTGTTGCAGCAAATGGCTTTTACGGCCTCGGGATATTCAGCTTCATATCGTTGAGCATTGCGTTTCAAAACGTAACTCGCCAAGGAAGGTGAACACGATGCTCCAAAAGTCATAACTTGCATGGTGGCCATTGCGAGTTTCCATCACGCCAGAGAATCTCTGAACTGCCTGATCCTCTGGTCGCACCCTAACTTGATGGAACATTTCGCGTATGTCACCCGAAATAGCAATTGGGCGTTCTCTGAAGCGTATTAGAATGCCCATCAATGATGCAAGTGTGTCAGGACCCTTTAGCAGGCAGTCGCTTAGAGACACTCCTTGGAGCTTCGCTGCAGCGTCCCACACTAAACGTGTCTTCTTCTTGTTAGGGTTGGTGACTGTAAAGATAGGAAGAAAACCATGTTATATCTTTACGCGCCAACTCACTATCATCCAGGCGTCTGATGTAACGATTTTCATTATAGTTTTTCATCGTCGTTAGCATAAAGTTGCGTAACTGCGGATCTTTCGACATTTTTGATTCGAGACATTTTAGTCGCTTAAGACACATTTCATAGGAGTCAGGCAAGACCACTTTATCGAATCTCCACAGTAGACCAGTTTGCCACCTTTTCTCGTCTGCCAAGAACGTTGTCGTTGCTTCCATGATTTGCACCGATCGCTCGTCGTCTTTGGATCGTAATGGATTGATCGTAGCGACAATTCCCAGTGATTCCAAAGAAAAGTGCTCTTTCAATGCAACATCCAAACTGTCAGTCTCACTACATTGGCAAATATGTAACAGGCGTGGAATCGACGAGTATTCCTTTGCCGTAAACAGCCCAGCCAAGCCTGCAACGTGCTGCAATGACGTCGTCGTCTTCACTTTCATGCAACTCCAGCGGAATAGTCCACTTAATGTTGTCGAGTCCAATGATGATTCGTGCTCGTACGTTGGAATACGGATCTATAGGCAACGTACAGAGGTGACTCCGAGACTCCAATAATTGCTTGTCAAGGCTTTGCTTCAGTAGGTCGAGATCAGACACTGTTCGCACACTTTTCAGAGTGTATCGCTGCGATTCCATACTCGTAGCTGATACAGTGATGTCCAACGATTGCGAATTGTTTTCAACCTTAGAAACATCACCTGTCCATTTCAAGCACAATTGAGTTGCCGGTCCTTCTAGCTCGAGCTCGTCAGACAAGGATCTTTCAATTAAAAAACAAGCAGCTCCTTCATCGGCCAAAGCAAATGTTTTCACAGATTTGGATTTGCCGTGGATCGTTATCGGGATATAACGAAAGAGAGGGCTACTCGCCGTCTTTCCATGAAACATAATTGAAGACTCCTCTTTGTTGACAGATCGAGGCACTGCTTGCCCAGACAGCTTGTTTCTGCCATCACTGCCTGCGGCGGTATGCAACAGTACGTGGTGGTGAATTGATTTGCATTCATCGACGCCACAGGTTTCTCTAGCTTTGCAGTTTCGAACGAGATGCCGCCAGAAACAACCGAAACATAGCCGTTTCGATTTCACAAACTCCCAGCGCTGTTTAACGTTCGATGATGCTCGAAAGTCGACACATTCCGACAGTCGGTGCGTGCCTCCACATTTTGGGCATGTAGTCTTCTCTGATTCTCCATGATGCTGTCGCTGTTGAGTCTCGTCATTGTTGTCGCTAACACTATGCACAAACAGCCTTTCTTTTGAAGCTTTGGCTGAGGTCGTTCGTCCGACATCATACGGAGTTACCATACTGGCACACATTGCCACATTGAAAAGCCAATTGTCGAATGTGGCCATGTTGACGCTTTGATTTGCCAATCGGTGTCGACCCCAGTCCAACTTTCATACTGCTCGGCATCTTTGCGACCAATTCGTTCAACAAGACAGGATCATGCAAAAAGTTATGAAGACCCAATGCAGATATGGTTGCGCAGTAATTTTGGGCAGCAAGGGCTAGTCGAATGACGGAGTCCAAATTATCTGCCTTTATCGCTGGCTCGTCTCTCAGTTTTCCTTGTAACGCGGCGTGTACTATTTCTGGTCGGCCATACAGCATTCTTAATGTTCCAATCGCATACGGCACTGTATCTGGCACCATCATTTTCCGCGTACTGCTTACAGTGCCTGGCCCTTAAGACACTTCTGCAAGCGTATAAGATTTTCTTCGTTACTGAATCCACATCTTTCCGTCGACTGCTCATAATTGCTAATGAACAGCAGCCATTCGTCAGGCTTTCCAGTGAAAGTAGGCAGATCTCGGCTGATGATATGTCGAGCACTGATTTGAGCGGCCGTCAAAGGCCCACTCCTAGCCAATGAATTGGCAGCGTGCATGTCGTTAGGTTGTTGAAGATTACTGGGCAATCCCATTGATCACGGCTGTGGCAATCCCATTGATTATACCACCCATCGCTGCTGCAGTGTTCGCTTGATATGGCATTGTCAATCCTCCACGAGATGAATCCATATGGAGCTTGTTGACCACCGTGCCATATCCCGAACTATCAATTTGTGTGTTTGCCGGTTTATGCTGGATAGGAGTTGATGAACTCGACGATGTGCTGATTCCATATGACGAAGATGAGCGGCCTATATTCGCTGCTCCATTGCGCTCAAAACCCGCGACAGCTGCCTGCACATTAACGGCTTCATGTAAACCATTGGCAGGTCCAAATTGGATCTTGAGGAGCAGCTCCATCTAATTGCTGACCATCACTCGTCATCTCTTTTCCAGGCACGTGTTCTTCCGGATTTGCCATAGTCGTGGTTGACGTTATGTCACGACTCCAATTGCAAACTTTCAAAGAGATAATATTCCAAATTGAGACGGATATTCCAAAATAAGACTGAATATTCGAGTCTTAGCAAGAATATTTCAGAATGTTGGCACCGGATCCGTGCCTTGGTTGGTGTGCCGTTGCTCGTACTTCGAGCAATCCACTACTCGAAAACAACAAGTTGTAGTGGATCAAAATTTGCTGAAATCTTTATTATTTTCATTATATTTCGTACATTTCATTAGAATTTCATATTTTTTACTTACATTCGTGCTCTGCGCACACCTTCTAATCCCTATTTTATTGTTCACAATTATTTGCCTCTGCTTGGGCTCAAATACAAATTCAAAGTAAATCACGCTGCCGAAATTTGCAGCTGCATTGCTACATCTAGCGAACGTAACGGTGAAATTCCAATGCATAAAAGAGAATCACCGATTACAAATGCCCAGTAGGAAATGCGCTGGCAAAGCTCCAGTAGAAAATTTAGTTCGCCCGCCAACAGATGGAATCATTGCAAAACTAAAAGCCGTAGTTGTCGGTGAAACACCCGCCAACATAAAGGCGAAAATGGACACATTAACGCAGAAAGGCAAAACAGCCACTCAGTTCACAAATTAACTAGAAAATCTGCGACAGCTTTTAGCTGCTTATATTGACCAAGGCATACCATCTGAAAATGCTGACATGCTCAGCACTACAGAAGCCGTTGACACAATGATTAGTAAAACTAGTCACGAAAGTGTTAGAACCGTTTTGGAGTCTGGTATTTTCACTACCATGGATGCTGCCGTTAGTGCATACATCCGCACTAGTACAAGACTTACTAGTAGTGCGAATACAATGATGTACTCCAAACGAGGAAGTAATAGGAAACAATAATTCCAATCGAGGCCGAAACAATAACAATAATAACAATACAAACAATGCACAGAATATTTCGGGATACTCTCAACAACCTTCAGATACTCAGTAAACCACAATGATCACACAATCAATGTTAGTCTTAATATATTTGTAAACGTTACAAATGTAGAAACCAATTGACACTGGTGCAGATATATCCATTTTAAAAGAAAACTCTGATATCTTTAGTGATATTCAGAAAGATAATAAAATAAACATTCAAGGCATAGGCCAAAAGCTAATTCAATCTAAAGGCTTAATTTCCCTCGAGATACAGACAGATAAATATATAATTCCGCACGATTTTCATATAGTAGATTTGCATTTCGCAATACCATGTGATGGATAAATAGGCATGGGCAAATAATTTGAATTTCCCAATTTGTGTTCCTTTAACATTCAGTTCTGGTAATAATTCCATAATTCTATCAGCAAGATCTCAAGTGGTCCGAAAGATTCATCTATCATCAGATGAAGAAATTATACTAATACTTAATCAGGACATTCAACACGGCATTTATGTTGTAAACACAGTCGCAACAACCAAAAATGCGTTTGCTCGATTACTGAATACAACCAGTACTGACCAAATAGTAAATATTCACAGTTTAAAATATGAACCACTTTCGAACTATGACATAGTTCAATCCAGAAAATAGAGAAAAAACTATCTTATCTTATATCCTTTATATGGATGACTTAATAGTTATAGGTTGTTCCGAAAAACATATGCTTAAAAACTTAACTGATGTTGTTGAGAAATGTAGGGAATACAACCTTAAGTTACATCCTGAAAAATGCTTATTTTTCATGCATGCACTTTCCTGGGACATAAATGCACTGATAAAGGAATCTTGCCAGACGACAAAAAATACGACGTCATTAAGAATTACCCAGTCCCTCATGATGCGGACAGCGCTTCAAGATTTGTTGCATTTTGCAATTACTATAGACGTTTTATCAAAAAATATTTCCGACTATGCTCGTCAACTTCCATTTGCTTATGCAATAATTTATTTCAGACCATATGTTTATGGTAGACATTTCTTAACTTACTTAACTTACTTGTTTTCAATGATTAATTCAAGCTCTAAGCTAACGCGCATGCGACTTGAGCTGGAAGAATATAATTTCACTGTGGAATATGAATTATCAAATGAAGTTGTTAGAATTAGGGCGAAGCGAGAGTGCAATAAAGCATTCGTTTTGCTCCCTGAGCGAATTCGCATCGCTTCGCCACTCTAGTTAAGTTAGGCTTAGTGTAACTTAACTTAGAAACATAAATGGAGTTGAAATTGAAAACTCATCAGCGCGTGGTCACTCGCTCCGTTTTCTTTTCGTTTCGTTTTCGTATTGTCGCAACAACAATTATGTCTATTCTTTGTTCGCGAATAAAGCGGAAATATTTAATATTACAAAAACTCTTCAGATTTTTCATGGCGCCCCCGGGTGGACACTAATTGTTGTTGAACGCGAGTGATCAATATAAAACAGAAAACAAAACAAATTCGCGCCAGTCGCTATTAAAATATAAACAAACAATTGACTTTGTGTCAGTACTGTGATCTCCTTGTGTTTGTCATCGGTGGATTTTTCAGCATCATCGCTGGAGGATACCCTGCACCTGCAGAACACACAGAGGAAAGTGTCTGGGATCATTAAAGATCGCCAATTCCAGGTACTGTGCGAAAATTAAAGCAAACAACAGAATTGGTTGCCAAGTTGCAAAATTCTAGTGACGCTTTCAATTCTTGGCACATACGTAATAGTAGAGCATTTGCATTTAAATTTTATATTTTAAATTAAATAGTGAACCGCTTAGGTTTTCTGTTTTCTTAAGTGAAAGTGACTAGGGGAAATTTTCTATTTTCATTGCATCGAACGTCTTCTCTTAGTTCGTTGTAATTTTCGCTTTCGTCGACCCCTTTGTCACCATATTCGTAGCCGCTGTAAGTTGTGTGCTGTTGTTAAGCGCACATACATATATACATACATATATACCCGCAAGCCAACACTGCACCGGTGCATTTCGGCTCCGTATTGTTGTTGCTTGCATTTTCGTTTTCGTTGCGCGAGTTACCACAACTACCTCTGCCTCGCCTCCTCCGTCTAACAAACCGCCACGAGCGACCCATGTGGGTCACTCGTTATGTTAACATTGCAACATTGTTGACATCCGTTGTTTATGCTGATCCACGTCTGGGATATCCTGCCGACTAAGCGGAATAGCCCAACGGCAGCGACCAAGCCATCTGCCTCTTGAAATCTGCCTACGATGCAGATTCCCGATTCTATGTACCCTAGAAGCTAAGTTATAACTGAATAAAGAATCATTATTAAAAGGCAACTCCACCAGAAAGGTCTTGTTCTCTAATTAATAAAACTCAAGCTTTATTTCTTCTTGAAAATACATAATATTGGGATCCAATATTGTAACTGGCGCAGCCACAACTTCGAACCATCTCCCAGAGGATGAAGATACTGATATTACTCTTAATGTAAAATATATTTTAATAAAAAAAATGTGTGTAAAAAAAAAAAGAAGAGAGATTAAGATGTGCAAACAAAAAATGTATATATATAATATAATAATAGATTAAAATGTTGGACAGTGGAGAACGGGAATATCAAAGTTGAAATAATTGCCAACAGTGAACTTTAAACAAAAGAAGTGAAACAAAAAGAAGTTGTATATGTAAGTTAACACCAGAGTTGGTTGAGCACCGAACTAGAAGTTACGGAACACCGCAGCGCATAACCAACGACACGTGCGCAGCGTCAGCTATATTTCGGTCACTAACGTCTGGGAACCAGACGGTAACCGATCCTCTAAAAAGTTAGCGGAAACGGCAACGACAACAACAACAGCCACGAGCCAGCAATGGTAATTGCAATGACTGCAATTACAACGGAAACGGGAGCAACAACAAAGTAGCATTGGGTACGACGGAGCAGCGCCGCCAGCAGAACAACCAGCAGAGGTGTCTTCATGCTTTAGCAAATAATAATTAATGTTTAGTTTTAAAATCGAAACCAATAAAATAAGTCGAGCTCAGCTCGCGTTTGTATTTTTTTAAACTCAAAAGAACCATCGTTCTTATTTGGCGCCCGAGCAGGGACCCGATCGAAAGGTAGTTGACAGACCAATCGCGTAAAAACCCGATGAAACTCGTGAACAGTGATCGTGCAAAGTAAAGTGCCACAAGTTGCCACAAAGCTCGATAAGCGGTTTAGACTCCCCGAATAAATAAGTGGAAAAAGTGTCGCGTCATTACCTAGATCAGGCCAAAAACTTTTATCGCCGACGTCCTATAGTGTCAGTCCGTAGGACACCGCGTGCTAAGTGTGCCCGAGGAACCCAAGTCACCCAAGTGTAAGAAGTACCCCATCGCTACTCAACGCGGGACAAACGGGATTCATCCAGAGGACCAGCGCGGAAGATTCGCCGAGATGTTAGTAGAACTGTAAGCGTAGATATTAAGTGAAACAAGAAACAAGAATCAATCAAAAAGAAAAACGAAAAGAAACAAAGACAAAACAAATCAAAAGAAAATTTTACATTAAAACGAATCTAAACTAAGTAACGTAACGAATCTAAAGAAAAACGAAAAGAAACAAAGAATCAAAAACAAAACAAATCAAAAGAAAATTTTATAGTAAAACGAATCTAAACTAAAGTAACGTAATCAAATTTTAAACGAAATTTAAAACTTGAAAGTAAAATTGATAAATCAATTATTTTAGTAAGTTCAAGAATAACGTAAACTTTCATAAAATCTAAAAACAAAGAATTAAACTATAAGTTTAATTATGAAGTAATTTACAAACAAGAATACATAATAATTAATTTCGTGACCAAGACAAAATAGTAAAACTGTTTTTCCGATTAAAAAAACTTCAAAACCAAGACAATGGCGACAGCAGAAGATTTAGCCGAATCAATTAGAAACTTCAAATAGGACAACCCATCCAAAACAGGCCAAGGACTAGTACTCCAGTTACCAGTCCAGAACTTAGGGAAGCTATTACAGGAATTATCAATGAAGTACTTAGAGATGGTAGAATCATAAGGCAAGCAGTTAATACTGAAGAAAGACCAGATCTACCAGTTGTTAACCCGGTCTAGGAGAAGAAAAAGATAAGGTACCGGATACCGTTCGATTGATTAGGGAATTCTCTGGGGATAGAACTATGTTCGGCAGCTGGAAAAAGAATGTCGAAAGAGTTCTTGCTCTTTATGAAGGGCAAGAAAACACACATAGATACTACCTCCTCATGGTCGCAATCCGAAATAAGATTGTTGATGAGGCAGAAGCGGTGTTGAATTCTTACAACACTCCTCTTAACTGGAAGGCAATATCTAAGTGCCTCACAGCGCACTTTGCTGACAAGCGGGATTTGAAAACTCCAGATTATCAGATGTTTTCACTGACGCAAGGCCGTATGACTGTAACTGAATATTACAGAGTTGTGTATCATCATTTGTCTCTAATACTCAACCAAATAAGTGCACAAGAGGAATCCCCTGAAGTAATCAGAACTTTGACCAATACATATCGTGACAAAGCATTAGACACTTTTATGCGCGGTCTGAACGGCGATATGCCACGATTATTGGCCATTAAAGAGCCAAGAGATCTGAGCCATGCTCTGCACCTGTGCAGCTTGGTAAAAAAACCAGGAGCATCGAAACTCTTTTGCTCCTAGATCTCGGCAAATGCCACCTCCACTACCACCTAGACAAATGCAACATAACTTCAGGCAATCTAATTCGAAACCAACATACCAATTGCCTAACAATGGACACAAATTTGAACCAAACTTATATTATCCACCTGTTATAAGACTAACTTGGGGAACTCGACCACAATCATCTTGGACCAATACGGTTCCTCAACCGAGCCATAACGTACCATTCCCTCAACGACAATACGCTCCACCAATACAACAGGGAGCTTTGTATAGACCAAGTTTCGCTCCACCACCACGCCCGATTGCTCAAAAACCAGAGCCCAAACCTGTCCCAATGGAAGTAGATCCATCCATTCGAACTAGGCATGTCAACTATATGAATAGACCTCATAATAATGACATGAATGGGAAGCGTCCACCTATGTCTGTACACAATGGGCCATCGCAGAAATTGCAAAGGCATTTCAATATCGAAACTGGTGCCTTCGAAGGTGAACCAGAAGACGTAGCAAGTGCTGACGAGGAACAAGAATATTTTGAGCAAGTAGGACTAGAAGGAGTAACTGATTGGGATGATCAGAATCCAATAGAAGAAGAATATGGGTTTTGAAACAAACCCATCAGACGTCTATTTTTAGATTAAATAGTTCCTCACTGCCGTATATCCAATGCGTAATGAGGGACGGAAGCAAATTAAAAATTTTTAATAGATACAGGTTCTAATGAGAACTATGTCCAACCCCATTTAGTGAAGAACCCGAAGATCAATAACAAGTCATTCTTTGCAAACTCAGTAGGAGGGAAAATAGAAATAACACACCATACACTCTTAAATCTTTTTGGTCTCAAAAACCTGACATTTAAATTTTTTATATTACCCACATTGAAAACATTCTATGGCATTATAGGGAATGACACATTAAAACAACTCGACGCAATAGTTGATATAAGAACCGACACACTGATCATGAAGGGCGGACGAAAAATCAAAATTCTTCAACTAAAAACACAAGCAGTGAACAGCATCAACATTCGGTCCGATCATATGACACCCTTACAAAAACAAACTATGTCTCAACTAACAAATAGTTACTCCGAATTATTCGCGAAACCCAGACAAGAAACTGACCTACACAACAAGAGTTGTTGGTGAAATTAGAACTAATTCCGACACACCTGTGTACTGCAAACATTACCCATACCCCGCTTCATTACGAACAGAAGTAGAAACCCAAATCTAAGAATTGCTACGAGATGGTATAATTAGACCTTCACGGTCTCCGTATAATGCACCCGTTTGGGTGGTGCCAAAAAAGATAGACGCATCTGGTAAAAAAAAGTTTAGAGTAGTTATTGACTACCGAAAACTTAATAACGTAACAATCCCGGATCGTTACCCGATCCCAGAAATAGGCGAAATAATCGCACAATTAGACGAAAACAAATTCTTTTCAGTTTTAGATCTGAAAAGTGGTTTCCACCAAATTCCATTGTCCGAAAGAGATATAGAAAAAACAGCATTCGCTGTTAACGGAGGGAAATTTGAGTTCACGAGACTACCATTCGGTCTTAAGAATTCACCCTCAATATTCCAACGCACATTAGACGATATCTTAAGAGACCACACCAGCAAGATATGCTATGTTTACATCGATGATATAATTGTGTTCAGCAAAACTGAAACCGATCATGCCAACGATTTAGAGAAAGTCTTCACTGCTCTACAAGATGCGAATATGAAAGTTCAACTCGACAAGTGCGAGTTCTTTCAAAAAAGATGTTAACTTCTTGGGTTTCACTATCTCAGCGGAAGGAATAAGAACCCAATATTGACAAAGTTAAAGCAATACAGGATTTCCCCATGCCACAAACACTAAAAGATCTACGATCATTTTTAGGATTATCTGGTTATTATAGAAGATTTATAAGGGACTATGCAAAGTTAGCAAAACCTCTCACTACACTTTTAAGAGGAGAACAAGGTAGACTCGAAAAAAACGCCTCACGCAAGGTTAAAGTGACATTGGACAATGAGGCAATTGAGTCATTCGATAAAATAAAACGAACACTCACCTCAGATGACGTGTTACTAGCTTATCCTGACTTCAAAAAGGAATTTCATCTAACAACTGATGCCTCTAATTTTGCTATAGGAGCGGTATTAGAACAAGAGGTAAACCCATTACTTTCATATCGCGAACCCTCACTAAAACCGAAGAAAAACTATGCAGCTAATGAAAAAGAAATGCTAGCTATAGTATGGGCTTTGCAGAACCTTCGCATGTACCTATATGGCACTTCAAAGGTTATAATCTTCACCGATCATCAACCCCTGACTTTCGCACTCAGCAATAAAAATCATAATGGAAAGCTTAAGAGATGGAAAAGCTATCTCGAAGAGTTTAACCATGAACTTAGGTACAAGCCCGGAACATCAAACGTGGTAGCAGACGCATTATCACGAAACCCACCAATTTTTTTTACAGAGAGCTCCGCCGCAACAGTTCACAGCGACGAAAGTTCCTCACACAACCTCATTCAAGGGGTAGAAGCTCCAATTAATGTATTCAAAAATCAACTTTTTCTACTAACTTCAGACAAAGATTCCTATACATTTGAATTACCATTCCCGAGTTATCATAGACACATAGTTTCTAAAACACACTACACAGATAATGACTTAATCAAAATTTTAAAAGAAAGACTAGACCCCAAAATAGTAAATGGATTATTCACCTCAGAAAGATTATTGGGCCAAATTCAGGAAATATACCCTAACCATTTTTCTAATTATAAAATAAGATACACCTGGAGACGAGTAATACATGTCCCAAACGAAGATGAACAAAACGAGATAGGAACCAAAGAACATGTACGAGCACACAGAAACGCAACAGAAAAACAAACAGCAAATTTTAAACAAATACTTCTTTCCTTGATTAGCTAAAAAAATTAAGTCAATAGTAAAGAAATGTGAAACATGCAAACTCACTAAATATGACAGACATCCACAACAGGGGGAAATTCAATCAACACCAATACCCAAATACCCCGGTGAAAATAATTCACATAGACCTTTATTTAACTCAAAAAAAAGTAGTACTCACAGCCATAGACAAATTCTCGAAATACGCCCAAGTAAAGATACTGAAGTCAAAAGCGTCCGAAGATCTAAAGCATCCCTTACGCGAAATTATGATAGCATTCGGCATGCCACGATTAGTTATAATGGATAACGAAAAGGCAATGAATGCGGCTTCCATTAAATTTCTACTAAAAGATCAGCTCAAAGCAGAAGTATATACGACACCACCTTATCACTCCACAAGTAATGGACAAGTGGAAAGATTCCATTCCACCCTCACAGAAATAATGAGGTGTTTTAAAAAAGAAAATGATTCAATCGATTTTGAGAGTTTAATTTTCAAAGCAGTACAGGAGTATAACAGTTAAATTCATTCCACTACCAAGAAGAAACCAATTGAGGTATTCTTCGGAACAAGAACAATAACAGATCCACAAGAATTAGAACAAGCTAGGAATCAGATCAGCAACGAAATAAAAAGAAAACAAGAGGAAGATTATTATACCACAATTCAAAAAAGAAACTAATAAGAACTTATACGAAAGGAGAAGTTATTTACGTCAGAATAGATAAAAGGTTAGGATCAAAATTATCACCAAAATTCAAAAAAGAAATAGTTTCAGAAGACAGAAACACAACAATAAAAACACAATCAGGCAAACTAATACATAAAAATAATATCAAAACATAATATCCGTTCACAGATTTTTCTTGCCGTTATGTCACGGGTTGGCCACAATCTTAGACTATTCAAATTCCCAGTTGATTCCTATCAAGACTGGAGTAGCAGCAATTCAGAATGGCGCATTCAGAGTAATCCATGTTTTCAATATAGAAGAATACGAAAACACTGCATGGAAACTAGAAGAAACATTGAAAAATGTGAGCCAAAATCATCAGCTTTTCCCATTCTTAGAATACGAACTTAGAAAAATTAAAATCGATTTGCGTCGACTAAAACCTAAGAAAAGAACGACAAGATCCTAGGAACAGCCTGGAAATGGTTGGCCGGCACGCCGGACCGCAATGATCACGAAATTGTAACAGCTAAAATAAATGAGCAACTTGAAAACAACAACAGACAAGTTGTAATAAATAAAGAATTAAACATAAGAATAAATGAACTAAGCATGAGATGTAATGCTATATTAAAAACAACTTTAGAACATAAGGAATTTCAAGAACAAATAATATCAGTTCTAAAATACAAAATTCAAATTTTTAAAGATGAATTATACAATCTTATACACGCAATTGAATGGGCAAAAACTAATACAATAAACTCTATAATATTATCAGAACTAGAAATAAGTAAAATTGAACAAATACTAGAAAACGAAAAAATAATGTTTGTAAACGTTGAAGAACTATTAGAATTTGCAAAATTAAAAATAGCCTCAAATGGCAAAGAAATGTTGTACATGGTAAGCATTCCACTGTTAGGAAATCAACTTTGTACCGCAATGAAAATAAAACCAACAAAAAAAGACAATGTTATAAACGTAATTAAGTATGAAAATATTATCAAATGCAATAATGCTTTGTACGCCCAGAAAAATGATTGCGAATCCCATAACGATAAAATCATTTGTCATAGAGAGATAATATCATAGATTTAAGTAACGTTACTTGTATAACTCCTTTGTTAAACCACTCAAGACCCTACTGCAATACAGTAAATAGCCAACATGTTCCAGACCATGAAGAAATTTTGACGGGTACAATTCTGTTAAACGACTACACTGGCAGCATACAAATAGACCAAGATGAAGTAGATCTGAAAGGAAGCTACCTCATACAATTCGAAAACTCCACAATAAGAATTGGCGATGACGAATATGAAGCTGGCGAGGCAAGATACGCAGAAGCGATTCCACCACTCTTCCAGATGATGGCAGAAAATACCAAAGCCGAGGAAGTACTATCGCTACAGGTGTTAGGAGAACTTAACATCAACAACACTCGAAGACTGGATACCCTACGAACTAACAACTTTAAGGCAAATTCCATCAGCTTCGCACTTTCTGGCATATTGGTGATAACTTTCACTATACTGGCTATATTGGTATGGAAACTCAAGTCCACTCCAAGAGCAGAAAAAACCACAGAGATACAGAAAGGCGAAACACCAAGCAATGGAACCCAAAAACGCTTCTACATTGCGTCCGAAGACGTACGCGTTTAAAGGGGGAGGAGTTAACACCAGAGTTGGTTGCACCGAACTAGAAGTTACGGAACACCGCAGCGCATAACCAACGACACGTGCGCAGCGTCAGCTATATTTCGGTCACTAACGTCTGGGAACCAGACAGTAACCCGATCCTCTAAAAAAGTTAGCGGAAACGGCAACGACAACAACAACAGCCACGAGCCAGCAATGGGTAATTGCAATGACTGCAATTACAACGGAAACGGGAGCAACAACAAAGTAGCATTGGGTACGACGGAGCAGCGCCGCCAGCAGAACAACCAGCAGAGGTGTCTTCATGCTTTAGCAAATAATAATTAATGTTTAGTTTTAAAATCGAAAACAATAAAATAAGTCGAGCTCAGCTCGCGTTTGTATTTTTTTAAACACAAAAGAACCATCGTTCTTATTTTGTATATGCAAAGTGTAAATTAGTTACAACGTCAGTCAAGAAAATGGTGAGTGATCCGACGCATTAGCCGTCACACGAAGGTTGTGCCAACAGCTTTGTTTGATTATTTAGTACAAATGTTCGAATCGAACTTCTTGTTGGGATCCGATGTGGGTCTGACGCAGGTTCGGGGCGAACATGTGTCGGCCACGCCGGAGCCAACAGTTGGTTTAATACAGCATGTTGTGAGGTTGGTGTTGGCTCAACATCGCACCAAGTGCACAGCCATTTAGGGCAAATGGTTTGGGCTGCTCGATGTCGTGTGTTGGAGTTGCTGTTGCAGGTTCAGGGCAAACACGTATTACCACGCTCCAACGCAACGACTGCGGAAAAGGTTGTTCAGTGCGAATATGCTGATTCCATATGATGTTGCATGTTCAGTGCGAACATGAGGGAACACAATGTTCAACACAAGAATAAGAAAATACGATCGATATGTAACACGTATGTAGATTTGCTTTAATCCGGTACTCGACATGTTCGAAACCAGGTGGTTTATAGGCAAATCGAACATGCCCGCAGGTCTGTCGCTGGCATGTAACAGCGTTGTGTGTGTGTGCAGTGAATCATGTTCAACTAGCGACGTACACACATATGCGCTTATACGATGACGATAGATGAGCGGTTGTCCGAAAAGTTCTGAAACCAAATTATATGAAAACACATTATCGGTCCACCACCCAATACCCAATTGTTGCTAACACAAATTCGCAAGTATAAGAAATATTCACTGTACATTGAGGCATACAATAACTTTGATATTTAATTCCAGAATCCGTGACTCACTGTCCACATAAAACGGCGAGTAAAGCCATTCATTTAATAAAGCTAAGTTACTTTTAAGCTCCTTACACATACACACTCTCACACACACATATATATATATATATGTATATAGATATACACACACTTTTAACACAAATTAATTCTATTAAAAGATAAGATCTTGGACACTTTTATTTAATGTCGACAATTAAAAGCAAACTTTTACCTAGTCAGGCCCAGAGCAGCTAGTAACTTGCCTGAAAATAGTGTAGCAAACCCTAATCAGGACCTATTACCTAGGGCACCTAGCGATACTTCCAACATGAACTGTTCCTCCAGTTCCCCACCGCCCAACCAAAATATGACAATTGATCAACCATCCGACATTTTTCAATCCTTGCGCGCTCCAAATCAAATTCAATTTTTGAAAACCTTTGACGGTAAACCTGAGGGATCTCAATGATTTTATATCAAATGTAGAAGAGATCCTATTGTTCATCAGGGGAACTGATCAGACCCCCTACGGGCAAATGCTTCTCAGGGCAATTAGAAACAAAATTGAAAGAAAAGCTAATGATATTCTGAAGGAGGTAGGAACAACATTGAACTGGGACGATATTAAGGAAACGTTGTTAATACACTGTACGGACAAGATAGACGAACCAACCCTAATGTGCGAATTGCACGGATGGGCTAAAAAAATCTGTCTCTCCAAAATCTATATGATCAAATTTCAAGCTGTAATGTAGCACTTCATAGATTGGCAGAAAACGAAAAGTCCGAACCATTATTGGTTAAGACTAAAAAACAAATGTTTTCCAGTGCTAGTCTGCACGTATTCTTGATGGACCTTAGAGGTCCATTGGGTGGTACGGTCAGATCTATGAAACCGGAAAACCTTAGGGAAGCCTATAGAATGGCTATAAAAGAAAGAGACATATATCAAAGACAAAGACAGGACAATTATGGAAAGCGAAATTGTAATAATGCAAATTCTACGTAAAACCATAATTCCGACAATAACCAAACTAGTAAGGGAAGATTTAGCCAGTCAGGAAATAATCAACTAAAATATAACCAACAGAGAAATTATCAATCAAGACCTAATAACCAGGGAAACAGCCATGTTAAACATAATTCACAAGGGAACGGTCAAAACAGGTATAATCAACAGGGAACAACCAACATAGAAATGATCAACAAGGGTATGGTAACAATAACCCATTTAATCGTAGAGAAATTCAAGCCCCCCAGCCTCGACATCGCAAGCCAGAAACGCGAGTGTCAATTTTAATGAAACAACAGCAAAATGAATTGCATAACTTAAACGAGGCCGCCAATTTTCAGAAACGAGTTGGCCTACAATCAGGATACTTAAACAAGGACAGCCACGGTCCAATACTTCCGTACGTGGTTATTTATCTGAACGATAAGTCCCTTCGTTTTTCAAAAGATACAGGCTTCTCTATTTCTCTTATTAATCCCGACTTAATTCCATGTTCAGAACATGAAGAATTAGTCAAACCCATTACCGTAAAAACAGTTCTTAACTCACATACACTTTTTCAAAAAGACCGATATACCTTTGTTCAAAGAGTTTGGACATCACCAGCATTTCACGATTATTCTCTTTCATTTCCATGATTTCTTCCATGTTCGATAGGCAAGAACGTACTTGCCCAGAAGCAATACTCAAGATTAGACACATTTTGAATTAAAAAACTACTCCAATAAAGAAACCCAGCTACAAAGATCCATACTATTGAAGAATGCTCTAAAAATATTCTACCTCTACCAGTAAGTCTGACTAACGGCACCTTCTTTTGTGAGGATTTTCAGATCAGTGAAAGTCTCATAATTTCCGGTGGTCTTTATGAGGCCAAGGACAATAATAGCCTAATAGAGGTAGTAAATTATGCCCACCACGAACAAAACTTCGTTTTAGACACCTGTTTAAAGGTCAATCATTACAACGAAGACGAATTCGTGGAATTTAAACCCAGAACGCAAGCAAAGTCAATACGTCTTCCAGACAAGTATGACGATGCGTTATGTGTAAAATGCGACCACCTAAATTCTGAAGAGAATTTAGCATTAAGGAAACTTTGCAAGAAATTTGCAAATCTATTCTACGATGAGAACCAAAAACTTTAATTTTTAAATTGCATTAAACATAAAATCAAAACAACAGATGATATCCCTATTTACAATAGATCGTTCAGATATAGTAAAATAGAAAGCAAGGAAATTCAAGATCAGTTAAACAAGCTCCTGGAACAGGACATTATAAGACACAGTCATAGTTCTTAGAGTTCGCCAATATTTTTAGTCCCCAAAAAATCAGACGACCCCTCACAGAAGAAATGGAGGTTGGTCATAGATTATAGGAAACTTAATGAAAAGACAAATACCCCATGCCCAATATAACTGAAGCGTTAGATAAAATTGGTCGAGCGAAATATTTTACAGCTCTCGACCTTGCCAGTGGTTATCACCAAATTGAAGACCTAAAGACTCCCCAAAACAGCCTTCATGGCAGAAGGTGGCCACTATGAATTTGTCAGAATGCCATTTGGGCTCACGAACGCCCCCGCTACATTCCAACGAATCATGGACAATATCCTTGCAGACCTCAACGGCAAGTGTTGTCTAGTGTACCTGGATGATATTATCATTTTCTCGTCCTCACTTCAAGATCATGTAAATGACTTAAACAGCGTTCTTACTAAATTAGCTGAAGCAAATCTCAAACTTCAGCCTAATAAGTCTGAATTCTTCCGTAAGAAAATTTAAAATCTAGGAACCAATGGACCCAATCCAAGGAAAATTTACGCAATTAATGCGTTTCCTATGCCGAGAACTAGGAAAGAAATTAAATCTTTTTTAGGACTCTTGGGTTACTACAGAAAGTTTATAAGAGATTTTGCAACCATAACTAAACCCTTGACGCAACAGCTGAAGGGGAAGTCAGTTGTCAAGGTCGAAAATGAATACATACAGGCATTCGAAAAATGTAAGACTTTACTTAGGAACGACCCAGTCTTACGTTACACAAATTTCAACAAACCATTCATTCTGACTACTGATGCTAGCAATGTGGCCATTGGCGCAGTGCTCTCTCAGGGTCAAGCTGGCTCAGAATGACCGGTGTCTTTCGCAAGCAGGACTTTATCGGACACTGAGCGAAATTATTCTACGGTCAAAAAAGAAATATTAGCCATCATCTGGGCTACAAAGTACTTTAGACCATATTTATTCGGTAATAGGTTCAAAATTAAAACGGATCACCGACCCCTGACTTGGCTGATGAACTTCAAAGAGCCAAATTCAAAACTAGTACGCTGGAAACTCCAACTACTACAATACGACTACGAGGTCGAATATAAAAAAGGAGCGGAAAACGTTGTGGCAGATGCCCTCAGTCGCGCAGAGACAAATGTCCTCGACCACTCTCCAATTCCTCTCTGAATAATTTTAATCTGTAAATCTTACTTAGAGAAGGTCAAAAATCAAAACAAACTTACACAACTACCCTTTAAAAATAAAATTCGAAAAATCTTTACCGAAGAAGACTTTACGGAGGAGATTATCGTCAACATTTTCAAAAATTCAATCAGACCATCTAAAACTTATACGGTCATGGCCAGTGACAGTATATTTGACCTTTTCAACGAAACCTATAAAAATAAAAAATATTTTGCTAATTCAGGAGTATACAGGATAGTTAGATGCAAAGTGTTATTGCAAAATACAACTTCACTGGACGCACAGGATAGAATTATTAAAGATTATCACACACGCTCGAACCATAGAGGCATCAATGAAACCTACAATCAACTCAAAAGGTTAATTTATTTTCCGTATATGAAACAAAAGATAAGTAGATTCATCAATACCTGCGACACTTGTCAAACACTAAAATATGATAGACAACCCCAAAAAATTAAATATCAGACAACCGAAGCCCCTGAACAGCCGCTATCAATTGTACACATCGATCTATACATGATAAATGGAAAAACAGTTCTGACCATAATAGATAAGTTTTCTAAATTTGCCAACGGCTACACAATCCCAGCTAGGGATTGTATGAACATCGTAAGATCACTTAGAATTTTTTTGAACACCCTTGGAATACCCAAAAAAATTATACATGATGAAGGTGCAGAATTTTCGGGAAAAATTTTCAAAGATTTTGTTCCCAATATCACATTGAAACTCACACGACCTCTTTCCAGCAATTCTCTAGTAATGCACCAGTCGAAAGACTGCACTCTACCTTAACAGAAATTGACCGAATAATCTACGAGGGTAAAAAGAGAGAAAAACTCGAACGAAATCACGACGACATTCTAACCGAGACATTCATAACTTACAACAATATAATACATTGGGCAACTAAGCTCACTCCTCACGAGTTATTTACGGGACGGACTCATACCTTCTGTAAGCCTTCTGTTCCTTAAAGAACTAAACGAATTTAGAAGAAAGTTATACTCTGGAGTGGTTTTAAAGCCCAAGAAACAGTAAAGATCAGAACGGAAAAATTAAATGAGAATAGAAAAATACACAAGGGAAAACTGAAGAGACGAACGAAAAATACTAACTGATGTTAAAAATAAATATATATATAAAAATTTTTCTTGTTTCAGAATGGGTCACTTATCGGCTCAACAAATTTACATCCAACACCCACCTCCCGACACCCCGTTTATCAAGTTTGATTTAGGAGAAGCTAGGATTGTTCAATCTTTCCAACAAATAAACCATGTTGTGAAACTTGAAAACATAAATAAGATCGAACTAAACATGAATATTACTCAAAAATTGACTTTCTCCGGCGAATTAATCGCCACATTCCGAATAAAAATTAAACCATTATACTTAAAAATGGAAACTAAGCTCCCCTTTTCTAGAAAGAAACGTTTAGCTATAAACGGATTTGGAAGCATAGTTATAATAATAACAGGCAATTGTAAGAGGAAATTGTATCTTGTTCTAAATTTATGTGTTCGGTTACATTCTTAAATCTATCAATTATATTTTAGTTAATTAATCTTTGGTCTTTAAAATTTTTTCTTAATTCTGATTCCTGTTTTTCTGAGGCGTCCAGACGAAGAAAGAATCAGAAACAAATTTAAAGAAGTAGGAAATAGGAATCAGAATCAGAATCAAAGAGGCATGCATCAAAGACATTTTAAAAGGACGAACCGCTACCTGCGACAACGAGGACATAGGAAAAGAAGAGAACATACTACAACCCGAATTGATCAATGCGATAAATGCACACATCAATTCCTCCTGTGGACCACCCTCTATCATCAACGGTACCACCATCATTAATTTCAAAAATTGCTCCATATGTATCAACAACATAACATATGACGACGCTATCTTAGACATATACGACCACTTGAAGACGACATTGTCTCAACCGAACGAAATAACAACGAACAAAAATTCGAAAAGGCTCAGCTTACACCACTTGCAGATGCAGGACTTCGAAAACACTAAAGAGATTATCGAAGTAAGGGAATCCACATATACCCATCTCATCTCTATGTACTCTTGGCTAGTGATCGCCAGTATCGCCATTATCATCATTGGATTACTAAAGAGAAAGACGACCCCATTTTCCCAAGGGAACCAATACAACAACAATTCGTTCCGGCCTTTCCCTCTTTTTGGCCATCGCTCTATTCTAGAGGGGGAGGAGTTACCACAACTACCTCTGCCTCGCCTCCTCCGCCTAACAAACCGCCACGAGCGACCCATGTGGGTCACTCGATATGTTAACATTGCACCATTGTTGACGGATGTCAATTGTTTATTGCTGATCCACGTCTGGGATATCATGTCGACTAAGCGGAATAGCCCAACGGCAGCGACCAAGCCATCTGCCTCTTGAAATCTGCCTACGATGCAGATTCCCGATTCTATGTACCCTAGAAGCTAAGATATAACTGAATAAAGAATCATTATTAAAAGGCAACTCCACCAGAAAGGTCTTGTTCTCTAATTTATAAAACTCAAGCTTTATTTCTTCTTGAAAATACATAATATTGGGATCCAATATATATAACTCGCGCGCTTAGAAACGGCGCACATACACACACACACACGTTAGCAAGCCAGCATCTGCACAGTGCATTGCGCTCTGTACTCTGAACTCGCTCCCCTACATTCGTTGGTTGAGTATATCAGTGCAATATCTCGTTTGCTCCCTCGAATTGTGTACTCTCCTACAATTGTCCAAGATAGCCTAGAGGTTGCTACGACAATTTAAAAATAATAATAAACAAGTAAGAAAGCTACAGTCGAGTGTACTCGACTGTGAGATACCCGCTACCCATTTTGAATAAAAGAAATATATTTTGCGGTATTTTCTCAAAAATATACCGAATATACTGCAAAAATACTAAAAATATACCAAATGGTATATTTGGTATATCGACATAGTACCGCATTCAAAATATACCATAGACGGCACAATGTACCAGATTGTCGGCCAAAGCAAATTAGACCCCTAGTAAGTAGGCGTTTGGCCATACAAAAGTATTTCTTTAATAACTTCGACAATTTTTATCTGATTGCAACCAAATTTTCAGGAATCATAACTACTATAGTTATTATTGTATATAAAATTCGGAACTCTAGCTTTAAAATTACGCTTGTTATTCAATTTTTTTGATTTGCGGGGGCGGAAGTGGGCGTGGCAAAAATTTGAAACAAACTTGATCTGCGTGCAAACATAACAAATGCTGTCGAAAAAAAATTATAGCTCTATCTCTTATAGTCTCTGAGATCCAGTGTTTCATACGGACAGACGGACAGACACACAGACGGACAGACGGACATGGCTATATCGTCTCGGCTGTTGACGCTGATCAAGAATATATATAGTTTATAGGGTCGGAGATGCCTCCTTCTACCTGTTACATACATTTCCTGCCGGCACAAAGTTATAATACCCTTCTACCCTATGGGTAGCGGGTATAAAAATTAAGTAAAATGAAAAATAATTCAAATTAAAAATTAAAAAAACAATATTTTTTTTAAGTTTCTTTTTTGTTGTTGTTGGTAGCAACAAGATTTATTTTGTATTTTTATTTTTACTTTTCTCGTCACTCCTTAATTAAAAAAAAAAAAAAGAATTTGAAAGAAAGATCAAGGCTCTATTTGCGTGAGGAACATTAGCAGAATTCATGATCAAATTCTCGATGACACTATCGGTCGAGATTTGACAGAGCTAGAGTGCAGGCTTGAGATGTTGTCGTCGCATATTGAAAATGCTCTCAAATATCAAAGCAGAATTGAGACATTTGACGAATATGACGCATATCGGTGCGAGTTAGAAGAGATTTGCATTTCTGCAAAGACAAGGCTGAAGGCGATGGTGAAATCGTTGACCGATACTTCATCCGCCAATATATCGATTCACCCAATTGCCGCTCCTTGCACCCGTCTGCCTAAACTGTCATTGCCAAAGTTCAGCGGAAAGTATTCCGAATTTAAAAATTTTATAAGTTTGTTTGACTCTTGTTGACAATGACCATTCAATTCCACGCATTGAGAAATTCAATCATCTTATTTCATGTCTCTTTGGTGAGGCTCTTGGAACGGTGAGAGCGTTTCAAGTCACCGAAGAAAACTATGAGAAAGCAATAGCGAGTTTTAAAAGAGTATATGACAATGATTGTCTGATATTTAATGAAAATATCACTGGTCTTTTCAATTTGCCAAAGATTTCGAAGCCCTCCGTGTCAGCGTTGCGAAACTTGATTGACACTGTCTCTGCTATATACGGATCTTTGTTGTCGATAGGTGATGACAAGAAGATTGCACAAAGTTGATGCAATGACAAAAAAGAAGTGGGATGAGCAGCTAGATTATACGAAGATTCCATTATGGAGTGAGTGTGAAACTATGCTTAATCGTCGATATCAGCACTTGTCAGCTGAGAATTCGACAAAGTCTGATAGTCAAGCCGTTTCCGCTAAACAGCTTAAGAAAAGCTCGTTTTCGTGTACGACGCTTAAAGATAAGATTGATCAAAAGACCCAAATATGCGTATATTGCAATTCCGAAGATCATTCCATCGTGAGTTGCTCGATTTTTGCTGCCTTGGCAGTTAAATAGATATTTGTCTGCATTATGCATAAATTGTCTTCGGAAAGGTCACACTGTCGCCAAATGTAAGGCAAAAAAGTGTCGTGTGTGCAGCTGCACATATATTCTGCGATTACAAATAGTAGAGCGTTACCACCCCCAAGTCTCTCCACTGTTGACCCTGATCGTCCATCCACTTCGCATGCGATGCATGCGACCGTGTCGGATAAACTGATCCTGGCCACAGCAGTCATAAAAATAAAGACGAATTCAGGCGATTTCGTCTTAGCCCGAGCTTTGCTGGATTCTGGGTCACAAATTAATTTTGTGACTGCGAAACTAGCTCAGCGACTGCATTTGCGTAGAGAAGACTCGTGCATCAGCTTGCTTGGCATTGGTGAATCCAATTCTCAAGTTAAGAAAAAGATACACACTGTGGTGAAGTCGCGAGTTGGCTGCAATGAGTACGCGATCGATTTATGGATTCTCAAATCGATCTCAGGTTATCAGCAGGATCACACTGTAAATGTTAGTGGCTGGAAGATACCTGATAATCTTCAGCTAGCGGATCCTTATTTCTTCAAACCGCAGAAAATTGATCTTATCGGCGCTAAAACATTCTTTGACCTATTGTCCGTTAGCCAAATCAAGCAAGGTCCAGAGTGTCGAATACTCCAAAAGACAAGCCTTGGGTGGATTGTCTCGGGGCGATACACTCCTGGTAAAAAATTTCACCAGCAGATGACCGTCAATCTGAGCTATCAGGAAGAAAAGTTTGAGCTCGATTGACAAGAACTTGCTGAAGTTTTGGACTGTTGAAGATGTGCGCTCTCCCTCCAAAGTCTTTTCTGCTGAACAACAAAGTTGTGAAGATCATTTCACAAATAATGTGAAAAGATTGCCGTCTTGTCGTTTCGAAGTAAGACTGCAGTTTAAATGAGATTCGCACCAGCTTGGGTGCTCTTTTGAAGTTGCTAAAACGGCGGTTTTTGTCGCTTGAAAAACTCTCGAGATCCCGAGTTAAAGCGAATGTACTTGGAATTTATGGAAGAATATGTAGAGATGGGCCACATGTCCGAAGTGAGTCACATCCTTCCAAGTACTCCACACTATGTTATTCCGCACCAATGTATATTACGGCCCCAAAGCACTTCGAAAAAGGCGATGAACAACATTCTTATGGTCGGGCCGACCACTTAAGAAGAGCTCTTTTCAACTCTGCTTCGTCTTCGATTGCATAAATATGCATTAATGGCCGACATCAAAAAAGATGTACCGCCAAGTTATGGTGCACGTGGAAGATCGAAACTATCAGCTCATAGTGTGGAGAAAAGACCCATTAGACTCGTTGAGATTATTCAGATTAAATACTGTAACATATGGCACTGCGCCAGAGTTACAGTCCAGTGACCGAGGGAGTCTCATTTGCGAGAAAATTTTGGAAGATGTTAGAAATACTTACGAATAAAACGACTGTGTTGTGTGGAGAACAGAATAAGACTGACTATTTTGTCAGTGACAATTTATTACAAAAGGCATGTACATGTGTGTATGAATCAGTGTATGTGTCAGAATCTATGTATGAGTGTATTATCGTCAGAGTTGCAGGAGTAGGCTTGGAGTTGCCGGATCTGCGTTATTCCATGTGGCCGGAGAGAGGGGCATGTTAACTCCAGTGCCATTTTTGGCCATACGGTGTTTGATCCAGCTGAGCGAGATTGCGAAATCCTCGCACTCCATGGCAGCTGAGGTCATCAGGCAAGATTTCTACGTTGACGATATGTTGACTGGTGCCGCATGCGTCGAGGACCTGAAGACAATAAATCTGAAGTGTCGCAGATACTGCTAGGAGCAGGTTTTGAACTTGCGAAGTGGTTCTCGAATGCTCCTGGGTTCTCCGCATCAGACAGTACACCAAAGCCGATAACGATCTCCGAGACTGACGCAACCAAGACTCTAGGTGTGATTTGGTTGCCAAATGAAGACGTGTTCCAATTCCAGATGACGATTCATTCATGGGTCTTAAAGCGACAAAACGGAACATTCTCTCGGTGACATCGCGGTTTTTCGATCCGCTTGGCCTATTAAGTCCCTTAATTATAAAAGCAAAGATACTGCTTCAAGAGCTCTGGCTTCAAAATATGGAGTGGGACGAATCCATACCATTGAGTTTGGATACATCGTGGCAGCAATTAAAGTCAATTTGACACAATTGTAAAACATAAAATTACTACGATATTTGTTCACAGAGCCTACGTCACCGATAGAGATACATGGCTTCGCCGACGCCTCAATAAGAGCGTATGGGGCGTGTATTTACGTTCGTACGCATACTGCAGAAGGTTGTAAAGTATCATTACTAACCTCAAAATTAAAAGTAGCTCCCCCCAAGACTAAGACTCTTCCTAGACTTGAGTTGTGTGCAGCTCACCTCACTCTGCCACTGCATCCGAAGGCTGATCCGATCACCAATTGAACGGACGGTTCTTTGATCAGATTCGGAAGTCACTCTTCATTGGATCCGGTCACATACTTCCTCTCTCGCGACATTCGTGTTGAATCGAGTGGCCGAGATTCAAGAATGGTCATGTTCTAACTATGCAGAACCCCGCAGACATTGTATCGAGAGGTTGCGATGTGACTGAACTGTGCGCGTCAATGCATTGACTAGTTGACAGTAACTAGTTTGGTAGAAGAAAGCAGCAATATAATTTAAATCTAATATATATATAGAATATATATATAGTATATCTTGGATTCTAATATGAAATTTTAAAACTGTAACTCCACCGGAAGAATTTTGGCGCACAATCGGCATATACGCCATAATAAGGTTATATGGGAGCTATAGGATATAGTCCTCCGATGTATCCAATTTTTTTACTATATATTCAAAATATTTTTTTAAATTTTTGGGGAAAATTTCATAACGATATCTCAACGGGAAATATTTTTGACCGCGGCTTCATACAAGCCCAACCACTGTGCAATGTGGTTTAGTGGTCCGTCATTCATGAAGGAACCACACGACGCATGGCCAGTTAACCACCATTTTGTCTCTGAAGAGACGCGCAATTTGGAAGTGCGCAAAACAGCTGTTGGACTGATAGCTATAGTGGTAAAGTCAGATCTAGTGGAATCAATCGAAAGTTTTTCGTCGCACACAAGTCTGTTGAGAGTGTTCGCTTATGTGTTCCGCTTCATTCGAGGATGCAAAGACAAAACAGTTCAATTTGAACTGGTTCCAACGGCATCAGAACTGAAAGAAGCATTCAGTAAAATAGTAGAAGTAATGCAGAATTTCGAATTCAGAGACGATATAGATAGGGTTCGTAGAGTACACGTGTGAGCTCGAGTCTACAACGACTCAATCCTTTCATACATGAGTATGAAGGATCTAGGTGTTCGTTTTCATTGTTGCGAGTCGGGGGCGACAGGTAAATGCTCCTATTTCGTATGATGCTAAGTTTCCACTCCTCTTGTCGAAGCGCTCACAATATGCTCGCAGCTACATATGTGAGGTACCTTCACTTGACCAACTGTCACGCTGGCCCAAGAGCGCTCTTGAGCATTCTCAGATAACGACTTTGGTTAGTCAATGCTCAAGAGCTTCATTTAGAAATTGTATCCGATCTGTCAACTAATGCATTTCTAATGGCTTTCCAAAGGTTTGTTGGTCGAAGAGGATGCCCGAGCCGAGTCCATTGCGACAACGCGACGAACTTCGTCGGACCAAGTCGCCATCTGGAGGAGTTAAGGAGGCGAGTCGAGGCCGAGGAAAACGCAGTTCGCGACTTCGCATCAAGAAGCGGATGCGAATTTGCGTTCATACCGCCGAGGCTCTTCACTTCGGAAGACTATGGGAGGCAGGTGTGAAGTCTGCAAAGCACCTACTCCAACGGACGGTGGGCAACGCCCTCCTCACGGCCGAGGAGCTCGGTCAGTGGTCGTGGCGGTCGAGGCGGTGCTCAACTCCCGCCCGATATATGATCCGCACTTGATAACACCGACCGCCCAAATGGCTAAGTCAGCTTTCTCACGTTTGACCGTCGCTATGTATACATATGTGCGCGCATAACTTTCTCTCTCTGCACATTTTACATATTGTTACGTTACATATATAAAATAGTATATAAAACGGTTGCTCTGCCGCTGCGCCGACAGCTAGCAACCTTTAGTTTAAGAGATCTAAAAGACATTGAATAAAAGACGACCAAACCAAATGGTCAGTAAAAAACTAGGATTCTTTATTCAATTTGAAATGAGAATATTCTACATGGCGAAAGTGTTGGGAATACTCTACAATTTGCAAGCTTGTCTTGCATTTATAATTTTTTTATAAATTCGAAAGGTAGTTTTACAGACCAATCGCGTAAAACCCTGATGAAACTCGTGAACAGTGATCATGCAAGTAAGGTGCCAGAAGTTGCAACAAATCTCGATAATCGGTTTAAACTTCCCGAATAAATAAGTTGAAAAAGTGTCGCGTCACTATCTAGGTCAGGCCATAGTCCGTAGCAAGCCGCGTGCAAAGTGTGCCCGAGGACATTGTCACCCAAGCGTAAGAAGTACCCCAATTTTTTAAAGAGAATCAAAAAGGTGAATTTGAAAACAAAAAATTAAACTATAAGTTAATCATTAAGTAATACACAAACAACAATACACTTCTAATAATTCACTTCGTGATATTAAAAAAAAAAATAGTGAAACTTTCCTTTCGATTAAAAAAATACAAAACCAATACAATAGCAATAGCAGAGGATCTCGCAGATTCAATCAGTAATCTTCAAATAGGACAACCCATGCAAGGCAGGCCAAGAGTAGTACTCCAGTTACCAGTCCAGAGCTTAGGGAAGCTATCACAGGAATAATCATTGAAATGCTTAGAGATGGTAGGATCATAAGGCAGGCACTCTTAGTAGACCCAGACCCCGTCTAGGAGAAGAAAAACATAAGGTACCAGATACCATTTGATTGATCAGGGAATTCTCTGGGGACAGAACTATCTTTAGCAGCTGGAAAAAGAATGTCGAAAGAGTTCTTGCTCTTTATGAAGGGCCAGAAAACACACACATACATAGATACTACCTCCATGTAGTCGCAATCCGAAACAAGATTGTTGATGAGACAGAAGCGGTGTTGAATTCTTACAACACTCCTCTTAACTGGAAGGCAATATCTAAGTGCCTCACAGCGCACTTTGCTGACAAGCGTGATTTGAAAACTCTAGACTATCAGATGTTTTCACTGACGCAAGGGCGTATGACTGTATTACAGAGTTGTGTATCATCACTTGTTTCTAATATTCAATCAAATAAGTGCACAAAAGGAATCCGCTGAAGTAAATAGAACTATGACCAATACATATCGTGACAAGGCATAAGACACTTTTATGCACGCCCTGAACAGCGGTATGCCTCGATTATTGACCATTAACAGCCAGAGATCTCCTCTGCACCTGTGCAGCTTGTTAGAAAACCAGGAACATCGAAACTCTTTTGCTCCTAGATCTCGGCAAATGCTACCAAATGCTAGACAGGTGCAACCTCAACATAACTTTTGGCAATCTAATACTGGACTCAAATTTGAACCAAACCTATACTATCTACCCGATACAAAACCAAATTAGGGAACTCGACCACAATCATCTTGGACAAATACGGTTCCTCAACCGAGCCCTTATGTACCATTTCCTCAACGACAATATGCTCCTCCAATACACCACGTCCATTTGCTCCAAAACCAGAGCCCAAACCTGTGCCAATGGAAATAGATCCATCTATTCGAACTAGGCACGTCAATTATATGGATAAACCTCATAATAATGACATGAATGGGAAACGTCCGCCACAGAAATTGCAAAGGCATTTCAATATCGAGACTGATGCCTTTGAAGGTGAACCTTCAGACTTAGAAGAAACACTAAGAAACGTGGGCCACAATCATCAGCTTTTCCATTCCCAGAATACGAACTCAAAGAAATAAAAAATGATTTGCGTAGACTCAAACCTATGAAAAATAGCGACAAGATCCATAGATTTCCTAGGGACAGCTTGCAAATGGTTGGCCGGCACGCCGAACCGTAATGATCACGAAAACGTAACTGCAAAAATCAATGAACAATTTGAAAACAACAATAGACAAGTAGTAATAAATAAAGAATTAAACAAAAGAATAAATGAACTAAGCATGAGATGTAATGCTATATTAAAAACAACTTTAAAACATAAGGAATTTCAAGAACAAATAACATCAGTAATAAAATACAAAGTTCACATTTTTAAAGACGAATCATATAATCTTATACAAGCAATTGAATGGGCAAAACCTAACACCATAAACTCTATATTTTATCAGTAAGTAAAATTGAACAAATATTAGAAAACGAAAAATTGTTTACAAACGTTGAAGAACAACTTTGTACTTCATTAAAAATAAAATAAAAACAAAAAAGACAAAATTAAAAATATATTTAAGTTCGAAAATATTATCAAATGCAATAATGCCTTGCACTTGTATTAAGATTTAAGTAACGATACTCGTTAACTCCCTTTGTTTAAATCACTTAAAACCCTACTGCAATACAGTAAATAGCCAACAAGTTCCCGACCACGAAGAAATTTTGACGGGTGCAATCCTCTTAAACGACTACACTGGCAGCATAAAAATAGACCAAGATGAAGTAGACCTGAAAGAAAGCTACCTCATACAATTTGAAAACTCTACAATAAGAAAACGCGATGACGAATATGAAGCCAGCGAGGTAAGATACGCAGAAGCGATTCCATCGCTCTTCCAGATGATGGCAGAGAAAACCAAAGCTGAGGAAGTATTACAACACTCTGGATACGCTACGAACTGACAACTACAAGGAAAACTCCATCAGCTTCGCACTTTCTGGCATATTGGTGATAACTTGGTATGGAAACTCAAATCTACTCCAAGATCAGAAAAAGCCTCAGAGGTACAGAAAGGCGAAATACCAAGCAACCGATCCAGCAGTTGCAGCGATACGACATCAACAACAGCCACGAACCAGCAATGCTAATTGCAAGGACTGGAATTACAACGAAAACGAGAACAACAACAAAAGTAGCAATCGACAGAGCAGCGCCGCCGGTAGAACAACGAGCAGAAGTGTCTTCATTCTTTATTAAATCATAATGTTTAGTTTATTTTTTAGCAATTAACAAAATAAGTCGAGCTTGTCTCGTATTTATATTTTTTTTATAACTTCAAATAACCATCGTTCTTATTTCACATATGTATGTTAGCTTTAAGTCGCAATAAGAAGTTTCTTGTTCAACCTCAATGTATTGTAAACTTAGTTTTTAAAGACTCTTTTCTCAAGCAAGACGCGTAGCCCCCATTCTTGAAGCCCAAATAAAGTTCGTCTATAGGAAATTAAAAATAAAATCGTATGTTTAATTGTATTTTTACCCGGCAGGATATGTTCAAAAAGTACTAAATCAACAAACAGTCGTGACCATTTAAGGATTTTAAAATTGTCCAAAGGTTAACGCGTACAACGTTATGACTTTAAAATACGTATCCGCCTAAAAAATCTACGTATCCGAAAGAAAACCTCAAAAACCCGTACTAAAACCCACGCGTGCAAACAAATAACAATTAATTATCGTCGGTGAACTTTCAGAAGCGCAGTTGAACCAGTTCCTAAATCATCTTAAACATGTGCAGCATTTGATAATGGAAGTGGAATGGAAATCAACGTAAGTTCGCAGAAGAACTTGAACGATGTAGAAACAAATTTACAAAATTTGAACCAATCTTATATACCTTCAATCATAAAACCAAGCATAAATCTAATAATAGATCTAATAGTTTATGTATATGCAGGAACTAAGTATAACTCACAAAAAAACAAAATAAACCAAATAGACAACCCCAATGAAAACAGAAGTAATTTTGAAATAGATACAAGATTCAGACAAGCCCCGTTAATAAAATCTGAAACAACGAACCCTTTCAAAAATACAGGTAACATCAAGAAACTTGATGAAAAAAATGTGGAAGAAACAGAGAAGAAAAGTCACTCATTATAAATCAAAATTTAAAGAAGAAAGTAATTAATAAAAGCAAATATGACAATTCCAGGCCAATCGTTGAAATCTCCTATATTGCTGTTGTTATTTATACTATCAATTATTTGTACTCCTGTAAACACTCAACGAATTGAAGTTAACTCTATTCAAAACGACCAAGGATTGATCCTATTCATCCTATCATCAGCAATAGTCAATTCACCTGTATCTTTTGAACATCATTGTTTAACCATAAACGTGTCACAAATAGAAAATTCCTTTGACTTATTAGTACCCTCAAATAAGCTACTTAATGAATAAACTAGAAAATCAAATGACAGGTATTAGAATATCAAGTCGTACCAAACGTGGTTTATTCAGTTTCGTAGGATCTTCTTTTAAATTCCTTTTCGGTACATTAGATAATGAAGATAGAAAAACGTTTGAAAAATAAAATGAATATCATCGCGCATAATTCAGGCAAGTAATCTTAATGAATATACAAATAAATTTAATCAATGCATAAATATAATAAATAACCAAATTTAAATTCTAGAAGAACAGTTTCAAATAGACTCTCGCATCGACAAGACGTGTCCACGCATAGTAATTTTTCGCGCGCTTATCCGTTGATCTCAGTTTTTGTAAACAAATAAGTCTCAAAGAAGAAACAAAAAAGTGCCGTTACCCGATAAGCGTTTGTTACTCGCTACGATGCGGAGAGATGACGCTCCAGACAAAAACAAATTTGAGCACAGATTTGTTGTTGTTAAACGACTAGATGACAACTCAAAGTCAAATGTTTCACCGTTTGTTATTAAGAAAATTATTGACCACACCTGCGGCGGTGAACTTCTTTTTGCAAAGAAGACCCGCGACGGAAATTTATTAATCAAAACTAAGAATGGAACACAAGCCCAAAAATTGGTAAAGATGACAACATTTAGTGTTTTCCCTGTGGAAGTTAAAGAACATCTCTCGCCAAAGGAGTTATTTACTCCAATAACTTGCGACACCTTGATGAAGAAGTTATCAAAAACGAGCTTACTGCTCAAAATGTTACCCAAGTGAAAAAAATCAAGAAGAAGATTAACGATCAACTAATTAAAACAGGCCTATTAATTTTAACTTTCGGAAGCGCCTCTTTTCCGAAAAGTATTAAAATTGGTTATGAATCAGTTAAAGTGAGGGCATTTATTCCACCACCACTACGTTGCTACAATTGCTTTAGATTTGGACATATTTCAAATTTATGCCGCAACAAAAAAAGACAACGAACAATGCTCAAATGGAAAACGCTGCATCAATTGCAACGATACAAAATTACTGGACTGTAATCACTCTTCGGTATTCAGAAAGTGCCCACTCTTCGTTAAACACCAGGAAATATAAGCGATCAAAACGCTAAAAGCAACCTAGATAAAATTAACTAACCTTTTCCAATTTAGTTCAGAGCAGTACCCCTATCCCACCTTTTTCTAAAAATATAATTGACTACAATGACATAACAATTGACCCTAAGACAACATCTAACACTGAACTCCCGTGTACCTCTAAGCTTTTAACCCCAAACTCTTTAGTAAAAATTCTCCCTAGAGCCACCTCTAACCGAATGAAAAGACAACTTAAAGCTAAAGCAAACGTTCAATCTAAATCTTTAAAACAAAATATGAAACGATCTCCAGATTCTTTCCATCTTTAGCATCTCACTCCATTCATCCAATACCCATAAACTACACAATGATCTCGCGCAACTTTCTGCCATCTTATGGTGGTGTCGCCATACTTATTCATAACTCCATTCAATACAAAGAAATTTGCCTCTCTACAGAATTCGATGCCATCTGCGTCGAAATCTGTTCAAAAAAACAATTAAATATTATTTCTACCTACCTCCAACCTAAAGCTGTCTTTACGCTTGCCAACTTAATTTCTGTTCTTTCCCCTCCTAATAACAAACCTTCGTTTATAACTGGAGATTTTAATAGCTGGCACAAACGCTGGGGTTCCCCAGTCAACAATAAGAAGGGCCTAATTCTTGATAAGTTTTTAACCCAATCTAATTTAATCCTTCTTAATGATAAAAGCCTTACCCACCTCAGTACACATAACTCAGTACACTCTTACTCACATAGATCTCAGCTTCTGTACTCCGGATCTAGCAATTGACTCGGAGTGAAGAACCGAAGATTACTTCTTTGGTAGTGATCACTTGCCCATTATTTCTCGCCTTTTCCAGGACACTCAGTCCCATGCTAAAATTGTTAGACCGTCTTTTAAACTTAGTAAAGCTGATTGGAAACTATTCCAATCCTTGTCCAATTCAACAACCAATCTATCCCTATCAGTTCTAACATTAACAAAGAATCAGCCAACTTGAATAAAATTATTTTATTTAGTGCCCATCAAAGTATTCCCAAAGTTGCTCAATTAATATCAAAATCAGTTCCGTGGTGGAATAAATTTCTAGAAGCACTTAGCAACTCTACGTGGCGTACACTTAAAAGATATATTTCTACGGAAAATATCATCGATTTTAGAAAGAAAAATGCAGTATTCCGAAGGGCTCTAAAAGCAGCCAAAAGACAATCCATTTCTAAATTTACTGAAGAGATTAACCCTACTACTCCGGTCGTCAAAATCTGGAACAATATTAGTCGCTTTTGCGGTATGCATCCTACTAAGGGTATCCACTGTATTATCCCACCCTGTAATCAAAAAATCACAAGTCAACAGGATATTGCTGATTTCTTTTGCAATAACTGGTCCGTTCAGTCTCAAGACTCCTCATTTTCGAGTCTCTTTACTGTCAATAAAATTAGAACTTTTTCCGATTCACAAATTTACCCACATAGTAAACGTGCATATCCAATAGAAGTTGACATTAATTATACAGAATTCTCGGCTGCCTTCAATTTCTCTAAAAGGCAAAACTCCGAGTTTTGATAGGATTAACTATCAAATGATAAAAGAGCTACCTATCAATGTCCATAAGAGACTAATTGATCTCTTTAACTGCATAAATGTATTCCTCAACAATATAAATTGAGTATTATAGTACCTATCTTGAAACCTGACAAAAACAAGAAAAACCCATCGTCCTATCCGATATCACCGATATCTTGTGTAGCTAAAATACTAGACAAAATAGTAGCAAAGAGACTTTGGTGGTTTGTAACTAACTACAAACTGCTACACAAAAGTCAGATTGGTTATGGATTGTCTGTTATTTGCAGACCATCTTATCAACCGTACCCTTAGCTCAAAAAATCATGTATCTTTAATTTCGCTTGATTTTTGTAAGGCATTTGAAAAAATTGGCGTTCATGTAGTTATTGACCAACTTATTAATTGGAAAGTAGGCCCCAAAATAATTAATTACGTAAGAAACTTTATGACACACAGACGAATCAAAGTTAGAGTTGGTAATTACATCTCAAAAACTCATTCACTTAATAATGGCCTTCCGCAAGGCTCGCCAATATCGGTCATTTTATTTGTTATAGCATACCAAAAACTTGTTGAAATAATTGACATAAATAAAGAAATTCAAATCAGCGCTTATGCTAATGATTTCAATCTCCTTGTCAAATTAGATAAGGGGAAAAACATAATCATTAACCTTGATTCTTTAGCTCTTAATATTTCAAACTGGTTCTCCTACTCAGGAGCCAGTATTTCACTTGACAAATGCAAACACATGCACATTTGCAATAAACATAACTGTCATTGCACCATCTCTTTTGGTAACTTCAATCTTCAAAATGTCCAATCGCTGAAAATGTTAGGCGTTTTCTTTAACGCCAAGCATAACTGGAACTCACACATTGATTATCTCTTACAGATCCCCTTCATCAACGCCTCAATATTATCAAATGCCTTTCGAGTCTTAAATTTAATTGTAGCACCCTTACACTTATCTCTCTCTTTATCTAAAAATCGACTTTGCACTTCCCCTTTATGGCTGTTGAACTACTAAGCTTTTTTAGTAGCTTTATTTGCACGTCTATTGTTTATAAATAAAACACGCGAGTTTCAAATTCAATTGTTTATTAAATGGTACATATGTAGAATGTTTGGAATGTTTCGCTGTGACTTGAGTAGGTACAAGCTTCGCCACCGACACGATTACAACAGATTACAATTGAAGAGTCAAAACAAGAGTAAGGGCAATTAGCCGATCGAACTGCAAGCGATCGCTAACAGAGAGCATGCAGCGCTGCCGGCAAATGCAGCGCTGCTGGCAGACGCTGTTACAGCATTGCATTAACATGCGCTGTCTGCTGCTCCCGACAATGGCAATGCTCATAAAACCACAATTAAAAAATAAATACAATTATACATAATAAAAAATTACCTTCCGCCCAAGAGTGGAAAACAATTTTCGACTATAGATAGAATCATCTCTACTCACAATTCATTAGGGATTCATCTTAAGCCCATTTCTAAACATAAATCTCCGCCTTGGAATCTACACCCAAAATCTATTAATTTATCTCTAAGCTATATAAATAAAAATTCAAATCCTCCTGAAATGTACAGTAAAGAGTTTGCTAGAATTCAGTCGGAGCAGAATCAAAACACAACTTTCATATACACAGATGGGTCTCAAATTAATGGCTCTACTGGTTATGGAATAACCACAACTCACACCATCCTCTCTTACGGTATTCTTTTCCGTACACAACAGTGTTTTCCTCTGAAATTATTGCCATTTATTGCCATATATCATACTCCTCCTTTTACGCAGATTTAATTCGTAACCTTCTAATACGACTCCACCCTAAATTCACTTTGCTATGGATTCCCAGTCACATTAACATAACAGGCAATGAGTTGGAAGATCAAACAGCTAAAAAATTTTTCAGTTTCCGCTTGTTTATACTACCAACAACAACAGCAATGACATTAAAAAACACATTCAAAATAGTTTAATTTTATCCAATGGCAATTCCTTTGCTGAAACTTCAAATTGGTATCAAAGCACCAACTCCCAAAAATTAAACATCTGTAATTTTCTCAACAATAATCATATATGTATCTATTTCACGGCTAGAAGAAACGAAACTAATTCGGATTCGTCTAGGCCACTCTAAAATATTAAATTTAATTTAAAATTACGCTTTTTGTTGATTTGCGGGGGCGGGAGAGTGGGCGTGCCAAAAATTTAAAACAAACTTGATCTGCATGTAAACATAACAAAAAAATTATAGGTCTATCTATTATAGTCTCTGAGATCCAGTGTTTCATACGGACAGACAGACAGACGGATATGGCTAAAATCATCTCGGCTGTTGACGCTGATCAATAATATATATACTTTATAGGGTCGGAGATGCCTCCTTCTACCTGTTACATACATTTCCTGCCGGCACAAAGTTATAATACCCTTTGGTATATACAATAATTACTATAGTAGTTATGATTCCTGAAAGTTTGGTTGCGATCAGATAAAATTGTGGAAGTTATTAAAGAAATACTTTTGTATGGACAAAAACGCCAACTTACTAGGGCTCTTAGTTTCTTTGGCCGACAATCTGGTACATTGTGCCGTCTATGGTATATTTTGAATGGTATACTATATCGATATACCAAACATACCATTTGGTATATTTTTAGTACTTTTTAGTATTTTCGGTATATTTTAAAAATAATACCGCAATATTTTGCCTTTATTAAAAATAGGTAGCGGGTATCTCACAGTCGACCACACTCGACTGTAACTTTCTTACTTGTTTTACTTACATTCGTGCTCTTCGCACACCTTCAAGTCCATATAAGTTTGTGCCCAATAAAAGTGCCACTGCTTGGGCTAACATTAAAATCAAAAGCAAATCACGCAACTGCATTACTATGTTTAGCGGGCCTAATAGTGAAGTTCCCATGCATAAAAAAGATTCGCCGATTACAAACACTCAGTAGGAAATGCGGTTGCCCCAGTAGAAAATTTAGTTCGCGCGCCAACATTCCCCACTCCATAATTCACTGGCATTCGCGTTGTGTATTACAAGTTTTAAAAATCTAATTTGGCTAATTTACAGCGGGACAAGTCACAATACCTACCGGAATGCGCACTACGGTACTCCGTACCTCACCGTCTCCCTATTGGTGAACATCTACCACAACTTCTTTGGGCCAACTGTTTCGCTTTGCCCTTCTCGTCTGCAATGAAAACAATTTCCTGCACGGCAATCGAATCTGGCGGCGGATGGAATCATTTGGTAAGTGTTGGTAGATATTATCTAATCCATCTTTTCCAGAATTAATGGGCTGTTTGGCTCCAAATTCGGACTCCTTTGGCAAGCGTGGCACCGTTTTGAATTTCGCTGTCTCGTTCACTCATTCCATCAGAGTGGCCGAATAGGAAATAGATCGTTGTGACAGCCTCCGAGCCTGACGATTCCAGTGATACGTATGTGAGTAGTCGCGAGTTGAGAATACCCTCTACATCAGTTAACGCAGCATGAAACACTTCCTCTCGCAGACCATCAGGCGGCAAGGTTTCCGTTCGAATAGATCGTACCAATCTTTCCTATACACCGCCCAGATGCGGTTAGTCTGACGAAATGAACACGAACTCCATTTCTGGGTATTTGCTGTCCACATACCTGGTCAATATCCTATATACTCGGACCTCGTAAGTAAGTCCAATTATCGGACACTATTCGTCGCAGGTAACCACGTCTTGCTATAAATGCATTTATCCTCTTTGCATGAGGAATTGGCTGACAATGACTTTGCGATATCCAAGTGTACGGCATGAATTTTGAGGCATGTCAACAGAACACCCCAGCGCTTCTCGTTCCGTCCAACGATGATATCGATAGGCCCAAAATAATCCACTCCTATATAAGTGAACGGTGTGGTGCGCCAAACGATAAACGGAGGTAATGGTCATCAACCCATACATTGTGTGCATAATTGCTGAGTATGGAAACCAGCGGATGTGACCAAAGCCACCTGGCCCAGCAGCTACGCAAATCTGCAAGTTACACAGATTCCCATTCCAATTCGCATTCCATTTCATTCTACTTCATTTCCTTAAGTTATTATATACTAAGTCAGTTTTATTCCACATAATTCTTGAATACTGTACTTATTCTGCCAACTAAGGAAGTTTATCCCATACAATATACTTGGATATTGTAATTCGCGCGTCTCATCCGGCATACAAGCTTGAGAAACCTCTCTCACCAAGGCTCTCAGACTAAGAAAGAATTTTTTGCCGTAGTTCATTGACCAAGATGTCGTCGTACAGATGATAGTACCGATGATGATACGACTAAATCAGCAGATACGTAAATCGATGTGTTCTTGGTACGCTTATGGGGCGCTTCAGGTTTACTTGGACTCCTTCTATTAGGCAGATTCTTCTCTTGACGCACAGTATGCTCACTTCCTCCAAATACGGATGGCATTTGGATAGCTTACTTTTTTCGATCCATTATAATGCTTCCTTCTTTCAAGCACCACTGTTTAAGAATATGATGTCCAGTGCCGCATGTCAAAGCCTCCACGAATTAGTTCCACAGCCTGGGTCAGCTTTGTCATTTCATCTACTAAGTTCACAGTCTAAAGCCAGTCAACGACGAAAGTATTGCCGCAAATTGCTTTTACGGCCTCAGGATATTCAGCTTCATATCGGTGACCAAAGAAGGTGAACACAATGCTCCGAATGTCATGGCCTGCATGACGTATACAATCGGTGACCGTTGAGAGTTCCCATCACCCCAGAGGAATCTCCAAGCTGCCTGATCCTCTGGTCGCACCCTAACTTTGTGAAACCTTTTGCGTATATCTCCGAAACAGCAATTGAGCGTTCTCTGAAGCCTATGAGAATGCCCTTCAATAATGCAAGTGTGTCAGGACCTCTTAACAGGCAGTCGTTTAGAGACACTACTTGATTTTTGCTGCAACGTTATACAAGTTAACATAAGTACGTTGACTCCGGAAAAGCTTGCGTCAGCATTGGCCCATATTCTGGCCAGTGACTGCCGCGAGCAGCCCAAAGTGCTGACGAGCTGCTGATCAGGTTCCGGCTGCCCGCTAACATAAAACATGCGACCGGCCGAGAAGTGCTGATGCAGCACCTCGCTGCATGGGCTTTGGGGTATTTTAAGAAACACTCAAACTCTGTAAATTTAGTTTTAAATCCACGCCCAAACGAGAGCAGACGCTCCGAATAAAACAAACGTATAACATTCTATATCCGAATAATCTTCTATTTTTAATTGGCGCCCAACCAACCGGAAAACTCCAAGTGTCACGCCACTTGTAAAAAAAAAAAAAAAAAAAAAAAAAAAAAAATACGAACAATAAAATAACACACTAAGTGCCGTCGCATAAAGTGCCATTGAATAAATTTGCCGTGAATAACTTCGCCGCAAAAATACCAAAAAAATCACACGTGCCATCGCATAAAGTGACATTTCTTATAACTTCTACAACAAACAACGCAAGTGCCATCGCACAAATGCGACATTTGTTATAACTTTTACAACAAACAACACAAGTGCCGTCGCACAAAGTGACATTTTTGATAACTATAACAACAAACAACAAGTGCCGTCGCGGTAAAAGTGATCAAAACAAAAAAATCAGCAACAAACACCAGATCGTCCAACGAACAGCCACACACACACACATAGAATATCTGGAACGTAGCCACGCATACACCTGCGAGTTAGGAGACGGACTATGAAAGACTTGTAAGTGAGGTGTTCATATTTTTTCCAATTTAAAACTTAAAAAGAAATAAATAAAGAAAAATAAGACAACAAAATATATAGAAACAGCCATTATTGCATTCATGCTAAGCGGAATAACTGTTTATTAATATTTTATTATAAATATTTAATTGTTTAATAATACTCTGTTTTGCCACATGCAAAACATTATACCCGAACAAAAAATTACGTGGCCTTGAAACTGTCCAGAACAGTCGCAGTAAGCGAGCGTCATAATTTGACACCCAAAGAATTCGCGGCCGCAACATTGTTGCAGTTTAATTTTGTTTTTTGTCCGTTTTGACTCGAACTGTTGCCGAGAGCTTTATATGTCAGATTTAAGTAGCGGAGAGGAAGAGGTAACTTTAGTACTCGAAGAAAAAAGGAAAAGAGATCAAGAAAGACAGAGAATAGACATGGCCCAACAACAAGATCAACACGTTGTCCATCTAATAGAGTCGGCTGTCAGAGCAGCGCTCGAACACCAGGCGAAAGAATTTGACGCCAAATTAAACGCGATAACAAAACAAATGCGCGAAATGCAAAGTACAGTGCTTGAAGTTGAGAAGTATGAGAAAATTCGTATCGAGGGTAATGTTGAGTGCAACGAGCCACTTGACATAGTCAAGTCCATACCCGAATTCGATGGCAAACAAGAGAACTACGTCTCTTGGCGCCAAGCTGCTACAGCAGCATACGAAGTTTTTAGCCCATATGATGGCAGCTCACGCCACTACCAGGCTGTGGCTATCATAAGAAACAAGATCAGGGGCCCTGCTAATGCTACATTAGCATCTTTTAATACAGTTTTGAACTTTAAGGCAATCTTAGCCCGCCTAGACTTTACATATGCAGACAAAACTCACGTGCGCGTGATCCAACAAGAACTCAACCTAATGCGCCAAGGGGACAAAACGCTGCTAGAATACTATGATGAGGTAGAGAGGAAACTCACCTTACTAGTAAATAAGACAATCATGACCCATGACCAAGCCGCCGCTACAGTGCTCAATGATAAATTTAGATCAGATGCACTAGCTACTTTTATTTCGGGACTTAGGAAACCCCTGAAACAAGCGGTATTCCCCGCGCAACCATCAACCCTACCGACAGCGCTGGCACTTGCTCAAGAAGCAGAAGCCAGCAATGAACGGTATCAGTTCTCGACGAACTACGCCAAAGCCAACGAAGAACGGGCCCAAAAGCAGACCCAAGGGCAGAGGCCACAAGTTCGTCAACGGAATGAAGATGATTCCTACCACGGAAGGAATCCTCATTTCGTAAGAGGTCAGGAAAAGCCAGGACCAAGCAATTATATTGCAAATAGTTCTAGGCTGAGACCCCAGGCTACACAGTCGAAGCCAGAGCCCATGGAAATAGACCCCTCCATGTCACGCTTCAGGCAACCGACTAATTTTCGCCCAAATAGACCCTCCGGTCACAGCGGCCAGACCAATCAGAATCCACCAAAGAGTGAATTATACTACCCAAGACGTACACCAAGAAGAAGACAACGAATATGAAAGTAGAGCGGAAGATGAGGCAGTTGCTGTGCAGGACGATATGTCAGATGATGGCTCAGAGTCCGACAACTGCAATTTTTTAGGAACAGGTCCCTACTACCGTACATCACACGAGTAGTAGGGGAAAAAGAGAGATAAAACTCCTGTTAGACACAGGAGCCTCAAAGAATTACGTCAAACCGTGGCCAGAGCTAGCACATTTCGTGCCGGTAGAAAAAGCCATTCACAGTGACGTCAATTCATGGGCACACTAACATCGCCCAAAAATGCAAGATATCGCTTTTCGGAAGTAAAACATACTTATTTGTTCTACACGAACTAAAGCACTTCGATGGCATAGTCGGATTGGATCTTCTAAAGAAGGTTAACGCTAAAATCGACTTGTCCAAAAACATTGTCACCTACGACAATGGCACAGAACCTATTCAGTTCGTGCAGTGCAAAAGTGTCAATCACATACAGATTGATGACACGGAGGTACCCCTAGCAGTTAAAGGGGACTTCAATACAATGATACGACAAGCAATGGGAGCATTTGCAGATCCCGATCAAGCTTTGCCGTACAACATTAATACCATTGCCACAATTCGAACGAATGGTGGGCCGGTATATTCAAAATTATACCCATACCCTATGGGTGTAGCTGACTTCGTGAACAACGAGGTCAAGGACTTACTTAGAGATGGCATAATAAGACCATCCAAGTCCCCTTATAACAACCCCATTTGGGTGGTTGATAAAAAAGGGACAGACAATATGGGACACAAAAAAAAGAGGTTAGTCATAGATTTCCGTAAGCTCAACAGCATTACGACAGATGACAAATACCCGATCCCATCAATTTCGACAATACTGTCAAATATGGGGAAGTCTCAATTCTTCAGCACTTTGGACTTAAAATCCGGATTCCACCAGATTATGTTGGCCGAAAAAGACCGCGAAAAGACGGCATTTTCAGTCAACAATGGGAAGTATGAATTTTGCAGACTCCCATTTGGGCTGAAAAACGCCCCCAGTATATTCCAAAGAGCTATCGATGATGTACTAAGAGAATTTATCGGTAAGATATGTTACGTCTATGTAGACGACGTAATAATATTCTCTGAAACCAAAGAGGCGCATGTGCTGCACATTGACTGCGTGTTAAAAAGTCTGTATGAAGCAGGAATGAGAGTTTCCCAAGAAAAATCAAAGTTTTCCGGAAAAATGTCGAGTACCTAGGATTTGTGGTCACTAGAGGTGGCATCACGACCTCACCTGAAAAGGTTGAGGCCATAACAAAATACCAGGCCCCGACTACTCTCTTTGGCTTGCGCTCGTTCCTGGGCCTAGCAAGTTATTACAGATGCTTCATTAAGGGTTTCGCTACAATCGCGAGACCAAGGTGACAACGGAAAGATAGGTACTAATCACTCGCGAAAAGTAGCGATTAGCCTAACGGCTGAACAGCTAGCAGCGTTTGGAAAACTTAAACAGATATTGTCATCTGAAGACGTCCTCTTGAATTACCCTGACTTTACCAAACCCTTTGACTTGACAACCATGGTCTTGGCGCAGTGCTATCCCAAGCGGGACGCCCTATCACCATGATATCACGGACACTTAGGGGGAACGAATAGAGTTTTGCGACAAATGAACGCGAACTCTTAGCAATTGTGTGGTCCTTGACACATTGCAAGATTTGGTAAAGGGGTGAACGGTGTGGTGCGCCAAACGATAAACGGAGGTAATGGTCATCAACCCATACATTGTGTGCATAATTGCTGAGTATGGAAACCAGCGGATGTGACCAAAGCCACCTGGCCCAGCAGCTACGCAAATCTGCAAGTTACACAGATTCCTATTCCAATTCGCATTCCATTTCATTCTACTTCATTTCCTTAAGTTATTATATACTAAGTCAGTTTTATTCCACATAATACTTGAATACTGTACTTATTCTGCCAACCAAGGATGTTTATCCCATACAATATACTTGGATATTGTAATTCGGGCGTCTCATCCGGCATACAAGCTTGAGAAACCTCTCTCACCAAGGCTCTCAGACCAAGAAAGAATTTTTGCCGTAGTTCATTGACCAAGATGTCGTCGTACAGATGATAGTACCGATGATGATACGACTAAATCAGCAGATACGTAAATCGATGTGTTCTTGGTACGCTTATGGGGCGCTTCAGGTTTACTTGGACTCCTTCTATTAGGCAGATTCTTCTCTTGACGCAGATTCTTCTCCTTCTTTCAAGCACCACTGTTTAAGAATATGATGTCCAGTGCCGCATGTCAAAGCCTCCACGAATTAGTTCCACAGCCTGGGTCAGCTTTGTCATTTCATCTACTAAGTTCACAGTCTGAAGCCAGTCAACGACGAAAGTATTGCCGCAAATTGCTTTTACGGCCTCAGGATATTCAGCTTCATATCGGTGACCAAAGATGTGAACACAATGCTCCGAATGTCATGGCCTGCATGACGTATACAATCGGTGGCCGTTGAGAGTTCCCATCACCCCAGAGGAATCTCCAAGCTGCCTGATCCTCTGGTCGCACCCTAACTTTGTGTGAAACCTTTTGCGTATGTCTCCGAAACAGCAATTGAGCGTTCTCTGAAGCCTATGAGAATGCCCTTCAATAATGCAAGTGTGTCAGGACCTCTTAACAGGCAGTCGTTTAGAGACACTACTTGATTTTTGCTGCAACGTTATACATACTTATAATTTTTCATCCTCGTTATCATGAAGTTGCGCAACTGCTTTCTTTCTTTCGACTTTTTTGATTCGAAACAGTTAGACTCTTAAGACACATTTTATGGAAGTCAGGCAAGAACACTTTATCGAATCTTCACAGTACTCCAGTTTGCCACCTTTTCTCAACAGCCAAGAATGTTGTCGTTGCTTTTATGTATATGTAACAGGCGTGGAATAAATGAGTTTTCCATTGCTGAGCGACCGTAAACATCCCAGCCAAGCAACCTGTTGCAATGTGGTCGTCGTCTTCACTTTCGTACAACTCTAGAGGATGATGATTCATGCTTGTACATTGGTATAGGGTTCTATAAGCAAAGTACGCAAACCAACAATTGCTGGTCGAGGCTTTGTTCTGGTAGGTCGAGATCAGACACAGTTCACACAGTTTTCAGAGTGTATCGCTGCAACGCCATACTCGTAGCTGAGTGACGTCCAATGACTGCGAATAGTTTTCAAATTTAGAAACATCACCTATCCATTTTAAGCACAGTTGAGCTCGTCCGACAAGGTTCTTTTAATTAAAGAACAAGCTACTCCTTCATCGGCCAAAGCAAATGTTTTCACGGATTTTGATTGCCGTGGATCGTGTTTCAACGCCACAGGTTTGCAGTTTCGTACGAGGTGCCGCCAGAAACAACAGAAACATAGCCCTTTCGATTTCACAAGCTCTATTTAACGTTCGATGCTCGACACATTTCGACAGTCGGTGCGTGCCTGCACATGTAGTAGGGCATGTAGTCTTCTCTGAATCTCCATGTTTCCGTCGCTGTTGAGCTTCCTTATTGTTATCGGTAACACTGTGTACAAACAAGCTTTCGTTCACACATTCCCACATTAAAGAGTCAATTATCGAATGTAGCCATGTTGAAAAAATATTCAATAAAATCGCAAAAATGCACAAAAGTGTAAATCTACAATAGCGCTAAATCGCTAATTTTTATATAAATTGATTAAATAATTAATTTAAAATACAACAATTAAAACTCTAACTAAATCAATCTCGATTACAATGAGTCAAAACCACGTTCATACACAACGTCAACGTGAGCAAGACGAGAGACAACTCTCAGTACAAACAAACAACGCGTACCTCTCTTTTAAAGCAACCGAAAATAATGCAAGCTCTGATCAAGTGCGGTCAATTACCCCCAACTTGACCAAATTCTTAGAGAGCACTAGAGTGCGCTCTTGCTCTCCCTCGCTACCATCGATGTCTCTGCAGCCTAAGAGCGCAGTAACCAGCACTGTAATTTCGCTGACAACGTCAACCGTAACAACTACAACAACCGCAACTATACCGACAGCGCGTTTAACCACATCATCAGCTAGCAGCGCAAACATTAATATGTCTGCCGCTGCGCTGCCCGAAAAACAGAACAAAAACAATGAACAGACTGGTATGGATCTCTACATTCAAATCAAAAGGAAGATGAGCCCCTAAATTCTCAACGCAAAATAACCCGTGGCAATGCTAGCCTAGCTGCAATAGAAACGGACATGAACTCAAACCGAATCTACTGAAGTCTAGAAAAGAAAGCCAAAGCCTCTGCTTATTAATATACGAGAAAAAAGTTCAAATTTTCTGGTCAACAGAATTATTGAGCTTATTAGCAAGGATAACTTCCACATAATACCCCATGTAAAGGGCAACATTCAGGAAACAAAAGTTCAAATGAAGTCTGAAGACAATTACAGAGTGTTATCGAAATATCTTACCAAGAATAAAACTAACCTTTACACGTATCAGATACAAAGCACCAATAGCCTGCAAGTCGTACTGAAGGGCATAGAGTCCGAAGTAACGCCTGCAGAGATAACAAAGGCGCTACAAGAAAAGGGATTTAGCGCAAAGACAGTCTTCAATATCCTTAACAGAAATAGAAAGCCGCAGTCACTCTATAAGGTTGAGCTCGACCCAGAAAATAAGCCCCTGAAGAAATACGAAGTGCACCCTATATACAATCTTCAGTTCCTGCTGCACCGCCGAATTACAGTTGAGGAACCGCACAAACGCAATGGTCCGGTACAATGTGCGAACTGCCAAGAATATGGCCACACAAGGTCATAAACTGCGTAAACTGCGCCCGGTGTGTGTAGGTTGTGGAGAGCTTCATGACTCCGTACACTGCCCAGCGAGCAAAAATGACTGCAACTCGAAAAAGTGCGGCAACTGCGGTGGCCATCACACTGCCAACTATAGAGGTTGCCCAGTTTATAAGGATCTGAAAAGCCGCATCCATCAGAGAGGAATTTCTGCCAGAGTTACCGCACACATAGTTGCGTCTAAACCGCCGCCTCCCAAAACCTCAGCGATACAAATGAATGGTCATTAGCCCATTTTTTTGTATGCGCAAACGCTGAGTTGGCAAACGATCGGAAGCGTATAAAGCAAACAATAAACAAATAATAAGACCAACCGCCAACCTGCATGCCGTGCAGATTCCCGTTTCGATTCCATACTATTCCTTTTTATTTTATAACTTAGTTCTAGTTTTGAAATGAATAAAAAGATCATTATACTTCTGACTATAAACGAGTGTGCTTCACTTTAAACTTCGCACAATACAAGACCATAACCGAGTGTGTTTCGCTTCAATCTCACACTATATAACTGGATTTCAATCTCAACTCCCCACTTGATATTATAACTGGCGCAGCCGGACACGAACTAAAGAGATAGGACAAATGCTCTTTACGCTTTTACTCGTATCACTTCTGTAAGTCAGGCACGTGAACAAGTGGTGGTAAGAAGGAGGAATGTGACCGTATATGTGTCCATCAATCGTTGATAAGACGCCGGGACCACGTAACCAGAATGCAAAAATAGAACCTTTAAAATAAAAGAGTAAAAACTACAAGGATTCGCGACCGCACATGTGTCTATTTCAATCTCAACTTCCCACTGGATATTATATATTCCCGCACACAAAATAAAACGTTGAAAGTCTCCAGATCAAACCCTGAAGTCTTCTTCTTGACTGCAGCCAGATTTTCACTAGGACCCATAAACTCTGACAAAAGTGTGACATACGCAAGCGCTTTAAAATCAGGACCGGCTACCCCTGCCTCAAAAAATTCATTTCTGCAATCATCATACAAAGAACCGAATACTGCTCAGCAGCATCAATCGCCCGAGCAGCCAAAAAGCACCTCCGAAGCTATGATATGCAGCCTACAACAAAGATTTCGGAATTTATGTCATTTATGCGCACAACTATGCAAAATTTAATGCGAAACCAAAATTTATCAATTCAAATGCTGGTTTCACAACAATCCAAATAATGACTTCCCTACGGACATCTACGTGGAACGCTAACTGCGTTTCAAATCGACGTAATTCTGATTTCAAAAACACATCTTACAAACAAATACAATTTTCAACTACGAGGATATTCGTTCTACGGAACAAATCAAACAGATGGTAAAGCACATGGTGGACCTGGAATTCTAATCAGAACTCGTATTGAGCACCACTATCATAACAAATTTGCTAAAAACTACCTACTGAATATATAATAAAATACTGGCAACCAACTTACACTAGCCACCGTATACAGCCCCCCTCACTTCACTATAGGTGAAGATGAGTTTATGCAATTTTTCAACTCACTAGGAGACCACTTAATAGCAGCAGAAGACTACAATGCCAAGCACACACACTGGGGATCTCGTCCCGTGACTCTATAATGCAATTATCAACGCCAAAAACAGGCTCGATTATATTTCTTCATACTGACCGGCAGACCCAAAGAAACTACCCGATTTGCGATTACCAAAAACATTCCAGTCCTCATCCCAACATTGTTAATTCACTGGAGTCTGTACTTGTCTCTGCAGCTCGAGCTTCAACACATAAATCACTATAAATACACAATGCAATCAAAAGAAGATAAATCCACAAATCGAGCAGCTCGACCTCGAAAAGCGACGCTTACGTCGAGAGTGGCAATTCTACAGACCGCCATCTGCTAAGCAAAGTTTAAGACATGCCTCACGTGAACTTACTAAAGCTCTACAACAAGAAGAAGCATATGACCACCGCCACTACATAGAGCAATTGTGTACTTCTAGTACAAAAATCTCACGCCTATTAAAAATCCCACAGGAGGCTGGCCGCGCAGCGATGCAGGTAGCACGTTTGCCAACCACCTTAAAAAATGTATTCCAACCAAATCCTGCCACGAGTGCGTTTACTTTGCCGACTTTCCCATATGAGCCTCAGCTCAGCATGAGCGAATCGAATTTCGCCCAAATGAAATCGTTAGCATAATCAAAAATCAACTGAATCCGAAAAAATCCCCGGGCTGCGACCACATAATTCCCAAAATGATCATCGAGCTCCCATATTGCGCCGTTTGCACTATCACCCAGCTTTTCAATGCCATCGCAAAACTTGGTTACTATCTAGTGATATGGAAAAAAGTCAATTATAATAATGATAGCAAAGCCGGGAAAAGACCACACAATCCCCACTTCGTATAGACTTATAAGCCTACTTTCATGCTTATCTAAACTCTTTGAAGTATGCGTTTTGACTCGGTTAAACACATACCTAAGACTCCAGGAAGGAATCCCGTCACATCAATTTGGGTTTCGTGAAAAGCACAGAACAATTGAGCAGGTCAACCGGATAACATCAGAAATTCGGAAAGCGTTCGAAAAACGAGAGTACTGTACTGCCATATTTTTAGATGTCTCTCAAGCATTTGATAGAGTCTGGCTAGAAGGTCCAATGTACAAGATCACGACAATGCTCCCCCAACAACACCCACAAGCTTTTAGAGTCTTACCTTTACGACAGAAAATTTGTTGTGAGATGCAACACTGCTATATCTGATGATTTCACTGTTGGAGCTGGAGTTCCTCAAGGTAGTGTGCTGAGACCAACACTATACGTCCTCTACACAGCAGACATGCCGACAAGCACACGAGTAACAACATCAACAGCTGATGATACAGCTATTCTTAGCCGCTCAAAATGCCCGAGGCAATCAACTGCTCAGCTAGCTTTTCATATGGTCGATGTTGAAAAATGGCTATCAGATTGGCGAATTAGAGTGAACGAACAAAAATTCAAGCACGTTACATTCACCCTGAACAGGCAAAACTGCCGCCGCTTACGTTTAACAACAATCTACTCCCGCAAGCAAACGAAGTGACATATCTAGGAGTACACCTCGACTCACATGGCGCCGGCACATTGAAGCCAAAAGAACACACCTAAAGCTAAAGGCCAGTAGCCCTCATTGGCTTATCAACGCTCGGTCTCCCCTTAGCCTTGAATATAAAGTCCTGCTGTATAACTCAGTACTTAAACCTATATGGATGTACGGCTCCCAGTTATGGGGGAATGTCAGCAATAGTAATATTGACATAGTCCAGCGAGCTCAGTCGAAGATCTTGAGAATCATCACCGGGGCACTGTGGTATGTTCGCAACGAAAACATACAACGCGACTTAAACATCCTATCTGTCAAAGAAGTGATCACAGAACAGAAGGAAAAGTACTTTACCAAGCTACTGTTGCACCCCAACCACCTGGCGAGAAGTCTATCAAGGTTGAGCAACCAATCACGACTTCGTCGCAATGACTTACCTACCCAGCGACCGACTTGGGGGACGCGCAAGCAGAATACAGTCTTAACACACTGTTAACTAAATTTTAATGTTATGATTCGTAAACTTATTGTTAGTCTCAAAATTAAGAAGAAAATTCAATAAATAAAAGCAACGTCCTCAAAAAAAAAAAAAAATACCATCACTCTCGTGATGGATGGCATCCAAGAAGCGCTACCGGAAATCTATTTTAATTCTGTCTCGCTTTTGAGTACTACTGCTGTGTGGCAGGTGCGGCGCAGAATCGATCCTGTATCGATCTGAGTCACCTGTCGCCTATGGTAATAACAAAGCATCAGGCCAGCACACATCCAGCGCCACTCAAATGAAAACGGAACAAATAGTAAACCTAAACAACAAAAGAGAAACTACATTGACAACAATGCTAACCTAATATCACAGTTTTATCACAAGATTTGCTCGTTGTTGCCTCCAGGCTACGATGGCACGTTGAAACTGACGTAAGGCTGACACACGCCCATCAACCACAACATGAACAGATTCTGTTACAAAGAAATGACAATAAGATTTGGGTCCTGTCACCAAATGGAATCCTGATCAGAGCTGCGCATTTATGGGTTCCTACCTCGGTCCACATAAGCCAGCAGATGATCAAAATTTTACTTGACAAAAGGACATACGCCGTATCTTTGGAAATATCTTTTTTTATATTTTTTCTCGAAATCAAATTTAAAAGATTTGGGGCCATATTGTTACGGACTGGTTGTCTTCCCTGGGACCGCGGCGGCTGGCTCATCGGTACTCAGGGTGAGTTCCATCTCTGGCCCGCAGTCCGCACAATCCATAACTCCATCGATACTAAACAGTTGCTTTAAAACGGAAAACTCATTACTAACAATACAAAGCAGCTGCCGCGCAATTGAAAGTTGCGCTAAACAAAAGGAAATATAAAACAAACTATTGACAACGGTAAATACAAAGAAAACTACAATAATATACAACTTACTGATCCTTCTTATGTTTGAATAGGGCCACTTTTGGACCCCGGCGTACCCACCCTGCCTTAGATGGCTACATCGGCGTCATTCCAATTGCGTTGTCCAAAACCGTGGCAATGCTAGCCTAGCTGCAATAGAAACGGACATGAACTCAAACCGAATCTACTGAAGTCTAGAAAAGAAAGCCAAAGCCTCTGCTTATTAATATACGAGAAAAAAGTTCAAATTTTCTGGTCAACAGAATTATTGAGCTTATTAGCAAGGATAACTTCCACATAATACCCCTTGTAAAGGGCAACATTCATGAAACAAAAGTTCAAATGAAGTCTGAAAACAATTACAGAGTATTATCGAAATATCTTACGGATAATAAAAAGAACTTTTACACGTATCATCTTAAAAGCAGCAAGGGCTTGCATGTCGTACTTAAAGGTATAGAATCTGAAGTGACGCCTGCAGATATAGCAAAGGCACTACAAGAGAAGGGATTTAGCGCAAAGACAGTCTTCAATATCCTTAACAGGATAAAAAGCCGCAGCCACTCTTTAAGGTTGAGCTCGACCCAGAAAATAAGCCCCTGAATAAATACGAAGTGCATCCTATATACAATCTTCAGTTCCTGCTGCACCGCCGAATTACAGTTGAGGAACCGCACAAACGCAATGGTCCGGTACAATGTGCGAACTGCCAAGAATATGGCCACACAAGGTCATAAACTGCGTAAACTGCGCCCGGTGTGTGTAGGTTGTGGAGAGCTTCATGACTCCGTACACTCCCCAGCGAGCAAAAATGACTGCAACTCGAAAAAGTGCGGCAACTGCGGTGGCAATCACACTGCTAACAATAGAGGTTACCCAGTTTATAAAGATCTGAAAAGCCGCATCCATCAGAGAGGAATTACTGCCCGCACCCAAAATAAAACGTTGAAAGTCTCCAGATCAAATCCTGAAGTCTTCTTTCTCGACTGCAGCCAGATCCTCACTAGTACCCATAAACTCTAACAAAAGTGTGACATACGCAAGCGCTTTAAAATCAGGACCGGCTATCCCTGCCTCAAAAAGTTCATTTCTGCAATCAGCATACAAAGAACCGAATACTGCTCAGCAGCATCAATCGCCGGAGCAGCCAAAAAGCAACTTCGAAGCTATGATATGCAGCCTACAAACAAAGATTATGGAATTTATGTCATTTATGCGCATAACTATGCAAGATTAAATGAGAAATCAAGATCTATTGATTCAAATTCTGGTTTTACAACAATCCAAATAATAACTCCCCACGGATATCTACGTGGAACGCTAACGGCGTTTCGCAGCATAAACTTGAGTTAACTCAATTCCTACTCGACAATCAAAATCGTCGTAATGCTGCTTTCAGAAACACACCTTACAAACAAATAAAAATTTTCAACTACAAGGATATACTTTCTACGGAACAAATCATCCAGACGGTAAAGCACATGGTGGGTGTGGAATTCTAATCAGAAGCCGTATTAAGCACCACTATCATAACAAATTTGCTAAAAAACTACCTACAGGCCACATCTATAAATATACAATTAAATACTAGCAACCAACTTACACTCACTAGGAGACCACTTCATAACAGCAGGATCTTTCATCTGATCACTCACCTATCCTGTTTATTCTACTCCGACATCCAGGAGCATTGGAACAATCATTAAAATTGACCTCACAGAAAACCAATAGGTTTAAGTATAGAAAATATATTAGCTCACACATTGAGCTAAGTCCTCATCTCAACAATGAAGCCGACGTAGACAGCTTTGTTAATTCACTGGAGTCTGTACTTGTCTCTGCAGCCCGAGTTTCAACACCTCAAACTATAAATCGAAAGAAGACAAATCTACAAATCGAGAAGCTCGTCATCGAATAGCGACGCTTACGTCGTGAGTGACAATTCCACAGATCGCCATCTGCTAAGCAAAGTTTAAGACATGCTTCACGTGAACTTAATAAAGCTCTACTGCAAGAAGAAGCATATGTCCACCGCCACTACATAGAGCAATTGTGTACTTCTAATACAAAAGACTCACTTTGGAGAGCTCCCTCAACTCTGAGCTCACCGAATGCCTATTAGAAATCCCACAGGTTGCTGGGCGCGCAGCGTTGCAGACAGGGCACGTTTGCCAACCATCTTAAGAATGTCTTCCAACCAAATCCTGCTACGAGTGCATTTACTTTGCTGACTTTTTCATATGAGCCTCAGCTTCAACATGAGCCAAGTGAATTTCGCCCAAATGAAATCGTTAGCACTGTTAGTTAAATTTTAATGTTAAGATTCGTAAACTTATTGTTAGTCTCCAAATTAAAAAGATTCAATAAATAAAATGAAAGTTAAAAAAAAAATTTTGGCGCTTTGATTTGCGCAGTAATTTTGGACAGCAAGAGCTATTCGAATGACGAAGTCCAAGTTATCTGCCTTTATCGGTGGCTCGTCTTATAATTTTCCTTGGACGGCCATACAACATTCATAATGTTCCAATTGCATACGGCACAGTATCTGGCACCATCAGTTTTCCGCGTACAGCTTCCAGTGCCTGACCCTTAAGACACTTCTGCAAGCGTAAAAGATTTTCTTCATTACTGAAACCACATCTTTCCGTCGACTGCTCATAATTACTATTGAACAGTAGTCATTCGTCAGGCCTTCCTGTAAAAGTAGACCGATCTCGGCTGATGACATGTCGTGTACTGATTTAAGCGGCCGTCAAAAGCCCACACCTAGCCGATTAATTGGCAGCGTGCACGTCATTTGGTTGTTGTAGGTTACTGGGCAATCGCATTTGTTAAATCAAGCGCCTTGTCCCACTGTAAGCCACACAGTTACATTTTAGTCTCAATCTTGCGCTCTTCTTTTGCTCATTGTTACATTTCAGTTATAAGCTTTCGCTCATCTTTATTTTCCTTTAACTACTAGTGTCGGAATAACCGGCAAACAATAAATTGTCGCTCTCTCCTTTTGCAACTATCAATCGAAACAGACGTGTTTAATTTGCCCATCAGCAGCCTTCAAGGTGTCTTATCTTTTTTTTGCTCCCAACAACAATAAATTATTTTTCGATTTTCGTAATTTTACACCATTCATCCCGGCTGTGGCAATCCAATGAAAATACCACTCATTGCCGCTGCAGAGTTCGCTTATTATGACAGAGTCAACCCTCCACGAGATGATGAATCCATATGGAGCTTGTTGATCACCGTGCACATTTGTGTGATGAACTAGACGATGTGTTTTTTTCTATATGAGGAAGATGAGCGGCCTATATTCGCTGCACCATTGTGTTCAAAACCCGCGCAGATGCCTACACATTAACGGCTTCATGCAAACCATTGGCAGGTTCCATTAAATCTTGAGGAGCAGCTCCCTCTAAATGCTGACTACCACTTTTTCAGTCACGTATTTTACCCGATTTGCCATAGTCGAGGTAGAGGTCATATTACAACTCAAATTCCAAATTTTCAATGAGTTCCACACACAAAGTAGACAATTTAGTTTGCTCATTATACCCATTACCCATAGGGTATGTACATATGTAACAGGTAGAAGGAGGCATCTCCGACCCTATAAAGTCTATAGATTCTCGATCAGCGTCAACAGCCGAGACGATCTAGCCATGTCCGTCTTTCCGTCTGTCCGTATAAACACCTAGATCTCAGAGAGACTATAAGAGATAGAGCAATAATTTTTATCGACAGCATTTGTTATGTTTGCACGCAGATCAAGTTTGTTTAAAATTTTCACCACGCCCACTTCCGTTCCCGAAAATCAATAAGAACAAACATAAATTCAGAACTAGAGCTTCGAATTTTGGTATATACATTAACAACTATAGTAATTATGATTCCTGAAAATTTGCGATCAGATTAAAACTGTGAAAGTTATTAATGAAATACTTTTGTATGGGCAAAAACGCCTGTTATGTATGTATTTTATGTATGCGTATACGTATATATATGCTAGCCTATATTTGTATGTGTATGCAGTGGAGTGCAAGCACAATATGTCATGGAGTCCGGGGAGTTCGAGTCCGGTCGGGGTACAAATATTTTTTTTTTTTGCATGGTGAATACAATAGATACTAATTGTGGTTTTCGGGTTCGAATCCCGGTCGGGAATACAAAAATATATTTTGAGATTATTACTGCAATATTTTGCTTTTATTTAAAACTTGAGCCCACTCGACTGTAGCTATCTAACTTGTTTTACTACATTTTTGAAAAGGATGGAGTTGTGTATCGACTACCCCCACTGTAAAAATGTGAACATTTTGCTACAGAGTACTTACGCAAAGTCGAAAGGCTCGACTGATAAACTCAAGTGGTAATTTTTTATAAGTCAAATAAATAATCTTAATAGAGCGGATTTTGAGATAGATACAAGATTTAGACAGTTCCCATAGGTAAAATCTAAAACAAACCCTTTTAAAAAGTTTCTGTCTTTTTATTTCAATCAAAAAACTTGACAAAAAACATTTTTGAAGATACAGAGGAAGAAAAGTGGCCCACTACCAAAGTTAAAAAAAAAAATATAAAATTAATAAAAGTAAAGACAACGCTTCCACGCCCAAATAACGAAAACACTTCCGATTACAAAACATTTGAAGTTTACCAATGTTCTTCAGACTATTGACCATTTTTACACGTATAAATACCCATCAATCAATCAAAAATAGAACCATAATTTAAAATGTTACAAATTGAAAGTAAACATTTTGAATCACGCCCACAAGTCAAATACTTAACAGAAAAATTAACAAGTAAGAAAGCTACAGTCTATTTTCGGGGGCTAAGTGTTTTCAGAGTCTTGTCGCGAACGTCGGCGAGTGCAGACGTGTTTTCTTTTTGTCTTCTTATCGTGCAACATTAAATAAAAACAAGGCATAGCGCAGTGCAAGCTCTAAAGAAAAATACACAGTGGGCGAAAAGACGCTTAGTGCGAACTTCGTACTTTTTGTGTAAATAACAAGAAAATCAAAAACATTAAGCTATGAGTGAATTCGACACTCATACTGTGCTCCAACGTCAGCAAGACGAGCGTCGGCTCTCTCTGCAACGTAACAACGCATACCATTCAATCGGGTCAATGCAAGACAACGCGACCGCAAAACCAACAAAAACTAACCAACCGCGATCATTAACACCAAGCCCGAGCAATGAACTCAATCCAACATCGCAAGGCAGGTCGCGTTCTTGCTCCCCAGCGCTCTTGTTGGATAAAACCCCATACCCTTCCCTCATGCCAACCTGCTTAGCCACGGTCACCAGTACAGTGACGTCATTAGCAACTGTAACGGCAACTATTACAACAACTACAATGTAACAACGGAATCTGCTGTGCAGGCAAATAATGCAGCACCTTACACCAGCGCGCGCTCTCTTCAAAACAACGTTCGGCCGTACAGACTGGTATGGATCGCTACATACAAATAAAACGTAAGCTTAGCCCGCAGAACTCTAGACTTGGTAATTCTGCTAAAATAACTCGAGGCACCTCAAAACAATCTACAATAGAGAAGCCCACAGAAGCAAACAGATTTGCTATTTTGGCAGATAAATCCGATGATATACCTCCTGAAGACATCGTAGGGACGACAAAAAGCCTAAGCCGCCGCCGATTTACATTCGAGAGAAAAGTTCGAATGCTCTCGTAAACTCGATACTGAATCTAATAGGACCAGACAATTTCCACATAATTCCACTAACAAGGGAAATATTCACGAAACAAAAGTTCAGACTAATACGGAAGTAAACTACAGAATTTTGTCGAAGTATTTAAACGAGTAACGAGTACAAGCAGTAAAGGCCAGCAAGTAGTACTAAAAGGTATTGAGCCGGAAGTAACACCAGCTGAAGTTACAAGCGCACTGAAGGAGAAAGGTTTGAACGAAAAAAATGTTATTAACATTTTGAATAGAGAAAGAAAGCCTCAACTTCTTTTCAAGGTAGAACTTGAACCCGAAACCAAATCCAAGTCGCTGAAAAAAAATGAAGTGCATCCAATTTTTACTCTCCAGTTCCTACTACACCGCAGAATTACGGTAGAAGAGAGCCGCATAAAAGAAATGGACCGGTGCAGTGTAATAATTGTCAGGAATATGGCCACACAAGGTCTTATTGCACGCTTCGTCCAGTATGCGTTGCTTGTGGAGACCTTCATGACTCCCACAAATGCCCAAAAAATAAAGAGGATCCAGCAGCAAAAAGTGTGGAAACTGTGGAGGCAACCATACGGCTAACTACAGGGGCTATCCAGTCTATAAGGAACTGAAAAGTCGTACACACCAAAGAATGACCACTGCTCGCTCACATACACCACCTATGAAATCTACACGTGATGTTTTCCGCCCTACAGCTGTTAAATCTTTAGCCAATAATGAGTTCACCGACAAATCCGCAACCTTTGCAACTGCTCGAAAATTGGGTCTTAAATGTACCGCTCCCACCAAGTCACGATCATCAGTTTTCCCCTCATCAACCAAAAGAACAGTCTACGAACAAAATTGAAACAATGATATGTAATCTACAACAAAGTATGATGGAGTTCATGTCATTCAAGCAGACAACTATGCAAGATCTTATGCCAAACCAGAACGTTTTGATTGAGCTGCTTGCTGCTCAAAAAACAGACTAACGCCAACGGCGTCTCACAGCGCAAACTCGAGCTAACTGAATTCCGTAATAATAACCATATCGATGCAATGCTACTCGCAGAAACTCATCTTACAAATAAATATAATTTCCAAATTCGAGGCTACCTCTTCTACAACACGAATCACCCAGACGGGAAAGCACATGGAGGCACTGGGATTCTGATTAGAAATCGCATCAAGCACTGCTTCCACAATAGCTTCGCCACTAACTTCATGCAAGCTACATAACACATCGCTCAATAAGTTCCCGGCCCGACATATAAGGGTAGTAGTAAGCAAACATCAATATTTTTTATGGATAGTGTCAATTATTATAAGCTCTGTGTAAAAAATTTTACAACTCTGCGACCACGTGATTTTAAGTTACAATTTTTAAAGTGAAACAACCTTTGAGTTTTTCTACAATATGGAAAAAAGGGAATTTCGTGTTCTCATTAATCACTGTATTTTGATGGGAAAGAATACGGTAGAAGCCAAAATTTGGCTTCATAAGCATTACCCGGATTCTTCTCCAGGAAAATCAACCATTAAGGATTGGTATAATGAATTTAAACATGGTCGTGTGGTCACCGAAGACGCTGAGCGTAGCGGACGCCCCAAGAACAGCAGTTACGCCAGAAAATATCGCAAAAATATGAAAAATGGTATTGGCCGATCGCAAATTAAAATTAAAGGAGATAGCTGATGCCGCAAAGATATCAGAAGGCTGTGTGTTTACGATTTTGCATGAACATTTGGATACGAAAAAACTGTACTCAAAGTGGCTGCCGCGATTGCTAGCACCGGACCAATAGCAACAACACACCGATGCATTCGAGGCGTGTTTAAGCATGTTGAAGCGCAATAGGACCGATTTTTTCGCCGTTCCGTAACCATGGACGAAGCATGGATTCACCACTATACTCCAGAATCCAGTCGTCAATCTTCTGAGTGGGTGGTAGCCGGTGAAAACCGTCCGAGGCGTCCCAAAACAGAAAAATCGGCGGGTAAGGTTATGGCGTCCATATTTTGGGATGCATACGGGAATTTGATTATAGACTACCTGGAGAAAGGTAAAACAATCAACAACGAATATTATATAAAGATGCCAGATCGACTGGGCCAAGCGATTTAGAAAAAACGTCCACATATGGCAAAGAAGAAACCGCTGTTTCATCAGGATAATGCACCGTGTGACAAGTCTATGGCAACAATGCTGAAATTAAGCGAATTGAGGTTCGAACTAGTGCCACACCCACCCTACTCTCTAGATTTGGCCCCCAGAGACTACTGGCTTTTTGCAGATCTCAAAAAGCACCTCCAAGGCGAGAGATATCGATCAAATGAGGAGGTGATTGCCGATACTGAGGGCTATTTTGAGGGCAAAAGTTCATCCTTCTACAAAAATGGCATTGAAAGGTTGGAGAAGCGCTGGACTGACTGTATAGCCTTAGATTGAAACTATATTAATGAATAAAAGTAAATTTCAAAAAAAAAATGTGTTTTTCCCTCTTAGGCCGGGGACTTATTGAGTGGTGTGTTATATAGATGTACAAATGGATTCCCGATCTTTAAAGCTTGCCGCCGTATACTGTCCTTCTCGGTTTACAATATCCGAATCCCAATTCATGGACTATTTCAACTCTCTGAGCGAACAATTTATAGCAGCAGGAGACTTCAATGCCAAGCATACGCACTGGGGATCTCGACTTGTGACTCCAAAGAGAAGGCAGTTGTACAATGCAATAATAAATGCAAGCAACAAGCTAGACTGTGTGTCACCTGGGACACCTACATATTGGCCAACAGATCCTAGAAAACTGCCAGACTTGATAAATTTTGCAGTCACAAAAAACATTCCTCGCAACCTAATAAGTGCCAACTCCTTAACAGATCTATCGTCTGATCACTCGCCAGTACTTCTTCACCAAACCAATTGGCTTAAGTACAAAAAATATATACATAAGTTCGCATATTGAGTTGAATCCACGTTTGAATGACGAAGCTGATATCAACTTATCCACAAACACTCTTGAATCCGTCTTGGTCGCAGCAGCTCGCATGTCAACTCCACAAGCGCAAAAAAAACATCGTACAATAATAGATACACGAACGTTGAAATAGAGCAGCTCGTTCTAGCATAGCGACGCTCACGGAGAGAATGGCAATCCAACAGATCACCATCCGCAAAAAAAAAGGTTAAATGACACTACACGGAGGCTCTCAGCTGCACTACGTCATGAAAAAGAAAGGTCCAAAAACATTACATAGAGCAGTTATCCCCAATGAGCTTCAAGTTCCTACTTTGGAGAGCACACTCATCTCTCTGCGCGCCAATCGAATCTGCAATCCCAATAAGGACATCCACAGGCAACTGGGCTCACAACGACGAAGAAAGAGCCGACAGATTTGCAGAGCATCTTCAAAATGTATTTCAGCCCAATACATCATCAAACGGGATCTCACTGGCAGCAACATCAGATATCGACACATCAACGTATGAACCTATTGTATTTAGGCCACATGAGTTAGTCAAAATCATAAACGAACAACTCAACACAAAAAAATCTCCAGGATGCGACCTAATATCACCAAAAATGATTATTAAACTTCCTTTCTGTGCTGTTCGAGCTATTTGCAATCTCTTCAATGCCATAACGAGACATGGACACTTCCCAGAGAGATGGAAAAAGTCGATCATTATAATGATACCAAAACCTGGCAAAGACCGCACAATTGCTTCATCATATAGACCAATTAGTTTACTAACGTGTCTATCAAAACTGTTTGAAAAATGCTTCTTGCACACATTACCCCATTTCGCGGAACACACAACAAAATCCCGACTCATCAATTCGGTTTTCGAGAAAAAACACGGAACCATTGAGCAAGTCAACCGCATAACATCAGAAATCCGAAATGCATTCGAACAAAGGGAGTACTGCACTGCGATATTTCTGGACGTATCACAAGCTTTCGACAGAGTATGGTTAGAGGGTTTAATGCACAAAATTACAGAAATGCTCCCAACCAACACTCACAAACTTCTGAAGTCATACCTTTACAACAGGAAATTCTCAGTAAGATGTAATTCCCCAATGTCCGACGACTACATCATTAGAGCCGGAGTTCCTCAAGGCAACGTGCTTGGACCAACACTTTACCTTATCTACACTGCGGACATTCCAACGAACAGGAAACGAACCACATCCACTTTTGCAGATGACATAGCGATCCTAAGCCGCTCGAGTTGCCCCAAGCAAGCAACGGCGCAACTTGCTATACACCTGGTGGCAGTGAAGAAATGGCTATCCGACTGGCGAATCAAAGTTAACGAACAAAAATGCAAACACGTAACGTTCACTTTTAACAGGCAAGACTGCCCTTCACTTATTCTAAACAACACAGTGGTTCCGATAGCAAATGTAGTAACATATCTTGGCGTACACCTCGATAGACGGCTTACTTGGCGCAGCCACATTGAAGCCAAAAGAACACATTTAAAGCTCAAAGCCAACAGCCTCCACTGGCTTATCAATATCCGCTCGCCCCTTAGCTTGGACTACAAGGTACTTCTATATAACACCGTTTTGAAACCAATCTGAATGTACGGCTCTCAGTTGAGGGGGAATGCCAGTAACAGCAGTGTGGATATTATGCAACGAACTCAATCAAAAATTCTCAGAACCATCACCGGGGCACCGTGGTACGTTCGGAATGAAAACATTCACAAGGACCTTCACATACCACTCGTTAGAGAAGAGATAGCACAAATCGTAACAAAGTACTACAACAGGCTATCAGTACATCGAAATCATCTCGCGAGAGACCTCACGCGAGTTTCCAGCAGTTCTCGTCTTCGCAGCAACGACCTTCCAATCCAGCGCTAATTATTACGACCACGTAGTCTCTATTCAGTTCAAATCAAACTGTTAGATATTGTATTATTTTAAGATTGTTAGACTCATAAAGAGAAGATCCAATAAAATCAAAAACAAGCTTTAAAAAAAAAAAAAAAAATTTTCCTTCCGGCACAAAGTTATAGTACTCTTGTATTGTAGCGGGTATAACAATGCTCATAACATTCCTGCTAGTCTATCTTGGCGTAACCTGCAGGTAAATAACTGGAGCTTTAGAGTGGATAGAGAAGTTACCGCAGAGGTGCAGTCAAGCGAGGGCGGACTTAATCTTGAGAGGGAACCAATGTCAACGGCCAGCAGTTAGCGTCGCAGAATAAGCGTCTGGCAGGATTTTATTGCGGTATGAGTGGCAGTTATGAAATTCTTATTCACCAATGAACTGCAGCTCAGCTCAGCTCTCTCAGTGCACACCACCTAATAAATAATTATATTACTGCTACAGCTAACATATAACATATTCACTACAGAGTCGAAGGCCCCAGCAGCCAGTACTCGCTTCTCTATCAAATGTAGTATTAAATGCTACATTTAATATAATTAAAATAAAATAAAAAAAATAAATATTCGCCTCAAATAAATAAATTGTGTTTGCAGTTAATAATATAATAAAGTTAATTAATAACTAATTAAATAATTAGGCAAAAAAAGTAAAAATATAAATGAATCGATTCTCTGCATAAATTTATCTCTGGCGCATTGTTTTGAGTAATACTTCGAATATCTGTACATTCCGCAATAAGTGTAAAATTCGTATATATATGGGGAATTTCATTAATATTTGTTTTACCATAGACAGCCGACTATCTATAAATGTTTTTCTCTAACTGTCGTCTTCCAGAAAAACATTCCGATATTAAAGATACATGTATATGTATATGTATTTTGAAAATATTTAAATTGTAACAAATTTAAAATGGTGATAATTAATATATGCTTATGGTTTTATTATTTTATTTAATTCATTTTACACTAGTATCATAGTTAAAAAATATATGTAAAAGTACACTAACATTTCATCGTACGTATTTGTATATATTTTGTTCATCAGGATTGTTGAATGCATAACACACATACCTACTTACGTACATATGTATCTATATTTCATTGCATAGAGTCCAGTATTGATTTCTACAAAAAAAGACATCTGTAAGAATAAGTCACAAAGTTACAATGGAGTGTGTGCGATTGCCCGATACGTAATGCACTTCAATAAAATACAAATTTATCTATCAAATTGGTGCAATATTTTAAGTATATAAGTAATGCTTAAGTATACAATTTCAGATTTCCCATAAGTATATTTTCTTAAGCATATGTTATATACAAGTATGTTATATATTCTTGCTGAATTCCAATTATCAGGCATGCTCTGGTTTTCGCTTTCGGTTTTCGTTTTCGTTTTGGGACCAAAACCGAGATTTTCGTTTTTAGGTGCTGCGGTTTTCACACGTTTTTGGTCATCGTTTTGCTATCGGAACGTTTCATTTTTTACGGCTAAAACAGCTGACTTGTGTTTTGGTTAAAAGTAAACAACGCAAAAAAATGTCTTGTATGTCCAATTTCGTGCGTGGATTGAACTCACTTAAGGATATTTTTATCCTGCATTGTTTATTTATGCTTCCCCTGAAAGAAATATATTTGCTTTTTGTCTTTTTTGCAAAGAAAGATTTGATACTTTCTTTAAAAAAATCAGTTAAACGGCAATCAGCTGTTTCCCACAAAAAATGGGGATGCCACCTTTTCAATGTATCGTTTTCAAAACGAAAACGAAAACCGAAGTGCAAACCGGAGCATGCCTGTATATCTTTATTATTTGGGGAAACTTCTAAGGCCCAACAAATCTATTGACCGTCACATATTTTTTATATTAACTTAGACTTGCTGGAGCGAAACATTCTAAACCAGTCTGTACCTATAACATAAATAAAATATAAATTACAATAATTTATAAAGGTGATCTCTCAAATGTCAATAATCTAATCAGTATTCCGCGTCTGTTCTTTCCCAATGCTGTAAAACCTCTTAAAGAAATTTGTCCTGCTATAGACTTGAGATAACCGTTCTTTATTCTTCTTTCTTCTTAATATTAATTTGTAACAAAAACGTAGCATAACAATATTGTCGAATTGATAATAATATGTAAATATTGAATGTATTTATATGTATTTTGACAAAATAGTTAGCTTTTAGGAACAGTACTTACCAAAAAAAGTTAACAAAAGAATTGCCAATCGATTCAACTCCCCCCTTGAATAACATCAAAGCAAATGTGGCATACTCGTACCGGTTTATTTATGCCAAATTTAAGAATAGGTACATCATTATTTGAACATTTGGAACAGAGAACTCGCCCACAATGTCGACTGTAATAGAAAGAATTTTTAAATCTATAACATTATCACTAAAGTTTTGCATAAAAAAGTAAAATTTCTGCGATTCAATACATATCTTTAACATATCTCTCTATCTCTCACTCACAATATAAAAATTGGTACTGGACTCGCATCAAGAAAAGATAAGAGTCATTAAATACTTAGAATCCTTACCCGTACATAACTGTACCATTTTAAACATTTCAGAATGGTACTATGCTACATGCTAAATGCTAAAGTACTTGGGATTATGACTAGAAGAGTTGTAATAAACTCACCAATGGTGTTTCCTCATGGTAAGTGAAAATTTCGAACCACACTCTTGGCACAACTCAGATTCTGACCATGGTGACTCCTTTGGCAATTGATCTAGCAATTTGCTTAGCAATTGATCCGTGGCAAGTTTTAAAATTGAAAATACTGATTCCTTCGCGATTTTGAGCACCAAGACAGGCACCAACTTTACCAGCACCTTGCAGAGCGGTGACTGACCTCTCATGTAAGCAAGTAGTAGTAGGGGAGTGTTTCCATCCATATCAGGAACATTAATTGGAAATTTGGGCATACATTCCAGAAATAGTTCACAAATTGCAGCTCCGGTGTTATCTTCTCCCAGCCTACATAATTCGTGCAGAGGATTACGGCCCTTAGCATTAATTGCTTCAGCGTTTACACGGGATTCCGTTAAAAGTTCACGAACTATCGCTAATTGACCTCCGTGCACTGCAAGATGTAGAGCGTTATTACCATCAGCATCAGTTGCATCAAAGTCAGCATTATTTTGTATCATCGCCGACACTGCTGAAATGTTGCCTCTCTCAATTGCAATATGAAGAGGCATTTTTTGGACAGCATCACGTTCGTTGATTCGTGCTCCAGCTAATATTAAGTTTCTAATAATCATTTCATTTTTAGATGCAGCTGCCAGATGTAATGGAGTCGATTGGTATGCATCATGTACACGAGAGTTGACATCAACCATTATGGCTAATAAGAACAAAACGCTTTCCAGATCATCTTTTAGTATGGCAACATGTAAAAAATTTCGTCCTCGCTGATCCATTATTTCTGCTGCATTTGGAAGACGTTCCAGTATTCGCTGTGCAGCTTTATGGTTCCGAATAGCCAAAGAGGTCGCAAAAGGTGTAAGTCCGAGCTTATCGCGTACCTTTAAGTCAATTCCAGGGTGGCAAAGAAGAATATTTATAATTTCCTCGTGTTGATTTTCAATAGCTATGTGGACTGGTGATTTGTTATCGATATCCAAGGAATTCACATTAGCGCCATGATCAATTAATGCTTGAACCACCTTTGATAAGCCCCATTGACAACAGAGATGCAATGGCGAAGCTTTGTCCCGAGCCTCGTCACTGCCCACTCCGTTGGGCCCAAGTTGTCGGGGTGAGTCTAAATCGCATTGATTTTGAACCAAGAACATTGCAATGCTTTCCTTATTTTCATCAATTGCACGGTGAAGAAGTGTTTGCTGACAGCCTTCAGGACCTTGACTCCAGCAATCTGTGTCAATTCCATGACGTATCAGAATCTGTGCCACATCTTCAAAGCCTAATTCCAAGGATGTCCACAATGGAGAATCGCCATTTTTATCAAATACACCAAGATCAACTCCTTTTGTACAAAGCATGTCTACCACTTTAGGTAAATGATTGTCAATAGATAATTGCAAACCTGACTTCTGTTCACCTAAAATTATATATGTATTTAAAAGAACGTTTGTTCATATTATAAATCTTAAGATCTACCATACCTGTGAGTGCATTTATATCAGCTCCTTGTTCAAGCAAGAAAATTGCTTTCTCGTCGTTACCATTTAGTATACATTGATGAAACAAAGTTAATTCACAGTCGTTCCTTGCGTTGACATCAGCACCCCCGGCGATAAGAAGTGATGCTAGTTCCATTTGATTTAATGCTAAGCATAGACTAAGAGGCGAATCGCCATTAGAGTCCTTGCAGTTGTAATCTAAAGGTGATGCTCCATCTTTTCGAAAATTTGAAAATACTTTAATAACTTCTAGAGCGCTCGCCTCTACAGCTACATGCAGTGGAGATTTCATATCCGCTTTGCTGGATTGAATGTTTGCCGATGCGCCCATATGCAACAATTTTGTTACTAGAATTGGCATGTTATGTTTAGCAGCTAGATGCAGAGCAGTCATCCCGTTATTATTTATATGGTCTACGGTAGCAAAGTCTGCTAAAAATACAGCAGCATTTTCAAATGTACTTCCTTGAAAGATAAGCGTTTGCAAAAGACTGTCATTTGTTTCGGCTTTTAATGGATTTGGTTGAGCACCCATCTGTAAAAGCTTTGAAGCTATGCCAGAGCCTTCTTTTTCAAATAAGTTCAAGCTTAATTCAAGAGGACACTTTTCCTCCGTAGTGCGTAGGTTAACGTCAATACCAGGCACATCCAACAATAAATTCACCATATCCAAATTTTGAGAAATGATCGCAATGTGCAAAGGGGTTTGACCTTGAATATTTTGAATGTTAACGTTGGGGTTGCATTGTAAAATTTTACGTCCAATATCTAACATTTGAGAAAAGTCATTCTGATCGCAATTGCTTCGCCCGTAACTACATATAATATGAAGTGCAGTATCAGACGAAGATCTTGAATAATAAACAAAATATTAGATAGTTCGATTAGTTAAATTATCTTATATAAAATACCTGGATAAATTATCAACAATGCAATTTTGGCTTAAAAGAAAATCAGCAGCAAAATTATCGCTTTTCTTAACGGCATCTATTAGAAGTGTTGATCCCTAGTGGATATAATGTAATTTAACATTTATGTAAAAGATTTGAAATGCTTTACTTACATTAGCATCGTAAGCGTTTACGTTAGCACATCCGTTCTTCACAAGTGTCTGAGCTATTTGAATATTTTTTAAAGATAACGCCATTTGCAATGGCAACTGGCCATTTTCTGATAAGCTATTGACCAGTTTCGGTAGCTAAAACCAAAAATTTATTTTAGTTGTATATCTAATAAAAACTGCTAACTAATTATTTATTTTTATTTAAATCCAAAAATATGCATAAAATCACTATTGGGTCAATTTAAAATAAAAAGTTTTGGTTTGTTCCTTTTACCAAATTATCAAATAGCTCTCAAAAAATATAAAAAAAAATTAAAATTTAAAAAATTCTTAGAGAAGATGATATTGGACACGCCTAGGGCTACTGTAAAGTTCGACAATTTCAGAAGCTTCTTAGCAGCTTAATGTAAAATTCGAAACTCCATGTGAATGCATTAACTGATATGAGGGACCGGTAAGGTCCTTCGAGTAAGGAAAGAAGGAATCTTGGTAAGTCATCAATTACACAGACTTTAACTTTTTGCTTACACCAACAGGCATGCTCCGGTACTCACTTTTGGTTTTGGTTTTCGTTTTGAAAAAAAATTGTTGAAATCACCGGAATGAAATCCATTAAAAAGGTGGCATCCCCTTTTTTTTGTGGGAAACAGTTGATTGCCGTTCAACTGATTTTTTTAAAGTAAGTTTCAAATCTTTCTTTTAAAAAAAGACAAAAGGCAAATATATTCCATTCAGGGGAAGCATAAATCAAACATGCACGATAAAAATATCCTTATGTGAGTTCTATCCACGCAGGAAATTAGACATACTAAAGACATTTTTTTGCGTTGTTTACTCTTGACCAAAGCACAAGTCAGCTGTTTCAGTTTCAAAAATGAAACGTTCCGATAGCAAAACGATGACCAAAAACTTGTGAGAACCGGAACACCTAAAATCGAAAATTACGGTTTTGGTCCCAAACCGGAAACGAAAAATGAATACCGGAGTATGCCTGCAGAAGGAGGCACCCCTCGACAAAAAATTGGTCCAACGCTTGCCATTTTGGCCCAGGAACAGTTTTCTTTTTAGGGAAGCCGCGTTTGTCTACGTTTTAATAAATTGTAGTTTTTCAAAAAAAAATTTTTTAAATTTTAAAACATAAATTTTGCATTTTTTTCGAAACGAGTGAATCAAAATTGATAGCAAGCTATAGTCCATAGCATAGAATTTTGTTAATTCTGCATCGTTAGCCTAATATTTTTTCAACTCTGAATATCTCGCAGATTCTCAAAATTTGAAAAATATGAATTTATTCATCATTTTTTGTGCCGTTAATTTTTTATTTTTAGCCCACATATTAAATATCAAAATTTTGCCAAACTCCAAAAATTATCAAACTTTGACTTTTTCTGATAACCCAAACATTTTCATCGTTTGCCCACCTTAAACTTTCATTAAACTTTAAAAAATTTTCAAATTATTTTTACTTTTTTTCGTAGTTATTTTTCATTTTAAAGGAAACTAATTTCGATGCAACCTTTTATTACATAATTTTGTAAATAAAGAACAGCATTTTATATTAAGAGCAAACAGTATTAATAATATTAAGGAGCTTAAGCAATGTAATGCCTAAAATAAACGAGTAATGCCCCGTTTCCACAGCCAATTCAATCCAATTTTTTCGCATTTGAAAAAGTCCCGTTTGCCGCTTACTCATCAAAAAATGGAAAAAATTGGCTAATTATCAATAAAGCACGCCATCTACAGGCGAGCATGTTGGCGAAGATGCACGCCAGCTTGAATTTCATTTGCCCACCAACTAGCGCCAAAATGCACGCGAACATCATTTGTCGGCGAATTTTCAAGCAGTCAACATGTAAACGGATATCGACAGCGGCAGTGTAATTGCACTCATAGCAATAAATATTTGCTTAGAAAAAAAGAGGAAGCACAGTATGTGGACAAAAAACGAATTCTTGCATACATTTTTTGCTCATTTTGCGCTTCACAAACACGTCTTCTCTCTACTAAATGATTCCACAAATGATGTTCGTGCCAACGTTGCCATCCATTGGTGAGCATGTTAGTGCTAACATGGCGAACACGAAATTTGACGACAAGCACTACCATCCACGAGAAAAATCACGATCATCGAAAAATTGAAGCAGAAGGATTTTTGAAGAAATTTGGATTGCCTTTGCAGGCAATTTTATTATCAATTTGAGCTCCGTTTTGATGCCACCTCAATAAAATATACCAAAAATTGGTGTTCGATATTTCTACGTTTGTGTCCAATGTAAAAACGCTCTCGAATATGAAAAAATCGAGTGGTGCTGTAGAAACGGTGCATAAAAACTCTACAGTCGAATGTGATCGACCAATTTTCAATAAAAGCAAATCAATGCGGTATTAATTTTACAATATACCGCAAAAATACTTAACACTTATGAAAGGCTATATTTGGTGTACTATATGCAAAATATACCTGATTGTCAGTCGAAGCAACTAAGTACCGCATGTTTATAAGCTTATGTATCTACTGCTCATTCCCTCTTAGCTCAGTTTAATTTATGTTATCAAACTCTTTGTTTTCTAGAAAAAAAAACAAACTTTCAAGTTTATTTACACTTGACCTGTTCCTAGGTAGCAGTAATTTTTATCATGACCTAAAATTACAGATTTATTCAAATTTTGAGTACTGTAAAAAAAAAATATTATTTCAATATATTTGCGATTACAAAGAATTAGGGAGCATCTTCGAAGAGGGAGCTTTCCCAAAATGCCGCTTTCGAACAGGTCAAGAATAGGTATTACAAGATCATGGCCAATTTTATTTAAGTAAACATATTTTTATTTTATAATTGATCAATAAATGAAACACCTAGGAGACTATAAGAGATAAATCCACAAAAATTAAAACAAACATGTAAGAAGGCCCGCGACCCCATAATACCATAATCTAAAAATTAAGAAATTAATAAACAATCATGGCAAAAATCTAAAAAAACTTGATGTGCATGCAAAATTAACAAGTGCAGTCGAAAAAAATATACATATTTCTATCTCTTATAATTTTTGAGATACCTAGTTCCAACAGACAGACCGACGGACAGACGAATATCGCTATATCGTCTCGTCTGTTGACGCTGATCAAGAATATATATATTGTGTGGAGTTGGACCGTACAGGCGTCGCAAAAAGAAAAAGACCCATTTCTGAAACCTTTTATACATTGTTAGTTTTTTCATTACTTCATTGTTTTCCTTCCACTAAAATAACAATTAAACTTTAATTATTAAAGGTTCTGAAAAGTTTGCAGCACTGTCATTCATACGTTAATATTTCCCTTGTATTTCATCATATTGAAACAGTATTTTATGGTATTTATTTTTTAGTCGGATGGTATCTTTTATCGTTATCGGTATGGTCACGCTGGATGCTGCTCTGTACCCATGAGTAAAATTGTGACGTCGAATTTGTATGCTCTTCGGAAAATAAGATTTCTTTGAGCAACTTTGTGAATTGAATGGTGTCAGTTCGTATTTTTTTTTTTGAGAACACAAATTCACTTTATCTTTATAACAGAGGTTTTGCATGTCGGTACGAAGCTGATATTCCCATAAACATACATACCTCTCTAACTCAGTTTGTTGTACATATTCTAAATAGTGTAATTGCTTCGAATGTTAATAATTACGAACAGAGAAAATGGTTTGTGCTCATGTATGTGCGTAAATCCATACGTTTAACAAACGCATATAAAATCGATTGCATACATATATATATATACATGTATTGCCCATTCAAAGCCACTTTCACCAACCGGCGTATTGATCATACATATGTATGTACATATGTGCATAAATATATAATTGCTCAAATTTATTGGTACACTTGAATGTGTGCGTCTAGGAACTAAAAGGCTTCAGAATAAAAGTTAATTCTTAGTATGTGTATAAAAAAATTTATAAATATGTAAAATAATCCCCTCATACAGTGTACACACAAAGGTATACATATATATGTACATATGTACATAAATAAACATAATATAGACTATACTCACTGTATGGTATATGTATGTATGTATATGTGGTGTGCATACAATAAATGTGTATATGTATTATCTCTATATATGTACTTCTAGGGGAAAACCGATGACTGAGTGTATGGACAAACTGAATTTAAACATAAACATAAAAAAGATATGTTAAATATGAGGCCCCATTGCGTCTGCACCAACCTGATCCAAAGTGTTTGTTTTTTAACTTTTGCCACAATTTTAGGTTTGTAGCATGGGATGGATGGTTTGTATATATTAGTTTTTACGCCTTAAGGCAAATAAATTTAGTTGATCTTATCGCGCGGACCCAGATCCCGTCCAGCTGACCGAGGAGAGCACCACATTACGTGTGGGAACTTAAGATTGCTAACATATACATACATACACATTGAGATTGCTAACATATAGCAAGCTATACAAAAGTAAAAAAGCTTTGCGTATGATAAGATGATATAACAATTAACATTTCACTCAACAAGTCAAGCGGCTAAGTAGGAAAATCTCTATAATTATCCAAATATGTTTAATTCATGAATATAATCTTTTTAAAGATCAATACAAACATTCCAACCCTTCCGTAATTTTTCAAAGGGAACTAATTTTCACCATTTCCATTTTTCGAGCTGCATTTTGTATCAAACCGATCAATACACGGTACAGTACACGGCAGACATTTGAAATTAGACCTCTTTAATCTCAAATATTCATTAACAATTTTAAAATCTGTAACTATTTGTAAGAATTAATTATGGTTTAACGTTTCTTTTTTAACGTTTTCTTAAGAAATCAAGGGATTTGGGCGATAAGAAGGATCACAATAAAAGGTGTTTTAAAGACCAAGTTTAAATTCTAAAATTACTAATTTTCGATGGCTCAGAGTCCAAATATTTTATTTCGTAGCTTGCACAGAACTTTGTCATAAAATAACAGCGATAACAGGACACGAAATTAATTTGAAACACTAAATTTTTGCCTTGCTAAATATTTCGCATGTTTCCCACATTTTAGTGTGAACCTTTGCGTAAATTGGTAAAAAACTAAAAATGTATAGCAATGCAATTGTAAAACAGAAACATGTAAAACAGAAACAGATGAGTTCGAATTCTTTTTCTATTTTCATAGTAACAATATCCCAAGCACATTTTATTGCAACTGGGTTACATTTTTTTTTAATTGAAGACTTTAATTGCAGTTCTACGACTCCACAGTTTTGATAAGCTTTCATTCCAATATAATTAAAATATTTATATTTTGGCCTGGGCGATATAAGTGCGAGAAAATATGTAGGTTTTCTATTTTTTCATCTGTGGAACAGCTGAGTTGAGATCCACACACTGGAACTGTTAAAACGAACAGCTGCCGAACTGAATTGCGCAAAAATAAAACGATATTTGTATATGTATTGCGAGAATTAACGAAATATAATTAAACTTTATATTGTCTTGCGAAGAACCGTACTTCTAAGTTTTTTCTATGCTAATCATAGACATATTGAGTGATGTGTTATGGTTAGTTATAGAGTAGATTTCACTACAAAGTAGAAGGGAATTAGATAAACAATTAATATTTTTAATCGGAAACTTATTTGGCAATGAAATTCAGATAAATTGATTCTTATGTAAAAAAAAAATGTGAAAAAATGGCGCTGTTTATCTAAACTAATTATGATCTTTGATTTTTTATTCAGTGAAAACAAACTCTTTGGTCAAGCAATTCGCTGAAAACCTTAGCAAATAATAATGAATACATTTTGTATACTTCAAATTTGATCTCATACATTTGTTAAAACTAGCCAAAAGTTTCTATGTATTTGTACCCTTAATAAAAATGGTATCAAATTAATTAATTAACATGTTAAACTTTTTAAATACTCAAAAATGTTAAAAACATATGGAAATTATATTTTTTTTATGTAGGAAGATTTATTAATAGCTGAGCAAATTGGAAGAATATACAAATTTTGTTATTGCCAATTTTAAATTTTAGGAACATAACCCCTTATTTTAAAACTATTACTGAATGTGAGTGTGTTTAAGAATGTTACTCCAACACAACCTTTTCTTTTGCGAATATTTAGGGCAAGAACGTAAGTCACGTACAGGCCAAAAAAAAAAAAACACTAAAAAAAATAATAATTTTTATATATATAAGCAAATTAACATTCATAAGCCTCTGGACATATGATAAATGTTACCATATCTTTTACTTATATCTTTTTTGGGGAATTAATTTGTATGCTCGCAACCCATAGTAAAGAAAGATATTATAAGCAAGTATAATTTAGTTGGTTGGTTGGAAAAAGAAAATTCGAAGCAAAAGCGTATTTTCAACCCCGTCACGATTTTTAAAACATAAAATAATAATTGCAGTCATAAGGAGTGGCAATCGAACATTATCAACATGCCAAAAACATACTTAAGTTTTTTTTTTTTTTTTGGTATAAATAATTTAACAATTCCTCAATGTTTTGATTTTATTGAAAATTGGAGCGGGTATCTCACATTTGAGCATACGCGACTGTAGTATCCATATTTTTTCTAATCCCGAGCTATTTTTTATAAAGCCATTTATTATTTTATAATTTATACGCTAATTTTTTGATTTGGAGTATGACATCTCTTAAAGTTTTTCCTAAGCCAAAATATACAGATTTCTATGTGTATACGATGGAATGTTTTTGATCATTATAGATAATACACTAAAATATACTCTGAAGCTTAATTTCCATTTTAATTATTAAATATTTTTATTTTTAGCCAATTGTTTAGAAATTCTGGAATGCTACAAATGCTCAGTAACTGTGGAAAAATTTTTTATTGACAATGTAACCATTATTACACCATTGTGTTCAAAATTTGAAAAGTCATCGCACTATATGGCTAAATGCCCATATTCCACAATGTGCTTGAAAACTATTTCCACATTGCATCTTCAAAATGGACAGAAACAAGAAACTATAACAAGAGGCTGTGCTCAGCAAAAAAATACGACTCAGGTATTAGTCCATTGTTTTCTTTATTGTCTTAATATTATTTAAGTTATTTTTAGGTTTTTCGCAATAAGCAATGGGAGCAAGAACATTTAGTACAGGAAGTGTACAAAGAAGGATGCACAGAAATTCAAGTTAACAACTTAGCCGGATCTACAAATATCCATTGCTATTGTCGTGGCGAATTATGCAATTCGTCCAATATCTGCAGTTTCAACAAAAAATTGTTAAGCCCAATAATATTACTCAGCACCATGGCTCTTATCAACACAACATAATGCCTCTATAAGCTGACTTCAAATGAATTGCATTTTTTGTTATTAATATTGACAATTAGAATTAAGTTAAAATTTTGTTTGTGGAACTTAAGTACGTTTTTCCTAAGATAATTTTTTTCTTTTAATTCAAGCAATCTTAGCAAAAGTGTTGTTATTGAACTGTAATACCCTTGTTTTTAAAAATATTAAAACAATCTGCATAATGAAAATTAAAATGTTCATATCAAATTTGGGAGACACCCCACATGGTCATGAATAAACCATATATTTACCCTCTGTTCAAAAATATACCAAACGCATTAGGCATTAAAACATCAACACGTTTTACACTGATTCAAATTAATGTGAGTTAATGTTGGTAATAGTTCTGCTATTGACGGCTAAGTATAGCACACTCATAAATTGCATACCAAATATTGAATACACAAATTTTACAATAATTCAATAATAATAGCATGCGATTCACTTACCATAACATAAGTTATTATTTAAAGTTGCATTGATGGGTTAAGTGTATCTTAATTCTAAAGTTATATATTTCAAATGTAAAAACAATATTGGTTATTGCACTTTTAAATCGTGATATATATTATGGCAAAGCGTAAGTTAACAGTAATAATCTTATTCGATCTATTTTCATCATTTTACTACAACCAACATTCAATATTTAAAATATTAATTTTCGAAACTCACATGCATGTATTATATTTATGTTTGGTGAAGATGTTTAAACAACAGGATACATATTCACTTATGAAGTGTACAACTTATACATTTTCTCACTTTCAATAAGAAGCTAAAATACTGTCCACTCTAGTTGATGAAATATACTGCACAGTAAAAAATAAGTGAAGTGTTTCTGAGAACATAGAGTTACTGTATAGAACTATACCAGAAATGAATGCGTTAATGAAGACCTCCAATATATAATATATATACTTAAAGTGGCCCGAGAACAACTTCTTCGACCTTTACAGAAATATTAGATTCATACAGACCCAATATTCAAGTTATATTCTTATTGGAAGCTGAATCGTATGACCCAATCAAGTACAACGGTATTATAACTTTGTGCTTGCTTTGTTAATTAAGTTAATAAACTACCGTCCAATTTATTCTTATGAATCTTTCAACGAATAACAAGGTAACAGATCTAAACTACATTTCGGAAATACAGCACTTATTTTTATGAAGTTTGCTTGATTCAATTTGAAAAAATCGTTTTGACGATAAATGCGATTGGTACATACAATAAAAACTACAGTATTTGATTACTGATATTGTTGCGATCTGATAAAAATTGTAAAAGTTATTTAAGAAATAATTTTATATGGGAAAAAACTGCTGCTGCAGTTGAGTTTAAGCAGCTTTGGTTAACAATATATAAAATATGGTACTCCATGGCAATTTTTATGTAGTAATATATCGATATACCAAATATAGCTTTCGGTATATTTTTTGTATTATTCTTATAGAATACAAATAATACTGCGCTGTTTTGGTGATATTAAAACTGGATGGTCTCACAGTCAAGCACACTCGACTGTATCTCTCTTACTTGTTTTATTATCGAAAATAGTCAATAATGTCTCTTAGCGATGATTAAAGATTATTTCAATGTAAGTTTTAAGAATTTAAATAGTTGTTAACCTAAAGAAATGCATTAATGATATAATTTTATATTGATGTAATTTTATAAAGCTTTTCAATTGACTTAAAACCTTTTGAAAAAAGGGCCTCCCAGACATATTACAATTTAATAATAACTCGTGTGTTTGTTAAGTCTTATATACTTGTTTTGTTTCTTTACTCGTTTTTAAATGCAACTTATCTGTTCTATGTCAAAATAAAAAAAAGAGTAATTCAAAAAGGAGCGAGCGAAACACTTTTTGTGCTACCAGCTTACAATTAGTCAAGAATCTTTGCGTCGGGAAATATCAAATTGGTATTTTTCAATAAAAACCATTGCATTGTTTATTTTTAATTTGATTTTTAGTTTTGTCGCATATTTATATGTCTATTTGTATTTTTTTATAATTCATCATGATTTAGAGTATTATATTCCATAACAAAAAGATTGCAAAACAATATAGATTTAGCAATAATAAATTGCGTATCTGTAACCTGAAAAGGGACAACTCTAGCTAGAAACGCTGAACTCCGTTGTTTCTAACACGAATAGCAGCTCAATTAATAGGGCGTATACGATGTTGAGCTGTTGGTATGACTGCTTGACGAACAATTTTGATTCAGATAAATTAAGACGGTCAGTCATTAATGTCAATAAAAATAATTCCTAATGACAGAATAGGTTGGTTTTTGTAAAGATTGAATACTACTCACCGCAGTATCATTTTCAACAAGGCAGAGGAAAACAACATCTTCTCTCAAAAGACGAATTGCCGCATGTAGGGGATGCTTCGTTTTACTTTTAAGCATCTTAAAAAGAAGAGGTCCTGACATATACTCAAAGTCCTGCGGTGTTAAATCGTCCCAATGGGTTGATATAATTCCCGAACAGTATTCCAATAGCGCCGTAGCGCCAACTTCTTCTGCCACACAATAAAAGCGGACACATGACCGAACACCGACGGACGCAACTAATGCTCTTTCACACAATCCGAGTAGGGCAGGCAATGAAAACTGATGAGCCACCTTTAGGAGTCCAAGTGTTAAACGATCGTGTTGTAAGTCTACAACATCTGTATAAATCCAACGCAAAAGGGCCGTTGCAATATCTTCTTCTAAGTCACTCCAATCCATTAAATTGGTGCTGGCCAAAACTTCATTTTGCCATTTTTCGGATCGGGCATGCAAAACAAATTTATGTGCAGGCATAAGTGTTCCGTTTGCATTGGTTTTTATATTTATGTCCGAATACATCGATCGTCCATACAGGGAGGAAGCCGTTAATGCCAGCCGCGACACAAAACTACTGAATTCAGCAGATTCACCTTCTGTTGATGCAACAATTTCATTGTATTTCCTTTCTAATTCCACATAATTGCGCTGCAATTTTGTGTATTCCACTTTTAGCAGTGCCAAGTGTCTTTCCAGTTTCTCAATTGAGCCAACTTCATCACCACCTAGAATTTTGTCTCATGTTACTTTAAAGTATGTAATAAATTGTGCTGAAATGCAAAAATTGTATGCATTCCACAACACGCAAATTGTATGTACATACACACACATACATATGTACACACATCTGCACAATTATTTGCCGCATTAGCAATGCAAAATGTCGTAAATTTAACTGTGCGAATTGTGCATATATGTAATTGTAACCAAGTTTTGCGTAATAAAGAGAACATACCCATGCCCATTGTCTAGTTTTTATGAAAACACCAATTCCGAAATATTGGACTCATCAAACATCTGGCTTTCGATAACCAATTGTGTGGGGAGTGACCGCAATCTGTACCGGAAAATATACCATTCTGCTTAGAAAATATACTGTTTACTGGTTACATTCGAAATTAAATTCATAGAATCCAACTTCATACTCTATTTAAACCAAGTGTATCTGCTTCAATGATGCAGTCCAATGATGCAGTTTAATGGTGCAAGTGCTTACACCAAAACTGCATCACGAGTATAGCTGCTTAGGGGTGTAAAAATAAACCGACTCAGGCAGGAAGAAGAATATGAATTTAAACAAATAAATCAAAAAAAGCAATTTAATAAATTATGCGACACTGAGGGCGTACAAAAAGTATAAGTAAATAGTAATTATAGTTATTATTCTTCAATGGATTCTACTTATATCGGTTTTACATCATAATAAGCCACTCTCTCTGCAACGACCATATTTCTATACAATGAATACGAGGGTTGCTATTTAAGTTTCTGGCCTAGGTCACTTCTAGCCATATTAGGACCAATTGGCTATTTCCAAAAAAAAGTTTGGACTTTTATCAATAAAAGCTCCATACAACTTGTTCATGTACGAGCACGTTTGATATCGATAAACGATTAATCAAAAACTTACCTCGGCAGAAAAATCGAATTAACTCGTGAACACTTTTGAGCAAAAATTATTCACATCTTTCGACTTGGATTATTACGACACGAGTGCACCGATGAACTTAAATCTTTATAAGGCGATGAAGTGCCATCCTATAGCCCAGTGAAATACTGGTTTAATGGATTCTATCGTGGCCGATGCTCGCTGGAAGACGAAGGTTGTGAAGGTCGTCAAAAAAACAGACGTTGTGCCAGAAAACATTGATGCCGTGCGTGAACTGATAATGCTAGATCGTCATGTGACATATCGTTAGATAGAGGCATCCTTTGACATTTCTTCCACCAGAATACATTCGATATTGCATAAACACCTGGTCGTAAAAAAGGATTGTTCTCGTTGGATCCCGCCACAATTTGACGATTGCTCAAAAAAAGGCTTGTGTGGATTGGTTCAAAGAAATTTTGAAAAAATACATTCCCTGAGCTTCAAAAGACATTTATAAGATGGTCACAGGTGACGAATCATGGATCTATGGTTATGAGCCCAAAACAAAACAGCAATCGACCGTGTGGGTCTTTGAAGACGAGCCAAATCCAACGAACCTTGTTCGTGGAGGAAGCACTATTCAGCAAATGGTCGCCTGTTTCTTCGGTAAAACTGGTCATGTGGCGACTGTTTCGCTTGAGCAATGAAGGACGGTCAATTCTGAGTGGTACACCATAATTTGTAAGCCTGAAGTCCTTGTAGAAATTCGAAAAACGAACAAGAAAAGATGGATCATTCCGCACCATGACAACGCGAACTCCCACACACCAGCTCAAACCCGCGCCTTTTTTTGCGGTCAAAACGTGGAATTCATGGGTCATCCGCAGTACAGCCCTGACTTGGCACCCAATGACTTCTTTTTATACCCGCACATCATCGAAAAAAGGCGTGGTCATCGATTTTCGATGTCAGAAGTTGCTGTTAAAGTGTTCAAAAACCATGTTTTGGAGGTGCCTCAATCAGAGTGGAAAAAAGTGCTTCGACAATTGATTTGAGGGCATTCAAAAGTATATAAATCTTGCTGGAGAATACTGTGACAAACAATAAATCCATTTTTTTTTTATAAATATTCGCATTTTCATTATTAGGCCAGAAATATAAATAGCAACCCTCGTATATTCTTTGTGATTCCTTTGTGCGCTCAGATTAAAATTGTGGAAGTTATAAATTAAATACTTTTGCATGGGCAAAAACGAGCACTTACTAGGGTTCTTAGTTGCTTTGGCTGACGATCTGGTATAATGCCGCACTGTTTTGTTTTTTTTTTTTCAAAATGGGTAGCGAGTATCTCACAGTCGAACACACTCGACTGTAGCTTTCTTAATTTTTATACCCGCTACCCATAGGCTAGACAGATAGAAGAAGGTATCTCCGACATATTCTTGATCAGCATCAATAGCCGAGACGATCTAGCCATGCCCGTCTTTCCGTATAAACACCTACATAGATCTCAGAGATTATAAGAGATAGAGCTATAATTCGACAGCATTTGTTATGTTTGCACGCAGATCAAGTCTGTTTAAAATTTTGTCACGCCCACTTCCGCCCCCGCAAATCAAAGAAATCGAATAACAAGCGTAATTTTAAAGCTAGAGCTGCGATTTTGATTTGCGCGGGCGGAAGTGGGCGTGGCAATTTTAAACAAACTTGATCTGCGTGCAAACAGCAAATAGCTCTATCTCTTATAGTCTCTGAGATCTAGGTGTCCATACGGACAGACGGACAGATACACAGATGATCAAGAAAATATTTTCTTTATAGGGTCGAAGATGCGTCCTTCTACCTGTTACATACATTTCCTGCCGGCACAAAGTTATAATACCCTTCTACCCTATGGGTAGCGGGTATAAAAAAAGATACTTTATTTTATAGAAACCAAAGTTTTTGTCTATCTTCGGGTAATAAGTATCAATACATGTGCTTAAGAAAGCTATTTGTTAATAAACAAAAAAAAAATTTGTAAGAACGACAAAAAATATTTATTTGATATAGATATTGCAAATAAGGTATAACAACGAAGTCTGCGACACTAAGTCTAAGTGAAAATCTCGTGGCGATCTGCTCGTTAATTGGAGGACAGTTAATCGACTTTAATTTATTGTAACGATGGACGCAGATTTTTAGACAATAGATTCAATGGGTCGCAGCAGTTCTTCCGAGAAATAATAATTATTAAAATGTGTCTATAAATCGCAGACAAAAACACGAATTTGATTGTTTATTTAGCTAAATATGTGTATTTATTCACTGAGGCATTTAAAGCTGAATATGTGCAAAAATTTTAATGTTATTTCTTATATAGTATATATTTGAATATATATTTTCGTAATTGTGTTTAATAATTCTTGTGAAAGCCTTTTTATACTAAATAATTATTAATAAATGGTTTGGTCTAAATATTGGTCTATAATTGAATATTTTATAACATATATTGGACTATATTTTATATTATATATGTATATAGTTTTAACACTTTTATTAGGATTTCGTTGTTTAATTGTGCCACTCTGTATGGTCCCAAAATTATTTCACAAACCTAAATTTCAATGTTTTATATATTATATAAAATGTGTCTAACCTTCGAGGTCAACACTTTTGGAAATAATCACGGGTTATTATGACTTATTGATATTTATTCTGAAAGCTTATATATATATTTTATTAATATTTTGTTATTTATATAATATTTTATTAAATACTTTGATAAAATACTTTAAAGCCAGGGTAATACCTTATAAAAAATTATATTCCTAATATTTTTTAAATCTCCCTCTACACATAGTAATATATAGGCATATAAGAATAATGGAAGAATAAAGCAGGCATTCTACATTTATAAATGAGGATAAAGAGCAGTTCCTTTGTAGTAATCTCTATTTGGCAACAATACTTTTAATTTGATATCTGCTTTTTATATGTATAATAACAAAAATTATTCAATATAATTTTAATTGAATTAACATATTTATGGGAAAATAAATATTTTTCTGTAAGGTTTGTAAAGTTCTTAAAACTCTTAGTAAATTTTGTGTTATGTGTTATCATATGTTACATTTGAATAATTTTCACAATATTCAATAGTTCATGTATGTAGGTAAGTAATAATTATGCAAATAATTTTGTTTTAGATTGCATTAGCTAATGCAATGCCAATTTTAAACCTATCATTTCCACCTATTTTATGATGTTATACTTTGATAGCAATATCTCATTCGAATATATATAATCGAATAAATAGAAAAATTGTTGTACCTTTTATTATATTTAAATTAGGTAATATACATGTTTATTATATAAAAAAAATTGTACAACAAGTAACATCAACATGCGAAATATAACAGTTGTTGTTGTCCACACGAAATTAAAAGTATAGTGCCCCATATACATTATATGCAAATTTGTGAAACAAAACTTTGCTTTCCGATTTACATATATTTTAGCTAATGAACATATTGTACGACATAAGACAAAGAAAAGAAACGAATTCATTAAAAAATATATCGGCAAATGTGTAAATTATTACTATTTGTGCAAATTCGTTTACTAAAGAAGAAAAGGGATTCAAAATTAACAAGTATTAACCCAACAAAATATAATCTAATTTTTCAGAAGAATTTAATAAATGTAGCTTTTTCTAATTTAAGTCATGCGTTTGTTTTTAGTGCAAAATTACCTGAAATAGTAAAACAACAATTATTTATACATCATATTAAAAGACATCATATTCTCATACAAATTTAGAATTATTTTCTTTTCACTACTACTGTGGGCAAAAAGTGTCGGGGTTGTACCATTTTTATTTCAACGAAATGCAACATTACGAGGCATCCTTTCGTAGTAAGCTATGAGTGAGTTTTCAAACACTAATTGCAAATATATAGCAATGCTACACTTTGTACGCGGAATGAAATTTTTGCTATATCATTGTCAATTGTCTTTCATGAATGGAAATTATCAGAGAGTGCGCAAAGAATTGCATTTGAGAAACTAATTGCCTCCGTAATTTATGATAACTTAGTAATAAAATAGGCGGAATGCATTCCGGAACCACTGTAAAATCCAGCATTTTGAAAAAAATACAAGGCAATAAAAAAAATGTATTGAGTACTTTGTAACATATTTCATAAACCCAAAAAAGTTGTTCAAGCGTATTCCACGTGGAAGTGACTACTTTAATGAATATAGAGCAAACTTATTACAACAAATACAAGTTTTTGAGTTTTAACAGAGTTTTGATACTTTTGTCCCACAGAAATGCTTTTTAATCTAAGTATTATGTATTATTTAAAAGTTATCTCATATAAGAATATATATATGTATATGAGAGCCGTCTTTTACTAAGTATTGAAAGTCAACCTCAAGCACTATAAAATTCAGTTGATAATCTTGATATGTAGTCATTTCCGTATTAATAAATCTTAGCATCTGGGAATTTTTTTCCGGTAAATATATTAACACATAACTAGATTAAAGCAAAAAGTTGAATAATAAAAGAGTATAATGCACACACTCATTGCGTGTGGTCTTAATATTTTGTACAATCTTGCAGTTACGGTTGCCACAACTGGAACAGTAGTACTAAAACGTATATATTTAATATTAATTTGTATATTGCACTTTGGTACGTTACGTTTTATACTTATTATTTTAAATTTGAAGTTTATGTATGTATTTTTAGTATTTACCATGGCAAAAAAGTTTTTAGTTGTTTGACTTTATGTGAGAATAAAAACAAAGATTACTTGCAATGCAAAACTTATATATTATGCAACAATTCAACACAATACGTGTTATTTAACTAAAATGGTACTAATTGCGAGTATATAAATGTATAGAATTGTATATTAATTATATACAGTGAAACTTCCCTAACGGAAAAACCTATAAAGCGCACTTCTTAGGGAGTACACTTTTTGTGCGAAACTATTTTTAATTCATTTTTAAATTTCTTTGGAAGGGCACCCCTGTTGGCCGGAAAAAATTGCGGAACTTTTCAAAAGAGATTTCACTCTATTTTAATCAAATATTTAATTAAGATACATTTAAAAACGATAGTTACACCCTTAAAAATTCATATGTATATATGTAAAGCACTCGTGAAAGGTATCACCAGGATTCGTCGGCTTGGCCGGTAATACTTTAAAAGTAAGTACTTTCTTAAAAATGTACAAATTATTGGTGTTATTATTTTATCGCAAAGTATTTTATTTTATCCTGATATCGTGCTTATTTATTATAAATCTTCAATTCTATGATTTGGACTATGTTCAGTCAAAGATGGGAGTACATTATCCGTTGATGGTTGTCTGAAAAGTAAATATATTAAAACCTCAATCAAACATACATAACATATGTCAGAATTTTTCTGTTTACCTGTCTAATGCCATATGGTATGAACCAGGTGCCGAATTTGATCTACCAGCTTGAATAAACTTTTGTAATCTAGAACCACCAGGTTGAGGAGTCTTTCCCGAAATTCCTTTAAAAAATGGATTGCCAAATGAATGATTTTTGAGCATTGTTTTGATCAAGATGAGAGTATCAAGCTTCGGAATGCTGCGAACAACCGAATTTATATCATCGTCGTCTACTTGTACTAGACAACAATTTTCTTCTTCTGTAGGCAATGGATTAATTCCATTTCTTGTGATCCATGGGTCAATCTAAAATAAAACTATTATTGTGAACATCTTAATTTGAAAGATTATAAAAATTGTTGTGCGAACCTTCAGTTGTGGCAAAGTTATCCTATGTGAAGCATCCTTTTCAAGCATTCGAATAATACAGTGTCGCATATTACCACTAATAATTGGTGTGTCTGGAAAAACCACATCGTCGTTTTTTATTTTTTCATAAAGTAAAGGTATTGAGTTAGCTATAAAAGGAACGCTGCCATAAACCAATGAAAATAATGTTGCACCTAGCGCCCAAATATCTGCCGCCCGACCACAGTACACATTCTAAGGAGTAATCAATACATTAATCTGCACAGCTTTTAATTTAAGTTTTACAAACCTGGCCTAAGACTAAGGTTTCAGGGGCTCGAAAAGCGGGTGTTCCAGCTGTAGAACCATTACTCATTGTGGCGTCTTCTCCCAGAAACTCATTACATACTCCCAAGTCAGCGATTTTCACATGTCCACATTCAGTCAACAATAAGTTTCCTGGTTTAAGGTCCGCGTGGATAATTTTCTGATAATGCACTGTGAATGTATATAAGAAATACAAAAGATTAAAGGAATTGTATAACATATAGCCGGTAATAGGAATGATAATAACACGAAGAGGTATAAGGGGTACTCAGGCAATCTGCCATAACAACAATGTACTCCGATGGTCCAAGGTTGTCCTGAAGAGCAGAAGTGCAATAAAGTTGCGGCATTGTTTGGCTTTTATGCAAAGTTTCTGATGAAGTTGATAATTAAGTAAAAACGCACACATAGAACTGAATATAAAAATCTTTCTGGCCTTGCATTTTCCTATTAATATTTAAGAAACGTTTTTTTGTACTTTAATTATTTCTATTATTTTTAGATTAACAGACTATTGTTTTTCTTTTCTTCATGTTTTATGCAATTACGAAATTGTACTTTTATTTATCTTGATCTCAGAGACTATCTGATCACTATCATCACATTTTATTGCTAAACCTCATATTGCGGTCAGATATTATTTATTAATATTAATATGATTATTATTAATCGCAAATTTGCATTTAAAATTTCTGCCACGCCCAGATCCGCCCCCCGCAAATCAACAAAAATCGAATAACAAGTGTAATTTTAAAGCTAGAGTCGCAAAATTTGGGTATATGGGCATATCCGTCAAAAGGTCAACCAATACCGAGAAAAAAATCTTCATACTCATCGTATTTTTTTGTATAATTTCATAAAGAAATGTCAAAATTTTCATAATACAATGGATCCATAGCATATTTCAGTTGTTTTTATACCCGCTACCCATAGGGAAGAAGGGTATTATAACTTTGTGCCGGCAAGAAATGTATGTAACAGGTAGAACGAGGCATCTCCGACCCTATAAAGTATATATATTCTTGATCAGCGTCAACAGCCGAGACGATCTAGCCATGTCCGTCTGTGTGTCTGTGTGTCTGGCCGTCCGTCCGTATGAACACCTAGATCTCAGAGACTATAAGAGATAGAGCTATATTTTTTTTTTCGACAGCATTTGTTATGTTTGCACGCAGATCAAGTTTGTTTCAAATTTTTGCCACGCCCACTTCCGCCTCCGCAAATCAAAAAAATTGAATAACAAGTGTAATTTTAAAGCTAGAGCTACAAATTTTGGTATATAATACTACAATAATTACTGTACTACAATAATTACTGTACTACAATAATTACTGTAGTAGTTATGATTCCTGAAAATTTGGTTGCGATCAGATAAAAATTGTGGAAGTTATTAAAGAAATACTTTTGTATGGGCAAAAACGCCTACTTACTAGGGGTCTGAGTTGCTTTGGCCGACAATCTAGCACATTGTGCCGTTTATCGTATATTTTGAATGGTGTACTATATCGATATACCAAACATACCATTTGGTATATTTTTAGTATTTTTAGTATTTTCGGTATATTTTGAAAATGATACCGCAATATTTTGCCTTTATTAAAAATGGGTAGCGGGTATCTCACAGTCGAGCACACTCGACTGTAACTTTCTTACTTGTTATAAATAAAATTGGCCTGAAAACTGAAAAAAAATTTAATTTATTCACTTTTAGCTACTTTTAAATGCATTTTTATGTTTAATTATTTCACAAGGAAAACATAAGATATGTTTACACTTTTTTTACCACATCTCTATTGCACAATCCACTAAGAGGACAAAAGTTCCATGGGAGCGAAAAAATGTTCAATTAATTGTTAATTTTTATTCTGCTTCTCATCTACATATGTATGCTCTAATCGTACGTTTGCGTCCAAAAACATAATTTTCTTCTATTTGCTTCGCATTAACTGCAAGCAAGTGGATGAAACTTCACGTGTTAAGTTATTTTAGTACAAGTATTTTAAATATAAAAAATAGTTGAGGATACTCTAGCCAATCTTTTTATATTGATTTTTAAAGTAACGTACGTTCGCGACCATAAGTATTTTTTTAACTCTTTCTTATTATTAATTCAATTGTTGAACAAATTGAATACCAACATGAAAATTTAGAAAAAATATTATTTTCTTGCTATGAAGCTACATGAAACTTGTTTAAAAGAAAAGGTATTGACTTAGAATATTCCATTCCAATTTGCAGATTTTTGAATTTTACTAGATTAAGCCAAAGTCGACTTCCATTTTTAGTACGTTCGCGACCGCATGTGTTTTTGCCAATATTATGAAAATTGAAACTCGATAAGCCCCATAGTATACACTAACCAAAGAGCTAAACAAATGCTATCGAAAAGCAAAAAAAAAAAAACAGTTTCAGGAAACGTTTGTTTTCAACTTTATTTTTAATTTAACGCGTACGAACGTACGTTTGCGACCCGAGGAAAATGCTCATGTACAATAATAACTATAATTGTGATTCATGAAAATTTGGTTGGGATCAGATAAAAATTGTTGAAGTTATTAAAGAAATACTTTTGTATGGGCAAAAACGCCTACTTACTAGATGTCTTAGTTGCTTTGGCTGACAATCATTTGGTATACTTTTAGTATTTTGGTATATTTTGAGAATAATACAATATTTTGCTTTTATTTAAAATGGGTAGCGGTTATTTTACAGTCGAGCACACTGGACTGTAGCTTTCTTACTTGTTTTCTTTTATACATTCTACTACAAATAATAAAGTATTCATAGTCGCAAATAAAAATATTATACTTACAATATTCTAAACCAAGTAATGAGTCTCGAATTACACTCCAAGCACGCTCTTCAGACAATGGCTTATCTGTGGGTATACAAAGGACTTCTCCCTTTTTTACCAGCTCGAAAACCATGTAGAGCGAGTCCTCTGAAGGATCGTCCAAAACTTCAACAAGCTTCACAATGTTGGGATGGTCCAGTTTCTTCAATACCGCAATTTCTCGATAAACACGATCCAGATAAGAAGTCGCTTGTTTCGGACTACGTCGCATAAGGGCAGCTTGGCGCTCTAAGCGTTTTTTTGAAAGAATTTTCATCGCATAATGTGTGGAGTCTTCTTCAGAGTAAGCTAGCTTTACAAGACCGTATGAGCCCTGTACAGAAATAGAACATTGTTCAAATAAATTAATCAGTGGCAAAAATGAAAATATGTTGTAATTACCTGACCAATTTGATCCATAAGCTTATACTGATTGAGTTGCAAAAAGCTTCCGGATTTTTCGATGGAAATTCGGCGCGATTCACGCAGGGGAGGTCGGCGTCGTACTGATCTTGGGCTTCCATACGGACTATATGGTACATTAGGGTATATTGGGCGAGATTCTGTAGTCTTAAATGTTGCTGTTAAAATATTTGGCTTTTGAATTATCTGTTGACATCCATCAGTCCCTGCAGTACAATGCTCAATTGTTTCCGATCTCGATGTTTCATTTCTAGACTCTTGTGGCTCTTGGTTATCAGTTGACCGATTCTCATTTATATTTGGAAGAAGACGGTTATGCAACTTCTGCTCAATACTTACAAAAGTACAGTCATCATTATATAAGTCTAGCGACTGGGATTTTATAAGTGTGGGGAAATATTTTATTTCTTTGGCTTGAACATCATTGTCTCTATTTACATGTGTTAAGACACATTTATTTTCTGAAGCCGAGTTGTCATTTTCTGAGGTTGTCAATATATTTTTCTCATAAATCACTTCACTCTCTTTTGTGCAATTTTTTTTTCTTAGGTCCTTGCAGTCACATTGCATTTGTTCATCTAGAGGATCATTATACTTATCGGTCCTTTTGTTTTTTGTGCTGTGTTCTCTTTTGTCATGGATATTTGAGCGAGAACCGGCACATTCGCGAATTTCAGAATGCATTGACATACATTGAATTGGGTCATTACCATCAATGTGCAGTTTTCCCATTTGATTATTAACTATAAAAGCTGATTCCGTATTAATTAAGTTGAGCTCTTTGTGATCACAACCTTCCATATTTTCAACATCATAATCACAGTTGTTTGTTACATTTTGTGCAGCAGATGAAGTAAGTTTATTTTCTTTAATTATTTTCATGCATGTTTCATCTGTTTCACACACTTTTTCTTTTATTAAGCGTGACATCTTGGTTTTAGATAACTCCGACATGATTGGTTACTCATACATATATGCCTTAATAATAAATTTTACCATTTAGAAAGGCTATGTACTGTGCACTATCCCTATTAAGACATGTAAATATTTATTAGGAACTAGTATATACATATATTTTTTTTTATTTTAAATTTCATATGCAGTCTTGCGATTCGACAACTTTATTTAATTTAATTAATTTCAGTACACGAGAAAATGCCTCACACGCTTTCTGTTGAATTTTTTAAAATTATCTATATTTGTTTTTGTTTACTGTGCCGATATGAGTGCGGAACAATAGGTGGTCTATTTTTCGTCTGCAGAACAGTTGATTTGACATCCACATTCCCTAATCAGGGAAAGCTCTTAAAAACGAAATGCCGGATGACGCGATTTAGTTTATCTAGGAACAGCAGTTATGAATATCGTATAGAGTTACTAGCCTTCGCATTCAATAATAAAATCGAAGACCCCCTTTTGAATTAACTAACATTACTAGATGCAAAACAAAAACTCAAATAGCAACTTAAAGCTTGAACTGAAGTTGTATCCGTAATGATGAAAAATATAACAAAACAACAAACTTTCATGCAGACCTATATTCCAAGCAGCTTTAGTCTAAACTAATAGAGCAACTAGTGCAAGAAATATTTAGTCTCCTCTTAACTGAAATATTAATTCGAAATCATTAAGAGATGTTCACACCTTTGCATTTATTAAATACGACAACTTGAGCGTTGAAATTTGAATGCGTTATTGGAAAACGGCATCCTCGACTACACTATTGAATGCACATTGCCCAGAAATCGAAAACTATCGTTCACCTCTTCAACTTAGGAATTCACGATAAAATGAACATCATTACAAATGTGACCACCCCAAGTAACACCGATAAAAGTCTACACACTCAGATATTCAAATGTTACAAAGTTGGTGTTTTAGTTCCAAAAGGAAGTCGTGCCGAATGAGATTTCCGCGCTAACAAAGGGAGTAGCTTCAACAAGTGTTAGGTTGTTGATTAGGTTCTCAAGATACGACGCGCCGGAGAACCGTAGTTACTGAAAGCAAGGACGAGCAACTACTCGCTCGTCTACTAAAACATAACAGTACGCTGCAAATAAGTTGCGTGAGTGCTGCTTTAAATATTAAACTATTGCTTTAGTTTAAAAATTGCTTCTCGATAATTATTATTGCATTAAATTATAAAATGTCGACATTCTCGATAAGTTTTGAAATTATCGCGTTGCATTTCCCAACATCACTTTCTATTATATTCATTATCAAGCATCAACTAACAACATATTGTAAAGTAGAGTGAAGAGGATTGGCACGACTTAGGGAGATTTGCAGATCTTCGAATGAAAACCGAGAACTTTGAGAGCTTTCATTATTAGAAGTTTTTTGTCGAACATATGTACGTAAAACTCTCTACAGCCGAGCAGTGGTGCCAGCAATTTTTGCAATTTAGTTGCTATTTCTTGCAACTTTTGAAAAAATACTACTTTTTTTTTTTTAAATGCTTTCAGCTTCATACATTTCTTTTTTTATTTTTAACTTCAGGCACTATCGACGGTTTGATGCTATCGAGCCGCCATCGATTGCAGTCTAGCACTATCGATAGTTTGGCACAACGCATTGCACATCACAAAATAAAAATCATATATTTGAAAGTGGAAACCAAAAAAAAAAAAAAGAAATAATCTTATAGCATGGAAAAGTTCTAACAATAGTGGAAAAATGTAAGTGCAAGCGTATTTGTAAGTTTTATTTTAAGCGTTCAACACAAACGGTTTGAACACTTAAAAAATATTAAAGCAAAACGACGCAGCTCAACTACTCTTAGCAGTGACGTCGATGTAGCATGTTAAGGCAGCAGAGCTGACTCGGACGCAAGCGGCGCATAGCAAGAAGCCCTCAAACGTAAGAAAGGCATATCGAAGGTATGGAAGTACTTTAAGCGATCTGACCATAAGAAACTGCCAACTGGCAACACGTCAAATTTGAGACATCACCTAAAACAATTTCGTCCGGGAATCGATGACGCTGTTGCCAAATCTGCAGAGGCAACTGAGTCCAATGACTCAAATTTACCTGCATCAGCAAGCAGCAGCACAAGATCGAGCATGCAATCCATCTCTAGACGGAAGAGGGACATCGATCATGCATTAGCCAAAATTATCGCAAAAGATGTTCAACCCTTCAATATAATTAAAAATGAAGATTTTATCGAGTACTCTGAAATAATTGACCCCAGGTACAAAATTCCCAGCAAAACCTATCTAAGATATGTGCTGGTAAAAGGTATATTTGAAGAGGCTATTCTCAACCTAAAAACCAAACTGAAGGAAACAACAAGTATTGCTATGATATGCGATTGGACTGGACATCAAGCACAAATGATTAATTTTTAACTGTGAAATGTCATTCTATTGATTGCTTTCAGTTTCGAATCAGCATCACTCAGCACAAATTAAAAGATGCGACTTATAATTCAGCACAAAATATTGCTGAAACTTTGAAAGGCGTCTTAGAGTAATTCAATGTTTTGGACAAAACAGTGTGCGTTGTGACCGATAACGCAAGCTCAACGCTAAAAGCATGTGAGATTTTAAAGATTCGCATTTTGCCATGTTTTGCACACAGCTTGAATCTTGTTGTGCAAGACAGTTTAAAAATTGAAAACAATTTGTGTTGGAAAAACTTATTTGCGAAATGTAAGGCCACCGTCAAATTTTTTAAGCAAAGCACTATTGTATAGTACATACATATGTATGTATATATGTACGTAAAATAAAAAAAACCCAAGAATACGAAAAACCGCTTAGCTTGTTACAAGAAATGCCAATTAGGTGGAACAACTTCTACTTCATGCTAGAGCGACAAATTAAAACAAACAAAACGATATCAAACGTTTTATTGGCCACAGCAAATGTACCTCTGCTATTTACTGCCAATGAAATTATTATTTTAGAGGACATATGCAACATATGTATTGACTCTATTTCAAGATGCTACAGAGGAAATTTCCGGCGGCAAGTACATAACGGTTTCTCTAATAATACCAATAGTTTACGGATTATACCGCAAAGTTGACCAACTGACACCATCGTTAAATACGGCCGAGCCAAAAATGCTGCAAGAATGTTTGTTGAAGTCAATAAAAAAAAAGTAAGAAAGTTACAGTCGAGTGTGCTCGACTGTGAGATACCCGCTACCCATTTTATTTATCATCATTTATTACTTCAACAGTTCTTGAAATTTGTACACGCAGATTACCACCTTCGCCTTCATGACTAGTCTTTATGATTTCACAAATTTTGTCTACAATCAGATAAATATTATTAGCAACTCACTCTGATATATTTCATATTTCTTTGTCTATTTCTTTTAATTTATTGGATTTTAGTTTTTTTTTAATTACAAAACAATTTGAAATAATTTTAAGGCGCCACAATTAACAAGAGATATAACCAGCTGATTTTTTTTATGAATATACCAAAATATTAGCTAAAATACGGCCACATTTTCAGAATCATTGCCGCATGATCAATAATGCAGCTCCATTAGCTGTTCCTCTCTAACAGCCGGTTATGGAATGATGCGGCGAAAGGTTCAAACAGCATGATGATAAGAAATACATACGTCGTATAAATCAAAAGGACACCCATATTATTCCCATGTTTTCTTTGATAAATTTAAATCAATTGTTTTCAGTCTAGCAGAAGGCACCGTTAAAAATTTTACAAGATCTAGTTTTCTGACGCATGCCCGTATATTTATGTACATACATACATATATATATACAAAAGTAAATATAATTGTGTGCGTATTTTTATTTTCACAAATGAATACTCATACAATGGAACACATATGTATTTCGCCTATATATAGATCACATCATGATTTCAATCCATTCTGTTCTTTAAAACAATCATTATAGTGACTGTTGAAACAATAAGTAAGTAACATATAAACAGAAAGTGCTTAATGAAATATGTGTATAAAATGTTTGATTTTAGACGAAAAAAATGAAGTGGCGTTGCATAATTACCACTTTCACTTTGGCACTAATAGTGAAAATTTCATGCTCATTAGAAGGCAACGAACACATAGGTATACTATCGCCTAGACATGAGAGACGAATGTACTCAATTCGAGGAGAGTACATACCATTGGAATTTTTTACTGTCATGAATTCGGCTGATTTGTCTAAACAAAATTTACAAAACCAGCTTAGAAATTTTCTTGAAAATCTACAAAAAAATTTTACAACATCTGCTATGTTAAATGTCATCGATTATAAACACAAAAGTAATCGGGATCAAACAAGAAAGTTATGGGATTTATCGGATTTCTTTAATTTATCGGCTGATGTTGCTAAAACATTCGCACATGATTCGAAAAAGTATTATGAAGTTGTAAAAAACTCAAGTTATACGCTTTTATTACACCTTCGACAAATTCCATCGACGCAACCGACACTGGTGAAATTATTATTAACAAATTATTTTGCGGAAATGGAGTTCTTTCACATAATGTTTTCAGAGATAATTGACGAAGTTCTCGAATACACTCAAAATACGATGCTCTCGATCCAAAACACTTTCATGTATTATGCAGATATTCAAAGGTTTATTTTAGAAAACTGGAATTTGAGAAGTGATATAAGCTGCATTAAAGAATATACGGAATTCCTACAACCGTATTCGGCTAAAGTTTTTAAGTGTACTACAGATGCCAAACTTGACGTTGTTTTTGATGTTTTCGCGATGACGGAACTAACCAGTAAATACATAATGCGGCAACTTGAGTTTCGAATTCAGCGGTTGTTCAACTGTTTCTATTTTGGAAATTATGAAATTCGGTGTAAATTTCTTCAACATGCTGATCGTAATTTCGAAATACTATTTAACAAAATTGAGGAACTAGAAATCTACTACGATATTAAGACAAATAATGGTCGCGTTTCAGCTTTTCGATTGCGTCGACAAAGTAACTCGTATAATGAAGAGGACACAGACGCTTTAAAGATTCATACAAAATGTATACCAAAGAATTTTCCACTTAGTGAAATGCATACCAGTTTGAAAAGTTGTTTTGATAATATTAAAAAATATTGACATTATCCACTAACTATAAAATCAGGATTTGAAATGCAAACGCTTTGCTTACTTGTAGTTAACAAAGATCCAGTTTGTGCAAAACCAATTTATATTAATAAAAAATAGTTTTTAAAAATTGCAAGCCCTTAATTTTTTTTATCTCAACTGTTAAAAAAATTGAGGAATCAATTTGGTAATATCGTTTTGCCATCGCAACATAAAGTGCGCCATGTGCACTTTTACCCAAGTGTACAAAAACAGCACCTCAAATGTTTTACTGTTTACGAGTGCGAAATAATCTGGGGTCGGAAATTGCAAAACTCGCATTTTTGTTGAGTCCGCTAATACGCAAAAGTTTTATTCAATTCAACTCATTGGGCGAAACCATGATACAATTATACAAGGTAGTCTCGTCGGAAAAAGCTGTCCGTCTTTAAACATAACAATGAGTGCGAGTGAAAGAGTCTCAGCACAGCAGTGTGAGCGAGACGACAATGAAATGCGCATTAACTCTTAGACGATGATATTAATATTTACATACATATTTTGAAGCTGATATTGTCTCCTTGATATATTTTTAAAATGTAAATTGTTTATGAACAACATTAATAATATATATGAGAATTCTCAAATTCTCTAAATGTTTTAATTCTATCCGTGTCTACGGCATACATTGCAAAATGTCGTTTTGTATAAGGGTTAATTGCGAAAAAAAATCGTCCGCAGACAACCTCTTGCGTCGAAAAATGAAAACGTACTGACGAAAGCTTTTTCCGACGAGACTACCTTCTATTATTGTATCATTGGCGAAAGTCATCAACGAATAAAAATCAGCACATGTTTTCGTACGTTCGACCGAAACGCTTTACTCACATTCGTTCACTTCAGGAAATCTTTCGTGCACATTCGCTCAGCCTCCAAAATTTTACGCTCACATTCGCTCAGCCTACGAAGGCAAGCATTAAATAAACTCAGTTGTCAGTAAACAAATTGGCGACTATTCTTGGGGGCTTGGGCATCGCTGGCGTAAAGTTAGCAACAACAGCAAAACAGAGTATGCAAAATAACGGTGCTTAGCAAACCATTCTGAGTTTACGCATGTGCCCTGAATTTACTCATATGCGATGATTTTGTTCATACCCTTTGAGTTTGTCCATTCGGGGGTGAGTTTGGTCATTTGCGTTTTTGCTTTCGTTAGAAACGATCATTGCTGAGATGAGCTGTTTGAACACGAACATGAATAAACTCAGCAAGCAAACGAATTTACCAGATTTGGGCGAACTTCAATTTGAGCTGTTGACCGAATGACTGATTATTCGTGTTTTTTTTTGTGCATGAATATTTTTATTCCCGCTACCCATAGGGTAGAAGGGTATTATAACTTTGTGCCGGAAGGAAATGTATGTAGCAGGTAGAAGAAGGTATCTCCGACAATATAAAGTATATATATTCTAGATCACCATCAATAGCCGAGACTATCTAGCCATGTCCGTGTGTCTGTCCGTATGAAACACTGGATCTTTTGGATTTGGATCACTGGATTTTTCGACAGCATTTGTTATGTTTGCACGCAGATCAAGTTTGTTTCAAATTTTCGCCACGCCCACTTCCGCCTCCGAAAATCAAAAAATCGAATAACAAGCGTAACTTTAGAGCTAGAGCTTGTATGTGCAATAATAACTATAATTGTGATTCCTGAAAATTTGGTTGCGATCAGATAAAAATTGTGGAAGTTATTAAAGTTATTTTTGTATGGGCAAAAACGCCTTCTTACTAAGGGTCTTAGTTGCTTTGGCTGACAATCTGGTATATTATGCCGTCTATGGTATATTTTGAATGTGGTACTATATCGATATAACAAAAATACCTTTCGGTATATTTTCAGTACTTTTGGTATATTTTGAAAAAGTACCGCAATATTTTGCTTTACTCAAAATGGGTAGCGGGTATCTCACAGCTAGCATACTCGACTGTAACTTTCTTGTTCGCTCTGCGGAAGCCGTTCTCTGGTACATGCATACATACATGTATGTGCCTGTGTATGTGTGTCTTACGCTCCTATCGAGCTACTTTTTTAAGAATTGAATCCAATCTATTCTAGAGAAATCACACTGTTTTTAGTAGCTTTTACGTGTTATACTATTGATTATAAAATGATTCATTTTAAATGAAACGCGCAAGTTTAAACTTAATGTTTCATTGTCGTGGTACATGTGGTACATATGTATGTATGCAATTACGTACATGTACATGTATATGTTACCACTTATAATTTTGCCTGTCAATTATCAAGCTTCGCCACCGACACGATTTCAACAATAGTAAGAAATGAAGTAAATATGCTTATTTATTAGCCGATCGACATGCAAGGGAATATTAACAGTGTGAGAAAGCATGCAGTGCCGCCGGCAGAAGCAGCGCTGCTGACAGACGCTGTCTGTCACAGCATTACATTGACATTAGCTGTCTGCTGCTCTAGACACACACAAATCAAAATTTGAGAATTCGTTTTATAAGAATAATAATTTTGAAGAGGTTTTTTGATCCTGAATACCAAAAAATTAAATGCTTTTTAATTAACTAAAGAGAGTTCCTGGGGCAATCGCTAAACAAAGTCCTTTCAAAGGCATAAAAATAAATCATATACATATATTTTGGGTTTGATTAGTAACTTTTAAATGTCCATACATATGTACATTAAATGTACATACATATGTACATTAAATGTACATACATATATATACATATATATATATATTGTATTGGTGACTGTTTTTCCGTAAGCAACTTGCAACTAGTGCTGTACTTAAAAACACTAGAGATTTCGCTAGTCGCAATCTAGTACTTTGTACTCATAGGAAGACATTCCCACATTATGAATATGGGTATTCGTACAGGACGTAATGCGGCAGGCTATTTATTATCTTAACTAAGATATTTGTTTTGTATCCCTATATTCTTTTTTTAAATGTAAGGTAAATTCTAATTGTAAAGAGCACAAACAAAAATAAGTACATATGTATGTATGTATATGTGTAGCTTTGTTCATATGTGTGCGTGTCTGTAGAAGTACACAATCAGAAGTACATATATACATACAGTAGTATGTGTACACATGCACACCAATTTTACCGAACAGTATTTACAAATTGCAAATACTCAAACAGCATCCACAATCAGTAGAGTTTAAATGTCATCTACTTCACTGATGTACATATGTATTGGCATATTGTTTGTACATAAATCATATTTAATACACATATTTATACGTATATGTGTGTATATATACATTAAAGTAAATAATGTAACACTTTATTGATAGCTGTGAATCAAGAACTTTTTAGTCAATTAAATTCTCTATTTTGATAAGGACTCTGTTTTGTGTAATATCAGATTTACATACATGCATACATATGTGTGTATGTGAGTACCAATGAAACATACCAACGTTAGTAAATACATAGTTATCCGAACACACACAATCGATGTACACAACACATAAATATATGTATGTATATACACACGCAGCTTTAAATAGACCGGTTCAACGTCAAGGATAACCTTTATTATATATCCTTATATACATACATATTCATACATGCATATGTAAATCCAGCCAAACGCATCACAAGTTAGATATGTACATATTTATATTTGTATAAATAAACATATTTAATCGCATTATTTTGCCTACGCATGTTTTGTTCAATATTTTTGTTCTTATTTTATAAGTAATCGAAAAACAAATAGTATATTTATTTTGTTTAGTGATTTTAGGCAAATAAAAATAACTCACATAGCACACAGAGCACTTCAGAATCTGAACGAAGACTAAAAGGAATCGTATGAACTAACCAAGCTTTAGAAAAAGTTAATTTAAAGCTAGCTAGCGACAATAGCTTTAAAAGCTTTAATTTCTCGAAAATGAACCTTGAGCGAATGCAACTTTAAACTTTTAATACATACATACATATGTACGTTCGTATTCTACTACTATGTACATACATATAATTATACAAAATCAGCGATAATTATGAATGTGTACATACATATATACATACATATACACCATTTATGCATAGCATCATATACCCTCATTCCATTGACAATATATATGTACATGGTTGTGTATGTATGTACATACCTTTTTAGACGGTATTTTTTGTTGTTTTTTTTCGGTACATCTTGAAAGGAACTCTAAGACCAAAAACAAAAATATTATTCTGTTAGCATTTGTGTAATTATGTTTATATTTACATATTATGTACATATTCAGCTGCATGGGTGTGAAAAATTGCAGCTTGTTAATATTGTTATATGTACATACATATGTACATATGTATCGTCTAATTATTTTAAATTAATTTTTATTTTTCAGTTTGGAAGAAATAATTTTTTTGGTGGTTTCTACTGGAAATTTTTGCCATTCTCCTAGTAAGGCACTTTTTAGCTTATTTATTTATTTTAAACTTCTTTTTCAAATGGTACTACCCAAAGCTTCACAAATTCTCGATTACGTTTAAAGCTTGCCATTCGAATATCGTAGGCAAACAATTCTGGTCATTGGCTGTTCCCGTCAAAAAGCATTACTGCAATGCGTAATTGGTAAAAAGTCAGCCTGGGAAGCACAATCATTTTCACTGTGTAAGGTAAGGACACTCCTCCGACAAAAAATATGAATCATTTTGATCAGCGTTAATAACCATTTATCCGAGGGTTGCTATTTAAGTTTCTGGCCTAGGCCACTTGTAGCCACGGTTGCCACTTCAAAAATTTTTAATAAGACAAAAAAAGATTAAAAACAAGTAAGAAAGTTACAGAGTGTGCTCGACTGTGAGATACCCACTACCAATTTTGAAGAAAATATTGCGGTATTTATTCAAAATATACCAGAAATACAAATAAACTAAAAATATACCAAACGGTATATTTGTTATATCGATTAAGTACCACCACTAACCATACAATACATAGATGCTTCAGCCCATACAAATTTTTGTATCATTAAAAACAGTATTATTGCAACCCCAGTCGGGCCGTGCGCTGCGATTTGAACAACGAGCCTCTTCGGCTTTTTCGAAAATTCGAAGATTCCAGAATCTCTGGAGCAAAAATTGCTGGATTTCAGAAAAAAAATTGCTAAAAATTTCTAAAATTATACAAAAAATAGACAACAAAATTGCTAAATATTTTAAATGACATTATTTATCAAGTTTGTACATTTTTAATTCATTTAAGAATAAAATCTTGAAATTAAAAATAAAAAAACAGGATTTCGTATTTTTATGATTTTGTTAACACTTAGGGGGCAAATATTACAATTGAAATGCAGTTAAGTCAGTGAACTCAAGTAGCTCATATAATCGAACCACTTGGTTAAATACAAGCCCCGATTTCATTGCAAACTGTTAATTGCAATTTTTGCAGTGAATGACAAAAGGAATACATAATAAACAGGATTTAAGTAAAATAGCTAAAATTGCCAAAAGAGAAATAAAAAGTTGCTAAATTTGTAGCTAATAGCATTTTTAAGTTTAAAAGTTGCAAATTAACTAAAGCAACTAAATTGCTAAACAGGGAGCACTGCTTCACAGTTTCACAATTTGTATTTAGCTAATGAGTGAACGAACTAAGTTCGCACATGAACTATAAACAGAATCGAACTATAATGCAAATTTTATGAGTAAATCTCAAAATACATTCTATCGGTAAAAGAGCTATCGGAAATTTTTAAAAAGTGCCAAAAGCCGAAGCTTTGAAAAAAATGCTAGATTTCTAGCTAATAGCATTTCACAAAATCTTATAGCTTTTGCAGTTTCAAAATAGCTAGATCTAGCAATAAATTAGCTAAAATGGCAACACTGGTTCTAAAGCAGCGCGCAGCGTTTAGTTCAGTTGCAGATCAAATGCGGAGCGATGAGCACGGGCGTATTTCGTTGCGCTTTGCTTTCGTTTCTATGTATGCGTGTATGTATCTACATGCTCGCCTATATCAGTATGTGTATGCATGTGAAGTTTTGCAACGTGCGGTTGCGTCGCAAACGAGCAGCTAGCGCATGTCAATTTTGTTTTGCCGCGACGAAAGTCTCGAAGAAGAGGACAACAACAATTGCTGGCATTCTAGATGTTTGCAGTTAAATGGCACTTGCACAAGAACCGCGTTGGCTGTGCTGGTGGTTTGCAAGCCCAACGTGTTGTGGGTCCGGGTTCAACTCCCGATCGAGAATATATGCATATTTTGTTTTTTTTTTAATGCGATTTTAATTTTTTCATTCCCTTTAAAGTTTACTGACAGAAGTAAGAACTAATCGCGCATTGATTTTTGATGACTTACAATTTTGTAATTTTAAATAATAAAATAAACTCAAAAAAATTTTCGAATTACAGAAAAAATGCATTAATAAAAAATGAATTCGTTTTTTCAAATTTAAAATAATTTGTATAGCTATTAGCAAAAAAGATCCAAATTCAATAAAAATGAGCCAAAGAACCAACGAGAAAAATAGAGCCAGTTTTGACTCAAAAGTGCCAAATCTGGCAACCGTGGTTGTAGCCATATTAGGATTAATTAAAAAAAAGTTTGAACTTTTATCGATAAGAGCTTCCATGATACAATAACACAAGGTAGTCTCGTCGGAAAAGCTGTCCACTATCTATCACATGCATAAGTGCGAGTGAAACGACTGCGCCTAGTGAGTGCGAAAGAATCGACAGTAGAGCTTTGTGATTAACCCTTCAATGGCGCATAGGGTTTAATTGTTCCACTATATAAAAAAGAGTTGAAATGTTTTTATAATTTAATTATTTACAGTTTAGAAGTTGACAGTAATCGTTGTTTTTATTTTTGATTACTAATTTTTTTGTTCAGGTTCTTAATTCTATCATAAAGTTCATATATATATAATATAATTGCAATCTGACATTTTTGTGTTGCACAAGGGTTAACATTTAGGGAAAAAATCGTCCGCGCACAACCTTTCGCTTCAACAAGCACGAGCGCACTGACGATAGTGGACAGAAACCGATCGAAAAAAGCACACGACGAGACTACCTTGTATTATTGTATCATGAGAGCTTCATACACCATTTTCATGTGTGACCATGTTTGATATCGATAAATAATTAATCAAAAACTTACCTAGGCAGAAAAATCGAAATTAACTCGTGAACACTTTCGAGCAATAATTTTTTACAACTTTCGACGTGGATTATTACGACAAGAGGGCATCGATGAACTTAAATCTTCGTAAGGCGATGAAGCGCCATCCTATAGCTCCGTGAAAAACTGGTTTAATGGATTCTATGGTGGACGATGCTCGTTCGAAGACGAAGAAAACATTAAAGCCGTGCGTGTACTGATAATGCAAGATCGGGTTTGTTCTCGCTGGATCCCGCGCAATTTGACAATTGCTCAAAAAAAGACTTGTGTGGATTGGTTCAAAGAAATTTTGAAAAAATACATTCGCGGTGCATCAAAAGACATTTATAAGATCGTCACATGTGATGGTCATGGATCTATGCTTATAAGCCCGAAAAAAACAGCAATCCACCTTGTGGGTCTTTGAAGACGAGCCAAGTCCAACGAAAGTTGTTCGTGGAAGAAGCACTTCGAAGCAAATGGTCGCATGTTTCTTCGGTAAAACTGGTTATGTGGCGATTGTTTCGCTTGAGCAATGTAGGACGGTCAATTCTGAGTGGTACACCACAATTTGTTTGCCTGAAGTCCTTGTAGAAATTCGAAAAACGAACAAGAAGATGGATCATTCTACACCATGACAACGCGAACTCTCACACATCAGCTCAAACCCGCGCCTTTTTGACTCGTCAAAACGTGGAATAGATGGGTCACCCGCCGTACAGCCCTGGCTTGTCAACTAATTTTTTTTTTTTAAAAAGGCGTGGTCTACGATTTTGATGTCGGAAGATGCTGTTAAAGCGTTCAAAAACCATGTTTTGGAGGTGCTGTATATAAATCTTGCTACTGTGAAAAGCAATAAATCCATTTTTTGTGATAAATATTCGCATTTTCATTAAAAGGTCAGAAATATAAATAGCAACCCTCGTATACGTTCGTTTATCTCTCTAATCATAGGGTAGAGGGGTTTTCTAACTTTTGCCGGCAGAAAAAGTATGTATGTAAAAGCAGGATGCATCCCTACCCGTGTTATAAACTTAGATATTTTATAGCCAGATTGGTCACTCAATTTAGCAGAAGCCTGTTATTTTGGCTATTTCACAAAAATTAATTTTTTTTATAGCTATTTTAAATAATTTGTAGTATTTAATATATTTAATTATATTTATTTGTTTAAAGAAAGTACTTACATTAGACCCCATGGAACGGCCGGCAAACTAAGTACTTACATGGGACCCCATGGAACGGCCGGTAAAATAAGTGCTTACATCGGACCCCATGGAAGGGTCTGCCATTATAAATTAAAAAAGATTTACAATTACAATTACAGTTTTTATTTAATTTTAATTTTTCTTTATTTTAATAAGTCGGATACTTTTATTACTTTAAGGCAACTTGAGTTTTTAAAATATCGTTGTTTTTTTGGAGCTGTAAGGCAACTGCAACTGGTCCTCAGTTATTGAATCTGGTAATAAAAAGGATTAAAAAAGATTTAATAGATAATGAAGTGGATAATGATTATTAAATAATTATCTTTCAAAATACTCACCGATCATAACACCAAAGAAATTGTCTTATTTTTATTTGTTAGGGCTGCATTCCCCTGTCATTATTTTCATAACGTAGATTTTCTGTCATAATTTCCACTTCCTCTTCTTTAGGCACATTTTCGTAGAAAATGTAGGTATGTAGAACTGTAGAACTTAACTTCTTATATGACGTTCACTATATATTATGCTAACTGCTTGTCGTACTTTTATTATCTGCTACATATGTACATATATTATTTGTTAAGTCACTCACCTAATAATTGATCGTTTGATCCGCTTTGCACTTCTCAACTCAAATGCTTGCAAAAATTTCGTCAGCCAGCAAACACAGCTGAGTTTAAGCAAAAGAATAGCACAAAATAAAACAAACGGTTCTTTCGGGACAATTGTTTTTGTAAGTGGTGCCACGAAAACGCGTAAGCAAACAGCGATGTAAAACGTAATCGAAGTTTTGTCTTAGATCTTTTGTATGCACTTTTCACAAAATAACAAAAGCAAAAGCGATGCTTGCCGTTATTTTGTACTTATGCTTTAATACGCATACATTTCTTAACTAGGTGGTTCGATGTTCGTTTACTATAGGGTCACTTTAGTAAGTACACATGTAGTGCTCGGCGAGGTAAGCACTTACCCATGGCCAATCGCAAATTAGAGGAAGTCACTACGGTAAGAAATAAGCTATAAGCAGCTATAGATTTAACATGTATTATAGTGCATTTTTTCACAAAATAAAATCCTCCCGAATTACGGATTCTAACGCATCTATTAATACTATTGGCGATAACCATTTTCTTGTATTCGCATACAACATTTGTGCAAATCGGTTATTTGCGTTGATTTGCAGTCTCGAAGCGGAAGGCAACTTGAGCTGGTAATTTAAGTAGACTCAGTGCCGGGTGAAGCATTATTCTATTTTAGCAAGTAAGAAAAGTCAGGAAAAGTCAGCAAACAATCAGGGATACCTGTGGCTACTTCATCGCAACGACAGCACACTCAACGCTGGAGACACGAGTGTACAAATTGCCATTGGTAGCACTTTACATGGATTCAGTGCATTCGCGAAACTAAGATAGTACTAGCAAAGCACAGTTTAGTGACACTTTGGTTGCGAGTTTTTTTTATGAAGATCGACGATCTGGAAGCTCAAATCATAATGACGCAGACTCAACTGCAGTTAAAAGATCCGTTGGTGAGTCGAAATGTACCGTTAAGTGTGATTTAGGCGCGATCAAAAATGGCGGATCAGCGTCGACACATTTGAGTGGAAATCTGCCGCCATTTACTAGTGCTAATCAAACGGTGCTTATGAGTGCAAGCCCGACCAGTGCTTTTGGGTGAAATGTTCCCGCCTAATTTATGCGCGTCATTGGCAAGTGTGAGTGGGCTGACGGTTTCAGCGCCAACTTGTTTCATGACCGTCAAGAACCATATTACAGTACAAGAGGCACTTCTGCACCGACACCATCGACTATGGTTCTTGGATCTGCAGTAGCAAGTATTTCTAAACTGCCCGATCTGCCCGAGTTTGGAGGCAAGCCAGAAGATATTGATGACTCGTTTAGGGAAACCACAGCACAAACCTGGAGAACAACCTGCGCCTGCCACTGGCACTGAAACATCATGCGCTGACACTGCCAAGTCATTGCTAATCCACGCGAACACATAAGCGCATTGATGGATCAGCTACGGTTCAGGTATAGACGACCTGAACAACGCATACGAAGCCAGCTGTAAAGCGTGCGAGATCTGCAGGCTATTCACGAACAGCACTTGGCAAAAAACGTGCCATTTTCTTGCCTCGTGATTAACCTGGCAGCTTTTTTGCAATCGCTACCAAATGGAGAAATCCATTTGAGGAACCCGACGCTAATAAAGGAACTGATCGCAAAGCTGCCGCCAGGAAGGAGATTTGAGTGGGCAAGGCATGCTAGCACTCTGCAAGTTTATCCGACTGTCACGCATTGGAGTAGATGGATCACTGAATGTGCAAATGATGTGCACTATATCTGACGTCGAGACAAAGGAGAATTTTTGGCGTGAAGCTCGCACCGGCCCAGATTGCAAAAGATTCTCAAAGATACCATGGTGAGACTCGAACAGCGATACCAGACAGGATTTTATGGAAGCGCAACAGTGTTGCCAAAGTTTGTTGAGAAAAAAAGCTGGTTTTGACGGGAAGAACGATGCAAAAAAGCTGTAAAAAAAGCTGATTTTTCAATTCATTGGATTCTCTATGTTTTTCTGATAGTCACAAGGTGAGCGCACGAAATCGGTTATATTGAAACATATGTATAGAATTTGTACAGCAGCTGTACAATATTTGGAGAATTTTATTAAAACTATCCTGATTCTCCTCATTTTTATTATCATATTTTCATCCAGTTCCCATAATTTTTAGGAATTTATTAGGAAGGTTATATCTATAGCAGCATTTCTCAAGTCTGCGCAAGCCATAACTGTAAATACATGATTTAGAATAAAATGTATTTTCATTTTAAGTAGAAAACAACGAGTAGAAAAACGAATAGCGCTGTCGTCTTCAAAGTATTCAACAACTAGGTTTCCTAAATGATCCAAATGAGCCAACAATGTATGCTCGGCCACAAAAAGACATAGCACTGCTTCTTGCTCCATTGTCTTGACCGTCAAAGCTACAAAATTTATTTGGTTTGTTTGCATTAACCCGCACTTGGCACTTTTATGATTTTTGGTCAAAGCATGGGCGCGCAAATCAGAGAGTTTTGCGGTGATTGTAGATTTGCAGTAACTGTCACCCGTGTCGTCCCGATATTTTTGTTTAAAGTCTTTTGACAGTTTTTTAAAACAATCAAAACAGTGAACTGAAGATCAATTCACTTTTGTCTTTAGAGACGCTATGACTTATCGCCAATTCTTAAATTGGCGTGTTCTTTGAGATTGCTTTACAACACTATACAATCGATTTGTCACTAAAAATGTTGGCAAGCATTGACAGAACAGCTATAGTAAATATTGTTCCATAATTTTGGGCAAATAGAAAAAAAATCTAAAAAAAAGCATTTAAGTAAAAAAAAAGCCAGAATTCCCGCTGCCCGCTGTTTGCAATTTTTTCTAGCAAATGGCATTTGAAAAAAGCCAGTTTTGACGGGAAAAAAGCGACTTTGGCAACACTGAAGCGCAACGACATCGTAATTCCAAGGAGCTACGATATAGAGTTAAATAGTCTGGTGAATATTGAAACGAAAATGAAACCTGATTCACAATTTGGCGTAGCCTATAGGATAATTATGAACGATTACGTTTAGAAAAGATACGCCACATTTTGGGTGGGATGAATCCCAAAAAGGCAGGAAAGCTGCCACTGCTCTTCGACGCATCGGCGAAAGTTGGCGATGTATCGTTAAATTCGGTGCTGGACAAGTGTCCACAGCACAGAAAAGGAGCTTTCGGAGTCTGCGGCGATACCAAGGAGATTTTTCACCAAATTGTTATACGACCACAGGATAGATGTGCACAACGATTTCTATGGCGTGATGGAGATGACCAATGAGATCCGGATGTATTTAAGATGACCGTGATGACTTTTGGCGCAGCCTGTTCGCAAGCTTTAATTATATATGGAGCAGCTAAAAGCGTACAATGACGTGAAGATGAGGAGAAGGCATAACCATAACCCGTCTGGAGTTGCAAGCAGCTGTTCTGCACAACGCGGGCTTTGGCCACAAGTAGAAGCACTTATGTGCAACGATGAAGAGGAAATGCCTTTTTATATCTTTTCAGCGATTCTCGAAGTATTCACGTCTGATCAGGACCACTGCTTGGGTACGACGATGCGGTGGTCAGGGAGATCATCTTTAAATATATTGAATTTGACTACTTTGGACCGCTACTTGTGGCAGCCGGTCTCCGGAAGGCCAACAAATTTGATAAAGTCATCGAGCCGGAGATGATTCAGTACGAATTCCCTTCCCGTGGGCTTGAGTGGATTTTCAATTGTCCATCCAATCCATCTGAAGGAGGAGTATGGGAACGTATGGTTCTCTGTGTCAAGAGAGTTCTGCGACACACGTTAATTAGAGGCATTTATCAACTCTCGTCCGCTTACCTACTTGCCGCTAGTGGTGGATCAGGAGGCGCCTCTAACACTAAACGATTTGCTGATGGGCTCATCGAATGCACCAGATACGCGAGTCGACGAGTAAGCAGTGGCGTATAATACTCATGGGTCCTCGCATATCTATCTACGCTTATGCCTCGAGAGATGTGGTACAGACGCACCAACCCGATGCTTCTAGGCGATCCAGCCATTGCATGCTTCTCTTCTTTTTTGATCACTTAAGTTGTTGACAGTCACGTTACTTTGGTTATTTTTTAAGTGTTATTTTTGTCAAAATATATAGTATGTATCTTCATGCCCATAGGCTACCATAGGGTATTATAATTTTTGGTTGACAATCTGGTATATTTTGAAAGTTGTACAATATCTATAAATACCTTTTATTTTCTTAGTATATTTTCGGCGTATTTCAATAATCTCACAGTCGAGCACTCTCGACTATAACTTTCATACTTATTTTAATTTTCTTAGTGTTATTCAGTCAGATGGGGAAAAAACAATATACCGATCGCAAAATACTAAAATGTACCAAATGGCATATTTGGTATGTCGATATAGTACTTTCAAAACATACCAGATTGTTAGCCAAAGCAACTAAGACCCATAGTAAGTAGGCGTTTTTCGAAAGTATTTCTTTCGACAATTTTTATTTGATTGCAACCAAATTTTCAGGAATAATAACTTTTAGAACTATAGTAATTATTGTAGTATATACAAAACTGCTCTAGCTGTAAAATTACGAGTTTCAAGAATCTATATACTTTATGGGGTCGGAGACGACTTCTTCTGCCTCTTACATACATTTCCTACAAGCACAAAGTTATACCCTATGGGTAACGGAAAAAAAATAGAAAAAATTGTAAAACCCAAAAACTGATTAAACGCTTATGTAGTAATGTTTCAGTATTATGAGTGGGCAATATACAAAAAGTCCCGTGATTATATATTCTATAGTGATGAAATAATAAGACTGACTGCTATCGATCGCAGATGTCTGTAACTTTTAGGTGAACATGTTCAGAAATTGAAGTATTCCGATTCAGATGTTTTGGCTTGATGTTTTGGTGTTGTCGGGAATATATCGAAAAAGCAATATATTTCGCAAGTTTCACAAATTTTAGAGTGACCGTTTTTGGAAACCTTTATGACCCTAAATTTGGCACGGAAATTATAAAAACAAACATTTTATGGGCACACCGCTCAAACATTTTCCTATTAAACAATTAAATTGTTCAAAAAAACAGATGAAATCACAATCATTGCCTATTTCTATGGTAATATCCCAAGCACATATTATTGCAACTTGTATATTTTTGATTTTAAATTTCATGTAAAGTCTTGCGACCCATATTAATAATTATTCTCTTCCCAAGAAAATAACTTCTAATCTTTCTTTTTAATTTTTTTAAACCTATCTTGATACTTCTCTTCACTATGCCGCTATGAGAACAGAATAACAGGACGTTCGCTGGCTTTTAGTTAAAAAGTCAGGTAAAAGTCGGTCTGCAGTTCTGTCGTCTGTATTTTGGGATCATCAACAGCGACTATGAAATAACGGTATTAGTTAATGACCGACATCTTCGATAAACGGACACATTTCAAGAAAAAGAAAGGGTTAAGCCACGGTCACAAGTCCGTAAAAAGGATAGCAAATACTCTTGAATTGGGCTTTGAATGACTTCTTCTCAAGATCTGGCCCCTAGCGAACTTTCGCTATAATCAATGTATTACTCTATAAGGCAATAATTCAAATAACTGGTTTAAAAGATGCTAATTTATGTGTCTATTAATTCAATTATTCCTTTTAATGTATCAAATTTTTAATATAAATATACAAATATAGAGCAAATCCAGCTTCTACGAACACTCCTCCTGGCTTTTCCGAACACAGCGGGCCACTTTCCGTTTGAAATCAGTGTAAGATTCTCTCCACTCCTTGGCTGCATCAACATTTGCTGGAGACTCATCGTTAGGATCTGCAAGCATTGATATCACGGATATCAAGATAGTTTCCACTGTGTGAACCGGCAACCAACGTTCTGATGCTTTTTCATAACCCCATTTGTCATCTCCAGGCTCATGCAAAATTGATATGCAAACATCTCCATTTTTCTCAATATTTGGATGCCATATTTCTGTGACAAATTTCATACGTGGTGGACGCAATGGATACTCTTTCGGAAAATACAAATGCGCTTTAAAAAAACCTCCTTCGCTGTAGGAAAAAAGACAAAATAATTTTTAAAAATAGAAAATTTGAATATATTTTAAAGTATTATTTATAGTTCTCAACAATTTCGCGACCATTAACTGTTCACTTGAAGTTATAAATTTTGTGAAGTTTCTAGAAATTTTTATTTTTTTTATATACATATTTTCGAAATTATCAAATTAAAAAATTCTAAAATTTCTGTAGGCAAAATCCCGTGTACATCTAATAGGAACAAAAGTACCCTACCTCCCAGAGAACGGCTTCGGGCGAATGAAAAACATTGGTACGCACTTAACTGTCGAATAACAATCACACAGTTTCATTGTTGATTACAAATCCACTCTGGTGTTTGTTCGGCTCGTGTTCAAAGTAATGATTTCGGGCGCTTGCTCATTCGGTCAACAATCATTATTTTGAACAAGAACAACGCTCAACTCGTCCGATTTTACTCATGCAAACAAAAACAACGTACAAGCTAGTGAGTTTTGCAGTTTTATGCTACCTAGCTTCTAAAAGTATAAATTGTAAATAAAAAGGTGAAATGATATAATTAACTACCGTGAATAACTGCAAATAAAATCTCCTAAACCATTTATTTTCATTGGGAAAAAATTATTTTTTCGTAATTCGAAGAAAATGTTCACAATGAATTTAGTGCGTGTGATTTCGATAACACTAAATAATTCAGAGTTATAAAGAAATATTGCCAAATTCGGGTGGTAAAAACGCAGACTTTAAATAAAATATATTATTGAACAACTGCGAGTTAAAACCTTTTTTAAATAATTTTAGCGGAAACACGGCGAATACTAAGACGCAATCACAAATACAGTAGCATTGAGGTCAATTTGATTATTCGTATTTCCAATATTTTTGAAAAGTACAATTGTTTTAATTCTCCGTATTTAGAACGAATGAAAATCAAAGTTTAAATTATAATTTCCAATCCGAAATTTTGTTAAAAGCATTAGTTAGAGCTAGTAATTTATAATAACATTAATATATTTAACCGCTTTGGGTATCCGTAAAATAATAACTATAATAATAATATATTTTTTGCAATAAACCTACTAAAGTGTGTCTGGTGGTCCAATTATCAGAACTTCCCAACGAAATATATCATTTTCATCAATTAATCCAGCCGAGAAACCTTCAACTGGGTTCTTATTTAGTTCTGAAAAAAAATTGTATTGTTATAATTTTGTATATATTTTATGTATAACTAATTACTGTTTTCTTCTATCATGCGCCTTCAGAAAACGTTACAATACGATTTTTGAGATTATCATTACATTAGAGATTACATGACTCAATTTCTATCGGTCGATTAAAATATCAGAATTGTATTTAAAATTGTAAATTACAGCTAACACTTAATTTGTTTTGATCATTAATTTGGTCAAAACTTCGAAGAAACTCCCTTTGCCAGGTCTGACGTTACTTGGAATGTAGAGTAGTCACAAATTTGGCATATTTAAGGTAATATTTTGTTTATGTTATGTTTAGTTTATAAGGGCAAAATAGAGCGGTGTACAAACACAAACGCCTTTTCTCCTTCTTTCTTCAGACGATTGTTGACTATTATCTTCCGTTTTTGTATCAGGGTTACAGATTTGTAAATATTAAAAAGGTATAAAATCTTGAGATCGGAAACTGTTAACCGAAGTCGAGAACCTGGCACTTAAAGAGTAATGAATAGATATGGATATATGGTGTTACCAATTGACTGAGATACGTTTTCGTAGAGCTGGAGAACTATTGTCATTTTTCGACAAAAGGGTCTACAAATGAATCTACAATTAAAGATTATTTACGACGATATTCATATATATTTACGTTCGCAAGGGCGTGGCAACTAGCGCGATTTGTAAGCCATCCATATACAAAAATATTACTCAAAAATGCTTCAGCTATTATGACTAAACAATTTTTTTTCTGATGTTTGTTGTCTGTTTTAAATATGATTTTCTTCGTTATCCACACAAATATCCAAAAATATTCACATCCATTTAAAAAATACATACATTCATATGTATTACAAATATTCTGATTCTTACAAGGCAATAATTTTCTACTATTGGATGAATAATCAATAATCAAAAAATATACTAAATAAGGATATTAAGACCGGCACACAACGAAGTGTGATTAACACACAAGTGCATATGCATTTGTTTTTATTTTTATATATGCAAATCAAGCTAATATATGTAACTAAAAAAATATTAAAGCATAATTGAATTGAATGAACAACAATACATATGTATATTGTCTTCCACGCATACATCATTGATACTTCCAGTTGTCCGTCCCTTGACTTTTGCATATATATTATATACATACGTACATAAGTACTTACATGTCGACTTACGAATACGTATAAACATATAAGATCTATTCTTAAACAAGCATGTTCGAAAAATGGACATACTTTTTATAATATGTAAGTGCTCACTATTAAATTCACAGGTTCTGATATATATGTATATAGATATATGTACTTATACATATTAAGAATAAAACATGTGAAACATACCTGCTAATTGTTTCTTTAATAGCAATGATGATTGAAGTTCAGACATTTTAAATTAATTTCTGATGTATTATATGTTAGCATCCACCTCTAACAGATTAATAAATTTGACTTTTCAAACAATCCCTGCTTAAAACGGAGGTTTTTTTATTTAATATGAAAGCCGACAATATACTTTTTTCATTCTCTGCAGACGGAAAAACGTAATTTAGTGAAACAATGTGGGAAAAAAATCCATTGTGATCTGGTTCATGAAACGGTTCACAAAGCTAGATTCCTGCAACTAGTTTCCACTTTGTGATTTTGATGACATTTTGGCTATCAGGGGTGATTCCAGACACGTTTTTCTATTTCTAACGCGTTCACAACGTACGATGAAGCCGCATCATCAATGATGCGACAATGATTCTGCTAGATTTATGCATGGGGAAATAGCGGAGCTGCTCAAATTCGTGTCTTTGTTCAAAAGCTGATCGTTTCAAAACGTGTTGGTAAATGTTTTTATACAGAAACAAGCTCTAAGTTACATTATTATTTTACCATTATAGATTACAGATAAATTCAAATTTGTTTTAGCAGAATGATTTCTGATAGTTAGCTCTTAGCTGTTGGTAGTAATAGAATAGAGCTGGAAACGATAATAGAAATAAAATAATATTTGATTTACTTGTATTAATATGTTATAAAGTAAAGATTTTAGTTCTTGCCAATTTAATAAACTCATTAATTGTGATTAGAATAAAAACAATTATTTAGGGGCACCACAAAAATCAAAACTTTCGAATTCCAACCGAAAATAAATCTTGGGCTATTTTTGATGCCACAGAGCCGAAATGGAGACGGTTTTAAAATCTCCATTGCATTGCACAGAAAATTGGACTAGCTTGGTAATTTGTTAATTTTGTTTTCTCTAGACAAACAAAATATTTTGTATTGACTGCGCAACCGCAGCTCTCAGTATATTCTAAAAAGAAGAAAATTACTTTAGCGTAACCTTTTTTTTCAGGCATGCTCCGGTTTTCACTTTTCGTATTTCTGATCCCACCTCAAAATTGGAAATACAATTTGCCGTCGGCAACAACAATTTTGGTTTTGGTGAGCGACCGATAAATCCGACAGTATGAGTTATCGCTTAAGCTTTTGGTGGAATGAAAAAGCAAGTTAAAAATAGATGTATAATGCATTAAATTTGATGAAGTTGGCTAAAATATGTTTTTTTTTTAATTAATCTGTTTAATTAAATTACATACATAATAAAAGTGCATAAAAAAGTAGTTGAAATCACCGGAAATCAATTAATAAGGTGGCATCCCCTTTTTTTGTGGGTAAAAGCTGACTGCGGGGGAAAGCGTAATTTATCTATGCGTGATAAAATTATTCGTATGTTAGTTCTGTCCACGCAGAAAATTGGAAATATGAAAGGCATTTATTCGCTTTGTTTATTTCTGACCAAAACACAAATCAACTGTTTCAGCAGTAAGAAATGAAACGTTCCGATAACAAAACGATGACCAAATACTTGTGAAAACCGGAGCACCTAAAAACGAAAACTTCGGTTTTGGTCCCAAAACGATAACGAAAAGCGAAGGAGCGCGGCTGTTAATTTATATTTCCTTTATAAATGTGAAACATCATTCCGTGCCGCAGAGTGTCATATTTCTTGACATATATTTCTACCGCCACAAACCGAAAAGTAAGTGCAAAATTTTCTAATATGGCCGCTCCGAAATGCCACAACTCCAACAACATATCTTCCAGGAGATTACTGGAGATTTGTTCTAAAAGGCTAAATAAATTTTTTTATTTCTATTTTCATAGTTTAGCGCACATAATTGTCAGCTGTTTGATGAGTGGTGAGCAATTTTTCGTTGTCACATCTATAAAATATCGCGTGATTACCCAAAAAGTGTGTTCAATGTTTCTACGGTCGTTTTCCGATATTTTCATGTAGCTCGAGAACGTAGAAAAACCGAGTTGTTTCGCTTATGGGTTTTTACATGGGGCGAACGTTACATTCGAACTGAACGGAAAAGAACCGAGTTTTCTGGTGCGGTGGTGTGAAAAACTTAAAAAAAAAAAACGAAACACTGTAAGATAATGAAATTAGCTATATCAAGGGGCGACATCGGATTTTGTTTAGTTTGATATTTGAGTTCTGCTCTAATGTAAACAAACTTTGGCAGGCAATCGGCAATCAATCAATTTTTATTTACTGTATAGAATATAATTAATATAATCGAATTAAAAATAAAACGCATCATCAGCATTTCACATTAAAAAAGGTCGGAAACGATTTTTCGGTTCATGTTTTATTTATATTTTTCCAACAAAAAGCTCCGATTATTGAAATTGCGCAAAGTTCTCCGGTAACTAAAGTTTTAAGTGGCACATTTGTATCTCAAGTTTTGCAAAACCTAAATAAATATTTTTTGCGATGCTATTATTTAAAAATCGTTAACTGTGGGTGTAACCGTGGTTACCGACTTTTGTGTGTCATAATGTGGCACGGACTAATGTGGTTTATAAAAAAATCAATCAGCTTTAAGAAAAAACTATCAGGCATGCTCCGGTTTTCACTTTTGGTTTTCGTTTTCGTTTTGGGACCAAACCCGAGATTTTCGTTTTTAGGTACTCCGGTTTTCACACGTTTTTGGTCATCGTTTTGCTATCGGAACGTTTCATTTTTTACTGATAAAACAGCTGACTTGTGTTTTGGTCAAAAGTAAACAACGCGAAAAAATGTCTTTTGTATGTCCAATTTTTTGCGTGGATAGAACTCTCATAAGGATTTTTTTATCCTGCATAGTTTATTTATGCTTCCCCTGAATGAAATATATTTGCCTTTTGTCTTTTTTGCAAAGAAAGATTTAAAACTTTCTTTAAAAAAATCAGTTGAACGGCAATCAGCTGTTTCCCACAAAAAATGGGGATGCCACCTTTTTAATGGATTTCATTCCGGTTATTCCAACAATTTTTTTTTATAAAATTTTAGCATTTGAGTAATTAAATTAAATAAATTAATTTTTAAAAAACAATTTTTACCCAACTTCAAAAAATGTATCGCCATCTGTTTGATTATACAAGTATTTTTAACTTGCTTTTACATTCCATCAAAAGTATAGCAGCTTAGGCGATAGCTCATGCTGTCGGACTTATCGTTCGCTCACCAAAACGAAAATTGTTGTTGCCGACGGCAAAATTTTATTTCCAAATTTGAGGTGGGGTCAGAAATTAGTCGTTTTAAAAATTATTACAAGCCTAATTGATCTTCTAGAGGTCTTAAAAGAACGACAATAAACCAATAAGTCAACTACTTTTTTCCTTTTGCAAATAAGATAAGATTTAATATAGAAAGAGGCATTTACTTTTCATTTAGGCAAGACAAATTTTCTCATTTTGGAATTCGAAAGTATCTTGTGAAAGTGAAAACGGGAGAACCAATTTTTTCGATTTCGTTTTCAAAACGAAAACGAAAACCGAAAGTGAAAACCGAAAGTGAAAACTGGAGCATGCCTGTATCTCTCTGTTTTTTCGATTATAGAAAATTTCCAAAGTGGATAAAACTCGTTTGCGTTTATATGCGTGTTTGCGTGTAAGGCATCTATTGGAGCTTGTCAATTAACTTTGTCTTAATTACGTTTGGCAATATATGTAATTGGCTACAGATTTTTTCAAGAATATTACGCTAACAAGAGTGCAACAAAAACAAAAATTAACAAAACAACAATCTTAACATTAATTTATAAATGTTTTTGCCTAACATCCTCTTCTTACCTTCTTTAAGTTTTATATGGGTAATTCTCTGGTAAATGTCGTGTGCGAACAGTTTTACAGTGACAAAAAAGAACATAAACTAAAATAATTTTAAAATTAAGTGAAGGTTTTTCTTAAAGCTTTGGATTAGCACTATTTTTAGAGCTAAGATTGATTTTAGTAACTTATTCTGTTTTACGATAAAATATATAAATTCGTTAATTTTTTGGTTTTGCGTACGAATTTGTTAATTTTTGCAATTATCAGAACAGGAAACAAAACAGAATAAAAATTTCAAAACCATTCTTAGCTCTAATTAAAGTACTAATCTAGAGCTATAAAAATAACCTTTACTTATTTTTAAAATTGTTTCAGAATATGTTTTTTTTTTGTAACTGAAAAGCTGGTCGCTGGACATCCCTCAGAGAATTACCCATATGTGTCTTGCAATAGGACAACTTGTATAGAAAAGACGACGCTCGATTAAACCGATTGCAGTTAACAAATAATTATTTTGAAACCGTAGGTGTGATCTTACTAGGTAACTTTATTTTTTTTTTATTTTTAAGAATGAAATTTAGAACAAAGTGTCTGCAAATGAAATGTTATTTTGTTTAAATATGTCTTTTTAAAGGGGACTGCATAAAGGAAGCGACGCCTCAATAATTAATTACGATCTTTTTTATATTAAGTTTAGCTGAAACAAAGCGATTTAGTCTATTTGCGGACAACGTAGTGATCCTGAAAATGTGGATGTATTTTGGATAGTATTTTGGAATTCTTATCGGAAAAGGTGTGATATCGATGGAAATCAGCTTTATTCCATTTTCAAGTTTTGGAGCTTTAAAATTATTTCAATATCTTTTGCAATACTTAATAAAACCAAAGACAAAAAATTAAAGGAAATAGACAGATGCATAAAAAATGTTTAAAGAAAATCGCCAAGATGATCAATTTGACCACTTTGCATAGATGATGAATAATATATACAATTTATTTATTTTTTTTTGAATACCCTCAGTGCCACATAATTGATTATATTGCTCATGTTCGGTTGAGTTGCTTACATTGCTTATGGTATTCTTCTTCTTCCTCCCTGAATTTGTTTACTGTTCCACCCCTAAACAGCTCTTCGCGTGATGAATGATTGAAGTAGATGCACGTGGTCTATATAAGTTATTTGTCATTACCTAGCGTTTTTCCAGTGGCCATAAATTTGTGTGGGTCTATTTCTAGAGTTTTATTACCGATTGTTGATTCTTGAAAGATAAAATCGATCTTTTCTCCAAATCAAACGATTCGATTATTTTGTTATAATATCGTATCGTTTGCAGGCCTAGACTCTAGAGACAACCACCAATACGGGCTGAGTCACAATAACTAGATTAATTACGAAAAATATTGTTTTTTTTTAGTGAATTCCTCAATTTAACAGTTTTTTTTTTGTCAATATTGAATAATTGAGATTTTTGTAAATTCAATATGTCGTATCAACAAGGAATAATGCCAGATCAATCATTTCTTTGGGATGTGTTTCAAAGGTAAATTCATTTATTTACTGTAATTCATGCATGTTATTCATGCATATGCACATGTGTATATGAATGTATGAGCATAAAATTGGAGTCTGAGAACATATTTGAATTTATACTAAAATTATTTTATTGTTATCGTAGAGTTGATAAAGACCGAAGCGGACATATTTCTGCCGATGAACTTCAAGTAGCCCTTTCCAATGGCACCTGGTCTGCATTCAATCCCGAAACAGTCCGCTTGATGATTGGAATGTTTGATCGCGAAAACCGAGGAACAGTTTCATTTCAAGATTTTGGAGCACTTTGGAAATATGTAACCGATTGGCAAAATTGTTTTCGATCCTTTGACAGAGACAATTCCGGAAATATTGATAAACATGAACTAAAGACTGCGCTTACATCATTTGGTTATCGCCTTTCCGACCACCTTGTTGAAGTTCTTTTACGTAAATTCGATCGATTTGGTCGTGGGACTATTCTTTTTGACGATTTTATTCAATGTTGCATTGTCCTCTATGTAAGTATACGTATATATTGGACATGTATGCACTGTGCCAAACTTAATTACGAATTATTTTCTGCCACTAATATATTTATTACATTTTTATACCCGCTACCCATACGGTAGAAGGGTATTATAACTTTGTGCCGACAGGAAATGTATGTATGTAACAGATAGAAGGAGGCATCTCCGACCCTATAAAGTATATATATTCTTAATCAGCGTCAACAGCCGAGACGATCTAGCCTTGTCCGTCTGTGTGTCTGTCTGTCTGTCCGTCCGTCCGTCCGTCCGTATGAAAACTGGATCTCAGAGACTATAAGAGATAGAGCTCTAATATTAATAACGACAGCATTTGTTATTTTTGCACGCAGATGAAGTTTGTTTCAAATTTTTGCCACGCCCTCTTTCGTCCCAGCAAATTAAAAAAATCGAATAACAAGCGTAATATTAAAGCTACAGCTGCTGTTTAGGAGTATACAATAATAACAAAAGTAGTTTGGTATATTTTTAGTATATATTTTGCTTTTATTCAAAATGGGTAGCGGGTATCTCACATTCGAGCACACTCGACTGTAACTTTATTACTTATTTAAATAAACATTTTTCTATATAATATTATTAATTAGCAACTTTATACTTTTTATTTTAATTTAAATTTCAATAATTTTTCTTTTATATTCAATTTTAAAAAATAATAAATGAAAAAAGTTCTCGCTTAACATAAATATTACAAACCTAGGATGCAGGAACTCATCCCATTAGCGATCTGGTAACATTTTTTACAACAATTATCGAAGAATAGTATGAAGGAGAATTTCCTATTAAATTCATTCATTCATGTGACTATTATTTTATCAAAAAACAAACGCAGGCAAAATTTGTTGTATTTGCATGCATTTCATTCGTTCAGGTCTAAAGTGAATACAGCCAAAAAAAAAACCCTTCCTTAAAAGGATCCAACAATACTCTAATAATCTCCGTCATGTTGACGTGAGATTTGCGTCAAAAGTTGAAATACGCAATAATATCTCGCCGATACTAAGGCGTTTCGTTTTATACCCGATACCCATAGGGGAGTATGATTTGGTTGTGATCATATAAAAATTGTAGAAAAAAATAATTTGACAATTTAAAATATATTGTACTCTTTGGTATATTTGGAATGTCATCTATTATATATCGATATACCAAATATAGTCTTTGGTATATCTTAGTATCTTTCGGTATCATATTTTGGTATATATTAAGAATGATATCGCACTGTTTTGTTTTTATTGAATATGTATACATAAAAATTGTTTGTATAAAAATTGTTTGTACTGTTTCTAAAAGGTAATTGTTCATTATACTATTCTTAACACATTTAAAAATGATTCTTGGAAAAAAGTTACAAGATCGCTTTATTTTGATGGAATCCGTTTCTTCTGTTTTCATATTTTTTACATTTGACATTTCGCAAAATTAATAGAAAAAGAGAAAAACTTGAAATAAAAAGAATATATTTTCTGGTAACATTTAAAAAAAATTTTATTAGTAACATAAAATCGGTCTAAAGTGGAACATGCTTGCTGGCCAATAATTGAGTTTAACAGCTCAGAGAAGCTGGGTCCAGTGATTTGTGATATTCAAAAAAAAATTGGTGCCCATTGCTTTAAATCGTTTGCCCATGTTTGCCCAGGAAAAATTTTTTTTGCCCACCTTAAGTTTAAAAATTATGAAAATTTTTTTTTCGAAAATTCGAAAATTTTTTTTTTCATAATTTTTTTGCGGAAATCGCTTTAAAATCGTTTGCCCATGTTTGCCCATTTTTTAGTTTTTCGAAAAAAATTTTCGTTTTCAAAATTTTGAAATTTGAAAAATTTTGACATTTTTTCGGCACGAATGACTCAAAATCGATCGCCCACACCACGAAATTATGAAAACTAAAACTCTACAACGGTAGCCTCAAGTTTTTTCAAGTCTGCCCATATCTCAGAATTTCAAAATTTTAAAAAATGTGAAGGTTTTCAACTTTTTTGATTGCCCATACAAATTCATCGTTTGCCCAAGTTTCAAAGTCTCAAAATTTTGCCGAATTTCAAAATTTTTCAAATTTTTTGGACTTTTTCAGACTGCCCATTCGCTATTTTCGTTTGCCCACCCTTTAGATTTTCAAAATTTCACATAATTCCAAAAATTTTCATACTTTCAAATATGGGCAAACGATGAATTTGTATGGGCAACAGGCTGAGATCAAAAAAGTATGAAAATTTTTATAATTCGGCAAAATTTTGAAATTCTAAAAGGTGGCCAAACGAAAATAGCGAATGGGCAGTCTGAAAAAGTCCAAAAAATTTGAAAAATTTTGAAATTTGGAAAAAAAATTTGAGACTTTGAAACTTGGGCCAACGATGAATTTGTATGGGCAATAGGCTGAAATCAAAAAAGTATGAAAATTTTTGGAATTCGGCAAAATTTTGAAATTCTAAAGGGTGGGCAAACGAAAATAGCGCATGGGCAGTCTGAAAAAGTCAAAAAATTTTGAAATTTGGCAAAATTTTGAGACTTTGAAACTTGGGCAAACGATGAATTTGTATGGGCAATCAAAAAACCTTCACATTCACAAAATCTTGAAATTCTGAGATATGGGCTTGAAAAAACTTGAGGCTACCGTTTTAGAGTTTTAGTTTTCATAATTTCGTGGTGTGGGCGATTGATTTTGAGTCATTCGTGCCGAAAAAATCGCAAAATTTTGAAAACGAACATTTTTTTCGAAAAATCAAAAGATGGGCAAACATGGGAAAACGATTTTAAAGCGATTTCCCCCAAAAAATTTTGAAAAAACAATTTTTGCAATTTTTGAAAAACAAATTTTTTTCATAATTTTGAAAGTAAGGGTGTGCAAAAAAAAATTTTTCCTGGGCAAACATGAGCAAACGATTTAAAGCAATGGGCACCAATTTTTTTTTTAATATCTCATATCACTGGACCCAGCTTCTCTGAGCTGAGTTTAACACTATATAAATATTTTATTAATCGTTATACATATAATATGTGAAAGCAAGTTGTCTGTGCACAAGTGCATTATAAACGGCGAATCAGATTTCAAATTTTAGACGGTATTAGCACTAACCATATAATACATTTGCAATAGCTTTATTGCGTCCCCAGAAAAGCCGAGAGTTGCGATTAGAACCGCAGAGCCTCTTCGGCTCATCTCGGAATTGGGAGTTCGAACGCAGCGAGTTCACCCCTAAACCGCTGTTCGTGGGATGCAACTTTGGTGTGAACTCTTGCATAATAGAATCACAGCATTTAAGTAGATGCACTTAGTCTAAATAGAGTATAAGTTTTTGGTGCTTTTGCTAACAGACGTTATCCCAATTTGTAGTTTACATTTATTTACATACAATTTTTGTTCTTTTGTAGACTCTTACAACAGCGTTTAGACAGCACGATACGGACATGGATGGAGTCATCACTATTCACTATGAACAATTTTTAAGCATGGTGTTCTCTCTTAAAATTTAATTTAATAAAAATTAAGAACAATAAAAATAATCATTTGGATGTTAAATGTAAATAGTAAATTTGGTTAAATATCAAGAATGCTTAATTGCCAAATTGAATCTAGTAACCTCAAACTTTTAAAATATACTTAATATATAAACATATTTTTATTATTAAAACAAATTAAAAACCTTTATAATAAATAAAAGTTATATAAAATGCCTTGCAAAAAATGGACAATATTACTCTGTGAAAAAGTAAGGAATAAACTTTAATTAAACTTCGGCTCGTTTTTGTTTTTTGAGTTTACAGGACTGTGAAGGAGTAACACTACAGCAGAATTTTCACGAAATCGATTTTTTGTATGCTTAAAATATAGTGTAACTGATAACGTGATAACCTAAACTTCTTCCGATATATAATCCTAAGAAAAGTTTTAAGAAAGTTACAGTCGACTGTGTGAGATACCGGCTACATATTTTGAATAAAAGCAAAACAATGCATATCTAAAATAGTGGAAAAATACTAAAAATATACCAAATTGTATGATATAATACTGCGTTCAACATATGCCATAGACGGCACAATATACCAGGTTGTCAACGAAAGCAACTAAGACTCCTAGTAAGTTGGCGTTTTTGCCCATACTTTTTTAATAAATTCGACAATTTTTATCTTTAAAATTATGCTTGTTATTCGATTTTTGTTAATTTTCGGAAGTGGGCGTGGCAAAAATTTTAAACAAACTTGATCTGCGTGCAAACATAATAAATGCTGTCTCGGCTGTTGACGCCGATCAAGAATGTATAATATATACTTTAAAGGGTCGGAGATGCCTCCTTCTACCTGTTACATACATTTTCTGCCGGCACAAAGTTATAATACCCCTAGCGGGTATAAAAACGGCGTTGCATTGAATAAGCAGTGCACACCGCCGATACAAGTAATTTACTATGTCGATAACAGTGTGGCAGAGATTTTGGAATCGACAGACATCTCTCAATGGCGCTGGGTACCAACGGCTGACAATGTTGCTGACCACGCATCGCGGGCGTAATCAAAAGTGCACTTAAGTCACTTGAGTGTGAGGAGGCAGAGTACTTGTTGGTATGACGGACGGGAGAAGCGACACAAAAGGATTGGCACGGAATCTTGTGAGCATATGACAGAGTAAATGCAGCCCTATGCATCCCGTACATAGCAAGAAGGCCGATCAGATTCTTCCATCGATACATATTGTCATAGATGTTTATCAAAACCTGGATCATCAGCGAGATTCGCAAAAGGTATTGGACGACAAATCTACGCCGCCGACTACTGAATGTCATACAAGCTTCACAGGGCGCAGCCAGTACAGAAAATGATGGCTTGCGTCATAGCCATGAATGGCCTTTTAAATATATTGGATAGGACTACTTTGGACCGCTACTTGTGGTAGCCGGTACCCGAAAGGAGAAGAGATGGCTTGTTTCCATCCTGACAACAAGAGCGATTTATCTTGAGAGGTGTACGACCTGTCAAGGATGCTTGCATAATTGCAATGAGCAATTTTATGTGTCGTTGTGGACCATTTAAGAGACTGAGGAGTAATAATAAAAAGAATTTCATTGGAGCCAACCGAGAGGCCAAAAAATGCGGCGAAGTCTTTCCGCCGGAGAAGATTGAAGACAAATTGGCTTCTCGTCGGGTTGAGTGGATTTTCAATTGTACTGAAATCAATATTTACTTCACTTCATTGAAGAATTATATCGTCTTTATCTAAAGTATTCTCAAAACTTCGAGAAGCTTATTTAAAGTTGTAACTTCACAAATGTGAATTCATGAAAAAGGAAACTAAATTTCTCGGGCATATAATTAGTTTAGAAGGCATTAAACCACATCCCAACAAAATCAAAGCCATTGTTGATCTCCCGTACAAAAAACCACAAAGGAAATACCAAAATACTAAAAATATACCAAACGGTATATTTATTATATCGATATAGTACCGCATTCAAAATATACCAGATTGTCGACCAAAGCAACTAGTAGTAGTAAGTAGGCGTTTTTGCCCATACAAAACTATTTCTTTAATAACTTCGACAATTTTTATCTGATCGCAATCAAATAAATACTATGGATATTATTGTATATACCAAAACTCGTAGCTGTAGCTTGAAAATTACGCTTGTTATTTATTCTTTTTGATTTTCGGGGGCGGAAGTGTGCGTGGCAAAATTTTGAAACAAACTTCATCTGCGTGCAAACATAACAAATGCTGTCGAAAAATTGGAGGTCTATCTCTTATAGGCTCTGAGATCCAGACAGACACACAGACAGACGGACAGACGGACATGGCAAAATCGTTTCGGCTATTGATGCTAATTAAGAATATATATACTTTATAGGGTCGGAGATGCCTCCTTATACCTGTTACATACATTTCTGCCGGCACAATGTTAAATACCCTTCTACCCTTCTATTGGTTTAAAGAAAAGAACTAGTTACTATCCCGATTATCGAAAATTAATTTTGAATTTAAGAAATAAATGCCAAATTTGTAACGTAATAAAGCGTACTTTTGAAGTTACACCATAAGTCAGTGAAATATACCTAAAAGATTTTTATATAATTGATTGAGGTTCAAAGTAGAGATTGGTTAGAAGACAAGAAAAGCAGATAAAGATTTAGTATTTATTAGCATTGCCTTATGAATGTAGCTACAAAAGGTAAATGTGAAAATTAATATCAACACAAGCAAAACAGGAATATAGAAAGATTTCATAAGACGATAAACGAAAAATTACGAATAAAAGGAAGCTAAGTAATAATCATACAAAGTATAAACTAACTAAATTTCAAACCATTTTGTATAATTATAATCATAAGACTTCCTATTAAACCCTACTAGATATTTTCATATATGCAAGAATTCCCGAATATTATACACAAGAAAATAAAATAAGTCAAATAAATTTTCTTAATAAAATTGAATGTGATTTTGAGGTAAACACGAGATTTACACAATCCCTATTAGTAAAATCCAAGAAAACAAAGCCTATTAAAAGGAGATATAAAAAACTTGATCAAAAAAAAACTTGAACATCAAATTATTGCACATAACACCATTCAGACAAGTAATTTAAATAATTTTATTGACACTCTTAATAAAGATTTAAAAAAAATGTATAATCAAGAAAAACGACAAATAAACTCATTCATAATTAACATTGAACATTTTGCAGATTATATTGAAGATATTGAATTAGGACTACAACTAACATGCTTAGGAATTTTCAATCCAATATTACTTAAACATGACCAAATAGAACACAATAATCATGAAAAATTTATTATTATAAAAACTTCAGTCGCACCCATGCACAAATGAAATATTCTTAATGTTACATATTCCACTCAGTAATTTCGAAATCAACGCATTCTTAATAATACCATATCCACACGAGAATGGACAAATGATAAATAAAAATGTTGAAGGAAAATTTAACTTGCATAACAATTTGGCTTCAAACACCCTTTCTAAAATGATTATAAGCGATCATTGGATTGCAAACATTATAAATCATAAAACACCAATTTGTACATTCAACAAATACCGAAAACAATATCTTGTTCATGTAATATAATAATAACCTGGAATGTAACAAATAAAGCTCATCAATTCACAGCATTAATATTTATTGAATATAACGTTACTAAAATTGAGCACTTACTCGTATCACATATATAAATTAAAGAAATGAGTCTGTTCAATAATAAGGAAAACATAATTAAAGGGAATTCTTTAATCGCAATTGTATTACTATTAATCCTTATTGTCCATATATAAATACTACATAAGAAAATGAAAACATTTTTTAAAGCGACAATGAAAAACGAACCAGATACAAATGTAATCGAAGAACAGTCTCAAATTGTAAACACGCATACACTTGTGTACCTCGAATTAAACGCATGAGGACAAGCTAATTACTATTAGTTGGGGGAGTAAGATATCCATTCCCCTCACAACTAAAATTAATAGACGAAATACCTAATATATTAAGTTAAGCATAAAGTCTAATTATATATAATTATGGTTTTCGTGTTACACGAGGGGTAAAAAAAAAATAAAACAAACGATTTTATTTTAATTTACTTATAGACGAACTTTATTGGGATTTCTTGTCTGAAAAAAGTGTCTTTAAAAATTGACTTTACAATATATTGAGTTTGAAGAATAAAGTTCTTATTCTTCTTAGCATACTATGTGTAATTTTTTGTGTATGCGTTCGTGTTTTAATGCTGAGTCCTCAAATTGCAATGGAAAATTTTAATTCGAAAGTGGCCTGAAGTGGATCTTTTTGTTCGTCGCGACGAGATTATGTTTAGAATATGATCTTTATGTGATATATAATCCTAAGAAAAGTTTTAAGAAAGTTACAGTCGACTGTGTGAGATACCGGCTTTTGAATAAAAGCAAAACAATGCATATCTAAAATAGTGGAAAAATACTAAAAATATACCAAATTGTATGATATAATACTGCGTTCAACATATGCCATAGACGGCACAATATACCAGGTTGTCAACGAAAGCAACTAAGACTCCTAGTAAGTTGGCGTTTTTGCCCATACTTTTTTAATAAATTCGACAATTTTTATCTTTAAAATTATGCTTGTTATTCGATTTTTGTTAATTTTCGGAAGTGGGCGTGGCAAAAATTTTAAACAAACTTGATCTGCGTGCAAACATAATAAATGCTGTCTCGGCTGTTGACGCCGATCAAGAATGTATAATATATACTTTAAAGGGTCGGAGATGCCTCCTTCTACCTGTTACATACATTTTCTGCCGGCACAAAGTTATAATACCCCTAGCGGGTATAAAAACGGCGTTGCATTGAATAAGCAGTACACACCGCCGATACAAGTAATTTACTATGTCGATAACAGTGTGGCAGAGATTTTGGAATCGACAGACATCTCTCAATGGCGCTGGGTACCAACGGCTGACAATGTTGCTGACCACGCATCGCGGGCGTAATCAAAAGTGCACTTAAGTCACTTGAGTGTGAGGAGGCAGAGTACTTGTTGGTATGGCGGACGGGAGAAGCGACACAAAAGGATTGGCACGGAATCTTGTGAGCATATGACAGAGTAAATGCAGCCCTATGCATCCCGTACATAGCAAGAAGGCCGATCAGATTCTTCCATCGATACATATTGTCATAGATGTTTATCAAAACCTGGATCATCAGCGAGATTCGCAAAAGGTATTGGACGACAAATCTACGCCGCCGACTACTGAATGTCATACAAGCTTCACAGGGCGCAGCCAGTACAGAAAATGATGGCTTGCGTCATAGCCATGAATGGCCTTTTAAATATATTGGATAGGACTACTTTGGACCGCTACTTGTGGTAGCCGGTACCCGAAAGGAGAAGAGATGGCTTGTTTCCATCCTGACAACAAGAGCGATTTATCTTGAGAGGTGTACGACCTGTCAAGGATGCTTGCATAATTGCAATGAACAATTTTATGTGTCGTTGTGGACCATTTAAGAGACTAAGGAGTAATAATAGAAAGAATTTCATTGGAGCCAACCGAGAGGCCAAAAAATGCGGCGAAGTCTTTCCGCCGGAGAAGATTGAAGACAAATTGGCTTCTCGTCGGGTTGAGTGGATTTTCAATTGTACTGAAATCAATATTTACTTCACTTCATTGAAGAATTATATCGTCTTTATCTAAAGTATTCTCAAAACTTCGAGAAGCTTATTTAAAGTTGTAACTTCACAAATGTGAATTCATGAAAAAGGAAACTAAATTTCTCGGGCATATAATTAGTTCAGAAGGCATTAAACCACATCCCAACAAAATCAAAGCCATTGTTGATCTCCCGTACAAAAAACCACAAAGGAAATACCAAAATACTAAAAATATACCAAACGGTATATTTATTATATCGATATAGTACCGCATTCAAAATATACCAGATTGTCGACCAAAGCAACTAGTAGTAGTAAGTAGGCGTTTTTGCCCATACAAAACTATTTCTTTAATAACTTCGACAATTTTTATCTGATCGCAATCAAATAAATACTATGGATATTATTGTATATACCAAAACTCGTAGCTGTAGCTTGAAAATTACGCTTGTTATTTATTCTTTTTGATTTTCGGGGGCGGAAGTGTGCGTGGCAAAATTTTGAAACAAACTTCATCTGCGTGCAAACATAACAAATGCTGTCGAAAAATTGGAGGTCTATCTCTTATAGGCTCTGAGATCCAGACAGACACACAGACAGACGGACAGACGGACATGGCAAAATCGTTTCGGCTATTGATGCTAATTAAGAATATATATACTTTATAGGGTCGGAGATGCCTCCTTATACCTGTTACATACATTTCTGCCGGCACAATGTTAAATACCCTTCTACCCTTCTATTGGTTTAAAGAAAAGAACTAGTTACTATCCCGATTATCGAAAATTAATTTTGAATTTAAGAAATGAATGCCAAATTTGTAACGTAATAAAGCGTACTTTTGAAGTTACACCAGAAGTCAGTGAAATATACCTAAAAGATTTTTATATAATTGATTGAGGTTCAAAGTAGAGATTGGTTAGAAGACAAGAAAAGCAGATAAAGATTTAGTATTTATTAGCATTGCCTTATGAATGTAGCTACAAAAGGTAAATGTGAAAATTAATATCAACACAAGCAAAACAGGAATATAGAAAGATTTCATAAGACGATAAACGAAAAATTACGAATAAAAGGAAGCTAAGTAATAATCATACAAAGTATAAACTAACTAAATTTCAAACCATTTTGTATAATTATAATCATAAGACTTCCTATTAAACCCTACTAGATATTTTCATATATGCAAGAATTCCCGAATATTATACACAAGAAAATAAAATAAGTCAAATAAATTTTCTTAATAAAATTGAATGTGATTTTGAGGTAAACACGAGATTTACACAATCCCTATTAGTAAAATCCAAGAAAACAAAGCCTATTAAAAGGAGATATAAAAAACTTGATCAAAAAAAACTTGAACATCAAATTATTGCACATAACACCATTCAGACAAGTAATTTAAATAATTTTATTGACACTCTTAATAAAGATTTCAAAAAAATGTATAATCAAGAAAAACGGCAAATAAACTCATTCATAATTAACATTGAACATTTTGCAGATTATATTGAAGATATTGAATTAGGACTACAACTAACATGCTTAGGAATTTTCAATCCAATATTACTTAAACATGACCAAAGAGAACACAATAATCATGAAAAATTTATTATTATAAAAACTTCAGTCGCACCCATGCACAAATGAAATATTCTTAATGTTACATATTCCACTCAGTAATTTCGAAATCAACGCATTCTTAATAATACCATATCCACACGAGAATGGACAAATGATAAATAAAAATGTTGAAGGAAAATTTAACTTGCATAACAATTTGGCTTCAAACACCCTTTCTAAAATGATTATAAGCGATCATTGGATTGCAAACATTATAAATCATAAAACACCAATTTGTACATTCAAAATAATACCGAAAACAATATCTTGTTCATGTAATATAATAATAACCTGGAATGTAACAAATGAAGCTCAACAATTCACAGCATTAATATTTATTGAATATAACGTTACTAAAATTGAGCACTTACTCGTATCACATATATAAATTAAAGAAATGAGTCTGTTCAATAATAAGGAAAACATAATTAAAGGGAATTCTTTAATCGCAATTGTATTACTATTAATCCTTATTGTCCATATATAAATACTACATAAGAAAATGAAAACATTTTTTAAAGCGACAATGAAAAACGAACCAGATACAAATGTAATCGAAGAACAGTCTCAAATTGTAAACACGCATACACTTGTGTACCTCGAATTAAACGCATGAGGACAAGCTAATTACTATTAGTTGGGGGAGTAAGATATCCATTCCCCTCACAACTAAAATTAATAGACGAAATACCTAATATATTAAGTTAAGCATAAAGTCTAATTATATATAATTATGGTTTTCGTGTTACACGAGGGGTAAAAAAAAATAAAACAAACGATTTTATTTTAATTTACTTATAGACGAACTTTATTGGGATTTCTTGTCTGAAAAAAGTGTCTTTAAAAATTGACTTTACAATATATTGAGTTTGAAGAATAAAGTTCTTATTCTTCTTAGCATACTATGTGTAATTTTTTGTGTATGCGTTCGTGTTTTAATGCTGAGTCCTCAAATTGCAATGGAAAATTTTAATTCGAAAGTGGCCTGAAGTGGATCTTTTTGTTCGTCGCGACGAGATTATGTTTAGAATATGATCTTTATGTTAATGCAATAGGATCTTTTGAAAGATAGGGGAATAATTACGAGAATGTGTCACCTAAGAGAAATGAGTGTGATAGTGTATATGTCACTATATCATATGTATATTATTTATATTTTCTGCAATTCTGCTCTTTTTCGTTTTTTTCGTGATGGCTTCCAATGGCGAACGAAACAGTGCTTGAAGTAAATGATGGCCGGCGAGCTCCCTTGCTTCCAAGTGAGTTTGACTTCTTTAAAGCTAAATTGACCGGAGTGAATCGCCAATTGGCTGAACTAAACGCATTTTTAAATGAAGACCTCAGCACGTTTTATGAAGGGGATTTGCAGGTGCCAATGGAAACGGTGGAGCAGATGAACGCTGAGTTTTAATCCACTCAATCCAGTTTCGAAAAACTGGAATTGCTCGAGCTAGATGGAAATGCAAGATCGGATTTTGAGCAAATTTACTGGGAGGCATAGTCAAAGCTTTCAAGAAGGTTGCACATTTTCAATAATTCTCGATCTGAATGAGTAAATTCTACTGCAGTGCCATTGGATCAACATTATTTGCGTAGGTCGCGTCTGCCAGAGCTGTAGCTCCGGCCGGAATTAATTGCTATTTTCAAAACTTTAGTCGGATACTAGGAGGATCTGAGAAAGCTTGTGGAATTTCAGTTTCTCCGTGCTAGTCCGGAAGGTGCAGCATAGAGCATGAACTATGGGAAAGCGTTAGACTTGCTCACCAAAAGATAAAAAGCTGATTCATTTTCAGGCACACATACAGGCTATCAAGTGTTGAGAAAGGATCGGCTAATGGAGTCCATTTCTTGTCGAAGTGCTCATGACGCCTAGGCTTGACACCTCAACTGCGTCATAAAAAAACGAAACGGCTGGACCTATGTTTAAATTTTCTGCGAGATCATGGCTTGCAGCAATGCACTGTCAATACAATAATCTTTCATTGTTGCAAATGAATACAACCCAATAGTTTTGCCAATGCGCTCCACTAGTACAGCCAGTTGCGCAGCCCTCAAATTCATCTACGCTCATTTCCGCTTCAGCTATATTTCTAAGCCCCTATAAACAAGCCTACAGAATATATGTTGCTTTAAACGGCCATTGTATATGCAAAATGCCGCTCTGGAGTTTTCGTGCCATGCCGCGCATTGTAGGACTCTGCATCTCAGCTTAATTTCATCACAGCTCGACTTGCTAAGCAATTGCAGCTTAAAACGAGAGTTTTGTCTATCCCTTGACCAAACGGTTGATGTTGTAGCTCAGTCGCATAACATACAAGGCTTCATTCTCTGAGGTTGTCTCACAAACGATAACCGGTTACCAATCATTATTCAGCATGAACATAGAAAAATAGAACATACCGAAAAATCTACGACCCTTAATTTTTGAAATTCAAATTGAGAAGTTGCTTTGACTTAATTTGTGTTGTCCGAATTCGATTGCCTTTGAACCTGCCATCTTTTCAAAAGACCAGAATTGGGTGGGATCTGTCAGGTGACTGTTCAAATCTTTCGATCAAACTCTTCTCGATGGCTGCAATGCGATCGATATCACGATCGCTTGCTGTTGATGATGAAGATTGATAGTTGCTGTGGTTCTGCGACGGCAGTCTCACATGAAGACGGACTGTGCGAACTGCTTTATATCAGAGGAAATAATAGTCTATCTTCTGGTCAATATTTGGCTTGTTTTAATTTCGATGCACTAAGCGACTTGAATAATCGCCCTTTAAGTTTTAAATCCTTCGAAGTCAAATTAGAAAAGGTAAACTACTAATGTATGCTTCATTTCTACAGGAATACATTGACTTGGGTCACATGTCACACGGATACAAAGTCGACAACGAGCCAGCGGGACTCCGGTTTTTACATTAACATTTCTACACCAAATTGGATCTTAACATATTTGCTAAAGGAAGAAAATAGTTGACGTTAATTTAAGACCGCTTGAATATCAATCAAGCATGTTATTATTTAAAAACAACTAATTTCTGACCCCTCCCAAATTTGGACCTATCGTACTTTTGGTGGAATAAAAAAAACTAGTTAAAAATACTTATATAATGAAGCGGTTGGCATTCATTTTATTAGGTTTAGGTTTAGATTTAGGTTGGACCGGCCGTCACTGCTAGGGACCAGTAGAGGTCCGTAGCCACCACCCGCCTGTCGCCATGAAGGCGGTTAACCCACCTGTGGAGCCGTGTTCACTGAGGTAAGGCCCTTCATAATAGCGTCAGTGGTGATGTTATTAAAGGCGTCTGAAATATCTAGAAAAGTACCCAAGGAATATTCTTTAAAGTGGTCTGCTTTTTCAATGGAGGCTATTAGAGAATAGAGTGCCGTTTCAGTAAACTTGCCTTTTGTGTACGCATGCTTCTGATGTGCAAATCAAGAAGCTTCTCCAAAGTTTTTAGCAGGAAAGAGGTTAGGCTGATTGGTCAGAAGTCATTTGGGACCACATGACTGCATTTGCCCGCCTTGGGCACGAAAATTACTTTTGAGGTCCTCCAAAGAGTTGGGATATAACACCATGCGAGACACGCCGAAAAGAGCAAAGGGTTCTCCATGAAGACCTTTAGATGACCGTATCATCTTCTTGCAGGACTTCAGGAGAGACCTGTACTCGTCCCAGACATAGATGTTGTCCGCCTTCTTAGCAAGTTGAAACATGCTAGTACCACACAGCGATGAGAGATTTGGGTTCCACCTGGGTGGCTTCGATCTTCTCTTCGGTCTTGAGAGCCTACAGGATTGGCGAAACGTGGAAAGTAGCCGAGGACATTAACAGTTGTTTCTAGGTCCTGTACCGAGTTGAAAGTGCTCGGCGGACCAAGAGACTTGGAAACGAGACTGGAGAATTTCTCCCAGTTCGTGTAACGGGGATTTCTGAACGGCTCAGCCGTAGATACCCTGTTTAATGGAATGGTAAACTGGATGTACTTATGATCGGAGAAGGAGGGTCTATGCAGTACTCTCCACTCCTCTACATTAGTACACTCAGTCGTAATGGTTAGGTCCAGCACTCTACGAGAGGTGGAGGGGACCATGTCCACCAATCACCGCAGCTCTTCAGGAGGAGCCGGTACATGGTGTAGCATGTAGCAGGATGCTAGCAACATACATCCTTCACAGCTCTCCACCACCACAACGGTTAGATCGTAGAGCTTTTGGACCCTTCCTTACAAGGATGACAGTTTTCGATCTACTTACCAATGTCGGGACGTATAAATTGTAATTAGGCGACTTCAGCCCAGCGGCCGTGTGCTTGACACTATCCACGGTTCTTGGACCAAAGCCGCGTAGGCGGACTCTTCCTCCAGAGCGAGGAGTAGCTCCGCCGAAGCCGTTTTAGATTTGTGGAGGTTGAGCTGCAGTACACTCATTAGAGGTTTGCACACTTGCGGGGGGCCCGTCTGCATGGACGGTTCCTCCCCACCTCCTCCGTCTCGTCCGTCAAATTGAGGTTCAAAGTGGCGTCAGTCATGCTCTCTAGCCCGAGATCTGCCTCTACCTCCCCTGACCACAACGGGTTTTTTGAGGTTAAGATACACCCTCCCTAAGCCCTACGCCATCTTACCGTTGCGCTTATAAAGCAGATCCCTGGCCTCCTTATTGATCTGAATGATCACGTGCTGCCCACCACTGGATAAAGGTTCATCAACCTTCAGCACGGATCAATCACTCGTCGGAATGGCCGGGTTCTGCTTCCCAAGCAGTTGAAGCGCTCGCTCGCCCTGCGCGACTATAGGGAACAGGACCTTAGTCTTCGGAATGGACGGAATATTGTTCCTATCAACCACGTCCCCCTTGAGACCCTCCCACAAGCCGCCCAGTTTGGTGACGGTCGCCTTCAACTAAAGCAACGTTGGGACGTCCTTGCATGTTAGGATTTTGACGCCATTCATCCAGACCGTGCCTTTAAATGTAGGCATTGGGCTGTCTGGAGCACTCTCCATCCTAACAAACAATACGTCGACCAGCTTACTATGGGTTAACCGCCACCGCTCTTCAGACATTTTCCCGTTAGGTTCCCCTCTGTCAATGAGAGCAACGGCGAGATGCCGCCTGGCAGTTTCCGCAACCGTTGCTCTCTGTCTATGGGTGTTTCTGTTACTGTCTGTGTTCTTGTTGGTGGAGCCAGGTGCTCGCAGCCCCTTGCTCACTGGAGCCCTTTGCTTGGGACTCTCAGCAGACCGTTGGCGCTTGCTTGCCGTGGTCCACGGGTTGTTGGTTGTTACAGTATTGTTACAATTGACTTGGCCTGTACCCACCCCATCAGAGGTGTGACCGCTGGCGACACCCACAGAAGATCTCTCCCCCCCGTGCCTGGCGGTGGTTGGAGTCTCGTTTTCCACCGACGTCTAGGCTGACATCCCAGCCCGATTTTTTAAAATGCTCCATACGAGACATTGGCTAATTTTGTTCTTGGGAGCCCCCATAGCGTTTTCAGTCTGACCGCCGGACACCTCGTACCATGGATTCTGCTTCTTATCTACAGACAGATGCCTGAAAGATAGGGAGCAGAGCCCTCAACTACGATCGGCAGTACCTGAAACGTCGGCGCATAGTAGAGATCTGCTACCCGATGACAATGAGGTTATGCAGATCATAGCTTTGCTTACATCAGTCCAAGGTAATTTATATTTATATTTTGTTAAAATTGGGTAAAATATATTTTTTAATAATTGATCTGTTTATGTTAGTTACAAAACTTTATTTGCGAGAAAGAGAAAAAGCAAATATATTTCTTTCAGGGAAAAACATTAATTGTAAAGACCCGTGATATCAAGTAATAAACACTTTGTGGTACTTAAATTTCGTTTATTTTATTTCTTTACTTCACGCACGTCTGTCGTGCTCGCTCACTTATGTTGAACTAACTCTCGTCTCTCTTGACACTCATCACTCATGTCCGCTGCTAGCATCGTCGCTCTTCTTGGCGATCTCGCTGCTCTGTGCAGATTCCCACATTAATCATTTATGCAAGATGATTTTTCAGGTTGTTTACTTCTGATCGAAACACAATTCATCTGTTTCAGCATTAACAAATGAGACGATCGCGCAGATCACGCTCCTTCACCTCGGTGCTGTTGCGCAGCGATTGCAGCACGTTGCCTAGCTCCTTGACCCGCTCCAGCGCCTCCTGATCACGAATGCGTGTCTGCAGCTGCAGCACTTGCCGCTCGGCGGCATTCAGCTGATCCTGCTTGTGACGCAGATGATGGGCCATTTGGTGGTGATACGATTGCAGCGCCTGTCTCTTCTCCTCATCTTTAGCCTGCAGCTGGGATTCGAGCTCAAGGAAACGCTCCTTGGCCAGCAGCTGCACTTCCTGCATTTTGTCGTATGCTTCTTCCAGCTTGCTGCGTTGCAGATGCTCCAACTCTTGCTGACGCTGCGTCCATTCCACATCTCTGTCGTGCAACTGCTGTTGCAGCTCTTCGCAATTGCGCTGCGCCTGCTGCAGCACGGCATTTGTCTCGGCCAGCGACAGGTCAACTTGTCCATCTGCTTGGACATGCACTGCACAACACTGGCGAGCCCCATCCGTTGGCATTGCTGCTGTTCGTTACTATCATCAGAAACCCTTTTCGCTGCCATCAATGCTGTGAGCCACCGTCTCCACCACCAGCAACTATCTAACCAAGGCGGATCTTCTGAAGAATCGGCAATCCATCTCCAAGGTCAATTTGTCCGTCACATAACAAGCCATAGAATAGGCTTGCACCAATCAGCAGGTCCACGCGCTGCGGGCGACGGAATCGCCGAACCGTCGATATCAATGGCAAAATTCGGATGGCTGTTAGTGATTGTTGACGTCACAACAGCTTGGAGACTGACAGAGTAGTCAGAGATGCAAGAACGCATATAAACATTTACTGTGCATCCTTCAACAGAAACGTCTGTATCCCCGAGGCCAGAAACCATAGCATCTGATAGTGTCCGCTTTAACTCTAGCTGTTGGGCTAAATGGGACGTCATCATGTGGATTTGCGAACCAGAATCAAGCAGAGCACAACAAGGAACGAACGACCCAGCACGACTCTTAAGCAAAACAACAACCCAAGAGCGCAGCATCAGAACGAAGAGATTGGGCAGCAAGAGACGTAGAAGCTTGAGGCTGCAGAGCGGCAGACGAATCAGCTGACGAGGCTCGTTGCGATGTCTCGAAATGCAACAACGAATGATGCCGTCCACCACAGTTACGGCAAGCGCCAGATGTGCAGGATCGAGTTTGGTGTACTTTCTTGAAACAGTTAAAGCAGAGAGCGAGCTTCTTCACTTCTTTCTGCCTCAAGAAGGGAGACAAATTTGCAAATACGGGCAGGAATATATGCCGTGACCAGGCGCGTCACAAAACATACAAACATTTGCCCTGCTGGGGCTAGTTTGGGCCACAAACGCCTTCCTGCTGCCGTTATGGCTAAAGTTCCTTCCCAACTGTGAGCCTGCTGTGTGAATGACCATAGCGTACTGCAGACTTTCCAGCTTCCGACATCTTTCGTCCAGAAACGTGAAAAACTCAGTAGCAGTCGGCACTTTATCGGCGGCAGAGTTGTCCAATGCCCTGCTATCCTCCCACGCCGCCTGAGTTTTCATATCCAGCGTTTGCAGCAGCACGTAAATGAGAATGCTGTTTGCAATTTCCTCTGGACGGCCCACAGTCTTTAATGCCCCCATGTGAACATAACTCATGAAGTTTTGTGGCCACGGATGTTCCTGCCTCCACCTTCTTGGTACCCAAAAGATCCTTGATGTGTGACTGGAACACAAGACAGTTGTTGTTAAACCGATTATCCAATATATCCAGAGCCACACGATAATTGGGCCTCGATATCTCCAACGACCGAACTGCATCCAACGCTGGACCAGTTAAATACGATAGCAGATGCTGAAACTTTTCAACATCATCTAAGTCGTTGTCCTTGTCAATGACAGACTCGAACATTGACCAAAAACTCGCGTATTCCGTATAACCTCCACCGAACGTGGGAAGTTTGAGCTCGGGTAGACGACGTCTATTAGCGCGGGCACCGAGGCCATTAGCCGAAGGTCGATGGTCTCATCACGCCGCAATGTGGACGACCGAATCAATTGGCGTTCACGACTGTCAAATTGCGCTCGAGCACGCGATTTCACTTCAAGAAAACGCTCATCGAAATTGTCCCGCGTTTCACTACCGATCTCATTATAGTCGATCTCCTCTAACGCATTCTGAGCTAAGTCAAATGAAGCTTGAGCACGTTCTAATAGCTCCAAACGTACTGCTAATTGAGATGAATTAAACGGAGCTAGCTTAGCTTCAGAAAGCGACGCATCGAGTCTTACAAGTCTATCATAGAGCGATAAAACCTTCCGCTTGAAAAACCGCGCGCGATGTTCGACAGTAGTCGCTTGCTCGTTTATAGAATTTTCCATTGTTAGCAGTAAACCGCACTTGTGCTAAATGGCAATTGCTCACTTTGTATGTCAAATTTACTGTACAGCGCAGCAACAAAAACGCGTCAAAACCGCGATTACAAACGCGCGCGGTTTGCTTAACCTCGCGCGCGAGTTGCTTAAGCACAGCAGCAGTTCAAAGTTAATCAGTTGATTAGCTGATTTAAATAACACACACCGAAAGCATAAGAGAGGGCAGCAAGATTAAATGCACGCAGCTGTGACAGCGGAGTAGCGGAGAGCATGGACAAGCGACGGAGAGCGGAGAAGGTACGCAAGCAACGGAGCAACGGCGAACATGCGCAAACAACGGAGAATGGAAGAATAGAAATGCACCGCTCTTTTAAATATATGTATATGCATATGTATGTACATATATATCTCTTCGCACTCTCGAGCACTTTGCACTTTGAATGTTTCACTAATTGCTATTGTTTATTAGGCACTTCAATAATTATTTATGCAAAATCAATTGCATTCACAACACTAAGCGAGAGTATACGTATCACGCCACAAAGCTTTTTAGTAGCTTTATTTTGGACGTCTATTGTTTATAAATAAAACACGCGAATTTCAATTAATTTGTTTATTGATATGGTACATATCTGCATATATGTAACCACTTAATATTCATTTGCCGTGACTGGAGCAAGGGTCCATCTTCGCCACGGACAAGATTACAATTCAAGAGTAAAAGGCAATTAGCCGATCGAACTGCAAGCGATCGCTAACAGAGAGCACACAGCATTGCATTAACAGACGCCGACAGATATTTTATTCTTCTTTTTATTGTAATAAATTTAAAATTTTATTTCTAAATACATTGTTTAGGATCGATTCTCTAAATTAACATTTTTAAAATTTTTTTTATTTTTGTGAGCGAACAGTGTAGAAATGACAGGAACATGTATCGAGTACATTCTCCACATCATTATGAGCCCAAGAGCAGGATGTGAAATGTAGTTCATGGGCATTACAATCCAACGGATCATCACATATTCTATTATTAAAATATTTTAATGATTTTGTTAGATATTCCATGTGTTCAGGAAAAATTGTATCCTTAAACATTTCCATAAAATAATTTATTCCGGCTATAAGTTCTTTTATTGCAATATGAGTTGTGGAGTTGGTTTTGTTATCAGACAAGTACATTTTAAAATTTCTTTCGATCCGTAGACGTCTACTTGTAATGATTTCCAAAAGGTAAATGAAGAAATATTTTCAGAAATCATTATACGATAAATTGAACTAATCCAGTCAGTCGGGTATATTCCACTAGACGATCGTTAATGAGAAGGAAATATACCTATGCACAGTGGGCGATTTGGTCTCGCTAGCGGCATTTAATTTAAATTTTCAAATTTAAAAAACCCGTAATATTTTTTCACATATCGATAACAGATGCTTTGATTAGTTTTTAAAAACTCTACGATAAGCTGATCATCAGCTGTGAACGGACAAACACACCATATGATTTTGCAATGAGCTCTACAAAATTCTTTCTTTTTTCGCGCATTGATTTCAAGTTCCTCGGAAATTTACAATTTTTATTGAATTTGTTAAAAGTTTGGCTTTTTATTATCTTCAAGGTATGTATTACAAAAAAAATCAATGTTTGTGACCGGTCTATAAATGTGTAGCTCATAAAACGTAATGGTAATTCAGCGTATTAACAACGAGTCCGGATTAGCGTACACCTGTCTTTCGTGGAGTCGAACTTACTGGATTCAAGTGGATTCAGTCTAACTCTTTTATTAGCCGAAAGTGTAAATCAGTGGCGTCCAAAATGTGTAATATGAACTGCTATTACCTGCTAGCCTTCAAACTATGGTACTTTTGAGGCACAGTCTTAGTACCAAAAAGGGATATTTTTTTAGTCTGACACTCAGAAGTCATCCCATTTTTTCACCTCATCCCATCATTTTTTATATAAAGTTAATATATGAAATTTGTTAATTTAAGTTTAATTAAAATAAAAGTAAAACAAAACTTTATATTTAACAAAATTTTTTTTTTAAATTTAAAAAAAATTAAAAAAAAATTTTTTTAACTTAAAAAATCTATGACTTTTCTCTGATCAGTGAAAAATAAGTAAGAAAGCTACAGTCGAGTGTACTCGACTGTGAGATACCCGCTACCCATTTTGAATAAAAGAAATATATTTTGCGATATTTTTCTCAAAAAATACCGAATATACCGCAAAAATACTAAAAATATACCAAATGGCATATTTGGTATATCGATATAGTACCGCATTGAAAATATGTCAAAGACGGCACAATGTACCAGATTGTCGTCCAAAGCAACTAAGATCCCTAGTAAGTAGGCGTTTTTGCCCATACAAAAGTATTTCTTTAATAACTTCCACAATTTTTATCTGATCGCAACCAAATTTTTAGGAATCATAACTACTATAGTAATTATTGTATATATATGAAATTCGCAACTCTAGCTTTAAAATTACGCATGTTATTCGATTTTTTTGATTTGCGGGGGCGGAAGTGGGCGTGGCAAAAATTTGAAACAAACTTGATCTGCGTGCAAGCATAACAAATGCTGTCGAAAAAAAATTATAGCTCTATCTCTTATAGTCTCTGAGATCCAGTGTTTCATACGGACGGACGGACAGACACACAGACGGACATGGCTAGATCGTCTCGGCTGTTGACGCTGATCAAGAATATATATACTTTATAGGGTCGGAGATGCCTCCTTCTACCTGTTACATACATTTCCTGCCGGCACAAAGTTATAATACCCTTCTACCCTATGGGTTGCGGGTATAAAAACCTACTGAAGACATCTATTTTAGTATAGAAGTTATTAATTAAATGCCGCTAGCGAGACCAAATCGCCCACTGTGGTGTGGTCCTAGATAGCAAACTGACATGGAAGCTCAACTTGCTAGAAAGGGTGAAGAAGGCCACTGGAGCCTTGTACATGCCGAAAAAGATGCTTAGCTGCACTTGGGGCCTGTCTCCTAATCCTATGTGGTGGATATACATCTCAGTTGCTCGCTTTATCCTCACCTATGGTATTCTAGTGTAGTGCCAGGCCACGGAAAAAAGGACGTACCTATCCATCATGGAAAGGACACAGCGTCAAGCGCTACCGTGTGTCACAGGCGCTATCAGGTCGACGCCTACTAAAGCCCTCGAGGTAATAGCTGGTATCGAACCGTTGAACCTATACGCGCATTCCATAGCCGCAAAATAGTCCCTTAGGATTGCTGCAACAGGCAATCTGGATCTACTAGGCTACGGTCACAGCGCCATTAGTAGGGAGACAAGTATAGACTTGGACTGTACTATCCCCCTTACCAGTACTGACCACATAAACACGATATTCGTGGAACCGGACTGCTAGCGGGAAGGGTTATGCATTCCCGAAGCCCTCAACTTCTTCACCGACGGGTCGAAGATGGATGAAGGAGTCGGTGCGGACGTATACTGCCCAGACCCGGTCTCCAAACACTCCTATAAACTCCCTGACCATTGCAGCATCTTCCAGGCGAAAGTTTTTGCCATTGGCAAGGCTGCAGAAGTGGCTCGGGGTTTACAACACAATCACAACTCAATTCATATTTTTGTTGACAGCCAGGCTGCAATAAGATCAATGCACTCTGATGTGGTCAAGTCCAAAATTATCCTGGATAGCAGAAGAGCAATAGAGTCGCTAAACGCTTTTGCCAAAAATGCATGCATACTGTGCGACTTCTGAAACGAAGATACGCTCCACTGGTACAGCTACGGACCTCCACTGGTCTATACTTTGTCCCGTACAGGGGCAGCCGGTTCTACCTATACCTATACCTAATATCTGCAAGCCGTGGACGTTCTCTATTTGCAGCTAGCATATCTTTCCATACATGATGAGTCCCCTGTACCATCGAGCTGCGATATTAAAGTAGAAGTTTAGAACCACTTTTGACTACATTTTGAACTTTTGAACATTTTAATTTTAGTAGTGTCGCTTGGAGGGGTACTTTCCAACTAATGCTCTGTATATCAATTTTATTTGAATCACCTCCGACTGTTTTTATAAACATATCGTCCGTATTGTTAGCTAGCAAGAGACTGAGTTCATGTTTACAAGTTAATATAACTTTTTTATGATCTTCAGCGAATCCCATTAGCATTTTCAGTAGTATAGAAAAGCTGAAATGTCCTCCGGAAGTGATAGTCTCTCCTCTACTCCGACCGGCATTACGATGAAGTAGAGCTTCCTGTTGGCCTATAGATAAAAAGTTTTTCAGAGATGTTGTAATACCGGTAAATTGTATCATATCCAGTTCGCATTCGATCAATTCATATCTTATTTCATCCAAAAATTAGGCCACGCAATTATTTTTAAGCAAGCCGGTAACATCATTTGTGTTAGTTGTACTCCTCGTATTTTGGTTAGTTATTTTATTAAGTGTCCCTTCAAAGTGGAGAAAACTCTCAGACGGAAAAAAAATTTCATTCATTTGAAATGACGTTATTTGTTAATGATAGTGCAGGTTGGGGATATGATGCTCCTCGAGATGATAATGATGATTTTTTCATGTCAATTTTACATTTAGTAATGGGAGTTGTGAGGTGATGTGCCGGCTTTTTATTATAAATAATCATTCTGAATTAATAATTGATTAATTCTCCCTCCTGATCAGTTATCCGTATTTTGAGCGTGTTTATTTCTCTAGTGTTGATAGCTAAATAATTCAAATTTCATGGTGTAATGCTCATTTTATATTCTGGACATTGATTCCAAATTCATGAAGCACGTGATTTGGTCTATTACTCACATACATTTCATTATTGTGCGGTTTTAGAATATGTTTACCAAATCCAAATAGTTTTCCAATACTTCATTCGCGATTAAAAAATACTGTTTCTTTTCTATTGGTAACTTGATCTTTCAGTGTATTGTTGTTGGTTTCAATTTTTAACGAATCATAGGAACATCAATAATAAATGTTGCAATATCTTCGAGTTCATATGATCCAACAGGTAATTCTACAACTTTATTTCCAATATGAAATAGATTGTTCCCTCTATCAACGTTTGGTATAGAATTGTATGTGTGAAAGTCAATATGAGCACACTCATAATTTCGATTTAATTCAATTTGTGGCAAAACATTTTCTGTTATAACTGATGTGTTTCCATGTTAGTGAAGACATTTTGAATTCTGAGTCTGTCATTTAATCATTACATCATTAGATTTATATCCATATCCAAGTCCATTTTTCATATCATCATCATTAGAGATTAGTAGAAATCCAATGTTCTCCCCCCAACATTTTAATCCATATCACTGTTTACATGTTCAAATCATCTTGTTTAAACATTATAATAAAATTAGCATTGACATGTATTAAATGTTTCGGAATATGTGTATATGTTTGACATAAATAGAACGAATCAATATTCTTATGTCTTTCCATACAAAAATAGTTTCGGATATTATCCTGCTTTTCACATGCCACATCATCAAATGTAATAATGGAATTATGTTTAGCTGCCTGTGGTGTTAAAACTGCATCAATTCCAGAGAACGTAAAATATCCCATTTCTCGAATTGGTTTGATAAGTTTTTCCAAATATTCATATTTGGGCTGGTATAAACTCTTAGAAATTACATAATTATTTTCAAATTTGATACCATTGGGACTCTCTATAAGTCTAAGCATCACATTGGCTTATCCATAATTTTTTGGCCCAACTATTAATGCTCTAATTGTATTGGGTAGCGAAACACTATGTCGAAATTGTTGATTATTGTCCACCACCCTCAACGTTTTGTACTACTATGCTTTTTTTTTTGTCTTAAAAAATGCATGTTAATGAGAAAGATATTTCTTGCAATGGGAAAGGATGGTTGATTGAGGTTGTTTTAATTGATCGGGCTTAGAATCGTGTAAAAGCGTTGGACAATAGTATTGGTGAGAGAGCAGCAGCATACTTTGTAGCAAACATGACGAAGACGAAGAAAAAAATTTGGAATGGGATCAAATCAAGAGAGAAAGAAAGGAGTGAAAACATCATTGACTACAATAATCCAAAAGGTTACAAAGGAATTGAAAAAGAATAAACCGCTTGATATCTTGAGTGCAATAAAAGTTGCACGTAAAGCAGTATCGAACTTGATGGCATGTAGGAAAAATGTTGTTATTCCATGGATTATAAATTTACCCAAATGTCCCAATTTTAATAGCTCCGAGCGCTGTGGGTAGTTTAGCATCAGGTAATGCAGAAATTATTAACAATGCAAAGATTGCTAAACAACAACTAGAGAAACACAAGAGACATAATAAAAAAAGAAAACGCTTGCATTGAGAACTGGCTTTTATATTATATTTGCAACCATACAAAAAGGAATATAATACATCATTCACTAGAATTATTCGAAAACAAAAACGCATTCAACAAAATTTATAATTGTTTTTATGTCGGTGTCTAGGTGTTGGTTGTAGGAAGACACTTATGAGCGAATTAGCTATCCTTCTCTAGCACTTCAGAAGCATTACTTAAAGTACCAACGATGAAAGCAACAGGTAAAAAGTCAACCCCCCAATCGAAGAAAATATTCTTACATAATGAACACCTTCCAAAACACCAGTGGAAGAGGAAAGTGAGAAGTATACAATTAGCCAGCCACTCGAAGGAAAATATCATTCAGTCATTAGTACACAGCAACACCAGCAGTAACAGAAACAGTTACATCACCACCAAGAATACCCAATCGCACCGACGACCAACACCGAACAGCAGTAGCAGTAGCAACAGTGGTAGTAGCACCAGGTGTGTATTTGGATAACTCCAACACTACAAATCCTAAATAAATTGGTTTCTCACAAACGTTGCGTAACCTCTTTATTTGAAGTGCATACATAGTTGCTCTGAACTTTGATGCACTATGAAAATTCGATTTTGATATTAAATCTCTAACACAAAAAATCTGGGGCGCCCTGCTTTCCTATTTTCAATTGGAAAGTCCCACTCCGTTATTATACGCACCTTCTTTTCACTGTTTTCGATGGTTTTACCATACACAAAATTATTCAATAATTTGAAAAAATCTTTATTCAAAATTATTTTTGGCTTTCTGACGATATTGAAGGATGTGAATTTTTTTTAATTTTAAGCCATGTCTCAAACTCTGTTTTAATGATTTGTAGTATATGATATTATTCTCTTATCGGCTATCAACTTAGAAGTTTTTAAGTGGTTGATGGCAGCTTGTTAGCTGGACAGAATGGCAGATCATTGTGATCGTCGTGGAGTGAGTATGTATATTCCCGATCAACCTCTAGTTTCCATACTCACTATTTTCTGGAATATTTTCGAGATTAAATCTTTTAACCTGATTCGGTTCTAGCCATTTGAACACACTACATACATGCATTAAATATTCTGATTCTTTAGTAGGATCAAAATCTTTTATATATGTGTGGTTTGTATATTTATGACTGCATTGTACCAACCCACCCTGAATTCCACACTGAATATGTCTAACCAAATCAATGTCAGTGAGTATCTCGAGGTGGATCTCTGTAGTTTTCAGCATAGCATCCCACGACAATCCTGGTCTTGTGTAATAATAAGCGGGTTCGAGAATATAAATCGATGAACAACTTACTTAAAATTTTGGAAAACGTCTGTTAACAATAAAACATCAGTCTTCAAATACAATTCTAACTATTCTGCAAGTGTGTTTAGACTAGAGGGCATGAATCGGATGGTATAATTCCTTATTCAAATTAATAAGTTTAATTGCCCCTCACAAATAAATGAGAATCAAATTTTGAGAAATCATCAAAGAATACTGGTTTAAAAACATCCGTCTTGTATTTGATGTTGCAAAAATTATGGGCTGCACCTCTAAATCTACCTGTAAAATGACAGTTATCTTTTACTCTATCATTATCTAAAATACTCTTATAAATGTGCCAGTTGGCCGCTTTCGTAAAAGTATCTATGTAAGTCATTATGACATGAATCATGTGTATTGAAACCACTCTTTTCATGTGGTTCTCATATAAATCGGACAAGTCGGACGATATATTTTGAACAAAAGTGCGAGCGACATCACCTCCTGTCATTGAAACGAACTTATCTAAGCCTGAGTCAAATGCACACTTTATGTAGTGCAAGTGCCTCTGACACATGCTTATAAATAATTTTTGTGTTTTCACTTACATCTTAGGTTACTGGTACCATTATGCATTCAAAGTCTGCACACACGTCGAAAGGAACCTCCAGCTGGCGGTTATGGTTTTTAAAGAAAATCATCTCATCTTTCTTAGGTTCCTCTGTAACCACCCGACTGAATCTGTTTAATTCGCTATTTACCCAATTGTCATGCAAGTAGACTGTTATTAAAAATGTTAATAATTAATGTAATACTTTCTAGTTTATAGAATGTATTTACGACGACATACCCGCAGATGGTCCGTCGATATATAGTAAATGAATGTGGATACCCTTTTCCACTCCATCGGAGTAAAGCGGTCCAATTACTTTATCGATTTGAAGATGATGTAAGGGTTTCGGCGAGTGAACTCTTTTATTTTCCGGATTTCCATCGGGAATGTTAATTCTTCGAAGTTAAACTTTGTTGTTGTAGATAATGTGTTGTCAACACAAAAGCTATTGAAATGGTATGATCTATTAATTGGTTTGAGGGCCAATATAATTGCCCGCTTAAAACAAAACACATCATAACAACCACCTTTCTATTTTTTAATTTAAGAGGAAGCTCAAAATGCTTAGAGCATTTCATCGGATCACATTTATAAACATAGAGCTCCCACACATTACATTTTTATGTGATTCGAAAAGGTTGAGGTAGTTGGATCCAATCGTAGCTAGACACTTTGTGCTCTGGTACGATTTTACTTTTAGTTGAGTATCATGCTGGTTTACTAGCTATACTCAGCAAACAACTTAAAGTTGTATTTTGATGAGAGGTGAGAAATCATAACCCTTTCCAAATGAGAAATCAGTGCTAAGCCAGCCATCATTTGGGAATTCACCAGGAATCCTAATATCAGCTCCTTCATTCTCATAAGCTTTAGCTCATCTTTCGCTCATTGACAGTTTAGTCAGAAGCTTTCGCTCATCTTTGTTTTCTTGTAACTTCTAGTGTCGGAATAACCGGCAAACAATAAATTGTCTCTCTCTTCTTTTGTAAAACTTTTTTTCGAATTTCATAATTTTACATATCCATTACCAATTTGCTTGATTCTTTTGTTCACCAGTAGGATAGAGTTGTATTTATGCAACTCGGTGCGGTCGTGAAAATTCCATTGCATACCTAGTAGGCAATGTTGGCAGGAATAACATTATTCCCCATTGATGTTGTTGACGTTGTCTAGATTCATTGTTATTGTTTTTTTGTTGGTTATAAATATTCAATATTGTTTAACAATGTTTATTATGTCACAAACTAGAAGTGATTTGAAGGGCTTTAGGTTTCTGGATGTAAACCGAGCAAAATTGATCATTAAACGATTGTCGGTGGGTGTTCTTCACCTTGGTGTTACGTTGTGCTCCCCTCCTCATTGCACTGCATTACCGCCCTTTTTTGCACGTTCGTCAAGTCTTGTTTATAGTATTCAAACGATTTCGAGTTTATTCAAATTGATTATTGAGATGAGTGAATATTCGCATTTTAGATCCATCTTGAACCTCATACGTTTTCGTCCTTCTTCTTCGAATTGGGTTGATAAGCTTTTCCAAATATTCACATTTCGGTTTGTATATGAATTTTGGAAATATGAATAATTGGAAAAACAATTCTTCGATTAACTTGAATGTAGCATTGGGCTATTAACCGTATTGCGTCACGTTCCCATCCTTTTTCGTAACGTGTTTTCGTGGTAGACGCTTACGTTTACGGCGTTGCGCACCGTTTGTGGAGTTTCCTACGTTTTGATAAGATAATATGATTAATCGTAAGAATTTTTTAAGGTATAAAGGAAACAGGTTTTCCCAACACGTGCTATGAGTCGCATCCTAATCCTGAACTACGTTTACGTGGCGGGAGTTCACGCCTTCGATCGTCTTGGGTATTGCGCTGAGCCCTCGATTGTCAATGTAAAAGACCCCTTCGTCTCAAAAAAAGCCATCCGAACGATCTCACACGTTAAGGTCAGGGGAGGTAGAGGTAGATCTCAGTCTAGAAAGTATGACCGACGACACCCTGCCCCTCAACCTGACGAACGTGACGGAGGAGGTGCGGGAGGAACTGTCCATGCAGACGGTACCCCGCGAGTATGTAAGCCTCTAATGCGCTGCAGCTCAACCTCTATAAATCGAAAACGACTTCGGCGGAGCTCCTGACTCTAGAAGAAGAGTCCGCCTACGCGGCTTTGGTCCAATCAATCTTTACGTCCTGACAACGGTAAGTAGATGGAGAACTGCCATCCTTGTAAGGAAGGAGTTACAAGCTCATCTACTACCTACCTGACAATCTAATCGTGGTGGTACTGGAGAGATGTGAAGGATGTGTGCTGCTAGCACCCTGCTACATAAGTACATTCAGTTTAATATTCCATTTAACAGAGTCTCAACGGCTGAGTTGTTCAGAAACCCCTGTAACACGAACTGGCTGAAATTCTCCAGGCACGTCACTGACTCTCCAGATCCGCCGAGTACAATCAACTTGGTACAGGACAATATCTGTAAAAGTCCTCTTAGAAAGGCAACATCCAGCGTTTCGCCAATCCTGCAGGCTCTCCAGACCGACGAGAAGATCGAAGTCATCCTAGTGAAATCCAGATCTCTCATCGATTCGTGGTGAGTTCACTAGTATGTTTTAACTTCCTAAGAGAACGGACAACGTCTATGTCTGGGACGATTATATGTTTCTCCTAAAGACCTACAAGCAGATGATCCGCTCATGCAAAAGCACCTCATGGAGAGCCTTCTGCTCAGATCTGGACAACATTAAAGACACCTCCAGACTGAGGAAGCAGTTTTCCAAGCAGGCTGCTAGCCCCTGTCTGCTCAAGGCGGGCGGCCGAGTGTGGACGGAGAGCAGTGATAAAACTCTTGAGGCGCTACTCAAAGCCCATTTCCCAGGATGTACTGAAACAGAGAATAGTAATTGGCAGCTCTTTTCTAGTCTTCTAGTCATGTTACCGTTTACCGGTCTAATTAAGCCAACAAAATAAATTGGGCTATCAACTCTTTTGCGAACGTCAGGTTGCCTGGTCTCGATGGACTATCTCCATCAATGCTGCAAGTCATCACCTCTTGGGGCTCTGCTCAAATCTCAGTTTTGCGGAACAGTGAATAGCGATTAGCAGCTCTTTCCAAGTTACAACTGATACAATAAAGTCGACTATGGCCTCGTTTGTGAAGGTCAGGTTGCCCGGTCTCGATGGACTATCGCCAGCCATGCTGCAAGTCACCAAAACTGCGATTATTCCATGACTATCGCAGATTTATTCGGCGTGTCTCGCATGGTATCATATCCCCACTCTTTGAAGGGGCTCTAAAGTCATTTTCCTGCCTAAGGCTGATGTCAGAGTGCGCGCGAGAAGCGATGAGCAAAGCGAGAAGATGGCAAAGTGAGAAGCGAGCTACATTGTTCTATTTTTTAAACAACTCTTTCCGCAATATTTTTGCTTACCTGTTTGCCCTATCTTAATCTACGGTATTCTGAGACAAAGATACCTTTCAGCGGCACAGCTACGGACTTCCGCTGGTCTATGCTTCGCCCCTAGCAGGGGAAGCCTATCCTACCTGGCTAATGTCAGTCGATAATTTTAGTTATTCGCACTCTTTCACCGTAGCAGTGGTTGCGTCGAATTAGCGAAAACTAAGCATTTGCATAAAATCTCAAAAAAAGAAAGAACAATAATAAAAATCACAACATTTTTAAATTTAAATTTAAAGCGAAATTTAAATACAAAATAAAGTTTTCGTAAAGTATTCAAAAACAGTTTTGCACGTTTTATTTTAGGTGTAGATAAATCATTTTTATTTTGAATTACAGTTAAAAAAATCTTAAGATTAACATGAGAAAATAATCAGTTTGTTTATATTTGATAGACTCGTATGAAAATTGCAATCTTACGCAGCGCCTAAAACAAATAAGAGCATTATCATCTATCAATACGGACGGTACACTCCAGTTCGGATAAGTACATATACTAATTGAGTTTTTTATACATCTGAGTTTGCAGTCTGCAAAAAGGAAACACTGGCTACAACAAACGCAAGGTAAAAGGGAGCAAATGTACATTATAAGCCAATTATAAATCAAGACAAACAATTTCCTATATGTGTATAGATTGTTACTTGTTATAAATTTAATCACGATTAAAATATTTTAAATTAATTTTCAAAAATAAAATTGGCCACCAAAAGCGAATCTCTTGCAATTTTCCCACAAGTGGATTCATTAACAGCTTGGGCGCTCAGTGATGCACGTAGAGGCATGAGAAAATTTGTGTATACGTTAGTACCTAATTGATAACTTTCAATAGCACTGTAAATTATTTTAAATAATGGTTGCTTATTCAAATGAAAATATCCTCTATTACCATGTAAAAGTTTGATTCCAGAGTGAGAAGTATTACAAATACTCATATACATACAGTGATCTGGGCGATAATTATATTCACATGGCATTATATGTAGCTTATCAGGATGATAATAAAATAGGATATTAATAATATCTTGGTCGCCCCAGGTAATACGTAGTTTGTACTCTTTATATATAGGCAGGACATGTTGTTCCCAATTGAAATTTCGCATTCTTGTGAGGTTCATTAACATAACTCCAGAGTTCACTCCAAGTCGACCATAAAATGGATGTCGGGCAAAACGATTGTACCATCCAATGTTTTCATTTTCATGCTCTGGGGCAAGTGCAGCAATTTGACTCTCATTAAACCTTCCGAAAAATTTCCATATATCAGTAACCGGCGATAAGAATAAAATATCGGTATCAACATATAGTAGGGAGTCAACCTCTGTCAGTAACAACTATGGAAAAAATAATTCAATAAATTAAGCTAGTTAATAGTTTTTTTAACCACGACTTATGACAAATATTTTATTGGTAAAATGCACGTTCCTCAACAAAAACATCAGGCAATATTTGGCGAAGATAATACTTATTAAAACATTCAATTTTTTTTAGCGATTATTAATGCACATAAATGAAGCTTTTCATAACGCTTCCGAAAGTATGACAACTCTATAAAAAAAACTCTATACCCGTGGTTTATTTTAAAAATCAATATTATTATATATTATTATTATTGTTTATTCTCAGAGGATACTTTACTTACATTTCGTATACTTAAATTGTAAAAACACAGCGTCATCAACACAATAAAATTCATTTTGATCAAATATTTTTTTATTGAATTTAGCAAATGTATATAAAATTCAAGGGATCCAAAACACAAACAGCTATTCGTGGTGGCCAAAAATAATGATCATATATTATGTTTAACATGCTAAATGTTGATCGGAAACTTTTTTATATAAATATTTTTTAATACATTTATTAATATGCATTGAATAGTGTGGGGCAGCTTTACCTATCGCACTACTGGTATTAATATTTATGTATTTATGATAATGGTATTTAACCCTATAAATCGAGCTTTCAGTATTTAAAGTCCATAAGATTAATAACACATTTAAGAGCCTCTTTCTCAATGTCTAGCTAAAGCGATAGTAAAAAACTAATTCGATGCTCAAAATTTTTTAAATGAAGAATTTATCTTCGTTGACGTTTTGAAAATCGTCAAAAATATTTATAATAATCATAAAAAAGAAACGCTACAGTGACTTGGAGAAAAAAATAAAATTCTGCAGCTGACTTCTGTCTCAATTTCGTCAGCTTCAAACCAATAGTTTAGAGGAAGAAAATTGTTAACTAAAGATAGCGAAAGCAGCCCAAAGTTTTTTAGACATCGATAATTCTCGGTTACTAAAATTTACCAAACTTGCACAATTTTATCAAGTTCCATTATTCCTGCATGTTAATACATTTTGTTGTGAAGTAAAGCTCGCGTATTGATTTGTGATCGTTTGCTTGTCTTTATTTTTTTCTAAGTTTAATCTACTTTCGATAGAAATTTAGACAAGATACAACATATTCCTTTAATTTTAGAATGGTTTTTAATTTCGCGTTTTAATATTCGTAACCAATAGATACTATTAAAAAATAACAACGTAACTAATTGTTTGGGATACTGGACTGCGACAAAAGTACATATACACTTAAGTGTTTCGCTCTTTTTAATGAACTGTTTTCTGGTTGTATAAGTTAAGCTTACCGGCAAAAATAGTCGTTGAGCAGCACATGGTTTGAAAAGCGTTTTCCATTCCGACTCACTTTGGTTTGGAAACTTTAAGGGTAAAAGCTGGAAGTCAAACGTTTGTGGTACAATCTCACTCCAGTCTGACAATTTTTCCTTAAGGGTATCAGTTAATGGATCCTCGGTGAAAATTATGAACCTAAGATATTCCTGATAATAATTGAAAAGTATAGCTGACTTTATCATAATTAGAGTTTCTTGAGATCGCTGACCGCAGGTAACAACAACAATATGAATTATTCCCTTTTCATTATTTCTAAAAAAGATAAGGGACATTTTAGTTATTAATACACACAAAGGTAATAACATTTTTTTTAATAATAATATATATTTTATTGACCTGACTAAACTTACTTATTGACTGCCTAAAATCAATATATTCGTTTATATTTTAACATACACACCAAGCAAATGAATTACATTGATAGACGCTGCCGGTGCTGGATTTGCATCAAATAACCATTCATTCTAATTAACATACGTATATACATACATATGTATGTAATTCAATTTCCGAAATGTTTTTACGTGTGTGTTTAATGATTTGATTAAAACAAAGAATTTAAGTAAAGCTGTTGTGAAGGATATAAAAAAAAATATAAAAAAAAGTAAGAAAGCTACAGCGTTTTTGCCCATTCAAAAGTATTTCTTTAATAACTTAAACAATTTCGTGACTCTAGCTTCAAAACTACGCTTGTTATTCGATTTGTGTTGATCTGCGGGGGCGGAAGTGGGCGCGGCAAAAATTTGAAACAAACTTGATCTGCGTGCAAACATAACAAATGCTGCCGAAAAAAAATTATAGCTTTATCTCTTAAAGTCTCTAAGAGCCAGTGTTTCATACGGACAGACTCGGCGGCTGTTGATGTTGATCAAGAATATAGATACTTTATAGGGTCGGACATGCCTCCTTCTACCCGTTACATACATTTCCTGCCGGCAGAAAGTTATAATACCCCTCTACCCTATGGGTAGCGGTTATAAAAATAAAAATGATAACGTCTCGCCTAATATCACATTATATTCAGGCAACAGATACATTTAATCGTGCCGATTTTGTCTATCCGTCTGCAAGTATGAACACCTATGTAGATCCCACAGATAGATAAAAGACAGTTAAAAACTTTGTTTTCTAACTGTAGGTTTTTGTGTGGTGTTGGCAATAAATTATTTTTAAAATATTTTAAAGTTTTTAAATTTTGTTTAAAATTTTTTTTTTTTTAAGATAAAAATGAGTAAACGATAGGCGATTACCATTAAACAATTATGATTGGCAGTAAACTACAGTCGCTGCACTATTTCTAACATTCACAACTTCAATTCAAGAACTTACATTTTATTAGTCTGCTTTAAAGGCTCTAAATAATCCCAACGAGGTCTCTCGTTGAATATGTAAAAGAGCGTTAATAGTGCTGTCATACATAAGAAGCACATATGTAAGTGCCGCTAAAATAGAAACAGCATATTAAATTCTTTTATTAATAAAACCGATTTTTATTACCATTTTGTATACATATATTTGAAAATTAATCTTCCAATTACACATGCTCAAATGCTAAAGTATAAAATTCCATCATATTGTACAAACAAGATGTTCACCCGCAGAAAATGCAGCCATACATGCATAAATACACATATGCATGTACACACATGCATAGATATAAGGACATTGATATAAAACGAGATTTTTGGAAAAAACAGAAACTCTTGTACGCATTAGAAAGAACACACAATTGCAATTAAACTTTTTAATAAACTCTGTATGTTGATTTACTGAAATGGTGGATGGACCTCCTAAGTGAAATTCGCAACAATAATGTAAACAACATCAATGACAACATTTGAGAAGATCAAAACACCAGATACATATGAATATTAAATGAAACTATCGACAATGTTTTAGTAGTTGCTGTTGCTAAGCCTTTTCCAGCAATGTGCGTCCACAGTCTCGAAATGTTTTTTTCACAATAACTGGTAACTCCAATTTATCTTGTTAAAAATATAGAATTTTATTTTATTTTTTTTTTTTTAATAAAAAAATTGATATGGCTATGAAAATTGTTTGCGACGTAATTTCGTTCCGTTGTATCGATATTCCGATACTGGATGTCAAGTCAGCTGTTCCACAGACAAAAATATACAGGCATGCTCCGGTTTTCACTTTCAGTTTTCGTTTTCGTTTTGAAAACGAAAACGAAAAAATTGGTGCTCTCGTTTTCACTTTCACAAGATTTTTTCGAATTGCAAAACGAGAAAATTTGACTTGCCGAAATGAAAAGTAAATGCCTTTTTCTATATTAAATCGGATCTTATTTGCAAAATGAAAAAAAGTAGTTGACTCATTGGTTTATTGTCGTTCTTTTAAGACCGCCAGCAGATCAATTAGACTTGTAATTATTTTTAAAACGACTAATATCTGACCCCACCTCAAATTTGGATATCAAATTTTGCCGTCGGCAACAACAATTTTCGTTTTGGTGAGCGACCGATAAGTCCGACAGCAAGTTAAAAATACTTGTGTAATCAAACGGATGGCGATAAATTTGTTAAAGTTGGGTAAACTATGTTTTTTAAAAATTAATTAATTTAATTTAATTAGTTATGTGCTAAAAGTGTATAAAAAAATTGTTGAAAACACCCGAATGAAATACATTGAAAATGTGGCATCCCCATTTTTTGTGGGAAACAGCTGATTGCCGTTCAACTGATTTTTTTTAAAGAAAGTTTCAAATCTTTCTTTGCAAAAAAGACAAAAGCAAATATATTTCATTCAGGAGAAGCATAAATAAACAATGCAGGATAAAAATATCCTTATGTGAGTTCAATCCACGCACGAAATTGGACATACAAAAGACATTTTTTCGCGTTGTTTACTTTTAACCAAAACACAAGTCAGCTGTTTTAGCAGTAAAAAATGAAACGTTCCGATAGCAAAACGATGACCAAAAACGTGTGAAAACCGGAGCACCTAAAAACGAAAATCTCGGTTTTGGTCCCAAGACGAAAACGAAAACCGAAAGTGAAAACCGGGGCATGCCTGATAGACAACCTATTATTCCGCACTCATATCTACAAAACAAAGAGATTAATAATTTAAACAAAAATTAAAGAGGAAGCATGTTAGGCATTTTCTCGTGCTGAGACGTAGCATTAATTAAAATTGCGAAGTCGCAAAACTGCAATTGAAAAAAAATGTGTTTGTTTGAATAATTGCATTTTTTAATAAATGCTTGAGTGGTGTATCTAAAACTTCTTGTTTTTTTTACCAAATTTAATGTCATTTAATGTCAAAACGGACACTGTAAAAATTTTGTTATTTGGGAACAGCGCTTAAAAAAAAAACAATAGAAGAAGCTACTAAATGGAAATGGATATAAGAATTATATATAAGAATTATATTTTATATGTGTGGTTAATTTATTTATATAAGCTTTTGTGTTCTATTGATTTTCAGCTGTTCTAATGTTGGGTGTACAAATTTGCATCATAGAATTGTATTATTCAAGCAGATGCACTTCGAGTATACGGTTATAAGGTTAACCAACATATAAGCGAAAACTATACAGTAACAAATGTATATGTATATCGATATATTTTAAGATGATCGAAAATACAACCTCAGAGCATCTGTGTGTAGGAAAATATCAAAGCAAATGACAATATTTAATTATAATTGTAGACGGTTTCATTAGTACTGTTTAGGTAGCTTTATTAATTGTTTTAAAAACGTTTGACTTTACAAGTATTAACGATTTGGTAGTTAAGATAATATAAAATCTTTATTCTAGTTTAACGAAAATATTGGTGAAATAATTTTACTATGGGAAGTATTGAGAAGGCTTGCATTTCCGGATTTCTTTGCCGCCTATGCTCAGAAATGCACAGAACCGTCATTCACATCTATGGAGATCATGGTCAGCGGTTATGTCTTGTTGAGAAAATCAATGGATACTTGCCAATCACCGTAAATAAAATTATAAATTCATGCACATATACGAAACAGTTTGCAAGTGTTACTTTTAATTTAATAGATATCACCAACTGATCCATTACCTAAAACAATCTGTAAAACTTGCTTATATCGGGTTGAACAGCATTATACACTTTTAATGAGACTTACACGCATGAGAGAAGAACGCAAGCTAAAGTTGTTGGGCTACAAACCGCAAAGGGAAACAGTAAGATTTAAATATTTGCTGTTTGCTTGATTGTATGTTTAATTATATTCAAATTTTATTTTCAGGATAATTTTTCAATATCTAGTGTCGAATGTTCTGATGACGAGGAACCCTCATCCACGGGAAATAACGATTCTTCCAACTCAGCAGCTAGTAAATCGAGCTCTACAACTAAGTCCACAACTTCAAATAGAAATAGAACTACAAACAGTAGTAGTTTAGTTAGCGCAAGTACAAGTTATGATCAGGGTTTATCCAGCGTTACTACCATTGCATCCAGTGCTGCAGAACTTGGACCTCAAGAGCTATATCCAACGACTTAAAACCCAAGTACATTTAATTTGTTAACCTAATCAAACATAATATTCATATGTACGTATAATTCATAAATTAATTTAAATAATGTATACAAGTATGGCATCTATGTACGTCTAGGATAAACACTTTTTTACATACACATATGTTTATGTATTTTATCTGATTTGGAAAAGATTAGTTGTGACACGCTAAAGCCATCGTCAAATGTTTTTTTTTTTTTAGTTTTTGACTTAGCACCGGTTCTTTAATTTTAAGTTTTAGCCTCTTAAATTGAATTGTGATATCAAATGATTCTAAATGTTTTAAAACTATTAAAATCAGAGGGCATATTAAAAAATCGTGTTTTATTTTAGTTTTTTTTTAAGAACAATATGAATGTCGCGACAATGTGAATGCTAATTGCAAACTACATATGTATGTATGTACGTACATTATAGATTATGTTCAACCACATAATCTATAAATATATACTAGCAAGCAAATACATACATACATAAGTATCTGAAGCGATTTTATATGAACTGACCCTGTGTGATGTAAATACTGCACAATTAAATTAAATTCCGCATGGCTAAAATTCTTTGAGACAAATGAATAGGTAGCTACTATTATTCAATAAAATATATTACATGATGGCTAGTGGTAGAATCAGACATTAGCCTCAGCAAGTCCTCTTAACTTTGATATGCATCGTTTGACATACATAGTATCTCAATTTTACTCAAAGATCATCAATTATCATTGATTATCATTAATAATTTAAATTTATTGTCGGTTTTGTTGAAAACCTAGCTGAAAACATAAATGCTCTCATTTTGTGCGGTCAGAGGGAACGCTTTCCGATTGGTTAACATATGGTATAATGTACCAGAGTGATCATGAAATTATTTCGAGCAGAATCAGTCGCGACGGAATCAGTTTGTTTAGTTGTACCAGACTTCAGAACTTCGCCATCAATAACGACATGCCATCAAACAAATTCTATTGTGATCCAAGAAAGATATGCGTCGTGTGCTTTACGTTTGGCAACATTGACTCCGATTATATTGTTCATATTAACGCACATTTAAATCTTCTACGAACGTAATTAAATGGTGACGCTGACTAACTCTAAAACGTATTTTCAGAGGCCCACATTCGAAAAATACCGTGACTAACAATAGGCTAAAAACTAGGGTATTAGATTCATGGATTCTAAGGGCTTCGAACTACTTAAAAACAATATTCCCTATGGAGTTAATTACCTAATTCAGTATCCATTTAATTTTTTCATAACAGAGCTCAAATGATAAACTTGTTTTTGTATTTCCTAATTTTTTTTATTCACAATCTTTCAATACTTGTTTTTTTGACCGGATTCATTGGAAATAAAAATTACATTGGACTGATGTAGGCAAAAAAAAAGGCAGGGTGAGATCTTTAGGAGAAAAACAATTTTTATTTAACTTTCAATTTTTGCAGAATTCTTGCAAAACATTTCAGAATTTCAAAATTTTGGAAAATCTAAAGTTTTTCAACTTTTTTTGATTGCTCATTTTTATCGTTTGGCCGCCCTTTGGAATTTCAAAATTTTGACAAATTTCAAAAATGTTAAAACTGTATTGACTGCGTTTTCCGTTTGCCCACCTCTTAAAGTTTCAAAATTTTGTCAAACTCCAAAAAATATTTTTACTTTTTTAGATTTCCAAAAAAAAAAATTGATCTTTTTTGACTGTTTCTGTTTGCTCATACATATTCATCGTTTGCCCAGCCTTAGTCTTAAAATTTTGTCTTATTCCAATAATATTTGTTTTTTCAGATATCGTCATCGTTACACCCACTACCCATAGGGTAGAAGGATATTATAACATTATGCCAGCAGGAAATGCATATATAAAACAATATAATAATATTATATTTATATATAATATATTATAGTATATTCTTGATGACGACATAGCTGTCTGTCTTTCCTTATGAACACCAATGTTATATCTCAAAAACCATAAGAGAAATATATTTTCGACAGCACTTGTTGTCTGCCCGCAGATCAAATTTTTTGGAACACACACTTTCGCCCCGCAAATTCACAAAAATCGAATAGCAAGCGTAATTTTGAAGTATTTGGTACATAAATAAAAAACTACAGTATTTATGATCTCTAGTTTATTTGGTTGCGGGTCGGATAAAAATTGTCGAAGTTATTGAGGAAATACTGGCACAAAACGAATGCAATCGGGTCTTAGTGCCTTTGGCTGACAATCTCAAATACTTTGTACTATGTCTTAAATTTTCAATGGAAGGTCCCCAGGGAAAATCTCTGCAGAGCGGTGACGGTTGATCCACAGTAGGCTGATCGACGCACTGTTGTCAGGATGGATAATGCGCCAGACAGCCAAATACCCATCTTTGAAGGTGCGGGCTGGATAAACGGCGTCAAGATCCTGATATGCAAGGACGACACAATGTTGCTTTGGTTGAAATCGCTGACGATCTAACAGTACTGGAGAGCTGTGAAGGATGTATGCTGCTAGCATCCTACGACGGACCCGCTTCACGGCAAGAGATGCGGAGATTGATGGATATGGTCTGCTCCTTCAACAAGCAAATAATTATTGGTACGAACGCCAACGCCCACCATAGCGTTTGGAAGTCCTGACATTAGTGAAGGAGAGACTGTGATTAACAAACAGAGATCTACATTTGTAGGTTGCACTTCTCGCAACGAGCTAGATCTTAGTTTTGAGACTGATTGCACCCATGTAGGAGAGTGGAGAGTCCAGAGCAGACCCTTCTTTGATCATAAGTACATTCAGTTTAATATTCCATTTAACAGAGTCTCAACGGCTGAGCTGTTCAGAAACCCCTGTAACACGAACTGGCTGAAATTCTCCAGTCTGACTCGCCAGGTCTGCCGAGTACAATCAACTTGGTACAGGACAATATCTGTAAACGCCCTCTTAGAAGGGCTACATCCTGCGTTTCGCCAATCCTGCAAGCTCTCCAGACCGACGAGAAGATCGAAGTCACCCTAGTGAAATCCAGATCTCTCATCGATTCGAGGTGTGGTTACTAGTTTGATTCAACTTACTAAGAGGACGAACAACGTCTATGTCTGGGACGATTATATGTTTCTCCTAAAGACCAACAAGCAGGTGATCCGCTCATCCAAAAGGACCTCATGGAGAGTCTTCTGCTCAGATCTGGACAACATTAAAGACACCTCCAGACAGAGGAAGCTGCTGTCCAAGCAGGATGCTAGCCCAAGTCTGCTCAAGACGGGCGACTAAGTGTGGACGGAGAGCAGTGCTGAAACTCTTGAGGCACTGCTCAAAGCCAATTTCCCGGAATGTATTGGACCAGAGTCATGTTACCCCCCGCCGGTCTAATTAGCCCAACAAAATAAATTGAGTTAGTCAAACACTCGACTGTAGCTTTCATACTTGTTTATTTGAATATAACAAAACATTTTAAAAATACAAAAGCAATTTTATATTTATTATTTTTTTGGGTTATTTGAAATAATAACTTAATGTGTAATTTCTTCCTTTAAATAGGTAAATCGGTCTCTGTGGCGTTTTTGATTTAAAGTGCTGACTATCCCAATTCAGAATGTATTGAGTTGGCATTGGGTTTTCTTTTATTGAGTTAAGTTTTTGGAAAGAAACGATAGTTGAAACTGAATTTTTTGAGAAGTGTGGGTAACAACAATATGGTTTTTAGTGTCGAGTGTGTTTTCCCCATGGACAGTGCTACCTCTGATTCTCTTTTCCCAGACTTACTCCTAATCAAAGTTCTTAGAAACTTACAGCTCAATATTTTAGTGAACATTTAAAAATTACATTTTTGGAAAAAATTAACATTTAAATATAACAATACACAAATATAAAATTTAACTAGGTCAAGGGCGCGCTTAAAAATAACATTTTCAGATTCACTTAAGCGGTGCACCAAACAAAATAATATAAAAATTACATTGTGTTTCCTTCTGCTATACAGATACGGGCAGGACATTTCTGGTAGGCTTAATATATTCGATTTATTGAAGTTACAGTTAAAGAACAAGTAATTTAAAAGTGAAGCCCGATAACTGCATATATCTTATGTTATAGTATATATTTCATGAATATGAAAGGTCTACTTGACTGCACTTTTTATTTCAGCAACGTATTCTTATTAGTGTGCAATTCATCTCATTACGCGTACCTTCCATTTTGCAAAAGACCTGTGACGTGATGGTTTGAATTGTCTGTTCTTTAATGCGATACACTTTAGTTTTAGTGTAGACATGAAGTCGTTCAACATACTCGAAAATATATTTATAAATACCTTCTCCTTACTTATATACAACAAATTTAGTTGTGTTACTGTTGGTGCCTGTTTTTCAAAATAAGTTACGATATTTTATTAGTACTATACTCAAACTCTAACTTTATTGACGGCGGCGAGTATTACGTTGTTTATCAAACCGCATTTCCATTTCTTCAAGAACTTTCGGAGTATAACGTACTACAAGCTTTACGGATCCACTTGCTTGTTTAAGCAATTCAACAGCTCTCTCATGATTTTCACCTTCAACGGACTGAAAGAATAGTTGTAAAACAAGAATTAGAATTGGCCCTTAAACAACACCTTTCCTTATTATAAGGCGCTTAAAACTTCGGGTGAATACGTGTAAACATATATTCTGGAAAAAGAAAAATATTCTTATAATTATTTAGAGAAAATAAATACATCATTGGACAAAGGTTGAAAAGGATTTTTTGGACTTTCTTTAATTTTTATCAAGTTTTTATATTTCTTTCTTAATAAAACGATTATTGCATGGTCAAAAGAAAGTACATGTTGGAAATTCCAAACAAAAAAGGATGAAAACGTCTGCTAACTGAAAATATTTTGATATATACTCATATACATATATAAATCAACCGCCTTATTTGCTTTAATGTTTGACGCAGTTTGATCTATTTCCACAAATTAATTTGAAAAAACAATGTGTAGATACATATTCCAGTACATACAACAAGAAAATAAAACAATCTAGTGAATACCTATGAGAAAATTTAAAAAAAATTGTTTTTAATTGCAAAATAACATACCACGCCATTTACTGAAAGTAACTGATCTCCCCTTTTTAGTCCTCCATGTCTATCTGCTACTCCACCAGGTATAATTCGTGATATATATATGGGAGAATTTTGCTCCTTACCTCCCATAACATTGAATCCTAGACCTGCAACGAAACATGACATTTACATATACATACATATATAATGTAATTATATAATAATGTAATTTTTATAACATTTTACACTTTTTTTAGAATTAATTTTAGCCGTGCCTTCTTTTTCAGTGACTTGTAAACGAAAAATAAAAAAAATCTCAATTAGAGTAATTACTTCCTGGTTGTTCTTGTGGAAAGTGTCAAATATATTGTAGGTCGTCGAAGGTCTGCCGCAGATTCGCAATTTCATAAACAAGCGGCGTATCTTCTCCATTATTAGACAACTGCTCACTGCTGTCTCGTCTACTTCATCTCCTTCCTTAGCTGATAACTTTTAACAGGTTAACTTAATTTGTTTATCAGATAACCAATCAAGCCATAGTTATCATACCCCCTACCTATCAGATAGAAGGATATTATAACTTTGTCTGTAGGTAGTAGTCACCTCCGACCCCATAAAATATATAAATTCTTGATAAGCAGAGATGATGGTATAGCCATGTCCGTCGGTTCTTCTATCCTTGTGAACATATACATAGATCTCAGAGTATATTGTTATATATATAACAAACGGTTAGTAGATAGCTTTTTTACTTGTTAATATCAATTAAAATACAAATTAATACTTCAACACACTTGCTGTATCAATAATTAAATGTTTCCCACGATAAATTTACATTGTTTGGACATATTTTAGTTTTAGGTATTATTTCCAAAAGCTATATTCAACATACCTTCTTCAGTTTTTGGCAATTCGACGACTCGTGGATGAGCATGCCCTTCACTAGCAGCAAAAGCGGCTACGGTTGCTTTCGCTGTCGCGGATGCACGAACATCATGAGAGCCTTGGATATCAACTGTTTCGTAAACGTGTTCATAGACTTCACGAACAGAATTTAAGAAATCAGAGTTGAGGACCTTTTGCAGTGCAGCTAACTTTGTAGTCGGAAAATCTCCACTGGACTGAAGCTTTTCTAACAACTCAATGGATCTTTTTACATCTGCAAATTATTTTGATAATGATAGTCTGTACTAAGGAAGATCAATGTAGATTTACCTCTGGCCAACGTCAGTGGTTCAGAAACTTCGGCCATTTTAACTATGAACTCTTCTATTTCAATAGAAAAATGTGTTTGCTTTTCCAAAACCTTCAGCTGTCTATATTGTGGTAGGGATGAAAGTAAAATCAATATTTTCGATAAATTTAGAAAATTCTTAAATATCCTCAACATACAAAGCTCTGCAACTTATATGCGTCAAGATAGCTCCGCAACTTCTGCGTTACCTATCGATACACAAATATCGGATGCAAAAACATTTTTATTTTTACCTTTTTAACAGATATTTAGTCTTTAAATTTAGTTTAAATGCGAATCAATAAAATAAGATTCTCCTTCTATTAAATCCGTGTTCGTGAATGAAAAATTGGGGTAGTAACATTTTTGATAATGTCTTATCTTTCTTAACCGATAAAGGAGCGTACAATGCGTTTGTCGATTCATATACATATATGGAAGATAGACAGCAATTTTAGTTGAAATCCTCATATTTTCTCAAAAACCGGAAAATATACTTTTTTTAACCTGCCAAAACAAGTTAATTTCGCATCGAGTAACCCGATCTAGTGCAGAACCAGCTCCGCAGAGCCGACTCAAAGCGGAGTACAATACTGTTAAATAAGACACTTTGGGTTTTGGCGGAACTTTAAATACTTGCAGAATAGTCAAAATGTTGAAAACGGATCTAACGGGCATGCTCCGGTTTTCACTTTCGGTGCTCCCGTTTTCACTTTCACAAGATTCTTTCGAATTGCAAAACGAGAAAATTTGTCTTGCCTAAATAAAAGTAAATGCCTTTTTCTATATTAAATCGGATCTTATTTGCAAAAGGAAAAAAAGTAGTTGACTCATTGGTTTATTGTCGTTCTTTTAAGACCTCTAGAAGATCAATTGGGCATGTAATTATTTTTAAAACGACTAATTTCTGACCCCACCTCAAATTTGGAAATAAAATTTTGCCGTCGGCAACAACAATTTTCGTTTTGGTGAGCGACCGATAAGTCCGACACCATGAGTTATCGCCTAAGTTCAACTGATTTTTTCAAAGAAAGTTTCAAATATCTCTTTGCAAAAAAGACAAAAGGCAAATATATTTCATTCAGGGGAAGCATAAATAAACTATGCAGGATAAAAATATTCTTATGAGAGTTCTATCTACGCAAAAAATTGGACATACAAAAGACATTTTTTCGCGTTGTTTACTTTTGACCAAAACACAAGTCAGTTGTTTCAGCAGTAAAAATGAAACGTTCCGAGAGCAAAACGATGACAAAAACGTGTGAAAACCGGAGCACCTAAAACGAAAATCTCGGTTTTGATCCCAAAACGAAAACCAAAAGTGAAAACCGGAGCATGCCTGTAAGTATTTGAATAAAACAAAAAGCAAAACTTATGTATATATGATTCGAATGGAACATGGTCGACTAGTTGGGAAAATAAAAAGAATAATTTATTAATAAAAATTTAATATACATTTAAATTAGTTTAAATTTATTTTTTCATTTTGCATACAACATGTCGGGTGAAGCAGACAGCTAATGTTATTGTAATGCTGTGACAGCGTCTGCCAGCAGCATGATACAATAGGGAAAAAATCGTCCGCATACAACCTTTCCCTTCAACAAGCACGAGCGCACTGACGATACCGGCTCGAAGCCGAACGTTAAGGCACGCGACGAGACTACCTTGTATTATTGTATCATGGCTATGGAATGGCCAGCAGCGTCGCTTCTGTCGGCAGCACTGCATGCTCTCTGACACTGTTCACGATCGCTGGCATTTCGACCGGCTAATTGCTTTCTTACTTGTATTCTTACTATTATTGAAATAGTGTCGGTGTCGAAGCTTGATAATTGTTCAAGTCACAGGCAAAATTACATGTGATTACATATACAAACATATGTACCACGAAAATAAACCTTAAATTTTATAAACAATAGTTTAACGCGTGAAAGCTAGAAAAAAAGCTTAGTAGCTTTTGCCGACGAGACTATTATAATTGTATCATGAGACTACCTTCTATAATTGTATCATGGCTCAGAGTACTTCACACTCTCAGTTCAGTTGCAGATCGGTTGCGGAACGATGAGCGTGAGCTATTTCGTTGCGCTGTGGTTTCGTTTGTATATATGCGTTTATGTATCTACATGCTCGCCTTTATTGAAATGTATGTACATGCATGTGAAGTTTTGCTACGCCCAGTTGCCGCGCAGATAAGCAACTAACGAACGTAAATTTTGTTCAGACAAGACGAAAGTCTCGAAAGATGACAGCAATTGCTTGTGTCTTAAATTTTTGCAGAACACAAGAACTGCGTTGTTTCTGCTGATAGTTTGTGGTGTGCGAGTTTAATTCGCGATCGTGAATATGTATTTACATAGCTTAAAAATGCGATTTAGCTTAGTGACAGAATTAATAACTAATTGCGCCTTGATTTTTGATGATTAAAAATTTGGCTTACATTTAAATGTGAAAGAATAGCCGGTAATTTTTTTGCAAACACTACTTAAAACGTTTCTTCTTCAGGACTTGAAGTATCTATGTATATAAGTATATATAAGTATGTATATAAGTATATATATATAGTTAGTAAGTGCACTTACTCAGAGTAATGCCCCTTTCTCACCGTACCAAAAAAACTCGGTTTTTCTCGGTTCCTTACCGAGCAGTTCGAATGTTACGTTCGTCCCATGTAAAGAAACTTATAAGAAAAAAACCGATATTCTTTTTAGAACAAATTTCGTGCAATATCGTGTAGACTATTCACGAAGAAATGTTGTATGAGTTTTGGGAGGAAAATTTAACGACATTGAGGTTTTCATTTCAGAAATACGCAGTTTTGTAAATTTTTCGCCATCTTGTTTACATTTTCCCATTATTTTCGGTTCGTGGCGGTGGAAGCGCGAAAACAGGACTTGGACGAACGTAAAAGAGCTGAATGTGGAAAGTTATAGCCTATTTCCACTGCACCCAAAACCTCGGTTTTCTTTGGTTTTTTGCCGTTCAGGCCGAATGTTACGTTCGCCCCATGTAAAAACCCATAAGAAAAAAAGTCAATTTTTCTACGTTCGCGAGCTACGTAGAAACAGCGAACGCACTTTTTGGGTAATTACGCGATATTTTGATCGATAAGACAACGAAAAAAAGCTTACCACTAACAAGTGCGCCAAGGTATGAAAATAGGAAAATAAAAATTTTATTTTGCTTTTTAAAGCAAATTTGTTATATTTTAGATGAGCCAAAAAACTCGAAAGCCGTCAATATCGTGGAGTGGCATCCACGAGGCTATGTTGCTCGAGTTATGGGAGGAGAAATGTAGTGGCTTTTTTGGCCAATCCACAAAGGCGCACAAGGGTGCCAAACTCCTCCCTATTAATTCGAAAATTATCTTCAAAAAATGATTCGTTTCAAAAAACATCGCGATCCCAAAAACACCCATGCCGTTGCTAAAAGTAAATGTATTTATGTAAATATTACATTGCTGCCCGCAAATCTACTTATGTACATAGCCCCAAACTGATGGCGATTTCTTTACTATTGGCAATGGCCTATACTCTATACTCCGTTAATTTTCCCTCCACTTCGTCAAAATCCTCATAAAAATCCTGCAATTTAAGAACATTTTCCATTTTAGATATGCGCGTGCTGTTTTTTGAATTGTTCGCCAACTCGTGTTTACATTTGAACAGCTGACATTTCAGAGCGGCCATATTGAGAATTTTACCGTTGCCGATATTTCTCGGTTCGTGCCATTGGAAACCCCGAAACGGGACTTTAAAAAACGTAAAAAAACTAAGTGAAGTGGAAATAGGCTATTAATCTTTTGGCACATTTTTGAATAGTTTTCGATATTGGCCAAAAACATCGATGCATTGATGTTGATATTACTGAAAACATCGAATATTTTTTAGTTTTTCTGAAATATCGATACATTGATGTATCGTAAAGGCTCTAATAGCCACCTCATCTCAGTTACAATTTTCATTCTTCTTTCATTCATTGTGAATTTAATATATTAGGAAAATGATAAAAGTATTGCTTGGTTTTTTAACAATCGTGGGTTGTTTTTGGTCACTCGAGAGTGTCATGTTTCATTTGACACCAAACACACAAAAGTGTCTTAAAGAAGATATACAGGCAAATCAATTGGTAATGGGTGAATACGAAGTCTCTGACGTTCCCGGCCAAGTTATAGATTATGTTGTAAGTACAACTTGTAAGAAAATGCACATATGTACATACATCATGTATAACATTTCTAATTTAAAAAGGCTCGCGATACGAAAGGACATATATTGTCCCAAAAAGAACACATCACCAAAGGGAAATTTAGTTTTATGTCGGAAATTTATGACACGTACGAGATTTGCTTTATTTCCAAAGTGCCACCTCGTAAGTGAACCATAAATAAACAAATATTATATTACATATTTTCTATTCAATATTGAATGATTATTATAGATCAACGTGGAATCGGTCAGGAAGTCTCTCTTGTCACAAAAAAAGGAGTTGAAACAAAGAGCTATGAAGGAGTAAGTCTTACTACCACATATCAATATTCATATATATAATTATATTTTGACACTATCCCTGCATTTTATGTGGGGTTAAAATAAATACTGAATTTGTTTTGTAAATTTGAATGAATTGACGTAAACTGCCTCTTTGCAGATTGGCGAGGCTTCCAAATTGAAGCCCTTAGAAGTTGATCTTAAACGCCTTGAGGACCTTTCCGATTCAATTGTGCGAGACTTTGCGCTAATGCGTAAGCGAGAGGAGGAAATGCGAGATACTAATGGTGATAACATAATGACATCCACTCATAGTTAAAATATACTAAAGGTTGTAAATCTTGTCTATGTTTCAGAAAAAACTAATAGCAGGGTGCTATTCTTTAGCATTTTTAGTATGTGCTGTCTTCTTGGATTGGCGACATGGCAGGTTTTGTACCTAAGAAGATATTTCAAAGCCAAAAAACTTATCGAATAATTTAAATTGCTGTACGAAAAGTGTCTGTTGGGCTTCAAAATTAATATCAGCCTCATACTTAACTTTCCAACTCAATTTACAATAAATTAAAATAAATATTTTTTGTTTATTGCATTGCTTTGGGTTATATTAAAAATTTGTGGAATTGTGATCATATTTCAAGGTATACTATTAATTTAATCAACACACAATAGCTATTTTATAACCTTAGATAATAATTGAGATGTATTAAACACGGTTAACAATTTGTATCTGATATTGGCATTGGCGACATTTTGAACTGCTTGTTTAGACGGTTGTCTCTTTTAATAGTACTCCTGAATGATCTGTATTTAGCTTTTCAGGGCAAATACTTTCATCCTTTCCCACTTTACTGATGTTAGGAGATATAGCCTTTACCATTATGTATTGAGAATTAAAAATCGATTTCGCTGAAGTACTGGCGTCCTCCACATTTGACTGTTCCATCCAAAGACTATCGTCTACCATTGTGTTTTCCATTAAAGTCTTCAATAAATTCGGTGCCTTTCGAGGGCTCATGGAACCTATAATAATATTGTAAAATTATTAACAATCTCACATTATATACTAAAATATAGTAAAGCATTATACGAGTAATCTGAAATATGTAGAAACGCAATATTCAGGCATAACATTCTATGTAAATATTGAATAATCATAATTTAATTAATAATTCATAAATTTTGAAACAATATTAAATGTTAGCAAATTAAAAATAAAATCTCTAAATATGTGATTGACAGAAACCCATTTGAAAAGACATACATCTACAAAAAACTGCTGGGATATATTTCTTTTCAAATATAAAATACGGTATTTGCAGTTTTTTTTTCTTTTCTTGAACAACTAAAGAGTTATTCGATCGTTAGATAACTTTCGATGTAACTATTGTTTACAATAAAAATCATAATTCTTTTTCTTAATTGAAGATTAAGTAGTTTTTGATTTTACTTATTGTTTCCCACATCTTCCTGAGTTTTCTTAAAGGGTCTTTTACAAGACTTATACTTTGTTACTTAATATTAGATATTTTCACGATATTAAAAAAATTTGGTGTGAACACAAAATAAAAGTAAAACAAAATCTTTAGTTTAAATGTGTGTTTTTTATTAAAAAGAAATTCTAGAAAATAAATGAAAGAAATAACAGAAATTAATATATAATTATAAAGAAAAAATTTGATCATATTCAGAAGATTCATGCCATTAATAAACATTGATTCAAATAATGATATAATATGTTATGAAAGATTTATAACTCGGGGTGACCAGAAAATCAATTATCATAACAAAATAAATTTTGTATTTTACATTTATTTACAGCTTTAAGCATTTTTATCATTATCTTAGTAGAAAATTAAAATGCGTAAAAAATTTAAAAAATAAATTTTACATCTCCAAATATTGGGTGTATGAATGAGTTCGTGAAGAATAAGTCTTAGAGACACCACTAAATTATCATTTGAATGAACATACTGTAAGCCAGTCTGTCAAAATCTGCAGCGCGGAAGCCAGTTTTTTCATGTAATTATAATTTCAGTATTTTAATCAGAAATTATTAAATTCGTCACCAATGACATCACGGTTCTGTTCTTAAAATGTCTAATCATTATCGATAATAATGGAACATATTTGATTTAAATAAATTCATTTTCACATTGTAAAAGCATAAAGTTCAATTAAAAGATAAAGTTCTCACATGATTTTTTAAAACGAAAACGATTACAAATTTTTATAAAAATGTATGTATGTCAATCGAGCAGATTCATACGTTGCTTAAATGCATACAAAGAGATATCAACCATTAAGTAAATACAGGAATTTATTTGTCGAAGCAATATTAATACTTAATAACATTCTTATATTAATTTAATAACAAAAGAACTTAAGCATATAAATTTACAATAAAAATTACAACATTTAACTTAAATTAGTGAATGCTACAACACATATGAAAATTACTTGTGCTACGATTTTGTCTATTTAAAATTTTCTTAGATGAGCAAACAGCTACAACAGGATGAACATCGTCCTCTCTTATTGTATTTTTATCCCTATCTTCGTTATGCTTTCGTTGTAGATCTTCTAGTCGCGATTGCAATTGAATAGGTGTTACAGTTGTTCTTGATTGTTTTTCAGATCTTAAACACAAAAGATCCTTCATGCAAACTTGCTTAGAATTATGATTACAAATTTTGTTGTTCAAACAAAATTCACATTGTATAAGCTCGACATTACAACTACTGCTTGAGGTAGAAGTGGTAGAGCACAGTTCTGGATATGGTGAACGAGACTCATAACTTTCAGGGGTGTATGGATCGACATGTACGTTACACACATTAATAGTTGATAAGTGCTGCAAATCCATTTGATTTACTAGCATAGTTTCTGTTATATTATTTGATGTTTTTTTTTTTATATTTTTGCAGATAGGACAGATATTTTGTGTAGTTTGAGTTGCATACTGGGTATTCAAAGACTCACTTATAGATGATGGAGTGCATTGGCACACATATGGATCGTCAGTATCAACTATATTTATGCTAATGTTTGGGAAGGTAGAGGTTTCATACTCAAATGTACTTTTGTCTTTTTTATGTAGCTCGTAAGCGGATTGATTGTAGTCAGTTAAATTTTTTCCACAATAGAAAGTAGAGTCTGGGGTTACGTTATTGTGGTTAATATAACGATCTTCTTTTATGATCTTTTTATAAAGATTATTCGAATACTGACAAAAGTTGCACTGAGTGGGCGATGTCAAATTGTTGTTGATGTTGTTTGCTTGAGAGTATGAACAGCTGCAATCACATGATCTATAAGTACCTTTATTTTGCTTTAGTCGAACAGTTAAGTAAATAGGCTACATGATAAAGAGAGAAGAAAAAATATTAGCAATATAAGAAAATAAATAATAATTATCACACAGACATATAATGAGCTATATTAAACAATTGCCTATTGTTGTTGTAAGTATTTGTCGGCAAAAAGTACACATACATATGGCTGGAGAATATGTGGAGTGTAGTAAGTGTATTAGTTGTACTGCTGTAAAAACATTGTTCGCGATCAGATTTCAGTAATAATAAAAATGGCTAAATTCCGCTACCTTTTTACTCGCCATTAATATGCTAAATAAAATTACTAAAATTTAAACAACAAAAATCTCCTTCCTGAGACTGAATGCCACAATTTTAACATACATAATATTATACCCGACAATTAATCACATTAATTTGAGTTTCGCAAAAGCATAGAACTATTAAGTAAGTCGCGAAATATCAACAATAAGAAACGCTGTCGAAAAACAACCACATTTTTTGATCTCTCTCAAGAGAGTTCGGTTAAAAAGTTTTTGTACGAGGCAAAACAAGGTAAATAACACTTACAATATTTTCTAGTCTTATCTCTAAGATATGAAATTTACAGTGAGATTCAACTCCGGTGATTATACGATTGTAACTGGAGTTTCACAAGGCAGCAGCTTAGGACCAACATTACCACTACATACCAACAACTAGAAAACTAAGAATATAATTATTTGAACACAAACACAACTGAAACTAAAAGCAAACAACCTCCATTGTATAATCAACAATAAGTGTTTCACATCCGTACTGCAAAACCTGTACTATCAAACCCATACAGCCGTAGGACCGATAAAGATCTGAAGATGCAACCTGTCAGAGATGGTTGGCATACTAACCATTGTGAAGGAACGCACAAGGTTGTTGTCTCAATTTCATCGTACTGATGTCATTTCTGCGATAGTATTTTATTTTATTGAATTTAGTTCAGATTATGTTAAATAAATATGTGAATAAAATAAAGTGAACCCGATGCGTACCATATCTTATCAATTAATTTTAACTTTCCCTCATTTGATTGCTAAATTCTATTATTTTTGGCGTAAATATGTGTACGAGTATCTTACCGAATAGAGATTATGTATGACTCGTTTTAATAACAATTCAGGCTTACATATATTTGAGTATTATTTCGAGTCATAATTAAAAAAAAAACTTTTTTTTGTTGTAAAAATTTAATTTATTAAATTTATTACAATCATTTTTTTAGGTTACAAAATTTTTTTATGTTTTAACTTGATTTCCATTTGCAATCAGTTGCCAGATAATATTCTTCAAAATTGCTTCTCTTAGGAATAGCGCTGGTCTTAATATGTATCCAAACATTTGATCTAAATTAGCTTAATTGAATGGTTTTGGATGAGTGTATTTAAAATATTTTAATTATGTTCATACTTACAAATTTATGTTGTCTTTAATTTTTCTGGATCACATTTCACCAAATATAAAAAATTAAAAAAAAACACCAAGGTTTATAGTATGTCGGTCAGTCAACTACGAAGCTGACAATTTTTAAACAGACACAAAATTTGACAAGTTTATAAAAGTGAAAAGAAAAAAAGAGAAACTAGAAGCATCGCAAAATAAACGGAAGAATCTCAGTCATTCTATAGACAGTGCGAGATAAAGCAAACGCTGATCAAAAATATATTTACTTTATAGCGTCGAAGATACCTCTTTCTACCTGTTACATACATTTGCTGCCGGCACAAAGTTAGAATAACCTTTTACCCTATGGGTAGCGGGTTTAAAAATACTAAACGTAATTATTCGTTATTTGTGAATTTGGCTGCATTCAAATAAAAGAATTGAATTGTGTTCAGAAATCATTACTATCCACATTAATACTGTAGAAATCTAACATAACAAGCCAAGCTACAAATATTAACATAACCATAATTCGCTTTTCTTGTGCTTTTTTGCAAGTTTATTTATCCAAAAATGTGTAAGGCAAAATAGTAGTTCTATTTCTTATATTCTCTGAACACCCCAATTTTATAGAGATTATAAAGTCACCGATTGATGCTGGGCATCAATTATGCCTCACCAGAGTCGGCACTGTTTTACTAATGGTCTCCTTTTAGTCAATTAAAACAGAATAGGAAAAAATTGAATCGTAAGAAAACAGAAATACAAATCCTCAGAGGAAAAAGTGAAGTGGTAAGAGTAATTCAGCTGAAAGTCATTCACATTTGAGATTAGATTTATAAATAATGTCAGTTTATATAAAAAAAAAAAATTGTTGTATATTATACATATGTTTAATGATATAAATAAAACAAATAAAATTAGACTAATCAGTGTTGCATCTGCATATCGTGTTTTGATAAAAATAAACACATACAAATTGAGTAAATAAAGATATATACCCCGATTCGTTTACTATATACTGCTCCGTGCTCTTAAATTGCAAAGCGATCGATAAGCAGAGTAAAACCCATTTGTTAAAAAAAATTGTGCTCAGAAAGTCACTCAATGAAATTTATACGCTTATAGTATGCACTGCTTTGATATGTGTGTTCGTCAATCGTATTATGATGACATAATAAAGAGCATAGAGTCGAGCAAACTTGCTTAGAGCGTGATTACAAATTTTCCAAAGTTTGGCTTAAAAATACACTGCCCTTCACAAACTTTAATATATATGTAATTGTAAGTTAGTTTTTTTGGTGAAAGAGAAATATAATATTATATCTCAAAATTGCCAAAATAAATATAAATTAAATCGAACTAAAATAGATTTTAAATATTTTCAAATGATCTCTAATGATAGCAGCTGTGTATACATATCTCGAATTTATCTTGCATTACTACTTTTGAATGTTTCATTATAAATTATGCTATATAAAAAAGAAACCAATTATAAAAGCTTGACCCGAGTGAATTACATGAATATTCATATACGAAATGAAAAATTAAAAACCCACATTTTTTATAAAATCAATCTAAAAAGAATGGTTTAATACTAAAAACGAGTTAATTTAAATAAAATAACCCCAAAAAATAAAAGCAATTTTATTGTCATTTACGCTATGTTTGTGTGTTTTGTGACATTGGAAATGAAAATTTAAATTCCATTATTAAGATTTGTTGCTAATTGGCACATATACATATGTATATAAGGTTCGGCTGGTTTGATTTAGCTTGTGCAAAGTTTCAACAATATTGCCTTAAATCTACGAGGCTAATAAAAACCTTCTATGTCACTCAGTGATTTACTATTAATATATTCTAACAAAAATAAATATTTGCATTTGCATTACATTACCTTGTGGTCTCCCATGCAGACAGATTCTCCAATTATATCATATTTCCATTCATTGCATGCAATAATGTCGTTAACTTGCGGAGTCATCAAAATACGATCGCACCACGATGGACATCTTGTTGACATATAATCGGTGGGCATTTCGGGATCTTCTTCAAAGGGATATGAAGGAATAAAGTTTATTGGATATTCAATCAAAATTTCCGTGAGTGGCTCCAATTCCTTATCAAAATTTTTTAACTAAAAGTCAAGAGCAACAACTATAAATATTTTTGACAAAAAACACAATATACATTCATTACCCAATATTCTTTAAATTTAAGCTGATGATCAGCGTGACTAAACTCTTTTTTTCCCAATGTAAGTATGTTATTGCCAATGGAATTGCGATAGTGGATTTTAGTATTATCCGTTTTAATACTTTGTACGCGATGGGCAACCAAATTTGCAGTCAGTTCCTGAATCATAAAATTTATATACATAAATATTAAGCATTATAACAGTCATGACATTATTATGAGTTAATGACAGTTACTTACTTTTACAACGCCTGCAGTATCACATCGAAAATTAAAATCTCCAAAGCAAAAAAAGGGGACGGATCCATTTTTGTCATCCAAGTGAAACCTGATTTAGTACAAGAAAATTAAATGGTAATATACACCAGATAATAACAAAACAAGTAAGAAAACTATAATCGAGTGTACTCGACTGTGAGATACCCATTTTGAGTAAAAGCAAAATATTGCGGTATTATTTTCAAATAATACCGATAATACTAGAAAAATACAAAAATATACCAAATTGTATATTTGGTATATCGACATAGTACCACATTCAAAATATACCATAGACGGCACAATATACCAGATTGTCAGCCAAAGCAACTAAGACCCATAGTAAGTAGGCGGTTTTGCCCATACAAAAGTATTTCTTTAATAAATTCCACAATTATTATCTGATCGCAACCAAATTTTCAGGAATCATAAATATTATTGTTATAATTGTATACACCAAAAATACGCAGCTCTAGCTTTAAAATTACGCTTGTTACTTGATTTTTTGATGTGTGGAGGCGGAAGTGGACGTGCCAAAAATTTGAAACAAACTTGATCTGCGTGCAAATTAGCAAATTCTGTCGAAAAAAAATAATAGCTCTATATCTTATAGTCTCTGAGATCCAGTGTTTCATATTGACAGACGGACAGGCAGACAGACGGACATTGCTAGATCATCTCGGCTATTGATGCTGATCAGGAATATATATACTTTATAGGGTCGGAGATGCCTCCTTCTACCTGTTATATACATTTCCTGCCGGTACAAAGTTATAATACCCTTTTATCCTATGGGTAGCGGGTATAAATATGAAATATGGTATAGTTGGTTTTCATTTAGATAGTTTGGTACTTAGGGTACTCTATGAATAAATAAGCACCATGCACAATAAATGAACAACCACTATTAGCATATTTCTCATTAACATTGGCAAAAAGAACTTTTGACTAACAAAATAAAATGGTCGCATTTATATTTACCTCTCAATTGTATGTATCAGAGCTCGTCTTCTTGTTTTACAATAGACTGATGGAAAATCTGCACAAGCTACTAAATTAGATGCATCGTGGAAAAGATGTATGTTTACCAACTCAATGACTGTGCCGTTAATTTCCCAACGCGTCCGCATAAATCCTTTTCGCGACCATTTGCACTAAAATAAAATTAAAAAAAGACACCTTTAATTAAGTCACATTGCCTATGAGAATGTCAACTTAAAGATTTATGTTTAATATAATGTTAAACAAGAAAGCTACCGTCGAGTGTGCCCGACTGTGATACCCATTTTGAATAATATACCACAAAAATACTTTAAAAATATTCCAAATGGTATATTTGGTGCAAAATATGCGAGATTGTCAGCCAAAGCAACTGACACCCCTAGTAATCAGGCGTTTTTATCTTTAAATTTAAGCTTGTTCTTCCAGTTTTGTCAATTTTGTGGTGGCGGTTGTGGGCGTAGTAAGAATTTGAAGCAATCTTGATCTGCGTGCAAACTTACCAAACACTAACGAAACAAAAATTATAGCTCTATATCTTATAGATGGACACGGCTAGATCGACTGTTGACGCTGATCAATAATATACCATATATACTTTATAGGAGATGCCTCGATCTTCCTGTTACATACATTCATTTCCTGCCGGCACAAAATTATAATACCCATCTACCCTATGGGTAGCGGGTATAAAAACATACATTTCTAGTTGCGTACTTTAATTAACAATAATATTGGAACACATTTAATGCAAATGTGAAATTTAGAATTCGCTACTTCAATTCAATTTAGACAGATTTATCAAATTATTTACATGAAATCGTAATCATGGATCTTAAAAGTATTGTATACGATCAAATCCGTATTTTCAGGAGATAATTACCTTAAAACGTACCGTAAATATCAGAATTTATTTAATTATAGTTATTTGTTTGGTTGGTAGAATAGACCGATATGGCAATAACCGCAAATTGTGCTGATTTCGAAATCATATACTTTATTAATGGAAAAAAATACTTGCTTCAGGAAAAAAATGTTGAGGAAACTTTGACTTCTCCTTGGTTGCAACTGCTTCAATGTTACCAGTGTATATTTGATTCTCATTAAGTTTGTCTTCCCAGCCGTGCTTTAAAAAATTCCAAATCCTTAGGGTACAAATATTTTTATGTCCGAAGTAAATGTTGCCAAGTGCCTTTAGAATAAATAGAATAAAATGGTAGACGATATAGAAAATGCAAATTATAGTCATAATTTGTACATATGTACATAAATTCTTTCACTAATGGCAACAAAAACTTTTGTAAACATGCGGTCACTCAAAAAATTCTAAAACCCTGCTTTTTTCTTCATATTATTATTTTCTTAAAATTTACATATGTATTTTACATTATCAATGAAAACATACTTTTTTTAACTACGTATAGTTTCCCCTATAATACTATTCTTCATTAATTATTATTATTATCGTTTTTATCAGAATCCTCTTGTATGTCTGCCTACATACATATGTATGTATATAAACAATTTGTAAAGCCGTTTTAAGACGAAACTTTAGTTGCTAGTTTTAATTTATATTAGTGAGAAATTTACGGCCCTGTTTCATTTTACACTTCTGAAAGATTCACACTGGTTTTAATTTTCCATGTCTGTTATAGTATTCACTTTCTAACAAAGGTTCCGGCATCTTTGTTTCCTCTGTTATTTCGCAATTTTTTTTCTTAGCAACACTGCCTTAATTGACTGCAATTTAAAAGTACCTTTATTTGTTATATTATATTATATATATATTATGAGATAGTTTTTTTTGTTCATCAAAGTAGTACCTTTGGAATTATGAACACTATGCTAACGGATATGTAAATTCAAATTAAAAACTGTACAAGAAAGCGATTACATGAAATCGACTTCTATTTATACGCTATCTGATGAAGTAACGTCTGGAAGCCTTAGAATCGAAGCCCTATATTATATTAATTTGCATATGTACATACATATGCATATAGCGTTCAAGTAAATAAATGGGAGATACAAAAAAAAAAAAAAAAAAAAAATGTATTACGTTTGTACTCAGAACACCATCGCTTAACATACTCACAGTAAAATTCTCAACGGATTTGTAATCTTCATCCATATAAATGCGAACGTAAGTATAATCCATTGATCCCATTGTTTCATTTAAGTATTTAATAAACTCCTGTACGTGATCCATCGAATTTTCATATGTCTTTCCTCCAACTTCTTGAAGATGTAATGCTAAAAATTGTGGCTTCAATTCCGTAATCTTGGCAATAAACTCTTCTAACCATATTGAAAGAAGTCTTTTTGGCTGCACAGCAAAGGCAAAATCATACAATATATTTACATTCAAATTTTTATTTATTTACATATGAATATACATACATACATACGTATGTAGTGCGTATGAATAATATGCAGCGACCCTTACAGCTGCAATTTTACTATATTCTCTACGTACTTACATCTTCAAACAAACTTCCAACATTGGCTGTTACTAGCATTAATTCAGTATCTATCACTTCCTTACTTATGGATTCCATTTTTTAATTTAACCCGAAATTTATGTATCTTTTGATGGACTAGAGCAGAGCTCTCACATAATCGATTTCAATTTCTCATATATCGATAACTCATACAAATTATCGTAAGTATCACCATAACAATATATATATATCAGTATGTATATTTTTGTTATTATAAATTGAATTTTTATTTTTATTCAATGACTTTTCTGCTAGTTTAAAATTAAATTTGTGGTCTTTAATAATGTTATGGGAATTATAATTTGATATACGGATTAGAATTTTCTACTTGAGGCTTCTTGAAGAAAATCTTAAGTTTTCATTATATGTACATATGTTGTCCAGTTGACTACTATTTTTTCTCTATGTCTTTTATCCGGTGGTGGTGAATTATTTATTAATGCTTAAAAAGCTTAGGCACCTTTTTGTTTAGATGTGGACAGTCCCATACCTATGGGAATTGTTTTTATTTCACATGAGCTATTACTGCTGGTTGGCAGTACACGAAATTTAACCTTATCGACCATGATTACAATCCTTTGAGTTTGAGATAATCTACTGGTTTAATGGATTAATTCATAAATAGCGGGGTTCCGGTTTTCACATTCACATTTCGGTTTCGTTTTGAAAACGCAAAAATTGATGCTCCCGTTTTCACTTTCAAAAGTTGCTTTCGATTTACAAAACGAGCAAGCTTGTCTTCCCGAAATGCAGAGCCTTTTTCTACATTAAATCAGATCTTATTTGCAAAAAGAAAAAATAAAAGGCAATAAAATTTTGCCGTCGGCAACAACAATTTCGTTTTGGTGAGCGAGGCAATTGAAAATACGAAAGGCACTTCTCGCTATGTTTACTTCTGATCAAAACACACGTTAGCTGTTTCATCCATGATACAATTATACAAGGTAGTCCCGTCGGAAAAAGCTGTCCGACTTTAAACATAACAATGAGTGCGAGTGAAAGAGATTCAGCAAAGCAAGCAGTGTGAGCGGGCGAGAATGAAATGCGCATTAACCCTTAGACGATGATATTAATATTTACATAATTTGAAGCTAATACTAATGTCTTTTCGACATATTTCTAAAATGTAAGTTGTTTATGAGAGAATGGGGGGAAGCATACAGGTCAAAGTGTCTGATTGCATTCAACTTGGTGAATGCCAGCACGATTCCTGTCACTGCTTTCTTCAAGCCGACGCACTACCTCCACGTGGTTCTCCCTGGATTGTCGCTCGACAACCGTTGAGTGGCAAACTAAAGCGCGCGACGAGAGTCCTAACTCTACAAACTAGGTTTTGGCGTAGGACTTGGAATCCACCCATGCAAAACACAATTCCAGTGAAGGAAGCAAGAGAAGCCTCGGAAAGGAACCGATCTAACGTTGACGACCATAGCAAACGTAAAAAGGACAATGATTTGAGAGTATGCACTTGGAACGTACGAACTTTGTACAGACCTGGTGCTGCTCAACAACTAGCAGATACCCTCAACAAATGTAGGGCTGACATCACTGCTATCCAGGAGATGCGATGGATAGGACAAGGCTGCATAAAGAGGAAGAACTGTGACATTTACTACAGCTGCCATCCAGAACGGCATGAATTTGGTTGTGGTTTCGTTGTAGGTGCCAGGCTGCGGCGCCGAGTCTCTCACTTTCGGCCAATAAACGAGAGAATTGCAACGATCCGAATTACTGCCAAATTCTTTAACATCAGCCTGATATGCGCACATGCCCCAACGGAGGAAAAGGACGATGCCACCAAGGACGCTTTCTATGCGGAGCTCGACCGAGCTTATGGCCGGTGTCCTTCCCATGACATTAAAATTCTCCTCGGGGATTTTAATGCCAAGGTAGGACGAGAAGACATCTTTGGTGCCACCGTCGGGCGATTTAGTCTACATGAGACCACCTCGAGCAATGGTCTCAGATTAATAGGCTTTGCAGCTGCGCATAATATGGTAGTTCGTAGTACCGGATTCCGTCATTTGGACATCCATAAGGCATCTTGGCTCTCTCCCGATCGACTGACCAGAAATCAGATCGATCATGTTGTGATCGATGCAAGGCACGCATCTAACATACTCGACGTACGATCCTGTCGGGGTCCCAACATCGACTCCGACCATTATCTAGTTGCAGCTAAGATTCGCACACGGCTATGTGTGGCGAAGATTGCACGTCGAAGTGCGTTAAAAAGGCTGGACATCGGAAAGCTGCAATCACAACAGGCGAAGAATGCATTCTCCACTCACGTCTCGGGGCTATTAAGCCGAGCACCTTCAATACCTCAAGACATAAGCGATATGTGGGCGCTCATATCTCACTCCCTGCGAGCTTCGGCAGAAGAGGTGCTTGGATTCCAGCGTCCTATAACAAGGAATCCATGGTACGATCAGGAGTGTCGTGACGCAACAGCTGCAAAGGACGCCGCCTACAGAAGAACACTGCAGGCTGGGGCGACACGAGCTATTGTGGACGTCTACAGGTTGAGAAGAAGATACGAAAAACGCCTTTTCAGACGCAAGAAGAAAGAGCAGGAAAGGCGAGAGTGTGAGAGCATAGAGAGCAGCAGATGCAGAAATGAAGCACGTAACTTCTACCAGAGGGTCAAGCGTCTGACCCAAGGATTTAAGTCTGGTGCAGTGGCGTGCAGGGACGATGATGGAAACCTTGTCACAGAAGCAGAGGTCGTGCTGAGGTTATGGAGGGATCATTTTTCGAGTCTGTTATCTGGCTCAAGCACAGACTCTGAAGATTATGATCCACGAACCCCAATCTATGGCACTGATATTGAAGTGCCAATCCCAAGTCATATCGAAGTCAAGGATGCAATCCAACGGCTTAAGAACAACAAGTCTGCAGGTGCTGACGGCCTGCCGGCAGAACTGTTTAAGGCAGCTGGTGATATGTTGGTAGGGAGCATGCACCAACTAATCAGCAAGATATGGCTCACGGAGAGCATGCCCGAAGATTGGAATCTCAGCATGATCTGTCCCATCCTGAAGAAGGGTGATGCCACGGTGCGCACCAACTACCGCGGAATTAGTCTTCTTCCAGTTGCGTACAAGGTCCTAACGAGCGTATTGTGTGAAAGACTGAAACCCCATGCTGAAGCACTGATTGGACCTTATCAGTGTGGGTTCAGGCCTGGCAAGTCCACTGTTGACCAGATTTTCACCTTGCGCCAAATCCTGGAGAAGTCTTACGAAAACCAGATCGACACGTACCATCTCTTCGTCGACTACAAAGCTGCATTTGATAGCCCCCGGCGAGATCGCCTATATGCCGCCATGTCTGAGCTTGGTATACCAGCAAAGCTGACTAGACTTTGCAGAATGACATTGAGCAACACCATCAGCTCTGTCAAGGTAGGATGTGGCCAATCCGAAACCTTTACTACCAAGTGTGGCCTCAGACAAGGTGACTCGCTGTCTTGTATACTCTTCAATATTTTAATGGAGAGTATTATAAGAAAGGCTGGTGTACATCGGACGGGCACGATATTAACCAACAGATGTGTCCAGCTCCTTGGTTACGCTGATGATATTGATATCATTGGCCGCACCAAGCGTGATGTCACAGGAGCCTTCGGGGCTATTGAAAAGGAATCAGCAAAAGTAGGACTAGCAGTTAACATGGAAAAAACAAAGTTTATGGTGTGCTCTAGCAGAGAATCGCGGCGTCTTGATTCTCAGCTGACTGCAGAAAACTATAGCTTTGGGTCCGTCAAGGAGTTTATTTACCTAGGCACTGCTATAACAAGCACAAATGATGTCAGTCTGGAGATTAAGCGGAGAATAACACTTGCCAACAGGTGTTACTTTGGGCTCAGTAGGCAGTTTAATAGTAGAGCTCTCTCTCGACGCACAAAAACCACACTCTACAAGACGCTCATTCTTCCAGTACTCTTATATGGTGCGGAGTGCTGGACTGTGACGCAGTCAGATGCAGCTGCTCTTGGAGTGTTCGAGAGGAAAATTCTTCGCAAAATCTTTGGTCCAATCTGCGTGGACGATGTTTATCGCATCCGATACAACCACGAGCTGTATGAGCTATACGGCGATGTTGACGTGGCCAGTCGAGTGAAATCTCAAAGACTTCGCTGGCTGGGCCACGTTGCCCGTATGGATGAAGATGCTCCGGCTCGTAAGGTGTTTGATGCGATGATTGTTGGGACACGAAGGAGAGGACGACCCCGAACGCGTTGGCAGGACCAGGTGATGGATACCCTGTCCACACTTGGTGTTACCAACTGGCGAAGGCGCGCTCAGGACAGAGCCGCGTGGAGGCACATCGCGCTTCAGGCTGAGACCCGATAAAAGGGTTGTAATGGCCACATAATAATAATAAGTTGTTTATGAATAATATTAACAATATATATGAGAATTCTCTAATTTTCGAAATGTTTTAATTCTATCCGTATCTACGGCATACATTGCAAAATGTCATTTAGCGCAAGGGTTAATTGCAGAAAAAATTCGTCCGCAGACAACCTCTTGCGTGGAAATACGAATGCGTACTGACGGAAGCTTTTTCCGACGGCACTACCTTGTATAATTGTATCATGGTTTCATCTGTAAGAAATGAAATGTTCTGATAGCATAACGATGACCAAAAGGTTGCCAAAATCGAAGCACCTAAAAACGAAAGTTACGTTTTGGTCCCAAAACGAAAGTGAAAACCGCAGCACGCCTGAGAATCACACGTTCTTCTTTTTCCTTGTATTAGTCTAATAATTAGACTCTAATTATACACGCTATCCATAGGGTAGAAGGGTATTATAACTTAGTGAATTGAAGCAATGTACGAGAGTGGGCTGATAAATAGTCAGCCTAACAAAGAAAAAAAATGTTTAAAAATTCGTAAATATTTTATTCGATTAGTGTTTTCTATCAGCTGATTACTGTGAAAGTTTCAGGCGGTTTTATCAACACTGGTAATTTTGGCAGGACTTTTAGCGCATTCACTTTTGCATTGTCCTCAACATGATTAAAATCGAATATCGTGCTGTCATAAGATTTCTGTTTTTAAAAGGGAAATCCAACGACGATATTAAAAAGGAGTTAGACAAAGTTTATAAGGATTCAACTCCATCGTTTTCAACAATAAAATATTGGACTGCTGAATTTAAACGCGGGCGGACAAGCATTTTTGACGATGATCGCCCGGGTCGTCCCAGAGAGGTGACAACACCAGAAATTGTGGATAAAGTCCATGGAATGATATTGGATGATAGCCGAATCAAGCTGCGAGAGATTGCAAATGCTCTAAACATTTCTCGGGAACGCGTTGGAAACATTTTACACGAATTTTTACACATGAGTAAGCTTTCGTCAATGGAAAATAAACGCAACCGCTTGCACATTGCGAAGGAGAGTTTGGCATTGCTTAACGCAAACAAAAACGAATTTTTTCGTCGTTTTGTGATTGTTGACGAAACCTGGATTCATCACCATACACCAGAGAGTAAGGAACAGTCAAAGCAATGGATTTAAACTGGAGAAACGGCACCGATAAAGCCAAAGATCTGTTTGTCGGCCAACAAGGTGATGACAACGTTTTTCTGGGATGCCCGAGGTGTATTTCATGTGGATTATCTGGAAAAGGCAGAAAAATTACGGGAAAATACTATTTCAATCTCTTGGGACGATTTGATTCGGAGCTAAAGAAAAAAAGGCCGCACATGGCGAAGAAAAAAGTTTTGTTTCACCAGGACAATGCTCCCGCTCACAAGAGCGTTGCGGCCATGTCGAAATTGTGTGAATTGCACTATGAAATTCTAACCCATCCACCCTATTCTCCAGATTTAGCACCCTGTGACTATTATTTATTTCCAAACTCCAAAAAATGGCTTGTGGGTAAGAAATTTCAGTCAAATGAACAGGTAATCTGTGAAACAAACGCCAATTTTGAGGACCTGGACAAATCCTATTTAATGGAAGGTATTGGGAAAATGGAGGATCGGTGGTCAAAGTGCATACGTCCAAAAGGAGATTATGTTGAGAAATAAAATATCTTTATAGTCTTTCTGATTCCCGAAAAGTTATTCAAATGAAAAAATACTTTTTTTAAGTTGGGGGAAAATGGCATTAACTATGCAGTTCAGAAATGTTTTTCTACGATAGGCACAATAGAAAGGCAATGAGTTGTAAAATTTGGTGAAGCGCTTTTGGGAAACGTAAGACTCTCTTTGTACACAAAGAGTCATGTGACAGTGTTTTAGGGCAATTAAAATTAAAATTTAAAGCATTTGCATAGCTTAGAAGTCCTGGCTGCTGTTAAGAAGATGACTTCGGGGACAGTTTTTGTAGTTCTGTACACAGTTTTCATACTGTGAAATTCTCTTTTTGAAGCAATCTGAAACACTGGACGAATCGTGTTGTCAGAGCCTTAGTTTCTAATGGAATTTCCACATTAAACAAAGGTTGCGGCTTTATATCACTGTATAATATACTGATTTCATTTTTAACGTTAAATCCATTCTTTCTTAGCGTATCAGGATCTTCAGATGGAGTTACATCAGGCCTTATGCCTCTTAGTAGTGCTTACTGGTCCTTGCTAGTTGATACGAGAAATATAAATGCTAGAATATATTATTACATGGAAAGAATTCTATAGTTTACTCAATTTTTATGTAAACTTTTGTTTCCTGAATATTTTTCTTATTAAAGAAGCTATTCTTTTAGGTGTCTCCATTGCAAATACCATAGAGATGTTGTTTTGATTGCTGGCTCAGCAAATACATGGTGGTATTGCGAAAACTGTTAGTACTGTTGACGATAACTGGTATTTCACAGTAGAGGAAATACATTTATTATTGTTGTTGCCTGCTGCAAATACAAATAAAATTAATATATATATATATATATATATATATATATATATATATATATATATATATATATATAATCTTGTCTATTACAACTAAAATATTTTATAATATATATATATAAATATAAAAATATAAATATTTTAGTTGTAATAGACAAGATTACGTGAGACCTGCAGCCCTGTTCACGAAACACTGGATAACACCGTTTGTGCCAAACGGATCTAATCAACCAAACGATCTGAGAAGTCCATAGGCCTAGGACACGTTATGGTGCATGCAATATACCGTCATGGCATTTGTAGAGGTTCACGAGTTTGCCACAGCAACCACCCTGCCAGTGCAAGTGAAACTAAAACACACGAAATAATCAAACAATACCTTGTACATATGCGAATGCAGGCGTTAATCACAAAGATGCACTTATATATTTGGATAGATGTTTAACTGCATTTGTAATAGCATAGAGCACTAGTATTATGCGAAAACTTTTTCGGCTTGCGCTTACAACATTTGTGTTGAGATTGAGCGCTTCCAGATACCATACCTTGCCCTATTTCTACCGAACTCCATATAAAAAAAGTCCGCAATAAATTATTACAATGTCCAGATAAACTAAATCGCTTTATTTAGGCTTAACTTCATATAAGTTTTCGTAACTTCACAAAATAAAGAAATTCACAGACGAAATAATAGACAATAATTTAAAAACATTTAAAAGTGTTTTGAGGCATTTACTCAACATTTAAAATATCATTAATTAAAACTGTGGAGTGGATATGCAGGACTGCATATAAAATTTAAAATCAAATAAATAATGCGAATGCTTCAGCTAATGAATTTTTTGCTTATGCCGTTCCCGTGTCAAATTTAATTTCTCTAGTTTAATTTAATTTTTATTTTTCATTAATAGCTTCAAACATGTATCTGGTATTGTTTGGTATGGGCAATCGTTGGTACTGTATGTCGTGATTAATAATAATGAAAGAAAGCACTATCCACTTTCCTGTAGTTTGGCTAATTATTCTTAGAGCATGAAGAAGGCGAATATCAGAACTCAAATCCACTTCTAGAAGAAAATAATTTAGTTATTTTGTTATTAATTATTTTGTACCTGTTATACTTTTTAAATGAAAGACATTATATGAGTGAAATTATATTTATGAAATGAATCGTGTGTGAGATATGAGCCTATAACTAAATGGAACTAATTAAGCTCATAATGAATTTTCTTATAAGTGCTACCTACCATTTTGGGTTAGGATTCATTATTAAACTTTAATAGCACATAATGACAAAATAAAAAAAAACGTTATATATTCATATAAATTACTTAGTACACTTTTAGCGAAGATAGCTAATTTTTCATACATGTTGGGGCATTCAAAGACACTAATCTTATCCAACTAGATCGTTTACATAGAATTGTGATAGCATTCTTTAAAAATATGTGAAACAATTAGTGTTTTCAGGGCCCTGTTAAAAGATAAAATCTTATAAACAAGAAATGGTATTATATTTCGGATAATGGTTACCATTTAAGTTTTATTCCCTGGTTAATATACATATTTATATATTGTGTTACATCTTATATGAAAGTGATCGTAAAATTAGAAGCAAATTTGCCCTAGCATCTAAAGTTTTATCTTTGTTCTTTTTAACATTTTCCTAGTAATTTGTATCCAGTCGAACTGTATCCAGGAATGATCATATTTTTTTTTTCATTATAGACGGGGATCTTTAAACAAAAATAATAAAATTTGTATAAAAAGTGAAAAAATTGGGTAATGGATATAGAACATACATAAGTTATTGGTCACAAATGCGGAATAGTCATATTTCAAATACTCATAATATTCAAATTATCAACATAAATTGGGAAATGTTAATTTGCTCAAACGAATCCAAAGTTTTTAGATTTAATGGCCATCAGCAATTTACTACGTAATATTGATTTGCTGGAATATAATGGTATATAAAGACGAGATATACAAGTATTTGCAGTAGGAAGATGTGAGTCATCTGCGGGTCGTATAGTAACTGACGGTAAAGGTTGGAACCCTTCTTCAGATGCTGGTAGTGCCGGGGACCCAGTCCAGAAGTATACCTAAAAATCATATATTCATATTAATATAAGACAGAAACTCAGAGAGTAAAAATAATATTACAGTAATGAAAATTATGAACTACATATTATTTGTCGGACTCGTTTAAGCGCTGTTTCCAGATACCCTATATTTTCTGCTATTCATTCATACAAAAACCCACAAATTTCCTGAATTTGACACGGAAAATTATATAAAAAATAACATTTTAAGGTCTCACTATTTAAAAATATTTTTCTAATGGCATGAAAACTTGCAATGTCAGAGAAATTGACTAAATTAACAAAATCATTATTATTTTTATTACAATAATTACAGTCCGCAAATTAACATGTGTATACATACACATATCGCCACAAAAATATCTTTTTATTCAAATAATCGGCTGTCCTGGGGATTATTTAATGTAAATATAATTTATAACGTAATCTAGAAATAGACAACCGCGACAAAATAAGAATACAACCAATTATTTATTCCAAAACCTTCTAATATTGAGTTCTTGTCTAAATATATGTAAAATATTTTTTATTTTCTTAAGGACGGATACACAAATATAGAAAAACGCCATTTTGTACGCAACATATCGGACGGATTTAAATTACATTTTTCAGAATTATATTGGCTTTCATTTTTTGCTAAAATAGAAAAATAGGTTCATTAAATAAAAAGAGAAACGAGTAAATAATAGCTATCTGCTTTAAATTCTATGTTAACAATAAAGTTGTAATATGATAGCCGAATCATTAACGGAGGCCCATAAATCCATTTTACAATTACTTTGAAATCTATTTTTTTTTTGGTTCTTAGATATTAAAAACTAAAAAAAACCCATGCGTTTTGCTTGTATATATATCCTTTCTCATAAATTCTATAGTACCACGTTGGGATAAAATCGCAATAGTTTCCACTTATTAGCTCATAAGTCCATCAAGCTGGTTATCTTTAATGTCAAAATAATGAAATTTTGTAAATTGCGCATGATTCAAAAGAACTCGAAAAAATTAATGAATAAAACAACACTTAAAGAAATCCTCGATAGAAATAGCAATAATTTTGTAATTTTTCACAGTGCAACCTGGGGTGAGATTGTGTTTTTTTTTATATACCAGTGATTTTGAAAAGACAGATTTCCAATTTAGACTTACCAAATCTTGACGCTCCAAAGTATTCATTTTTTCCACAATACTCCAGAACCATCTCTTAAATTTTAAAAGTTTGTCAGGTCCTTCACTGGACTCATCATTAAAAGTGGTATAAGAAATCAATGTTGATACATTGATATCGCCGACTCCATTCAAAAGCAATCGAAGATCTTCTGCTGTTAAGCTGTTCATGCAATTGTCTGGCAAAACATCGAATATACCGTCTTTTAAAGCCTGTGAATTTAGTGGTTAATGACCGTTTGGGTTAATAGTTTTTATCTTTTACCTCGAGTGCTTTTTCTTGTGATTTAATAAGCCTATACTCTGTATAACGCCTTACATAGTCAAATATATTACTTGAGCTTACGGGTACATCGCGACCTCCTGGGATTAATTCACGGTTGCCACAACCTTCCTCCTTCATTAAATCAATGCTGAAATACAAAAGTTATATGAGTACATTAATTGAAAAAAAAAAAAAAATAGAAAACTAGAACACTTACACAAAACTAAGCTCCATTCGGTTAATATTTTCTTCACCTTCTCTTGTTGATGCGTTTTGGATGATTTGTCTAAATGATTCATACAATGCGGGATCAAAAAATGCCAGGTCATGAAATTTGATTTTCCGTCCTAACACGTATTTCAAAACATGTCTTTGAAGAAACAATGGGAGCAATTCATTTTGCAATAAACAAAGTCCAATAAGTCTAAAAGGAAAAACATATTAAATATGTATGGATTATTCATAATATTATTATTATTTTCACCTGCCGATATTTCTAAATGCGTTTATGCGTTCAAAAGATGCCAGTCCCTGCCTTGGAGTATAAAAGCCACGCTTACCCGGCGAGTAAAACAGTGGCTCATTGTCATCTTCAATTGAATCAATAAGTCCTGCAGATGGTGACTTTTTTTGTTGATTTTGCATATGCATATCCGACTTCTGCTTGAACGAAATTATTTCAACTGCCTCATTGACTTTTTGCCTTAGTGTTTCATCTGAAGATAATACCGAAAGCAGTTGGGGAGTTGGTATTTCTAGAAGCATGCCGGTTACCTTCGATGCATGCGTTAAGTTTATCGATTGGATCTAATACATATTTTAATTCAAAAAATATTAGTAAAACGTTAACTGCAATAGTATTTAAATATCTACCTTGGGAAATAAACGTTCTCCTAACTGTTGTAGATGTACGGACAAATGATCATTTGGGCTTTCAGTTGTGTTATCTGATTTAAAATATGTAAAATGTTAATAATCAGGACTAATCTTCAAATATCAGAAATTTACCTGTGTTGCCTGCTGGCACGTATGGCCTAGCATCAATGTTTAAAGATTTTCGTTCACGTGCAGTGCGCCATAATATTTTGCTGCCGGTACCACGCCGCTGCAAAGAGGGAGGATCACGGCTAGACCCCGATACAGTTCGACTTCGGAGAATACTTGAAAATGGAACACCGTATTTACTTTGCGTACTACTTCCGACTTGCACTGAATCCAAATTTGGCAATTTTGCGCTTGCTAATAAAGCTTCTGAAATAGACGTATAGAAACTACGGGCTACACCGGATCCTTCACCTGGTTCATCCTTGAATGTAACTTTAACTCGGTTGAATGTTATGGGTGGCTGAGTCCGACGGTTTTGTGTACCAAATTGAGCATTTAATTCCTTAAAAGTTTGAACTATTAAATTCTCACGGTTTCGTTCGAGCTTACAGAGTACCAAATCACGCTGTTGCCCGTTACGAAGTTTTTCCATATGACGTCGGAATCGCATTTCCTTAACTGGAAAGCCTCTCAATTCGGGCAAAACAGAACCGTGTTCCATACCAACATCATCCATAAACACTCGACCGAAAAGATCAAGTGCTAGCTTCCAACGGCTCAGCAGAAAGTTCCATGATGGCAGTTCTGAAGAATTGCTCTTGTAAAATAATGATCCACGAAATGGAAACATTACTGTTTGATTTTGTATTTTCTCACGACTATTATCACATTTGTGTTTTTGAGCCATTTGATTTTCGGAAGATGATGCACAAAGTTCGGATTCATTATTTTCATCCGTTTCCGATTTTAAAATCGAAGCTCCAGCTCTGACGATTACGCTGCGAACCGCAGATACTGACATAGAATTGTGTAATGGTGCGACTTCCTCTCGAACTCCACTACGGATTTGTCCTTTTGTAGGTGCGATAATAACCTCGGGACGAGTTGTTAGCAAAAGATCCGATTTACTGGGTCCCGCGGTATCATCGCTCATTTGAATATCTCCTCCATCTGAATCGCCAATGTACTTATTGCCTAATTTTACGAGAAATCGATGATTAACCATATGTTATCATATTTAACATTATAAAATAGAGTACAAATAATTGTCGTGCATAACAATTTGCAATATAAACGATTTACCTTTAACTTCATGTGATTTAGAGTCGTCTAAGCACTGTTTTTTCTTTAACTGTATGTATATATTTGAATCTGCAGTATCACCATCCATGTACGATGAGGAAGTATCCTCCTTCGGTTCCGTAATTTCTGTACTCAAATCGGACATAGTAGATGTCATTTCTACATTATTTCTATTTTGAGCATCTATTTTCATAAAATTCGAAAATCCCAGACGTGTGGGTGGTTGATCAATGGAACGCTGATGGGATATGTTACATTTAGTATGGCTTTTTGAACCAGTAACGGAACTATGTAATGGCAGATTAGCAAACAGCTCTTGTCGTTTTGAATTTGGTTGTAACAAGTGTGGCTTATCAGCAAGAGGCATTGCCATGTCAAGAGGTAAATCAAATCCATCAGGCGCCGAGCAACCCAAGCTGAGAGTTGAGTCAGATCTGGTAAAAAATGCATGCTTTCGTGTGTTTACATTTAAATGACATTGTCTGTTATCAACATTTGAATCGTCTAGATTACTTAGTTCTTCATCAGTATCATAATTTTCAACTGAATTCGCCAAATTGTTAACGCGTCCAGAAATAGAATCGTTTTTATCATAAAAGCTAGTGTCGTTACGCATATAAAAGACAAATGCATCAAGCACGTAAGCAATATGCCGCAATGCGGTTATATCTAAAACGGGAAGAGCATCTCTATGCTCTGAAGTGTGAGCGCGCATTAATGAAAGACAATAAGTAAAGAAATCGCGTCGGGAACTTGATCCTACGAAAGGAAAATAAGCATTCATAATTTAGTAAAGACAATCGATACAAATAGTTTTAAATGGCCTCACCAATTACATTAACTCCCACGTTTGCGGTATTTGGAGTAGAAGGTGATTGATTTGATGTAGCTTGTGCACTTAGATTAAGCGGATGTAATGGATGATTTGGATCTGTGTAGTTCGCCAAATAGGCTCCGAATTTCAGCTGTGCCTCTGTACCGTCCATGACTGTAAACATCCAGTCCCAAGTTGGTTTCAACCGCTTTTCAACAAATGCCTTTTATAACAAAAATAGTTAGACATTACACTTTCTTATTAAACATGTAAGCTTACCTGAACGGCTATGGCTTCCCCAATATGGATTTTGAGTGAAGTTTCTATATCATTCATCATATTGAATGTCATAATACCCAAGAGTTCGGAAATTTGACGAATTGTAATACCAAAAGCTCGTCCCAAGTTGCTTGCCGTTGTTGCCATTGTATGAGACTCGGTTGTCGGTGTATTAACAGTAGTACTACTGGCTGGCACCGTTGTCCGTCGTAATGCCATAGGATCAATGAATACGAGATTGGATCCTGTTGGAACGCGAACGGATGGTCGAGTATTTTCGCGACTTCTAATTGCCCATTGCATTGTTTGTGGGGTGAGATCATTGCGTGCATTCGAGTTTATGTTGCGACGTTCGAGCTGTTGATCATTGAAACTAAATTCATCCGACTGTTCATCCGATTCGCCATCTTCTGACCCTTCTTCTTCTTGAGCTGAGGAATCGCCAGACTCGTCTTCCAAGAAAAGAACTCCAATATCTATAATAAATATTTAAACAAAATAAAAACACATTTTGTGAAAACATTTTTTAGACATAAAAATAGAAGTCTCACTTAGTATTGTTAGTGTAAAGTAATGCACTGTGCATAGTTTAAAATTTACCTGTTTCTGATCCAACAGTGGTACCAGTTTGACCACTTCTTTGAGCATCTTGATTGCTCTGGTTGTCATCGGAGTCCGACTCTGTCTCTGCATCATTAAATGTAAAATCGTTGTCGCTTTCATCATCCTGCATAGCTTCTTCATTTCTTTGACTCTCTATTAAGTCTTCGTCTTGGCTACTTAAGTTGTTTTCTCGATTAGGAATTTCTTCCGATTCTGATGGGTCTCTAAGGGCTAAGGCAGTTTTGTAAATTAACGAGTTTCATTTATACATATATAGAAAAAAAAATTATCTACTTACTATCAATGGCAACTATATCGTAATTTTGTTGCCCACTAAAATTCGAATTCTGAGCATTGATTGCATCGTGCACAATTTGTTCGGAATTAATTTCAATATTGGAGGGAGCTAATGGCTCAACAGTAAATAAATCATCAGAATTCTGAAAATATAAAAATTAACTTGAGTTGGAATATAAAAATTTATAAAGATATGTGTCAATCTTCCTAAAAAAAAAAATTTTAATTTTTGTGTTAATTAACTAAAATAAAAATAGGAATGAATAAAATAATAAAAATCGTGAATTCCTGCTTTTTTTTTAACATTTTGATTATGTGGACGTCGCTTTCTATCCAAATTTAAAGCAAGTAAGAAAGCTACAGTCGAGTGTGCTCGACTGTAAGATACACGCTACTTATTTTGAATAAAAGCAAAAATAATATACCGCAAAAATGCTATAAGAATATGCCATGTGGTACATTTGGTACTACATGCGAGATATACTATAGAGTGCAAAATATATAAGATTATCAGCCAAAGCAACTAAGACCCCTAGTAAGTATGCGTTTTTGCCTATACAAAAATATTTCTTTAATAACTTGTACAACTTTTATCTGATCGCAACCAACTTTTCAGGAATCACAAAGACTATAGGTATTATTATATATACAAAATATATTATATTAGCGACTGTAGCTTTAAAATTAAGCTTGTTATTCGAGTTTTGTCAATATATGGGGTAAGAGTGGGATTGGCATAAATTTGAAACAAGCTTAATCTGCGTGCAAACATAAACATTGACGAAACAAGTAAGAAACCTACAGTCGAGTGTACTCGACTGTGAGATACCCGCTACCCATTTTGAATAAAAGAAATATATTTTGCGGTATTTTTCTCAAAATATACCGAATATACTACAAAAATACTTAAAATATACTAAATGGTATATTTGGTATATCGATATAATACCGCATTTAAAATATACCATAGACGGCACAATATACCAGATTGTCAGCCAAAGCAACTAAGACCCCAAGTAAGTAGGCGTTTTTGCCCATATTTCTTTAATAACTTCGACAATTTTTATCTGATCGCATCCAAATTTTCAGGAATTCGCAACTCTAGCTTTAAAATTACGCTTGTTATTCGATTATTTTGATTTGCTGGGGCGGAAGTGGGCGTGGCAAAATTTGAAACAAACTTGATCTGCGTGCAAACATAAATGCTGTCGAAAATTATAGCTCTATCTCTTATAGCCTCTGAGATCCAGTTTTTCATACGAACGGACATGGCTAGATCGTCTCGGCTGTTGACGCTGATCAAGAATATATATACTTTATAGGGTCGGAGATGCCTCCTTCGACCTGTTACATACATTTCCTGTCGGCACAAAGTTATAATACCCTTCTACCCTATGGGTAGCGGGTATAAAAAGTATAGCTCTATCTCTTATAGTCTCTAAAATCTAGGTGTTCATACGGACAGACGGACAGGTTAGATCGTCTTGGCTGTTGACGCTGATAAAGAATATAAATACTTTCTAGGGTCGGAGATACCTTCTTATGCCCGTTCCAAAAAATTCCTGCCGGTACAAAGTTATAATACCCATTTTTCTTATGGGTAGCGGGTATAAAAAAATCAATATTTATATAATATAATATTTATATATTATAATATCTATAATATACAATAACTTACATCAAGATTAGATGAGGACATGGCAAATGGGGCAGTAGGACGAACGACACCAAGTCTCACTGGTGCAATTAGAGCCTCGGATACTTCACACAATTCTTCAATAGAAATTTTATGGAGCGTTTGAAACACCTTAACGCAACTTTGAACATATTTATTGCAAGACGTGTGACTTTTGCGTTTCTCTGGATTTGGCTGTTTTTCTAAATTAAAAATAACAAAAACTCTGGCCACTGATCGTACAAAACGTCGTGCAACTTCCTCGGCATCTTTACAGCGATCGGCAATAACATAGTTTTGTAGTTCGCGCACTAAAGTCAGCAACAGCGTATCTAGATGATCATTGGTACATTTTACAATCAAATTATGTGTAAACTTGTCTAGTAATGTGGATCCTTGCTGAGACTGCATAAAAACGTTAAAGGAATCCGAGTTCGTGCTGTCATTTTGTAAATTAGATGGAGGATCGTTTCTTTCGGCTCCACTCATTATCATAGAGCGCACAGCTTGCCAATCGATTAATAGCCGCTCTAGCGCTTTTCTTGCGAATTTCGGAGGCTCAAGATCATGGTCTGGCATATCACTATCGACGTCTAGAGATGAAGATTTTCGGTTTGTTATGACAGTGTTGGTACCATTTGCATTTCCAGTATTATTAGCAACAACATTATTGCGCACTCTAACGTTAAAACGATATTGACGTTGCTCTATTATCTGACGACCTACTGTCTGTATGAGGAATAATAATATCGATTCGCCTTTGGAATTAAATTTGGTAACCAAATCAGTGCAAGAGACCAGTTTACAAAGCAATGCAAAACGCTTAGTAAGATTACCAGCTATTAGAGCCTTGCATTTGCATTTTTCCCAGCAATCACAGTATGCTGTCGGCGCTGTGCGTTTAAGTTTACAATCATGACCTTTGTGGCAAACGCGGGCGCATTCAGTACAGCAACATAGAGAACCAGTTAGTCCACATGTTTTACATTCAAAAATATTTTGATTGATATGATCCGCTCCTGTCCAAGTGAAAGAACATGTATCATTGTAACATATCACATGTAACGGTGATTGATCTGGGGGAGACCCAGTTGGGAAAATCATGGCATCTTTCAACTGCGATTCTTGATCCGCAACACTCAGAATTGTATTCAAAAGAATTATACCAGCTTCGTACGCACGAGATGAAACGGCTAACATAAACGCCGTTTGACCCTGAGCATCCTTCGCACTTAACATCTGATAGAGATAGGGGCGCATCGCAGAACTCGAGCACATATGCTGAAGTATAACGATGGCGTATTCGCGTCGTTGTATAACATCAAATGTATAATTTGGACTTGCCATTTTACTCTGCGATGACGAAGGTAAGATTTTCGAAAGATCACCATCATCACCAATATCAGTTATACTCTGAGGTGCTGCTGTGGTGCTGAGGTTGCTGGCAGTTCCGCCGGAGTCAACTGTCCAGGGCATTGGGATATAGGCATGATCCTCCCCAGCACTTGTTGACGGATGTTGATTGTTTTGGTCCGACTGCTGTTCAGTATTGATGAGACGTTGCATCATGTCACGCAGACTGATTCGATTTTCCCTAGACGTAGACGTAGACGGTGAGCTAATACCGCCAGCTGATACTGTCGCAAAACTGGAAGTCTCGTTAAAGTTACTTCCATTTCCTGCAAAAGCGCTGCCGTAGGCTAACGATGACCCCGTTCGTGGTACCGAAGCCCCGGACCCAGAACCAAAGCTTTTTTTTTCGGAATTAGTAGTGGCGAAATCTTGTGAAGAATATTGAGAATCCTTATTGGATGTTGGCGAACACATTATGACGCATGCATGAAATATGTTCCTATTCCCATCGCAATGTTCTTCTACAACAGATAATGCTTCTTTACGGTCTTCTTGTTCAAGACGTTTTAGCACAGCTATGCAGTTTTTCACATCACATCGCAATATATGCGGCATTAATTTTTGGCTTACAAAAAGTAGCGCCGTCATGCAAACTTTTGATTTTAAATTGTTGCATGATGGTGATGGGGGTAACGAAATAGTTGCCATAGTAACAGCTTTAACAGGTGGCAAATCAAACCATTGAGGATCTTTAATTGAACCAATGCAGTCCTTTGCTAGTGGATAAAGTGCACCGTTTCCATCTTGGAGCACTATTGTACTACTGTTGCCGTTGCAATCATTATTGCATGACATTGCAATGTTACTAACAGATGTACCCAAAAATGACATGCAGTCTGTAGGAAATTGACAGTTTTGTTCTTGTTTGCTATTATACAGATTATATAGACTGTAATGAATTTTGCCAAATACTTTTTTGATGACATGAATGCCACGCGTATCGACCGCTATTGTAAGCAGTTGCGAGTTAGATAAATCAGCGCTAATATTAATTTTCTTCGGTTGCTTTTGGAGCCAATCTGGACCACGTGATGATGCTGCTGACCTAAACACTTGCACGTCTTCACGTCGCAGTAGTCGACATAGTTGCCAATCATCCTCTTTTCCTTCTTCCTTTGTAGCAGTTCCCATCACCATGTTATTGGAGGAATTTAGTTGAGGAAATCTGACTGCTACATACTCGCCATCAACTTTAAGAACTTTTCCAATCGGGCCCACTTTGTCCTCCACGAAAACAACATCTTTTAGTTGCCATATTTCCTCATCCTTTCTGCCTTCTTGACAATTGGTACTATCCTCCTTAGCTGTCATTCGCTTAGTTCGCTTGTGTGATGAGACACTACCTGTATCGCTGCAAGTACTAGATGCTGGTGAAGGCGGGGGCGGCATATCGATACGATCTGTTGTTTCCTTGCTTGATGAACATAATTGTCCACTCTTGCTGGAAGTTGTAGATTGCACAGGCTGAGCAGGCTTTGATGTATCCTTATCTGTGTTGGATATAACCGCTGCTGCCTGACTTTTATCCGATGCCAAATTTGTACCGATGTTTAGAATCTTCATTCGGCAAACATCTGAGAAATCCCACACTGAATTTAATAACTGTCCAACTTTTGGAACACCATTTGTGGAGGTGAATCCAATTGATCCAGTTTGGTAAATGGGACACTTCTTCATTATAACTTGTGAGCCTACGTTTATATCAGCTGCAACCACTTTGAATGGTTTTTTGGTTTTTGTTCGGAACTTATCCCACAAATATCGCCGTTGATCAAATGGTAGTACTCCCCACCAATAAATGTTGTTATTATCGGTTCGAACCGCAGTGTATAAGGAACACACGTGGATTGTTGAAATCGGATCGATGTTGAACTCATTAAAAGCTGTTGCAGTGTGCTCTAATTTTGCTCCTAAATAACCCAGTTGTTCATCCATCCAAGTGGCGACTCGATTTGTTTCAGTTACAATCGAACATCTTATGAAATTCGCAGATATAAGCTCAACTTTTTCAACAATGTTAAGTGACATGGACTTTGGATGAAATACGTTTTCCGCCTAAGGTAAGATAAAAACAAAGGTGAATATCAGTATTAATTATTAAACAACTAACGTTGCATTTTCTAAATATCATATGGAAATGAAAAATTTCGTTCAACTTTGCACTCAAATAAATAAGAGTCCTACTTTGAGAAATCAATACATATAAACTTTATTACTCATCTCATTATAAATTTTTGGTAAAATATTCAGCATTTTACCGTTCATATATATAACTTTATAATGCAAATAAAGACACACCGATCAGAAGCCATTTCCTTTAAATATGTGTACTCATGATGTGCAAGAAGATCACATACAATGGCTGTCATTTTTATGAATAACTTATATGTACATATGTAAATATGCTTTAAAAATACGATGAACAAACACAACGAAAGTTTGGTAAATTTGTGACTTGTGTTTAATAAATGCAAAAGTATAGAAAATTTCGTAATCAAAGTTATAGTCAAATAAATGAAGGTTTCATAGATGAAATTCCGCAAACTTCATATTTCTGTAGGGAACAAAAATCTTCAAGGTGCGCGAGAAAAGTTACGTCGAAACTTGATGTGACTTGAGAATGAATGCCAGGACCTTTAAAAAGGAGTGTTTAATTTTAATGAAGCTTTTTGATGAAACTTGGTGAAACAAATATGACCCGAAAATAAACCAACAGTTCATGGTATGGAGAACAACAACATGAGTTATCGTATTAGCTGCTATACCCTTGGAAAGTCGAACTTTTACCTCAAGTGATATTCAGCAGTATTTACTAATAGCTTCAGAAACTTATTGGAACTCTGAAAAAATTAAGAATTGCGCTACTTTTTACCCTAACTTAATTTTCTATCTATTTCTATCTGTAGCATTGAAGAGATTTTGTATAGATCAGAAATTTGAAGATTAAGATTATCAACAAAAAAGGTTTTTTTAAATTTACGGTCATTTTTTTGGTTAAGCCCTTTGTAAGATGTGGGTATCTTTAGGCTAGTCATATGACTCATTCCTACTTATATATTTAAAAATTCTTTTAAGCCACGTGTATTGGCATTTTCTATACTACCGATTGCTGTTCAATTTCTTAATATGGTGTCAATGACTTTGGATATTTATCTGATTTGTGAAACAATTTTATGTAGATCAGATCTGTTTCAATATGAATTTGATGTAAGAGACCATAATGTTACATTGATCAAAATATATATTAATAATCAACATATCAGAAATTAGTGCACAGTTACTTACATCACATTTATAAGGTTCCACATCTGACCAGCGCCATTGATGTAATTCTCCATTTTCCGAAAGTGCAATAAACTCGGAATATAAAGCGCCAATTGTTTTAAAACGAACTGAGTTTTTATCAGGCCATGGCTGCCATTCTTCAGATATCCAAATTGGTGATGGCATCGTTGAAGGTTCTTTCTTTTTTTGATCTGCAAAAGTGTTCTCGTAATGAAAAATTAAAAACAAATTTGCACATTGAAAATTAACCTGTCTCCTTATCCCATGTGTAATCATCTTTATTAATCCATCGTCTTGGTCCATAATACTGTCGATCCCGCCAACGGCTAAACGCTTCTCGATCAGCATTAGCGGAAGACATTTGTCCAGAAAGGTTTCCGCTTCCCGTTATAACACCACTTGATGAAGATGAGCGATTAGATTGATTGTTGTCTGCTCCAGATGAGTTGGCGTTAGTCCGTTCACTTCTAATACGATCGAAAAGCAAACTGGAAAAACGAAAGTAAATAATCATTGATTATGGTCGAAAATCCAATTGGGCATGTCTTTTCTTACAGATTAAAATTAGAATTAAATTAATAGTACCGATTTAGACAATTCTCAAAAATAGTTGACTCATTGGTTTATTGACGTAAATTTCATCAGAAGATTAAACATTAATTTTTGACCCAACCTTTGCACCTTTATTTGGGGAAAAGAGATAAGGAAAATATATTGCTTTCAGGGGAAAGAATAAATCATCAATGCAAGTTGAAATTATGCCTTTGTGAGTACTTTGTGCGCAGGAAATTGAAAATATGAGGCATTTTATCACCGAAAGTTATAATGTTAATTAAATTTATCATCAGCATAATATATATTGATGATGATTACTGGTCACTAACAACATGTACAACATCATTAACCAATAAAGACTATACGCTAATGAAGAGTAGACTAGGTCAAAATACAATGTAATAATAATTTTAAATATTGGGCAACGAACTAAATAAGTTTGGTCTGTTTGCTCATTTTGAAAATAACGAAAGCAACATCAAAATGGTATGCATATAAAGTACAATATGAACACGAATTTCATTTTGAATTGGGAAATAAAAAATAATAATAAAAATAAATAAATCGAGCCTCATTGCTACTATTTACATCAGTTAGTTTCATTTTTAAAATGTAAATTGTTACATAAAGGAGTGCCACAGAAATACTTATCATCAAAAATGAATTTATTGTTTTTCAAAGAATTCTCCAGCAAGGTTTATACACTTTTGCATGCGCTCAAACCAATTGTCGAAGCACTTTTTCCACTCCTTTTGAGGCACCTCTAAAACATGGTTTTGGCATGTTTTTTCAACAGCATCTTCTAGCGTCAAAGATCGCTGACGGGAATAAAAAAACATCATTGGATGCCAAGTCAGGGCTGTACGGTGGGTGACCCATCAATTCCACGTTTTGGCCGGTGAAAAAGGCGCGGGTTTGAGCTGATGTGTGAGAGTTTGCCATGACAACAGTGCAGAATGATGCGAATTTTCTTGTTCGTTTTTCGAATTTCTCTAAGGACTTCAGACAAACAAATTGTGGTGTACCCCTCAGAATTGACCTACCTACATTGCTCAAGCGGAACAGTCGCCACATGACCAGTTTTACCGAAGAAACAAGCGACCTTTTGCTGGAAGTGCTTCTTCCACGAACAACTTTCGTTGGATTTGGCTCGTCTTCAAAGACCCACACGATCGATTGCTGTTTTGTTTCGGGCTCATAAGCATAGATCCATGATTCGTCATTTATAAATGGTCTTTTGAAGCAACGCGAATGTATTATTTAAAAATTTCTTGGAACGAATCCTCACAAGCCTTTTTTTGGGCAATTGTCAAATTGTGCGGGATCCAACGAGAACAGACTTTTTTTACGACCACGTGTTTATGCCACATCGAATGCATTCTGGTGGAAGAAATATCCAAGGATGCCTCTATCTCACGATATATTACATGACGATCTTGCATTATTAGTTCACGTACGGCATCAACGTTCTCTGGCATAACGACTGCTTCTGGACGACCTTCGTCTTCGAGCAAGCATCGGCCACGGAATTGCGCGGTGCCACAGATAAACGACTCTGCTCTAAATCGACTTTAATTCCAATGCTTCAATGCTGCCACATAGATCAAATATAATTTTTGAGTTCACCAAAAACCAAGATGACATTGCCATGTTTATCTGTCAGTCTGTTCGTAAGAACGCCTATATCTTAGAAAGCCTATGTGATTGCACGCAGATCAAATTTAGTTTATCAGTTCGTCAGCACACGATGAGCCCGCTCCAAGGCGCGGAAAAACTCTACAGTCGGCTGTCAAGGTTCTCACGTCTCTTTTTTGGGCTGCGAATTGCTTCTGCATTCACCGTATTCACTAGATCTTACCCCAGCGTATTCACTGCTAGAAAAATGAGGTGATCAGCAACAAGTAAGAAAGCTACATCGAAACTCGACTGTGAGATACCCGCTACCCATTTTGAATAAAAGCAATATATTTTGCGGTATTATTCTCAAAATACCGAATATACTGCAAATTGTATATGTGGTATATCGATATAGTACCGCATTCAAAATTACCATAGACGGCACAATATACCAGATTGTCGGCCAAAGCAACTCAGACCCCTAGTAAGTAGGCGTTTTTGCCCATACAAAAGTATTTCTTTAATAACTTCCACAATTTTTGTCTGATCGCAACCAAATTTTCAGGGATCATAACTACTATAGTTATTACTGTATATACTAAAATTCGTAACTCTAGCTTTAAAATTACGCTTGTTATTCGATTTTTTTGATTTGCAGGGGCGGAAGTGGGCGTGGCAAAAATTTAAAACAAACTTGATCTGCGTGCAAACATAACAAATGCTGTCGAAAAAAAATTATAGCTCTATCTCTTATAGTCTCTGAGATCTAGGTGTTCATACGGACAGACGGACATGGCTATATCGTCTCGGCTGTTGACGCTGATCAAGAATATATATACTTTATAGGGTCGGAGATGCCTCCTTCTACCTGTTACATACATTTCCTGCCGGCACAAAGTTATAATACCCTTCTACCCTATGGGTAGCGGGTATAAAAATGGTGCGCGTTTTGAAGCAAACGACATATCGTACTAAAAAATTCTATCGAAAAATTGGAGGTAATAATCGCTATAATCAGCGTATCACTCTTGAATGGAACTATGTTGAGCAAAGAAAACACATTTGCAAAAAAAGTGTTTTACTATAGTAGGCCGCGTTTCTTTCAATTTTCCTGCTATGTGGTTGGTGCAGTCAGGTCTTGCTTGCTTTGGTTGACAATCTTGAATATTTTGTACTTAATGGTAGATTTTGAATGCAATAGTATATCGAAATACCAAATATAGCTTTTGTATTTGGTATATTTAATGAATAATGCCGCACCACTGTTGTGTATTTATTGAAAATAGATAGCGAGTGTCACAATTGAACACATTTGAATATATTTTTGTGACTTGTTCACAATAACCATTCTTCCGTTTTTCTTATCAACAATTTATCTTCTGTTTTATATAATAGCATTTATTTTAAATAAAATTGCAAATCAATTTATTGTTTTGCTATATTGGATAAAAAAATTCCTATTAAACACTTAGATACCTTTATATGGTATGGTATACCCCTAAGTAGTTAAGCTCGAAAAAGTTGGTGAAACTGCTAAGAACTAGAGCACGCACTATCACTATTTGCAGACTGTCAACAAAAGAACTGTGACTTTCGGCTTATGAGAGAGATGCACACCGTACGAAGACGTACAAGTGAAAGAAATACGAGTAATCTGATTTTAGATGAAAATATTCCAGGTTCAGTGGCTGAAAATTTCCATCAGAATTGCTATTAAGGGAATGTGAATTTTCTCTTATAATTAATGTGAAACAGAAATTATATAAATGCATGCATTCAAATCTTTAGAATTTCATATGTTATAACTTACTTTCTGATACTGGAATAATTACTGAAAATTTCCTCTGAGAAAAGACCGTCAGAGGGATCTATTATAACACTGCTATTGTCGCCTGAAAATCCATTGTCTAATAGGGAAATAAGGTCTTCAGGAACATAATTATCCCCTCCTTCTTCAGTATCTTCAGCTTCTTCGTCGTCACGTGAAAGTAAATTGTTGACAGCTAAATTCACATCAAGATTTGTGCGCTATAAAGGTAAACATTAAACGTGCATACCAAGTTTATATAAGTTCATTTGTTACCTGAAGTTCTCTTATAATGAGATTTCGACTTTTTCCTTGAAGGACAACTTCTGCTTGAGATATAAGTTCTTCAGGCACATATGTGGTTGGGACAGTCACTAGTGGTCGACTGGATGAACTACCACCAATTATTACACCAGTACTTCTTGATCCTGATCCTTGTCCACTTGAGCCTGTCCTTCCTGTTGCTCGAAGAAGCCGAGCTCTGGACCGAGGCATTGGACGTGATGAAGATGGCACTTTTGGTCCATTGGACGCTGCGACTCCACCCGATGCGGCACTTTTAATTATAAAATATTTGTATAGGAAAGTTATGAAAAAATTAAATGTAGAAACTCACCATTTATTATCCGATTTAGTCAAATCAAGTTTTTCAGAGTTTATTGAAAACGCTACTCGAAATGCCTTTCCATCTTCCAAAAGAACTCCAATATGATTGGGACCAATCACCACTTCTTTCACTGGTATTTTCAGCTGCTCAAAAATCCGATGAGTGCCAGAACCGAAGCGGTTGACTTTATCAGATACCTCTCGTATTCTATATAAAAAATTTTAAAGAATATCCATTAAAAAAATACGTAAATTTCATAAAAGAACACATAACTACTGGCATCACATAACAGCATTGCATAACTATTCAAGGTAGTAACGTTACCAACAAATTCAATGACAATGTTATTTTAACAACAAACTGCGTAGACATTATATATTAGCAAGATCGGCTTCGTCAGGTCCTTAGGTGTTTTCGAAATCAAATTAGAGGTCAACTATGAGATATTTTTAATTGTTTTTGAAAATGTAACACTGATGAATAAAACATTTTTTATTCAATTACACACTCTAAAAATATGGCACTATTATTATAATCAAAGAGAAATTCCAACACAAATTACAACTGTAATCCACAGTCCCGGCTTTTTTGAAGTATATCTTAACAATCATAGTCGATTCTAAATAAAATCATGGGGCACATGCACTTATATATATGTTCACATATAGGTTAATTGATCGTACATAGATCAGTCGTTTATTGCGAAATCCTGACATATTGGACTAAATTGGTCCAATATTGTCCAAATGTCTTATTAAATTTAGTTGACAGATGCCATTTGGTTTGGAATTGTCATATTGAAAATGATAAAGAATTTTGACAACTTGAATATCACAAAAAGCAAATGCATGTATGGTATGAACCTGTCATAAGATGTATTAAAGTTTTGGCACACGTCGATTATTTCAATAATCTCTAAACAAAATACTATGCATATATGTACGTAATAATTTTTATATATACATAAGCGCACGTTACACACAGGCATGTGTGTATATATGTACATATGTATGTCAGAGTACAAACATATGTAAAAACAATTTATGAAAAACTAATGTACCGAATTAAATAATGGAATCTTTATAAAATAATTACCAGTTTTAAAAAGTGTATTTTACGTGTATGAAAATACAAAATTATTATTAATGGAACACATGACATAGGCATATACATATGTACATATATTGTTAAAATATTGCAAATGCACAAAATTTACATGTCCATGTATGTATGTACATACATGCATACATACTTGTACATGTGTTTCACATGTGCAAAAGCCATAGGCACATATGGATTTCCCTACATACATACAAAATATTTTTGTAATTTATTACTATTCTTACCTATCAATAAATTGTTCATCAGTTCCTGGAAGTGGTTGCAAAACAAATTGCATAGAAACCATTGTAAATTTCTTTTACTATACGAAACACACTACTTCCTCAATTTTCATTTCAGCTTGGAAAATGTAGCTAAAAATAGAGATGCTACAAAAAACTCAAGAAATACATTAACAACCGATTGTTGAGATATATCGATAGAATGGGGTTCATCTCAAACCTAAATTTTGAAATGTCGCTTTGAGCACAATAATCGGTTCATTGTAACTCCACATTCATTAGACCAAGCGCATCTACTTGAATAATGCGATCCTATTGTGTTAATGTTCAAAAAAATCTCATGAACATCAGTTTGCAGGTACAAAAGTTACTAAACATGAAGAAAAGGTTTTAGTAACATTTCAACTGAAAATAAGCAATTTTATAAATATTGAATTATTGATTAGATTAAACCAATGAGATTTAAGAATCAAATATATTTCAGTGTCGAAATTTTAATTTCCTGAGTGGATAAAGCTCACATAAGGATGATTTCGTCCTTCATAAGTCATTTATGCTTTCTCCTGAAAGCAATATATTTGCCTTTTCTCTATTTCGAGAATAAAGCTTTGTAACTTACATTTTCAATAAATAGTGGAGCGGCAATCAGCTGTTTCCTACAAAAAAAAGGGGATGCCACCCTTTTAAGCGATTTCATTCCGGTGATTTCAACTACTTTTTTTTAGCATTTAAGTAATTATATTTAACAGATTATTATGCCATCCCTTTAAGTATTTTTACATGTTTTTCCATTCTAACAATAGTATGGCAGCTTAGGCGATAACTAATGGTGAATGACTTATCGGTTGCTCACAAAAACGAAAATTGTTGCTACCCGAATTTGAGGTGGGGTCAGATATACATATATTGTTTTAAAAATAATTAAATGGTTAATTGATCTTCTGGCGGTCTTAAATTAACACAGTTTTTAACATTCGCACGCAGCATATCTCGAATATTCAATATTTTTCTTGAAATGTCGACCATATGTTTAGGTCGCGAAAATGAATTTAGACCTTTTGGTACAAAAATTTAATTTGAGTGCTTGCAAAAAGAATTACAGCTTTATTTTATTATTTAAAATTACAAAATTGTAAGTCATCAAAAATCATTAGAAAGGGAATGAAAAAATTTAAATGTCATTAAAAAAAAAACAAAATATGCATATATTCTCGATCGGGAGTTGAACCCGGACCCACAACATGTTGGGCTTGCAAACCACCAGCAGAGCCAACGCGGTCCTTTGTGCAAGTGCCATTTAACTGCAAACATATAGAACGCGAGCAATTGTTGTTGTCTTCATCTTCAAGACTTTCGTCGCGGCAAAACAAAATTGACGTGAGCTAGCTGCTTGTCAGTGAGACAACTGCACGTTGTAAAACTTCACACGCATACACATACTGATATAGGCGAGCATGTAGATACATACACGCATACATAGAAACGAAAGCAGAGCGCAACGAAATACGCATATGCTCATCGCTACGCATTTGATCTGCGACTGAACTCAACGCTGCGCGCTGCGTTAGAGCTTCGAATTTTCGAATGAGCCGAAGAGGCTCGGTGTTCGAATCGCAGCGCACGGCCCGACTGGGGCTGCAATAATACTGTTTTTAATGATACGTTTTGGTTGTATGACTTGACGCATCTATGTATTGTATGGTTAGTGCTTATACTTTTTGAATCTCCATCGTGCTTATTAAATTGCTTATTTTCGGGTGATTTGTTTCTATTGCTTTTGTTATTCTTCTTTTTTCTGCCTGAATTTTTTTCTTACCCCTAGGCAGCTGTTCGCGTGATGCTCTGTTAACACTTGCATCATAGAACTGCATTATTAAAGCAGATGCACTTGGTCTAAATCGAGTGTTAATTAAATGCACTTATTAAGAAAAACAAAAACAACAAATAACAAAAAAAAAAAAATAGATGAAAAAACAATCATTGTCTATTTCTAAGGCGACAATATTCCAAGAAGAAATTATATTGCAAATTGGTTGGTTGCAGTACTTTTTTTATTTTAATTTTTATATAAATATTAATTCTATTTTCTGTATTAGAAAGTGGTTTTAGATGCTTTATTATTTTTGAAATTATCCATTTTGATACTTCTCTTTGATATGAGTGCAAAATACTAGGTTGACTATTTTTTCTATTTTGGAACTGCTGATTCGATATTCACATACGGTCCAGTATCGGAGTATCCTAGTTTTCCTGTCTATCTATTTTCGGAGTTCCAATATGCAATACCAGCACATATAAGTGTGTAAGCATCGACAATATTCTTACGACTGTCGGTACGACAGTCTTTCATTATCCGATTGAATAATATCTAATTCGCTAACTCAAAAACGTCTGTCTAATATTTGTTTTTATTTTACCACTGGACCTTCCACTGCACTTTCAGCAAAAGAGTAGTTACCTTCAACTTCAAAGCACTCTATTAACCAGTAATATGCATTCTCTATTTTGAGAAATCTTAACACAGATTACTCCAGTTAGTTGGTCACTCAACGCATTCGAAAATCAGCAGAATTTTTCGCCTACCGCACTGGCTGGCTTGGGTGGTACATGTTAGTTTATTCCTCGCTTCCAGCGATGTTCCGCAATTTTTAATATACATATACTGTTGATGCCAGATGATGGCAGGAGTGACCACTCAAAACAGCTGACAGTGTGGTCGCGATCGATTGATATCGATAGCGACAAAGTTAGTATACTGTGCGTGTGACCTTGTCACACGCGCAGTCACACTGATCTAGTTTATCCTCATGTTGGTCACCCTGCCCACTTTTAGTGCTTTTTCATATTACATATGTTCTACTATTCTGACCGGCACAACAATTCGAAAAGTTAAAGTGTTATTATTATTCTGAAGACGCCCCCCCTACACATATACATAAATTAAAATCCTGCGTTTAAATAAAGTTAATACCTCTTTTAGTTTGGCCAGTATACTGACTCAAAGTTGACGGTTGGTGCTGGTTGAAATAAGCTGTGACCTACTGTACATATACCAACTCCGAAGTCGTGACCCTCGCCTGAGCCTTGCTGTGAGTCCAATTGTAGTAGGCTGTTGTATCCTTTCCCCTATTCCACGATTCAGTTGCGAGCACACTCGAGTAGCTTTCATACTGGTTTAGCTTGCCCTGTCCACTTTTTAGTTATTTAGACCAAAAGCATCTGGTAAGTGATTACCGCAAAGCTAAAATTTAACAGCTATTATAATATATATATAAGTCTATAAATTCAGTTAGGAAAAAGAAGAATATTAAGGGTAACAGAAACAAATCAAATAAAAATTAGTACTTTAATGAATAGAGCGGCACTGGGTGCATTCAAAAAGTATATGTTAGTAATACAAACTTTGTATTACATATTTAATTTGCTATTAATAATTTGACTTTACATATTTCATTGCAGGCAACTTCTCCTGAAATTATTTTTGTCACTTCGGAAATTTTTGCCAAGTATTTTCTCATATTATTTTCTATTCCCTTATCTTTGTTTGCACTATTTGCTCTTTTTAATTAAGAATTGTAAAGCCATTCGAAATATAAATGATAAATAATAACACACTTTGCGTTGAGTAGAATTTGTAACTTTTTGAAATCATGTTTATTTTTTCACTTTGACACTATCGATATCAATCGATCGCGATCACGCTGTCAGCTGTTTTGAGAGGTAACACCTGCCTTCATCTGCCATCAACATCCTCCCCTCCTTGCAATGACCGGACAGAATCCAGCCATTGCCAGTCCGTTGGTACTCGGCAGGATGCCAGGTTGAATGATGTGAGGATACACATCAGTGCCGAGCACCAGGGACACCATCGATGGCTGGAACCAGCGTTCGTCGCCAAGCGTGATGCTGCGGAACTTTTCCAAGTTCTCGCCATCGACAGGTCGGAGGGGGGTGCGGCGGCAAAGTTGGGGATCAACCTTTCGACGAAAGTCGAAATCGCCGTGCACACGCCCTCCGTACCAACACGGGTGACGGATAGCCGATAGGTCGTTGCCAATGATGCGCTAATATGGCTGGTCGCAGTGCACTGGTCGATCAGTTCTCGCATCTTGAACGTTTTACATCCGGTGTCGATAAGGATGTTGGCCGTCGGTAGGATGCTCACAGCCTTTTCTTTCAAGGATGTGAGCGACGTCGGAGACGCCCCTTCATGCGGAGGTGATGCCGGTCGACGGTGAGCCGGCGGAGACCGATCCGGGTCTGGTTGTTCGTTGCGTCGTCGCTGACGGCTGGGGCGAACGCTGTGTGCCTCTTTGAAATGCAGGAACGTGACACACCCTGCGGCTTCCCGCGGTGCGGCAAGAGTGCCAGGAATGCTGGTGGGCCAGACAGTTAGAGCACTACTTGTTAATAAGTACTGATCTTAACCGTTTCTCAGCTGTCAGCCTAAGAAAGCGCTGACACTTCCGTAGTGGGTGGATCCCACGGCGCACGCGACACCATAAGTAAGCCGTCAGCGGGTCGTCTCTGGTCGGCGGTTACATGGAATGAAACAAAACAATGATTATTATATATTATATATATATATGATATATTATTATACATACATACATTATTACATTGTCAATGAAACATGGAACAGGATAGCATAGGACAGCACAGGACGTCAAATATTCGTCCGTCAGTCCTTCCGATGGAGAGGGGTCAGTTTTGCTGTCCTCCATCGGGAGTAGAATCAGTTTGGTGACGGGTCTTCGAATAGTACCCCGCACCGTGAGCAAGTCTACAACTCGAACCTTTGTATCGGTGCCTGGACACGTCGTCAGCACCCGTCCTAGGCGCCACTCTTTGGAGAGAAGGTTTTCTTCCTTAACGACGACCATGTCACCGATCAAAAGGTTCCGTGTAGGGGATTGCCATTTCGTTCGTTTATGTAGCTCATCCTTCCAACGGAAAGAAAATTGTTGGAGAAGAGCCTTCAGTCGCTGTCATCGAGTTAGGATTGGGGTGGCCAGTTGGTTAATTTGTGGTTCCAACACCGAAATAATCGGGCCACCTATAAGGAAATGGCTATGAGTTAAGGCTAGTAGGTCCTTAGGGTCTTCGGACATCGGAGAGATCGGCCTCGAATTCAGGCAGGCTTCGTCTTAGACAAAAGAGTGGATAACTCTTCACACGTATATTTTATGGTGGAGGTCGCCTTGTAAAAGAGTGCCTTAAAACTCTTTACGCCGGCTACCCATAATCCATCTATATGTGGGGCATCGGGCGGGTTGAAGCAGTCTCTCGTCGCTTCCAAAAAGTCGGTGGAAATCACTTTGCCAGCTCTAACGAAATTCTTCTCGTTGTCCGAGTGCATTTGCTGTGGGTACCCGCGCCGTGCTATGAAATGGGAAAATGCCGCCAGGAATTTCTCCGTCGTGAGATTCGACGTCGCCTCCAAGTGGATCGCCTTCGTGCTGAAGCACACGAACAGACATATGAGGCAGACTCGGCCGGTGTAGTTCTTGACTTCCAATCGGCCAGCGAAGTCAACCCCCGTGTACGTGAACGGTCTTGAGTAGGATGTCCTTTCCTTGGGCAGGTCCCCCATCATTTAGGTCTGCAATCTCTTTTTGTAGATCACACAAACCTTACAGGAACTGATGGTGGATTTCACGGATTGGAATCCAAAATCTGGAGCGGATCAGATGCATGACTACTTGGTTACCCCCATGTAAGGATATACCATGGGTGAACAAAACCAATCGTCGCGCAAAGGACGAAGAATATGAGAGTATAATTGGATGACTCTCATCATAACGTAGCGTGTGGGACGCCTTCAGACGCCCACAGGCCCATAGAATCCCCTTGCCATCAAGAAATGGATTCAAGTTTAAACTTGAAGAAGGAACCTGTTGCTTGGATTGCAGACAGTGGTATTCCTTTGGAAAGGTTTGTCGTTGAGTCATGATGATTAGTCGCTCTTGGGCCCATGTCAGCTCATCAGCATTGACCATGGTCGAGCATGGAACTGCCAATTTCCGACTTTTATCAATCAATCTGAAAACGTAGGCGGAAGTGCGAAGTGCTCTGCCAAAATCAGAAAACTTGCTCAAGAAATCAGGAGTAGGAGGTAACTTGGCGATGTTACACCTAATCCGCTGCTCCAGCAGAGTCTCCGGAATTGGACTTGAAGATGTTGGCCATTGATCCGGTTGGAGATGGAGCCACTCGGTCCATGCCACCTCAAAGGGTCATGAATCAGCTTTTGTGGCAGGACACCTCAGCTTGCGAGATCTGCCGGATTGTGTTTGCACGTGCGACCAACTCTTGGAATTGCTGGTTTGGTCTATTTTGGCAACACGATTGGCCACAAAGGCTGTTCAACCAAGCTAGAACAATTGTTGAATCAGTCCAAAAGAATGTCTGGAAACTCTCTGCTGGAACTCAGCCAACAGGACTGCACCGCAAAGTTCGAAACGTGGCACTGAGAGTGACTTGACAGGAGCCACTCTTGTCTTCGCAGTGTGGAGATGCGTGGTCACCTTGTTCGCCGTCTCAGCGCGGACATAGATCGCCGCTCCATACGCCCTTTCTGAAGCTCCCGAAATATTCCTTTCATTGGAGTAGAAGATCCGCGGGTGGCTGGCCGAAGAGTTTGGCAATCTGCGATAGTACTTCCCTCTTCGTATAGGAGTCCTGAAGGGTCATTTTTGGTGGCATGAAGAAGAACTCGTCGTCGTGAGCTTGCCACCCAATGCCCAGAGTTTTCGCCATACTCGAGTCCTCGAGTTCTAGGAAGTCCTCTCGGAGTAGGTGGTCCTTTGGGATGTTCTTCAGCACGCTCTTGTTGTTCGACGTCCACTTCCTCACCGGGAAGCCAGCGCTGTCAGGGGTGCATACACTTTCGTAATGGTCCGGATGGCCTCTTCCTTAGTGCGTGTTCCTGCCAGAACGTCGTCCTCGTACATGCTGCTGGAGATGACTCGGCTTGCGAGAGGATACTGCAAGCGTATGTCTTCAGCGAGTAGTGTGAGAATAGGTGCGCAGTTGACACCGAATGTGGTGTTTAACTCGAATTCACTGATCTCATCGTTTCTGGACAAACGATTCTCGTTCTCGAGAAACTGAGCCAGCGCTATGGATCTGGAATGACCCAATTCAATGCCATCGGGCTTCCGGTATAGAAGAGTCACCCGATATCTGCCACATGCTACGAGAAGTTGTGTTTACGAAGTTTTCTTTGCAAACGAAATCGGACTTCTTTATCAGCTTTGCTGGAATATCCTCCACCTCCCAAAATTTGGAAATGAGTTTGTCGAACTGATCGTCTGCTTGGATGGCGACAGACAGCTTTCGACACATTCTGGAAAACGGGGCCAGTGAGAATCCAGCCAAATACGGTTTTTTGCGCAAGAAGTGAGCCACAAATGTTTGGCCGGGAGCCGCTCAAAATGACTGACGGAAGGATATCCGCGCCAATTAAAATGTCAATCTGAGCACTTTTGTAGAAATATGGATCTGCCAGTTCGATCGCTGGTAGATCCCTTAGGATACTTTGCGGCATATGAATTGAAGGCAGCTTGCCTGACAACTGTGGAATGACGAACGCTGGATCTCGATATGGAGCCTCGGCTTCATTGGAGAACCAATGCTGAAGTGACATAACTTCTGTACTTGGGACGCATCTGCGTGATTCAGCCCAGATACTTGAGCTTGCACGGACTGGAATGGCAACTTTATGCTATAAAATAAACGTTTAGAATCGATTAGTTCACGCGTGTATGTAGTACCCAAATGGCATACATTGATGACCGCCATGCCGAGAAGAATATTCTGAGCATGATTCTCTTTTGAGCTCAAGTCACACGATTTGCCTTTCTGAGTGATTCGGGCCTCAAAAGAGGTAACTCACTTTGAACTCTGCTGTGGAAGGGATGATCCAGCGGTAGCGTTCTGCGAGTTGTAAGTTTGTTTCATGTCCTCAATAGCCTCGAGTGTACGATAACGCTCGTTGAGGAACGTGCTCATGTCAACCATGCGATAGTCTTGGACTTGTCCACCAATGATTGCTCCCATAATGAGAGTATAAGCTTGGGGAGCTTGGATGAGCAAAGAAAAACCAGGATGCAGTCTGCGAAAGGACTAGAGACGGAATTGTTTGAATGCTCAAAAGCGATCAAGCACCGCTGAATCGTGCTCTGCAGCTCCTTAATCGCTGCCCCTGACTATTGTGAAACCGTGGACAGGTTGAAGAGTATTTTGAGCTGGATAGTGATCAGTAAGCGCTTGTTTTCAAAGCGCTTACAGAGAGCACTCCAAGTCGACACAAAACCATCGTTCGTGAGCGGAAACTTGGCAATGATCTCGTTGGCCTCATCTGCAGTTTAGGAATTAAGATGGAACAATTTCTCGACAGAAGTCAACCTTGGATTGTTGACGTAGATGGCCGTGAAAAGATCACGAAAGGTCGGCCAACGCAAGTAATCCCCATGGAAAACTTCGGTGTCTACTGAAGGGAGCCGGCAGCCACTAGAGTACACAGGAGGAGCGGATGCTTCACTCCTGGTTGACCCGGAAACTTAGGTAATTTGCCCCTTTACACGGGCGAGACACCGCTCCTACACTGAATAACAGTGATCGTATTTTACCTCCATGGCCTCTATGCCTTCGTTGTCGCCGTCTCGATAAAGTGCATCAGCGCACGTGGCATAAGCGACCTCGACATTATCCCAGACGACTTGCAGGTCACGACGGATCTCGTACGTATGTACGTTGTCGTCCTCGGCTACAGGCTCTCTGACCCGACTCTTGAACTGCACCAGTCTGTCAGAGACGGTGACGATATTTTTGAGAGCTATTGTACGGGTTCAGCAAATTCTCGAATGGATGGATCGTGACCTGACTATGCACAGCACTTAGAAGTTTCGAAGCGTCGCTGTGGCGTGTGGCAAATCGTTTCGGCAACGAGGGAGTTTTGGCAGACGGAGATGGACGATCAACTTTAATATGCAGTTGAGCTGGAAGAGTGGCCTTTTCTTTAACGGTTTTGGACCCAGAAGGAGCGGGCGAAGCGGACGACAGACGACAGACGACGAGCTGTGGCCGGCAGCTTGAGTGAGTGCTTGTAATCTTTCTCATCCTTTTGGCTTTCGGAAATTCATTTTAGAGCCTTTTTTCGACAAAGACTCAGAGTAAAGCAGACATCCGACAGCAAGCCCAAATAGTAGAGGAAATTCGGCTGTCACAGGATAGTGAACAAGGCCGACAGAAAGCAGACGTTATTGATTGGAGGAAATTGTTAAATAAAACACAAACAGCATCGAGAATCTTTATTATAATTGATTGATTACAAGTTGCTGCTCTTTATATATATATGTATATGTGATGTATATACGGAGTGTATATGTAGTATAAAGTAATGGATATATGTATTGGATGTGTGTAGTATATATACATATATATATAGAGTATGTATAATATATGAAGTATTTATGTCGTGTATATGTATGTAGTGGATGTGTATATATGTATATGTGGAGTTTATATACGTTGTGTATATACGCGCGTTTATAAATAAAAGTGCAAACTTTATTATTATTTAGAATAAAATAACATTAAGGGTTGCATACACATGGAGTGTGTTAATGACGGACAAAACGGAATGACAGAAAAATCACAACAAAGTACATACAAGTACGGCCAAACGGAAATATACACTGTGCAACATACATATACACAAAGTCGATAAGATGGCGGAAATTGCCGGTGGAACGCTTATGTACTTATATATATGCTGTGTAACATATATATAAGAAACAACATATATATAAGAACACGACACTTAGAAAGATGTATGGATAAAAAAAATGTATTACTTATTTTGATGCCAATTGCTGTTGCTGGGGTCGAGTGGTGGAGATGGATTCGGCTGGAAGGACCAAATGTTCGCCGGGGTGGCGATGATAAATAATAACACACTTTGCGTTGAGTATAATTTATAACTTTTAGAAATCACGTTTATCACGTTTTCCAATTTTAAATTACACTTGTAGTGCGGAGAATAGTGAGAAGGAAAAAACGCTAAAGGGGGGCAGGAAGAGCTAGATCAGTGTGACTGTGTGTGTGACCTTGTCACTAACTTTGTCACTATCGACATCGATCTATCGCGTCCTACCAGCTGTTTTCAGTGGTAACACATGCCATCATCTGGCATCAACAATTGTAAACTGCCAAATTTTGTAAGTATAATACAACTGATTGTCATCTATACCGCACTTTTTTTGATAAAAATACGAAAAAACGCAATATACAGCCACACTTTCAAAGCATTGTCGTATTTTCAGTTTTAAAATTTCTTTATATTTTTTCCACAGAACTTGCCAAATTTAACATGCATATAAGCTAGTGCTGCAAGTTACAACATTACATTCGCACACTTTTTTAGATCAAAACATAAAAATGTTGGTTGTTATTGAAACATTTGACTTGACTGATGAGACGGAGGAGGTGGGGGAGGAACTGTCCATGCAGACTGGCCCCCCGTGTGTGCTGAAACTCAACCTCCATAAGTCCAAAACGGCTTCGGCGGAGCTACTCCTTGCTCTGGAGGAAGTGTCCGCCTACGCGGTTTTGGTCCAAGAACCGTGGATAGCGTCGGGCAACACGGTTGCTGGGCTGAAGTCGCCTAACTACGATCTGTACGTCCCGACATTGGTAAGTAGATCGAGAACTGCCATCCTTGTAAAAAAGGGGCTAAAAGCTCATCTACCACCTAATTACAGCAATGACGATCTTACCGTGGTGGTGCTGGAGAGCCGTGAGGGATGTTTGATGCTGGCATCCTGCTACATGGTCCACGACATGCCGGCTCCACCTGACGAGCTGCGGAGGCTGGTGGACATGGTCTGCTCCTCCAAAAAACATCTCATAATCGGAACGGACGCCAACGCCCACCATAGCGTCTGGGGAAGTCCCGACATTAACGACAGGGGTGAGTCAGTTCTTGATTTTATCCTTAACTATAAGCTTAGACTAGCCAACAGAGGTGAGGTATCTAGCTATGTAGGTCCCACCTCTTGTAATGTGCTGCACTTAACGATTGCGACAGAGTGTACCAATGTAGAAGAGTGGAGGGTCCTGGATAGACCCTCCTTCTCGGATCATAAGTACATTCAATTTACCATTCCTTTTAACAGGGTACCTGCGGCTCAGCCGTTCAGAAATCCCCGCAATACTAACTGGGCGAAATTCTCTAGCCTTGTTTCCAAGTCTCTTGGTTCGCCGGGTAACATCAACTCGGTACAGGACCTAGAAACAAATGTCAATGTCCTCTCAGCAGGACTACTTTCCGCGTTTCGCCAATCCTGTAGGCTCTCAAGACCGACGAGAAGATCGAAGCCACCCTGGTGGAACCCAGATCTCTCTTCGCTTCGTGGGGAGCTTACTAGCATGTTTCAACTTGCTAAGAAGGCGGACAACGAATACGTCTGGGACGAGTACAGGTCTCTCGTAAAGTCTTACAAGAGGATGATCCGATCATCCAAAAGGTCTTCATGGAGAACCTTTTGCTCAAAACTGGACAACATTAAAGACACCTCCAGACTGAGGAAGCTGCTGTCCAAGCAGGCTTCCAGTCCTAGTCTGCTCAAATCGTGCGATGGAGTGTGGACGGAGAGTAGTGCTGAAACTCTTGAAGCACTGCTCTCAACTCATTTCCCGGGATGTATTGGAATGGAGAACAGTGACTGGCAGCTCCTTCCTAGTCTCCCAGTTATGAGACCCCCTGCCGGTCTAATTACAGTTAATAAAATAATTTGGGCTATCGACTCCTTTGTGAAGGTCAGGTCGCCCGGTCTCGATGGACTTTCGCCAGCAATGCTGCAAGCTAGCAAGCTCACGATTGTTCCGTGGCTATCGGGTATCTATTCGGCGTGCCTCGCATGGGGTCATATCCCCACTCTTTGGAGGACCTCAAAAGTCATTTTCCTGCCCAAGGCGGGCAAATGCAGTCATGTGGTTCCCAATGACTTCCGGCCTATCAGCCTAACCTCTTTCCTGCTAAAAACATTGGAAAAGCTACTTGATTTGCACATCAGAAGCAACTCAATGCATCTGTTGTCCCCAAATCAGCATGCGTATACAAAGGGCAAGTCCATTGAGACAGCTCTTCATGCCCTAGTAGCCTCCATCGAAAAAGCAGACCATTATAAAGAATATGCCTTGGGTGAATTTCTTGACATTTCAGGCGCCTTCAATAACGTTACTACTGATGCTATTATGAAGGGCCTTACCTCAGTTAACACGGCACCAGCGATCCACAGGGGGGTCAACCGCCTTCTTTGTGACAGGCGGGTGGTGGCTACGTGGGGCGATGCGGCCATTACAAAGGTAGTGCGAGGTGGCACTCCCCAGGGTGGGGTTCTCTCGCCTCTCCTTTGGAATTTGGTCGTAAATAGCCTACTTCAAAAATTCACTAGACGGGCCCCCAAGTTAATTGCCTATGCCGACGACATAAACATTTTAATAACTGGGAAATGCCCAACCACCCTTAGTTCCGTAATGGAACTTACTTTACGGGAAGTTAAAGCATGGGCCGAATCAGCCGGGCTCAGCATTAACGCGGACAAAACGGACCTTATGCTCTTGACGAAGAGGTATAAGGTACCTGCGTGGTCCCCCCCAAAAATAGGCTGCACCATGCTAAAGCCGAGCCTAGCAGTAAAATGCCTAGGTGTGGTCCTGGTCAGCAAACTGTCATGGAAGCTTAACGTGTTAGAATGGGTGAAGAAGGCCACCGGAGGCTTGTACATGGCGAAAAAGATGCTTAGTTGCACTTGGGGCCTCTCCTAATCTAATGCGGTGGATATACATCTCAGTTGTTCGCCCTATCCTCACCTATGGTGTTATAGTGTGGTGGAAGGCCACGGAAAAAAGGACGTACCTATCCATCATGGAAAGGACACAGCGTCAAGCGCTACTGTGTATCACAGGCGCTATCAGGTCGACGCCAACTAAAGCCCTCGAGGTAATAGCTGGCGTCGAACCGTTGAACTTATACGCGCAATCCATAGCCGCTAAATCGTCCCTAAGGATTGCCGCAACAGGCAAACTGGGTCTGCTAGGCTATGGTCACAGCGCCATTGGTAGGGAGACTAGTAGAGACTTGGACTATACTATCCCCCTTACCAGTACTGACCATATTAACACAATATTCTTGGAACCGGACTGCTGGCGGGAAGGGTTATGCATTCCCGAAGCCCTCAACTTCTTCACCGACGGGTCGAAGATGGATGAAGGAGTCGGTGCGGATGTATACTGCCCAGTCCCGGTCTCCAAACACTCTTATAAACTCCCTGACCATTACAGCATCTTCCAGGCGAAAGTTTTTTGCCATTGGCAAGGCTGCAGAAGTGGCTCGGGGTTTACAACACAATCACAACTCAATTAATATTTTTGTTGACAGCCAGGCTGCAATAAGATCAATGCACTCTGATGTTGTCAAGTCCAAAATCATCCTGGATAGCAGAAGAGCAATAGAGTCGCTGAACGCATCTGCGGTCGAGCGTATCTATTGGATCTCAAGCCACCAGGGCATCGCTGGCAACGAGATCGCAGACTCTCTCGCCAAAGAGGGAGTGGGGCTCGATGTCGGTAACATGTGCAATGTTCCGATATCTCTGCGAACTCTAGGTAGGGAAATTGAGGTGCGCTCTAGACTTCAGTGGGACGCTAGCTGGCGCAATGCCAACTCGTGCAAAACTGCAAGGCTGATGTGTGCCTCTACTAACAATAACTTAACCAATTTCGTCATGCAGCTTTCAAGGAAAGACTGCAGGCTAATGCTGCTATTGAAACATTTTTTAGTCTGATCCAGATTTTTCATTTTTCCGGGGTGACCTTACTAGCAAGTTTCAACTTTCTAAGAGTTTCAACAACTAAGACCCCTAGTAAATAGGCGTTTTTGCCCATACAAAAGTATTTCTTTAATAAATTCGACAATTTTTATCTGATCGTAACCAAATTTTCAGAAATCACAACTACTATAGTCATTATTATGTATTACGCTTTGCGGTGTGGAAGTGGGCGTGGCAAAAACTTGAAACAAACTTGATCTGCATGCAAATATAACAAATGCTGTAGAAGAAAATTATAGTCTTATGGTCTCTGAGATCCAGTGTTTCATACGGACAGACGGACATGGCTAGATCGTCTAGGTTGTTGACGCTAATCAAGAATATATATACTTTATGGGATCGGAGGTGTCTCCTTCTACCTGTGAGATATATTTCCTGCCGGCACAAAGTTATAAGTCTTGATAGACTTGCCTTTGCCAAGGAGATATCTGATATTTGCTGGATTACAGCATGGATGGCGATAATCTATCGAGGCAGGGCGACCTGACTCTCGAAAAGGAGTACATTGCCAAATTTATTGTATTATAATTTATTAAACTAGCGGGTGGTGTCATAGCTGAGAGGCTTGGAAAGCGTTGGCTTTCGCCATTTTTTGTTAAGTAACATCCTGGGAAATGACATGGGCAGCGTCTCAAGAGTTTTAGCGATGCTCTCGGTTCAGATCAGATTGCTCGTCCTGAGCAGATTTGAGCTGGAAGACTGCTTGGACAGCAGCTTCCATGGCATTGAGGAGTCTTTGACGTTGTTCAGACCTGAACAGATGAACTTTAGGAGAATCCTGCACTCATTCTAGACATATACGTTATCCACCCCCTTAGCAAATTGAAATGAGAGATCTGGGTTTCACCGAGGTGGTTTCAATCTTTTTGTCGGTCTGGAGAGTTTGCAGGATTTGCGGAACGAGGAGACTAGATCTTCTAAGAGGATATTCACAGATGTTTTCATGTTCTGCGCAAATTTGTTGTACTTGGCGAACATAGAGTATTCATAACAGTACTCGAGAACTTGACTCAGTCCGTATTAGAAGGGTGAATGGCTTGGCCGTGGAAACCCTGTTGAATTTGATTATAAGTATATTCCGTTTGAAATCAAATTCAACAGGGTTTCCACGGCCAAGCCATTCACCCTTCTAATTCGGACTGAGTCAAGTTCTCACACTGTCAACGACTCTTTAGTCTCCTGCAGAGGTACGTTCATTTGCAATTATCAAATCTAGCACAGAAGGAGAAGTGAAACTTTTAAGACTTATGGAGGTTGGGCTGGAGCACATTTATTAGGTGCTTTTAAGCTCGCGGGGTGGCATGTACATATGCATGAGCAGTTCCTCGTCCTGCTCCTCCGTCTTGTCAATAAAGTTGACGTGCACGGTATCATCGGAGACGCTCTTGAGACCTTCACTTGTGAGTGGTTTTGTCTACGGCTCACGGCATCAACCATGATAGCAACGGCATAACAGTTTCTGCAACCGTTGCTATTAAATTCTGTCTCTTCTTGTCTAACCAATGGGTTTGGAGGAACCAGGACGCAGTTGACCGTTGACGCCTATTTGGCATCGACTTCTCCTTTGGATTGGCAGGCCCGGTGAAACCGGATTACAGTTGCTTAACTTCAGAGGTGAGTGCGGTTGTCACCCAGCGAAGTATCAGGCCAGGGAAACTTCTTCTTTTCGTGACAGATTAACTCTGACGCCGCGCCGCGTCTAAATACAGATAGCCGCCTTGTACTTGAACTTATTTTTCAGGTCCTTAGAGTTGTTGGCGAATAGACGTAGCCAAATACCGATAAGAAGCGGGGACACTGTTGATGCACATTGTATGTTAATATAATTAATTACGGAAGCTGAGACAAGGCGCTTTTGAGTTTGAGTCAGTCTGCGAAGCGTCGAGATAGTGACCAGAACTTGCTGAGTTTATGTGAAGAAAAAATAAGAAATAAAAATGGAAAGTGTAGCAAATGAATGTCCAGGTTTACTCAAAGGTTTCAATCCAGCTCAACTCATTTAAAAACAAGTAAGAAAGCTACAGACCTACCCATTTTGAATAAAAGCAATATATTTTGCTGTATTATTCTCAAAATATACTTAAAATACACCAACTAGTATATTTGGTATATCGATATAGTACCACATTCAAAATATACCATAGACGGCACCAGATTGTCAGCCAAAGCAACTGTGACCCCTAGTAAGTAAGCGTTTTTGCCCATACAAAAAAATATTTCTTTAATAACTTCCACAATTTTTATCTGATCGCAATTAATTTTCAGGAATCATAAATACTATAGTTATTATTGTATACACCAAAATTCGTAGGTCTAGCTTTAAAATTACGGTTGTTATTTAAAAAGCGATCCATTTTAATTTAATTTATTTTTGTGTTTTACAATTTTTCCTCGTTCTTTGCCATTGACGCCGACATAGAAAATGCGCGAACAAATTTTTTAGGTATGTAAGAAGCGCACTATCGATAGTGAATGGGCCACTATCGAAGGTGTCTGCTGCCATCGATGGTGGCTCGTAAGTGCCAAACCATCGATAGTGGCGATAGTGCCATCGATAGTTCTCCATCTCTAATATGAAGTTCTGCAACTTGCAAGTTCGTCGCAAGCACGGAGAAATCAATTTTGTCAATTTTTTTTTGCCGCGACGAAAATCTCGAAATGAAGACAACAATTGCTCGTGTTCTAGATGTTTGAAGTTAACTAGCACGTGCATAAGGACTGCGTTGGCTCTGCTGATGGTTCGCAAGCCCAACATATTGTGGTGTTCGGGTTCAAATCCCAATGGAGAATACATGCATATTTCGTTTTTTTAGTAACATCTAATCACGCACTAATTTTTGATGACTTACAATTTTTTACATTTAAATATTCAAATGAAGCCGTAATTCTTCTTTGCAAGCACTATTTAAAACTCTATTTAAATAAGTTTGAACTTTAAAATTTTGTTTTGTACATTTTTTAGATAACAACAACATTTCAAAAAAGTTCAATCTTTTTTTAAAAGATAAATACATAATAAAGTTTAAGGATAAAATCAAAGATTGAAGTGTGAAATGCAATTGTGTTTGTGTAGGGGGGCGTCTTCAGATAAATAAACAACACTTTCACTTTGGAATTATTGTATATTTGTAAACTTTACAAAGTCTTTTATTGCACTCTTGAAAAAATGCACTTGTTGTGCAGGTCAGCGAAAGCAGAACATATGTTGTAGGAAAAAGCACTAAAAGAGGGCAGGGTGACCAACGTGAGGATAAACTAGATCAGTGTGACTGCGCGTGTGACAAGGTCGCACGCACAGTATACTAGCTTTGTCACTATCGATATCAATTGATCGCGACCACACTGTCAGCTGTTTTGAGTGGTCACACCTGCCATCATCTGGCATCGACATCCTCCCCCCCTTGCAATGAGTTGCAAACGGATTTATTGTCCACATGGACCGGATAGAATCCAACTCAATGTGGAGTTCTGGGCCATTGGCAAACCGTTGGTGCTCGCCAGGAGGCCAGGTTGAATGATGTGAGGATACACATCAGTGCCGTGCACCAGGGAGGTGAAGTCGTTCGGAGAATCGAGAAGAGGAGCAGAAACATCACGCCATGAATCCCTTGGGGTAATCGCATCCGTATAACAGCAACTGGAATTGATGCGTAAAGCTGGCCACGAATTGCAATCTTTGGAAGGTGGCCAAGTACTTCTTCCACCAAATGAATTCTTGGTACTCGGGTCCCATGGCAGCAATCATGTAGTAGAAGTACACCTCAATGTGTACGAGCGAGTTGAGGCCCATCCACACGGAGAATGGCATGCAACATGGAACGAAATAAGAACAAATGATTATTTCAGTAGCCTCTTTACATTGTCACATGGAACAGTATACAGTATAGGACGGCACAGGACGACGAATAGAGAAACGAAGTAGGTTATTCGTCTTTGTGTCGGCGCCTATCTGGTTTGAATGCATGATGAGGCAGATAAAAATTAGGAGTGGTGACGGGCTTCCGGAATGGAAGAGTCACCCGATTTCTGCCACATCTGCTGCGTGAAGTTGTGTTTTCGCAGCTAACCAGCTTCGACGGAATATCCTCCGCCTCCCAAACTTTGGAGCTTAGTCTGTCGAGTTGATCGTCGACTCTTGTCGAAAACGCAGAGACAGTTGTCGACACATTCTGGGAGACGGGCCGGTGAGAATCTAACCAAACACGGTTTGTTGGCCAAGGAGTGAGCCACAAATGTTTGGCCGGGAACCGCTCAGGATGACTGACGGAAGGATATCCGCGCCAATTAAGATGTCAATCTGAGCACTTTTGTAGAAGTTTGGATCTGCCAGTTCAATCGCTGGTAGATCCTTTAGGAAGCCTTTCGGCACACGGAATGATGGCAGCTTGTCTGCCAGTTGTGGAATAACGAACGCTGAGGTCTCGATATGGAGCCTCGGCTTCGTTGGACAACCAATGCTGAAGTTGCATAACTTCTGCGGTTCGGGCGCAATTGCATGATTCAGCCCTGATACTTGGGCTTGCACGGATTGGAATGGCAACTTTATGCGCTGGAATAAACGCTCAGAAATGAAAGTCGCTTCGGACCCCGAGTCGATTAGTGCTCGTGCGGTGTAGGTAGTACCTAGATGGCATACATTGACAACCGCCGTGCCGAGAAGGATGTTCTGAGCGTTAATGGCAAAGTAATTTTGCACATTTGTTGCCGATTGATTCGGAGTGGACTGTATGTTGGAAAGTGTGGCTGAAGTGGAAGAGGAAGAGGCACCATTGTGGGCACTGTCGCTCCGATGGAGAAGAGTGTGGTGCCGCCCCTTGCATGTCAAGCAATTGTGCGCACTCGTACACTCTCGGAGTTGGTGACCTCTTGCGAAACAGTTTAAACAGAGACTTTTCTGTTTGATGTAGCTCATCCGATCATTGACCGACATTTCACGGAAGCTTGGACAAACCCGGACAGGGTGATTCTCTTTTGAGCACAAGTCACACGATTTGCCTCTCTGAGTGACTCGGGCCTTGAAAGAGTTAATTCGCTTTGAACTCTGCTGTGGACGGGATGGTCCAGCGGTAGAGTTCTGCGAGTTGTTTTGATTCACGTCCTCAACAGCCTCGAGCGTACGATAACGCTCGTTGAGGAATGTGCTCATGTCCTGCCATGCGGGAATCTTGGACTTGTCCACCAATGATTGCTCCCATAGTGAGAGTGTAAGTTTGGGGAGCTTGGATGAGCAAAGAAAGACCAGGATGCAGTCGGCGAAAGGACTAGAGACTGAAATGTCTGAGTGGTCAAGAGCGGTCAAGCACCGCTGAATTGTGCCATGCAGCTCCTTAATCGCTGCTCCAGACTCTTGCGAAACCGTGGACAGGTTGAAGAGAATTTTGAACTAGCTCGTTATTAACAAGCGCTTGTTTTCGAATCGCTCGCAGAGAGCGCTCCAAGCCGACGCGAAACCATCGTCCGTCAGCGGAAATTTGGCTACGATCTCATTGGCCTCATCTGCGGTTTTTGAATTGAGATGGAATAGTTTCTCAACCGGAGTCAACCTCGGATTGTTGACGTAGATGGCCGTGAAAAGATCACGGAAGGTCGGCCACCGCAAGTAATCCCCACGGAATACTTCGGTATGGACTGGAGGGAGCCGGCAGCCACTGGAGTACACAGGAGGAGCGGATGCTTCTCTCCTGGTTGATTCGGAAACTTGTGTAATTTGCCTCTTTACATGGGCGCGACACCGCTCATACACTGCATAGCAGTGGCCATATTTCGCCTCCATGGCCTGTATGCCTTCGTTGTCGCCGTCTCAATGCAGTGCATCAGCGCACGTGGCATAAGCGGTCTCTACACTGTCCCAGAGGGCTTGCAGGCGGCCACGACGGATCTCGTACGTGTGTACATTGTCGTCTTCGGCTGCAGGCCCTCTGACCCGACTCTCAAAGTGCACCAGTCTGTCAGAGACGGCGACGAAGAAGATCCTGGACGGATCGTGTAGTTGCAGAAGAAGCGGACGGCGACGGACGATCAACTTTGACTCGGAGTTGAGCGGCAGGAGTGGCGGATTTGGATCCCGAAGGAGCGGGCGAAGCGGACGACAGGCGACGAGCTGTGGTCGGAAGCTTTAATGAAAGTTTAGAGTCCTTTTCACTCTTTTGGCTTTTGGACATACTACGCTTCGGCAGCCGAGAGCAAGCACAAAAAATGGAAAGGAACTTCGGCTATCACAGGATAGTGAACAAAGCCGACACAACTATATACGGAGTGTATATTGAATATATACGGAGTGTATATGGAATGTATACGGAGTGTATATGGAATATATACGGAGTGTATATGGAATATATACGGAGTGTATATGTGTGTAAGTGTCGTGTATGGAAGTGTTCGTGTATGTATGTGTGTCGTATGTGGATGTATATGTGTCGTATGTATATGTATATATATATGTGTATATATATATATATGGAGTGTAGTGGATCTACGCGCGTTTGTCTTTAATAGAGTGCAACTTCCTTGTTATTTAGAGTAAAATAACACGAAGAGGTTGCATACACTGGAGTGTGTCAAAAAAACAGACAAACACGAAACGACAGAAATGTAACAAAGTACATACAACAGCGGCCAAATCGTAAAATATAAGCGAACTCTTTTAAACTGTATAGATACTTACACATACATATACATATAAGAATATATATATATATACTGTGCAAAGTATACACAAAGTAGAAAAGATAGCGGAAAGAAAGCCGGTAGAACGCTTATGTACTTATATATATGCTGTGTCACATATATATAAGGTACAAGGAAAAAGACACTTGCACAAAATGTATGGAGAAAAAAGTGTATTACTTATCTTGACAACCGATTGCTTGCTGGGGTCGAGCGATATCCAAATATCCGGCTCGAAGGACCAAAATTAGTAGGGGGGCGTCTTCAGATAAATAAACAACACTTTCACTTTGGAATTATTGTGTATTTGTAAACTTTACAAAGTCTTTTATTGCACTCTTTTTTTTTTTTTTTTTTTTTTTTTATTCGGAGGAACTAGATCTAATACTAAATATAATAAATATAACATAACATTAGGCACTAGAATATAGAAAAAAGGTTAGAAAGAAAACTGTCAAGGAAATTCTCGTGGTACTGCCGTGAGGTATTGCTTCACGAGACCTTGACGGGAGCTCACTCCCCTCCGTTACGCCTACGGGTACGTTCCCTTTCGAGAGTTCGTAGTGCGGTGGTCACTTTTTCTGCATAGCTGCATACCGCTGACCAGTATTCCTCCTTCTCCAGCATACGGTTCACAATAGAGTCCGTCGTGACTCTACATCCTATCGCTTCTTCGAGCTCTCGTCTCTCACTAGCAAAGCGCCGACAGCACACTAGGATGTGTTCCGCCGTTTCTTCAGCTTCGGGATAACAATATAGGCACATCGGGTCGCTGTCGTGTCCAAATCTACATAGGTAGCTGCGGAAGCAGCCGTGCCCACTCAGGATCTGCGTCAGATGATAGTTGACGAATCCGAAATTTCTGCTGACCCATTTGCCTATGTTTGGGATCAGAGCATGGGTCCAGCGGCCCTTACTAGATGTGTCCCACTTATCTTGCCATTTCCTTAGGCACTCTGTCTTAAAATTGGTCGACATGTAGTGAACATCCTCCATCTGGTTAGCCCTCTTGTGATTGTAGCTGTGAGTCCTCTCTAACGCCAGAGTATCCAACGGCATCATGCCAGCTATCACTAAAGCGGCGTCATCCGATTTGGTCCTGAAGCCACTGCAGACTCGCAACGCGCAGAGTCGATAGGTCGTCTGCATCTTCCGCCTATACGCCTTCACCTCCATTGCTTGCACCCATACCGGAGCGCCATAGAGCATTGTTGCTCTAACCACATTTTACCAGCATAGTCTCTCTTACCAGCATAGTCCAGGTGTTCACGGAAGCTGAGCCGCGTGTCGATTAGGACGCCTAAGTATTTAATGGCTCGGCTCGACACTATTGAGGTCCGACCAAGGTTAATGTGAGCCACTTCGACGATCTTTCGGCTACTTATCAGGACCGCTTCAGTCTTGTGATCGGCCAATTGCAGCCCCACTGTCGCAAGCCAGTCTTTGACAGTGGCAACCGCTGCACTACAAAGTAGCTCAGCGTCGCCTAGTTGTTTCGCTGTCACCACTAAGGCCACATCGTCTGCAAAGCCGACAATGGTTGCAGACTCTGGAACGTCGAGCCGCAATATGTCATCGTACATGATGTTCCATAGTAGCGGGCCCAACACTGATCCTTGCGGTACTCCTCCAGTGATGTTGAACGATTTGGTTCCGTTATCCGTTCTATATCTCAGAATGCGTTTCCTGAAGTAGTCCTCAATTATTTCCATTAGGTAGCTCGGGGTGTTGAACCGCCTTAAGGCGCCTATAATGCAGCTCCAGTTTGCAGAATTGAAGGCATTCTTGACGTCCAGAGTCATGACTATGCAGTACTCCTTTGCACCACCACGCCATCTTCTGCCTGCTATGGCTCTCCTTGCTATGTCCGTTACTTGTGAGATAGCGTCTACGGTTGAGTGATGCTTTCTGAAACCATATTGCATGGGTGACAGATCTCCTGCTTGTCAGACAGACTCCTCTAACCTATGGCTCACCAGCCTCTCCAATATTTTGCCTGTTGTATCAAGCAGACAAATCGGTCGGTAGGACGACGGCGAATCTAGTGGCTTATTCGGCTTTGGGATCAGCACCAGATTCTGCAGCTTCCATGGGCGGGGAAAGACACCTTGCCTCATACACTGTCCAAAAACTTCTGTAAAGCACTGCGGATGGAGCCTGATCGCCATCTTCAGCGCGCGATTTGGGATCGCGTCCGGCCCAGGTGACTTGGAGTCCTTGATTCTTGCCGCTGCCAGCAGTACTTCCTCTACCGTAACCTCTGGGACCTCCGTATAGAGCCGGTGCTCTACGTGATCTTCCACTGATGGAACAGTGAATGAGCCCGTGAACAGAGCATCCACTATGCCGTTTAGGACGCCCTCCTCTCTAGGCACTGCACAGGTATTTGGCTTGAGTTTTTTAAGCACCACTTTGTAGGCCATTCCCCAGATGTCTCGGTCGGCTTCGTCGCAAAGTTCTAGGAATTTCTCCTTCTTGCTGCTCAGGATGGACTTCTTCAGCAGCCTGCGATTAAGCGCGTACTCCAGCCTTCTTGCCTCAAAATCAGCTCTGCCTCGTGAACGTTGCAGGATCCTTCGCGATCTTATACATCGCCTTCTTACGTCTGCGATCTGCTGGTTCCACCAGTATACTGGTACGTGGTGTCTTTTGCACGATCTTCGCACCGCCATGCTAGCGTCGCAGGCATCCGTTATTGAACGCATGAGCAGCTCGGCGCTTACCTCTGCGTTGTCACTCCAGTTGGGAACTGCAAAGGATCCAGCGAAAGCTTCCGTGTCCAGGGTGTCAACTTTGTAAGCCTTTCCGCTCTGTAATCCATTTACTCGCGGTGACTCGGTATGGTCCAAATCTATCGTGATCGCCCTATGATCACTCGCTGTGTAGACATTGCTAATGGCCCATTTCGCTGATCTAGCAATTGGATAGCTAACGAATGCTAGATCTATAACCGATCCAGTGCCAGCTCTGGTGAAAGTGTGTTGGTTGCCATGGTTCATGAGGGCCAGGTCTAATGTGGCAAGGGCTTCCAACACTGTTTGTCCTCGGGCGTTTGTCCGGCTGCTACCCCATTCCTCCGCCCAGGCATTGAAGTCACCAGCGATGATCACCTGTGGCTTTCCCCTTACATCGAGTGCTATCTCCTCCATGACGGATGCGAATTCTGAGATGGTGAGACTGGGAGCCAGATAACAGCTGTATAGCCACTGGTTCCCCCATCTAGCCCGCACGAACCCACGCGATGAGCGCACATCAGTAAGCTGGGGCTGTTCCAGGCCGCATACCCATATTGACGCCTTTCCTTCCGTGTCTTCGACGTACTTTGGACTATGAATTCTCTTATATGGTTCGCTCAGCAAAGCAGCATCCACCTTTAACTCTCTAACCGTCTGCTTCAGTAGCTCTTAGGCCGCCAAGCAGTGGTTTAAGTTGAGCTGCAGGAGCCTTTGAGTCATTTTGGCCCCTGCGTGACCCCGCTGGCCCCTTTGTGAGGGCAGTGACTGCTTCCTGCGTGATGTCTGGTATCCTCTTTGCCCGCATCTGCACAGATGAAGCATTTAGCAGCATTTTTGCAAAGCGCCGCTTTATGGCCAGCTGCACCGCATCTTAGGCAGCACCCAGAGCGGTCGATCGTGCTCTTGCAAAACTTAGCAATATGTCCAAACTCCAGGCATTTGTAGCACCTCTTTTTTTCTGGCCTCTCAGACCTCTCTCTCACTCTACAGCTTGTCCAGCCTATCCGGATTTTTCCATTCTGTAGAATAGATGATGCAGCCTCCTTCGGCATACTAACAATTGCCAGCTGCATGCCGTCAAAACCTGGCCTAAGTGCTTTGATGGCACTTAGCTCCAGATTCGCTTGGCTGAGTTTTTCACAGGCTACCAGCACGTCTTCTTTAGAAACCAGGCAGTCTATATCTCTGATCTCTAGGATGGTTTCCTGAGTTAGAGCTCTCACTTTGGCTTTCAAGACGAGCGCTTCGCTTAATTCATCCTTCATTTTTAGCATAGAAGGCTTGGAGTTCATCCCCATTTCCAAAATCAGTCCGTCACCGGCAGTTTTTCTTACCCGTCTTACTTGCTCACCGACGCTCTGTAGCTTGCTATCGTTGCTACGCGTCACCAATTTGAGCACTTCACTATAGGATATCCCATCCGTGGGTTAGATAATAATGGCGTCCGGCCTTCTGCGTCTTCTCGGTGGCTTATTTGTGGTGTTGCGCCCTTCAGTATCCTGATGCACGCTTTCCTTCTCTGCTTTATTCTTAACCGTAGGATAAATACGCTGTTTGGATATGGGCTTTGTGGAAGAATCAGTTTTGTGCTTGTCTTCAACCGCATTACTCGGCGAGGTCTGCGTCGAAGAGCTACGTACGCTATTGAAGACTTCATCCAGTGTCTTTGCGGTCACCTGCTCCACTGTCTCTACAGCCGACATCTTTAAACTAGCTGCCAACTCAATTTGCACGGTTTTGATTCGTGCGAACGTATTCTTGTTTGTTTGTGTGACGTGTCGCACTTCTCTGGGCGTAAATGTCTTAATCAGCCCATCGATCAACTCGCCCAGCTCTTCTACCGCCTCTTGAAGGCTTCTATGGATCTTAATCTTTTTTGGCACCGCTTCAGATGAGACACCAGGACTCCGATCCTCCCGGGCTCTTTTTGGCGTTGCCGCTTCTTCGCCTGCATCAAAGCTAAACACAAGCTCATCCACCTTTGGGGGCGCAGATGCAGGCCCTCCGCTCTGGGGCGAACTTGCGATTCTTGGAAGCTTGAGGAACTTTGCCAGCAGCTCAGCTTCCGCCTCACTCGTCTCAATATTGCTCATGACGAGCAATATCGGTCACTAACCAATCTGCTATACTCAATATAATATAATAACGCTCTACCAAGCAGTCCAACGTTGGCCGAGAATTTCCTACGACTTTTGTCGGAGGAGGTTATACCGCCCCGACTCGGTCACCAGGGCCTCTGTTTTTTGAGCGCCGTTACACGGCAGAGGTTGGTAATTGGTCAGTTCCACGACCTTTAGCTCACGATTCTGCTATGGCAGGCGCTAAAATTAAGTAAGAACCTTCGGCAATGCAGCACTTTCTGTAGCTCCTGAAAGTATGCCGCGTTTCTTTACTCCTTTTGGTTCGTGTCACTGCTATGGGTCATATATGCAGTGGTTTGTCTCTTTGCTGTGCTCACCACTCAGCTGTTTGACTTGGCTCCACCGGTTGCAATCCGCAATCGCTGACCAACACTGCCACCAGCTGATCGTCTGACAGCTGGCAGAGTGTGACGAGATTGCAAAAATGCAAAGTGCAGTGAAAGTGGAAGCAAGAAAAAAGAGAGATTCGCCAGAAAAGGACATTGACTTACTCACTGAGCGAGAGATGGTATATCTCTGCCCCTCTCCGACCCGAACCCACGGGCGACGCTTGGGCCGCCGAAATAAAAACTCCAAAACTCCGGCCGCCTGGACTCGAGCGGCAGAAGTATGATGCAGAGTGAGTGACTCTACTTGCCGAGAAGCGTTTGATACAATTTCTTTTTTTGCAGGCTGTGCTTACTGCTTAAACGACTCGGTGCACTATCGGCGAAACAAAAACGTGTCCGCGCACTTGCACACTTGACACTTGCACTCTTGAAAAAATGCACTTGTTGTGCAGGTCAGCGAAAGTAGAACATATGTTGTAAGAAAAAGCACTAAAAGAGGGCAGGGTGACCAACGTGAGGATAAACTAGATCAGTGTGACTGCGCGTGTGACAAGGTCGCACGCACAGTATACTAGCTTTGTCACTATCGATATCAATTGATCGCGACCACACTGTCAGCTGTTTTGAGTGGTCACACCTGCCATCATCTGGCATCAACAGTGTTTATGTTAACATTCGCTGTTGAGTTTACATTAAGTTTGCGTATTGCGATCTAGGCATTAAGTTACTGAAACTCACAGCTTCATATAGGGCCAGTTTTAGAATTAGTCTTTATTCTTTAATTTGAATCAATAAGGAACAGGTTCCAGAATGCTAAAATATTTTTCCTTATTATTTTTAACACAAATAATTAACTTGTATGTAAATATGTGTTCAAACAAACGGGAAACGTCTGTTAATTTGCACTTGAAGATCGAAATATGAAAAACTTAGAATAAGGAATTTACAATAATTTATAGTAAACAAATGAAGTTTTTAGAGTTTTTCGGTTGGGCTGTCTTTTGATGAATGAACTTTAAAAGAAGAGGCCCCTGACTGTTGATCTGCCGGCGGTGCTGCTCCGAGGTTCCCTTCGCTACCTTTGTTGTTGCTCCCGTTTCTATTGCAATTGCTGTCTGTGTCTGGCATTGCTTTTTCGTTGCTCTTGTTATTATCGTACCGCTGCAACTGCTGGATCTGACATTGGTATTGCGTCTTCGCTGGTGTAGTTATTGTTGTTGACGTTTCCGTAGTTTGGTTCCTAGGAGTTAATGATCAAAATATCACTGACGCTGCGCACGTATCGTTGGTTTTGCGCTGCAGTGTGCTTCATAACATGCAGTTCGATGTATAATATACATTGTATACCTGAAAACCAACTCTGTTCTTAACTTGTATGTAAAATATTTCGACAAGAAGTCTTTTTCTTTATTAAAGTAAATCGATTCTGTATCTTTATTCAAAATTAAATCATCTGATTTGGTATTTGAATGACATTGTTTTATTATCTAAATTTCAACTTAAAAAGTCCCTTGTCTTGAAGTTATCAAGGTAATTTAAGCATACAAATCTCACTTGGTATACTAAATATTCAAAAACAAAATTTATCATATTTAATTGAATCTATAATATATATGTAAGATTATTTTATATATTAGCTAATAAGTGATCTAGCCACTTTTCGATAACCGGAATATTTTCTTCACTCCACTTAGTTTCTTCTTTTATGTTTCGGAGAGATTTTTCTACAATATGCTGAGCACTGTCAAATTCTCCAGCACGCTCTTCAATTAACTTGTAGACCATGTTATAACCTTTCTGAGTTAAGAAAAAGCCAGTAGCCGATCCTATTAAATGGTCCCATAAATTAGTTTTATTTTTAAATCTGAAATAAACCATTTTTTTATATTATTTTATGAACAAGATATATAAGTAACATATGTTTCATCATCAGATCCGCTCGTATTAATATTAAAAATATATTACTTATTACTCACTTTTGGCGAAGAGTCATCCAGTTTGTAGATACGAAATTCAACAGTGAATAATGACTAGAACCGCTGGTTAGTGAAGTAAGAATTAAAAATTTGTCGTTATCAGTAAAATTTGAATGATCTTCAAGAATTGTTATTTTTAAAAGTCGTTCAATTTTTTCCGGCTGTGTGGGGCAACCGGCTAGTGCTTTCAATAAATGTGTTCTTTCACTCAACTTTCGTGACTTTGGAAACTGCATCACTCGCTCTAATCCAAATTGCCATTTCTCTAGAGAACCCCATTTAAATATGGGGCACAAATAATGAGAAGCTTCCCTATAAAATAAAAGGTTAAATATATCAAGAAATATAAATTTAATGAATACGGACGGATATTCATGGTTCGGGTTGGTGGTATTCTGCCAAATTTCAAAAATTTGTTCGGACTCATTTATACATGGTTTATAACCAGCTAGGCATAAGAACCTTTTGGTTAATGTACGAATGTCAGTTTTCCAGTTGTCTTCGATTGAGACTTCTTCATCTAACTCTTCGTAAAAAGGAGCCAACAAAAATATAACGTAGGACTGAAATTAAGATTAATTTTAGTTTTTATGAGGTACTTAATATTGTGTATTCTGTTGCACCTCAAATTTTGCATGTACTTCCGACTCATCTATATGTCGTCCAATTTGATCTATAAATGTAAAAACTGGATTCCAAACAATGTGGTTCCGCTCATATTTTATAAATAGAGTCATGTTTAGGGCAGCTGAAAAACTAAGATCCCCTGCAAAAGCAAGATTCCAAGCATCATGTAGTAATTTTGCCCTGAAATGTTAAAATGAAAAATTAATTGTTAAACTAGCACGATATCTCTTATGACGCAAGCCAAGCTTCTACATCACATACTTGCTTAGTCACGCGCGAAAGGTTTATACTGGTAAAGTTGTTGATGGAGTTGCTTAATGAACTTAAGAGCGTTTTCTGAGCATGCACATAAATAAGAGCGTTCTCGAAGCGTAATCAGTGCTTAATAAACATAGATTCATAAAATGCTCTCTTGTCTGAGTATATTTGGAGTTAAGGTAAGTAAGGTTAGGTTAGGTGGGACCGGCTGCCCCTGTACGGGGCAAAGCATAGACCAGTGGAGGTCGGTAGCTGTATCGGTAGCGTATCTACGTCTCAGAAGTCGCGCAGTATGGATGCATTTTTGGCAAAAGCCAGCAGCATCCTAGGAGGTAGCCGTGAAACGTCCCGAACATCGTTGTGGCACGGCGAATTAAGGTATTTCAGCCGGAGTCGGGATAACGCTGGGCATCTAAAGAGAAGATGCTCGAGTGTTTCCTTAACCCCGGGCTCGTTGCATTTCCTGCACTGATCACTGTTCATGATACCCAGCTTTACAGCATGCAGCCGACAGAAAAAGACCAGTTAAAATGCCTAGCATTAGCCTGCAGTCTTTCCTTGAAAGCGGCATGACGAATTTGGTTAAGTTTTTGTTACTAGAGGCACACATCAGCCTTGCAGTTTTGCACGAGTTGGCATTGCGCCAGCCAGGTAAGTAAGGACAAAGTAAAAACCGCGCTTAAAATAACGGAATACAGATTATTGCGATAATCGAGATCACAGAAAATTGAAAAACTTATTTAGTTTCTGCATTACGCACTTGCAAGTCGGACGCGATCAGTGAGAAATTAAGTGGTTTAATTTAAATTTGAATTGATTAAATATACATATGTCGGAGGTTCCTCATTTGTTTCCATTTTTTTTGTATAATTGCACAGCAAGAGACGCTTCCCAACTGACTTTAGTAACACAGAGTTCTGTCTAATTTCACATTTCCTGCAATGTCTATTGCCCTCTCTGTTTCTCTCATTCAGTCAGCGCTCTACGATCAGACCATGCTCAGCAGCAGAGTGGGTCTCTTTTCCTCAGCTACTGTGCATTTTAAAACCACTAGCGACAACGTGTCGCCACACAAACACTATACGCACACGTACAATGGACAAACTAGCCATTCTACGACACGGCCTTCCTGACAACTCACACGTCCTCGTGTGTTTAGATTTCAATACCACGAGACTCAATTTCACTTTAAACTTTTCTTTATTTTTAAACAGATATTTTTATTTCATGTATTGGACAAAAGCTTTCAAAATAAAAAATCACTTATGTATGTATGTATATAAATATCAAATATTCTGTATTCATTACATTTCTTCAATTGAACATAATCTTATTAATTCATTTAGTTATTCTTTAATAACATTATTCTCTTTTGTAAAATAAAACATTTGTGCATTTCCTTTGGCACATTTTAACAATTGTGTAATTCCTTTAACACATCTTACAATATAACATTAGTGTAATTCCATTAACACTTTTTAACATTTGTGTAGTTCCTTTAACACATTACAATAACATTAGTGTAATTCCTTTAACATTTTTTAACATTTGTGTAGTTCCTTTAACACATTACAATAACATTAGTGTAATTCCTTTAACACTTTTAACATTAAATTCTTTTTCGGAATATCTCTATACAAATTTTATGCCACTTATTTTTTGATGAATCTCTTTCTTGATCGTCAGACGCATCTTCCATCGTGCCGTCTCTATCATCGCGTATTAGCTGATTATTCGGCAAAGCTCTTAAGAATTCATGGGAATATTTGTAAGTTCGCTTACTTGTTAAGGACTTTAACAGATAACTATCTCCATTTAGTATTTTGACAATCTCAAACGGCCCTTTAAATTTGGGGTCAAGCTTAGTTTGATGACGCTCCTCATTCTTAAGCAATACGTGATCGCCTAAAGTATGTTTATTACTATCAAACTTGCGCTTATCATATCGTGCGCCGCCTTCCGTATTTTGTTTGGCTTGTTTTCTTAGATTTTCTCTGTCTATTTTGTCATCAACTTTTTCATCTATTGGTAGTAAGCCAAAAGGTCTAGCTTCCTTACCAATTAACAATTCTAATGGGCTAATCTTAGTTACTCTATTCGCCGTACAATTCATTGCCAATTGCACCTCGGCCAACGCATCCTGCCACGATCTCTGACCGGTTTCCACAGCCGTCAACATACTTTTGTGTGTACTCATTACTCGCTCTACCTGACCATTGGCCCTACTCGCACCGGTGGCAATTTAATGCAAATTAATTTTTCGAGAGGAACAGAACTTACGAACTTGCAAAACAACGACATTGATCCGCTATAATTCGGGTAGGCAAGCCAAATAAAGAAACATCTGAACTTACGGCCTTAACAAAACTTTCCGTATCTATTTTCAAAGTGTGGTAAAAATAAACAAATTTTTTAAATACGTCTATTAAGACAATAACGTATTCTTTTAAGTCGTTTTTACCACTCAATTTTCCTGTTATGTCAATATGTACTGTGTGCCACGGTATATCTATCTTGGGAATAGAATGTAACTCTGCTTGCCTTTACCTACGGGTGGCTTCGATAATTTACAAGTGATGCAGTTTTCTACGAACCGACGCACATATTTTGACATGTTTTCAAACCAATAATAGCTATAAACCTTATCTAATGTCTTTTCCCATCCCAAATGCATTATTGATTCGTGGACATGATTGATAATTGCCCATCTAAATGACCTTGGAATTACCGGCAGACATTTAGTTTTACCATTTCGCTGTATTCGCTGTACATACGGAATTCATAGGTTTTATCTAAATTATCTGGTAATTCATTATTTCTTAATTTAGTTGATATTTCTAAAATCTCACTATCACGCAGTTGCTCCGAAATTAACCAGTTGTCGGTTACCTCAGTCCAATTTATTCGTTTCTCAGGTATTTTATTTTGACCACTATTTTCCTCAGGTATTTTATTTTGATCATTATTTTTCTCAGGCACTGGATTCCGAGATAGACAATGTCGTCTATACTGCGCTTTTTTTGAAAGAGTTTTCACGTTGTTTGTAAAAACCCAGCGCGTCATCTTGTTGTCTTTTACCGCTATTTCTTCCAAATCCTTGGCTTTCCATTTTGACATAAGTAGCGTCACAATACGGCTACCGTATTCAGCGAAGCCCTCTTCCGGCTTTGGTCGATCATTCAGAACATTTAATAGCGTGGCGGCAGAAGTCTCAATTCCAACAAAGCGTTGTATAAACAGCTTGTATAAACAACTTGCGCCCAAGTGATGCCGGCAAAGCAAATTTGGGAAAGCCACTGTGATACGCAGCCTTCTAGTGCCTTGCTTAGGGCGATCACCAGGCTGCTACCCTCGAGCACGTTATCCGCAAAAATTAGATCAACTGTTGAACACCAAGAGGAAGCATCCGCTCCAGCGCTGTCAGGATTGAATTTTGGAAAAGTCACATATGACGCTTTTTCATCGGTTGGCGGTGCCCTTGGTGTCTGCATGCTTTCGATGATTTCCAGTAGGTTGCGGTTTTGCAGCTCCAACGCTGACAAATACGGATCGGTGGCATGAGCAGTAGGCAAAGCAGATCCCACTTCTGATGTCGAAGATTCCTCATTTGTTTCCATTTTTTTGTATAATTGCACAGCAAGAGACGCTTCCCAACTGACTTCAGTAACACAGAGTTCTGTCTAATTTCACAATTCCTGCAATATTTATTGCCCTCTCTGTTTCTCTCATTCAGTCAGCGCTCTACGATCAGACCATGCTCAGCAGCAGAGTGTGTCTCTTTTCCTCAGCTACTGTGCATTTTAAAACTACTAGCGACAACGTGTCGCCACACAAACACTATACGCACACGTACAATGGACAAACTAGCCATTCTACGACATATATATAAATAACTTGTCGACCCGGAGAACTTTGTTCCGCCCTTATGACAATAAATAAGCAGATTATGTTACGTACGAGAATCGTCGTGACCGGCTACAAGTTCTCTGGGACAATTTCAAGGCCGCTTATGCCACGTGCGCTGATGCACTGCATCGAGACGGCGACAACGAAGGAATAGAGGCCATGGAGGCAAAATACGATGACTGTTATTCAGTGTAGGAGCGGTGTCTCGCCCGCTTGAAGGGGCAAATTACCCGAGTAACCGGGTCAGTCAGGAGTGACACATCCGCGCCTCCTGTGTATTCCAGTGGCTGCCGGCTCCCTCCAGTCGATACCGAAGTTTTCCATGGGGATTACTTACGTTGGCCGACCTTTCGTGATCTTTTCACGGCCATCTTCGTCAACAATCCAAGGTTGACTCCTGTCGAGAAATTGTTCCATCTGAATTCCAAAACTGCAGATGAGGCCAACGAGATCATTGCCAAGTTTCCGCTCACGAACGATGGTTTCGCATCGGCTTGGAGTGCTCTCTGTAAGCGCTTTAAAAACAAGCGCTTACTGATCACGAGCCAGTTCAAAATACTCTTCAACCTGTCCACGGTTTTACAAGAGTCGGGGGCAGCGATTAAGGAGCTGCAGAGTACGATTCAGCGGTGCTTGATCGCTTTTGAGCATTCAAACATTTCTGTCTCTAGTCCTTTCGCAGAATGCATCCTGGTTTTTTTTTTGCTCATCCAAGCTCCCCAAACTTACAGGGTGCGCCATCTAGACAGGGCCTATTGAAATGTTTAATAACTCCGCCATTTTTCAGCCTATTTTGACAAGCCAGCCAGATTCTGAATCGTCAGCCTATGCCATTTTAGACATGGATCGACTCACAGCAAAAAATCGGGCTGAAATTGTAGCGCTGTACATCGAAAGCAATCGTTCAATTGCAGAGCAAGTTCCCGGGACGCGTTGTGTCAAAAAAGGGTGATTTGGAGTGGCCTCCTCGTTCGCCGGATTTGACGGCACCGGACTTTTTTCTGTGGGGCTACTTGAAGAGTGAGGTGTATGTCAGCAAACCGAAGACTATTGAACAACTAAAAGTTAATATCAAAGCGGAAATTACGGAATTGCCCGAAATGTTGTCAAATACAATGCGAAATGCCCAAAAAAGGGCCGCTTTTTGTGTTTCTAATGAAGGCGGTCATTTGATCGATATTGTATTCGGAGTGAATTGTCAATAAATGGCATTCTATACCCTAAATGAATCTTGTTTATTTTCCAAAATGGACTAAAAAATGGAGAAGTTATTCAACATTTCATTAGGTCCTGTCTAGATGGCGCACCCTGTACACTCTCATTATGGGAGCAATCATTGATGGACAAGTCCAAGACTCTCGCATGGCTGACATGAGCACGTTCCTCAACGAGCGTTATCGTACACTCGAGGCTATTGAGGACGTGAAACAAACTTCCAACTCGCAGAACGCTACCGCTGGATCATCCCTTCCACAGCAGAGTTCAAAGTGAGTTACCTCTTTTAAGGCCCGAATTACTCAGAAAGGCAAATCGTGTGACTTGTGCTCAAAAGAGAATTACCCTGTCTCTGTCCCTGTCCGAGTCTGTTCGCGTTTCCTTCAAATGTCGGTTAATGATGGGATGACCTACATTAAACAAAAGAGCCTCTGTTTAAATTGTTTTGCAAGAGGTCATCAGCTCCGAGAGTGTGCGAATGCTCACAATGGCTTTACATGCAAGGGCCGGCACAATATTCTTCTTCATCGGGGCGATGGTGCCCATCATGGTGCCTCTTCCTCTTCAACTTCAGATACACTTTCTAACATACAGTTCACTCAGAATCAAACGTGCAGAATCATTTTGACATTAACGTTCAGAATATTCTTCTCGGCACGGCGGTCATCAATGTATGCCATTTGGGTACTACACACACCGCACGTGCACTAATCGATTCCGGATCCGAAGCGACTTTCATTTCTGAGCGTTTATTCCAACGCATAAAGTTGCCATTCCAGTCCGTGCAAGCCCAAGTATCTGGGCTGAATCACGCAGTTGCGTCCCAAGTGCAGAAGTTATGTCACTTCAGCATTGGTTCTCCAACGAAGCCGAGGCTCCATATCGAGATCCAGCGTTCGTCATTCCACAGTTGTCACGCAAGCTGCCTTCAATCCATATGCCGCAAAGTATCCTAAGGGATCTACCAGCGATCGAACTGGCAATCCATATTTCTACAAAAGTGCTCAGATTGACATTTTAATTGGCGCGGATATCCTTCCGTCAGTCATTTTGAGCGGCTCCCGGCCAAACATTTGTGGCTCACTTCTTGCGCAAAAAACCGTATTTTGCTGGATTCTCACTGCTTCTCGGGCTTCTCCGGAAGCCCGATGGGATTGAATTGGGTCATTCCAGATCCAAAGCGCTGGCTTAGTTTCTCAAGAACGAGAATCGTTTGTGCAGAAACGATTCTCTAAAAGAGCAGTACAATGCCGATTTCCAGGAGAACGTGGCCTTGGGTCACATGACTCCTAATTTTGATCTGCCTCATCATGCCGTCTTCAAACCAGATAGGACCACAACGAAGGTGCGGGTCGCTTTTAACGCTTCTTAGCCATCCTCAAATGGCAAAAGTCTGAATGATATCCTTCATCCAGGCCCATTCTCCAAACGGATCTCACTTTGCAGAGAAGATGTATCGTCAAATCCTTATGGACTCGAAGCACACACCGTTCCAACGAATTCTGTTTCGTACGTCGGACGGTGAGATCGGTGACTTCGAGTTAAACACAGTTACATTCGGTGTCAACTGTTTCCTGGCCCTACGTATCAGTATCCAAATCAACAAAAATCGAACAAGCGTAATTTTAAAGCTAGACCTGCAAGTTTTGGCATATACAATAACGACTATAGTCTTCGTGATTTCTAAAAATTTTGTTGCAACCAGATAAAAATTGTCGAAGTAATTAAAGAAATACTTTTTTATGGGCAAAAAACGTCTACTTACTAAGGGTCGTAATTGCTTTGGCTGACAATCTTGTATGTTTTGCACTCTATAGTACATACTGAGTGTAGTATCATATTAATATACCAAATATACATTTAAGATTTTTTTTTTAAGTTTACGGTATATTAATTTAGTATGTTTTGAAAAAATATCGCAATATTTTTGTATTGTTCAAAATGGGCAGCGGGTATCTTACAGATGAGCACACTCGACTGTAGCTTTGACTCTACCACTAGACCTATCACAATGCTTATGAAACCGCTATTTAACTCTAAGCATCTAAGACACTAGCAATTGTTGTCGTGTTTATATGCGTTGCAAAACTACACATGCATACACATACCATATAAAAGTATTTCTTTAATAACTTCCACAATTTTTATCTGATCGCAACCAAATTTTCGGGGATGACAAATACTATAGTTGTTATTGTATATACATACCAAAATCGAAGCTCTAGCTTTTAAATAATTTGCGGAGGCAGAAGTGGGCGTGGCAAAAATTTGACACAAACTTGATCTGCGTGCAAACATAACAAATGTTGTCGAAAAAAATTATAGCTCTATCTCTTATAGTCTCTCAAATCCAGTGTTTCATACGGACAGACAGACAGACGGACATGGCTATTTCGTCTCGGCTATTGATGCTGATCAATAATATAGGATCGGAGATGCCTCTTTTTACCTGTTACATACATTTCCTGCCGGCACAAAGTTATATAATAAAGAACCGTTGCATTTGCGACACTCACGCCGACGCTCAAATTGCGCCTATACACATATGTACATATGTATGAATATGTGTATGTCGGAGAGTGAGTAAAGCAGCATCTCGTGTCGGCACATTAGCCCTGCGCAGTTGTAGGTGCGTATCGGCACATTGACACTGCGTAGTTACTTGTGCGTTTCGGCACATTGGCACTGCGTAATTAAGAGTGTGCATGTTAGATTGCATCATTCTTTATTTGCGCTTTGTTGGTTGTCCGCATTTTGTCGCTTTGACAAGTACAGTTATTGCGGGGCGACAGCGACGAGACGCTGTCGCTGAGTATGGTTCGATGGCTATGGCTCGGGCGGGCAGTGTGCTCGTGCAATCGCCTGTGAGAGCATCGAAACTCGCTTCGCGATAATGAATAAACAGACTTCGGTAGAACAGACTCCGACATGTATATAAATGTTAAGGTGGTGTGCAAAGCAATAAAATGTGAGTAAAATAAGTGTTGAACTGTGTCTGCCGATTAAATTGCGGTTACTGCATAACCAAAATCTATTCTAACACAAGATTTACCGAGCCAGTCAAAATTACTGGTTTTGCCTTTTGGACCTTAAATATTGACTTTGACTGAATATTTTTTCCAGAATCTTTTATATGACTTTTATAACAACAAATAAATGTAATAAATTTTGTAACTATTTTGAATCCATAATAAAAAAAAAAAAATTTTGTTTGGTACTTATACCGATGCCAGTAATTTTGACTGGTAGAACTGGTAGCAGTATTATTACCAATAAACAAGTGTGTTTTCTACGGCATTCACAGATTTTGGTTTAGTTTTTGTAAATTCTCTTGAAATGCTTATAGGGTAATATTTGGACGTTGACGTACTAACGGCAGTACCATCAAGTGGCCCAGCGATACCAAGCACGTGCTTGTTGACGCGCGGACAAAACAAAATAAATTTGTGAACAGCATGCATTAAACGAAAACCGCGAATAAATATTAAAAGACGCTGGACAGCTAATTAAATTAGATTAAAAATATGTTAGAATATATGTATAATAAGATAAATAACAATTAAATAACGATGTGCTAAATTGACATTTGTTCGTTCTATTCAGTTCAGAGTGAGATTTACTGCGGAAAATGAATATTTATTTTGATGTTGAATTTCAAAGTCGACTAGTTGGGAAGATAAAAGAAGGAGTCCCCTTTTGTTATTTTCATTGCTCTTAGAAAATACAAATGGAAAAACGGACAAAACGAACTACTTTGAATTTAATACAAATACAAGACATACCTTCGGAATTTTCGCACTTTGAAGATAAAAATGTTGAAAGTGAAGGCGAAGTTTTGCGATACGAGCGATAATTGTAACAATAGTTTCTATATTGAGAGCAGTGATGATGAAAGTAATGGAGAAAAGTCTAGCGAAGAAAATAATGAAAAGTTTCTGCAAGTGGAACTATTTGGAAAAATATTGGAAGGAGGTGTTGTTGGAAGGTTACCAAGTCGATGCATATTTAAAGTCATATCTGGACCTACAGTATACGCTAAAACAAATATAATCGAAGAGCCTTTTTACTATTGATTGACCACCATATATTAGACAATGTCAAATCTTGCACCGAATTAGAAGCTTCAAGAGTTTCAAAGCAAAGAATGGACAATTTCACAAGATAAACTGAAAAACTGTTTCAAACCAGGAGCAATACAGTAAATGAATAATTGTTTCCAACGAAAGCCAGGTGTAGATTTACACAGTATATGCCAAACAAACCAGACAAGACAAAATTCTGGCTAGTTTCTGGCGTTGAAACGAAGTATATCGTGAATGGTTTTCCTTATCTAGGAAAAGACGAAACACGAAATTTGTCAAGACGCCTCAGTGAATTTGTAGTAGTGAGACTACTGGAGCCTTTTATCATGAAAGAAAGGACTGTAACAACCGACAACTTTTTTTCTAGCGTTCCTTTAGCTTCTAAACTAATAGCCGATTGCCGATTTGGTGGCATAAAGTCCAAAATTTTATGGAAGAAAATCTTAATTTTTATTTTATATACATATTTAAACTAGATACCCTAGATAGAAAGTATCAATAAATATTTTTGTCAAAAGTGCAACCTTGCAATTTTTACAGATGTTTAAAGTCAGGTGATTGAACAGCTGATTTTTGTGACAAAATTGGCGGGAAACTTTTGGCTGACTTTGTGCGCTTGGCAAATCCAAACGAAAGAAAAATTTTATATTTTGTAAAATGGATATTGAAGTTGGAGGTATGTAAACTAAGAATAATAAACACAGTTTGTGTGATAATTTGTTTAACGTTATATATGTGTACTGTTTTGTGTTGTCCAAAGAAAACAAAAAGCTAATAAAAGTGTTCGTCTTCTTTAGAGGAAAAAAAGGTGTTCTGCGTATTTGTGCGGTGTGTAATGTATATTAATCAATAGTAGACACTTTATATTAAATTCGGCTTTTTGCGGCTTCTCCGATGTTTCAATTATTTAGATGTGCTTGAGTTCTATCATGCCACGTTGCTGGGACATGTGGATCGACAGCGGACGCCACTCTTCCGCGCTGGCTAAATTTGTATTTGGTCAAATAGATGAATGTACACTGAGCGACGACAAAAAGGTGTGCAATAAAAAAAAAAAAAATTAAAATAAAATATCATGATAGCTATATGGGCATTGGAGTAGGCGTGGTCAAACTTACTTGGAAGTTTGCTTATATTTAGAGAGGTTTATTATTGAAGTAAGCCAAGTTTCAGCTCGATAAATGCAATATTCGATTTAATGCCACCAAATCGGGAATCCGGCCCACTGTGCGTTGGTTGGTACGGGACCTTCCAAAAATTTACAAGAAAAATAAGGATATGGTTTGTATTTCAACATTACTGTATGCAAAAAATGAATGTACACTTACTGTTGATAACAGCGAGCCCAAAAAAAAAAATTTTATTGAGTAGCAAGCACAAAGGCGTCAAAATAAATACCGATCGAAAGAAACTGCCAGAAACTGTGACATTTTATAATAAAACTAAATTTGGTGTTGACGTCACTGATCAAATGGCTCGAAAATACAGTGTTAAATCCGTATCTAGAAGATGGCTATGCAAGTATTTTGTAATATTTTATTTTAAGCCGGAATAAATGACAGGATTATATTTAAAAATACAACAGGAAAAAATATTTCAAGGAAGGATTTTGTATTTCGTTTGGCCAAAGAGGTCAAGAGGTGGACTATCAGTCAAGTCAAGACGTAGCAAGTGATGCTGATTGTCAAATACCCCATGTTCAAAAACACCCCGTCCACTTCGGAAATGGTGGCAAATCGGTTTTTGCAACAACAACAAATTGCGACGTTTGTATGAAATATGTTAGTTCATGATACATGTATTATTGTATCATGTGTTAGTGCAAAATGCACCGAAAAAAAAATTAATATACATACATATGTAAAAAATATGATGATCCATAATTATTTAAAATAAAACAAATTAATTAAAACACTTAAATTTGTATTTATTTTGTTTCACCACCAGTCATTATGACTGTTGCAAAACGAAAATCTATTTTAATGGAAATAGAAGAGTGAATGAAAAGGAAATAAAAAGAATGAGATTGAATACAATGACCGATTTAATTGCGGTTGTTGCATAACAAAAATCAAAGAAAACAGAAATAGAATAGCGCAATAAAATGTTAATTTCGAAGAAAATAAAGCCAATCGTGTTTTAATAAATAAAAGTTATTTAAAAACCAAATAAAATGAAATTGACCAAGAATCATTCAGATCTTAAGGCTATTTATACCCGCTACCCATAGGGTAGAAGGGTATTATAACTTTGTGCCGGCAGGAAATGTATGTAACAGGTAGAAGGAGGCATCTCCGACCCTATAAAGTATATATATTCTTGATCAGCGTCAACAGCCGAGACGATATAGCCACGGTTGCCATTTTTGGTACAAATGTACCAAAACTGGTAAATTTTTTATGCGTTGGTAGATTGGATCACTTTTTTCATATTGGTACATTTTTAATATGCCTAGTCTAGTATTTAAATTGTTCATGAAATTTTATGTTCACACATATTTTTTTTAACAAATAGTTATGTTCCACCACACATAAATTTTGTATCAGTTAGAAATTGAACCATGACTAGCACTGGGAAATATCGCGTACTTTCGATTTGCGATGTTTCGTGTCAATTGAGAAAATATGTATGCGCCAATGTAAGATCCATCATGAAGAGATAGAGCTATAATTTTTTTTCGACAGCATTTGTTATGTTTGCACGCAGATCAAGGGGTCTGAGTTGCTTTGGCCGACAATCTGGCACATTGTGCCGTTTATGGTATATTTTGAATGGGGTACTATATCGATATACCAAACATACCATTTTGTATATTTTTAGTATTTTCGGTATATTTTGAAAATGATACTGCAATATTTTGCCTTTATTAAAAATGGGTAGCGGGTATCTCACAGTCGAGCACACTCGACTGTAACTTTCTTACTTGTTTTGTTTTGTTTTATAAATTTCTTGAATTTTATGAATTTCTCAGTTGAATATAATCATGACTGACCTTAAATCATTTCTGTGCCTGACAATGGACAAAGCGCTATGGCGAACAGAGTGCTAGACATGGAAGAGATCACCTCCGCCTATAAGAAGACGAACAAGTTTCTGTACCTCGGCGGTACAACATTTCAGGGGCCTTAATTCCGTTAAACGAGCAGGCAAAGTACTATGTATTCCCACCCCTCATCACCAAGCTGAACGAATATTTTTCGCCACTGCGGAACTTCACTTTTGAAAGAGACTTTTTTAGGGCCGTAATATCGCTAGAAGGATAAGGTTTCATCGAGACGCAATGAAAATTCGACAATAAAGGCCACATCTGGTGATATTGGCATTAAGACTGTTAAAAGGTAGGTAGAAATCCCTTTCAAAATTTGTGGCGATACAGTCGATATGATCATTGATTCAGGCTCAAAATGCAATCTGGTAAGTCAGTCAGATTGGAGAAACTTTGTGGAACAAGAGTGTTTAACACTCGGGTGGAATTTGCAAGCCAGTTTCGCGCCTACGCATCCGATTATTTCCTACTCAAAGTGTTGCAGGTTTTCAAGGCTCCGATTTCAGTACAAAATAATCCAGAACTGATTGTTTTACGTTTACCTAATCGAAAAGGGTAAACAATCAGTTTTGAGACGTAACACGGCCATCGAACACAACGTTCTAAAACTTGGTTTAGACGCAAATCGAATTAAGAAGGTTGTTTTATTTCCCAAATAGTGCAATGTCGTAGTTAAACTCTCCGATGACGAGTTGGTAATTCCGATACAACAACCCGTAAAATGAGTACCAACAGCGTTGGAGATTAAAATTACTGATAAGCTGGACGAGGCGTTAAATCTGAAACCGTATTGGGACCAAGCCCTTGGATCTCCAGTCGTAACTGCTTTCAAAGACAATGGTGACATTCGAGTACGAGTATGTCTGTAAATGCGACGGGCAACAAAGACATACGGCGCGAAAATTATCCGTTACCAACTTTCGATACATATTTTTCTGGACGGCTGGTCTTTAAAAACGTATGTCACTAGTTGGAGCTGGACGAGGGTAGTCGCGAGATCACCACATTTATTGCATACCGCGGCGTGTAAACTCAACTCTAGAGATTTTTTTAAATTAATGGAAGAGTTGTTGTCGCCCTGCCCAACGCATTAAATTAGAAATAGCTTGGAGGAACACGATAAAACGCTGGAGACTGTTAAAAGCGTATTTCGAGCCAACATAGTGCTAAATGACAAGAAATGCGTAGTGAGAACTCAGAGATTGAGCTCTTGGGCCACTTCTTGTCGGACAAGGGCATTGAAGTCGACCCAGAAAAAGTCAGTCATCACAAGGTTCAGAGTTCCCCAGAATAAAGAAGAGATACGTAGATTTTTGGGTTTATCACATATATTGGGAAGCTCGTAGCTGATCGGCTGATAATACTGAACTCTTGAGGAGACTGTTAAAGGGCCGTGAAGTAATCGTTTGGGGCGACAAGCAAGAAGACGCATTCCAAAAATTGAAGTCTAAAATTGCCAAAGAGATGATTTTGTCATACTTTAACTAAACATACACGATAAAACATGACCGGTAGTATTAGAGACCGAATTGTTACAATTTGACGAGTAGAATATGTATGTCACCGGTGGGGAAAAGATATTTTTATCTAGGTGGCCTAAAGTTTGATCTCATAACGGACCGGTCAAAGAAGTCTTTGTATAGTTTTCAATCAGACAGCTTTTTGAATATTTCCCTTTTCAGATTCCCAGTTTTTTATTTATTGCAACCACGGCCAGCACGGCCAATTCATGTGGAGGAATCTTCACCAGTCATAAACGCAAACAACAGCTACCTCAATACTTTCGACTTCTTGAAAAATTAATAATGCAAAATGGGATGTTAAGAACAACAATAACAACAAACGATTTAAAAAAAAAAGAGTATGATCGTTTCTGAAGCAGCGCTCTGAGAAATAACAGATAAAGCACGGACGACAACAATAGCCAACAACAAAGCCAATAAACAAAAAAATTAAAAAAAAAAACAAGTAAGAAAGCTACAGTCGAAAGTACTCGACTGTGAGATACCCGCTACCCCTTTTGAATAAAAGCAATATATTTTGCGGTATTTGGTTGCGATCAGATAAAAATTGTCGACGTTATTAAAGAAATACTTTTGTATGGGCAAAAACGCCCACTTACTAGGGGTCTGAGTTAGAGGTGGAGAACTATCGATAGTCTGCGCAATCGATAGTTATTGATAATTTCCATAAACTATCGACTATCGACGATAGCAAGGAAAATCTAGCGTCGATAGTTGTCGATAGTACAGTAAAAGAAAATAATTTAATTAGTTTTTAAAATAATCCATATTTGTTTAAAGTATGAGAGTAATGAAATTGGTTTTCCAATCTTTATCTAAAAATAATAAATAATTGTAATTCAAATAATATGAAGTTTTATTTTTTAGGTTTTTCTTAACTGCTATTTAAATATTAATTTCAACCAATAATTTTGTACGCCTATTTGAAAAGATTTGTCCTGCTTTGCTGAAGACCCTCTCCGTCTCTACGGAGGAAGCGGGTATACGGATAGCGATTGACCACTATCGAGAGTGCGCGCCGCTATCGAGAGCGTGTCGATAGTGGCCAACCATCGATAGTCCCGATAGTGCCATCGATAGTTCTCCACCTCTAGTCTGAGTTGCTTTGGCCGACAATCTGGTATATTGTGCCGTCTATGGTATATTTTGAATGTTGTACTATATCGATATAACAACATACCAGTTGATATATTTAAGTATTTTGTAGTATTTTGGTATATTTTGAGAATAATACCGCAATATTTTGCTTTTATTCAAAATTGGTAGCGGGTATCTCACAGTCGAGCACAAGACTGTAGCTTTCTTACGTGTTTTTATGGTATATGAAAATTCATTTGCAGTTTAAATTAATGATATTATGATTATATATGTACATTAAATATACATACAATGCTTCAGGGTAGAGTATTGACTTATTATGGGCGACTTAGGAGGTTCTAAATTAATCAGTCTATGTTTTTATACCGTTATCATGAGAAATTTCTTTGTATTTTTCAAGTGCGCAGAATAGTGCAATTTTCCTATAAATTAACAGTTCGTCGAGGACGAACAAAAAACTTTATGTTATATTATATATGTATGCAAGTTAAGTAAAACGAATCAATAGTGCGCTCCGCAGCAGCTGATCATGTGGGACCAGGGTGACCGAAAGCGGAGAATACGCTATTTAAACACGAAACATATACCAAAGTGTAGATACTCAGAATTATAAGTTGGTTACACTTAATGTGATATATTGGTATTTTGTAAGTTACACTTAATAAGACATGTTAGTATTTTGTAAGTTACACTTAATGAGAAATATTGGTATTTTCTAAGAAATCTATGTTATCTAGTTAGAGCTATCGAGGTTAACCGGAAACGAAAAGATCACTCTCTTCTGTTTTCAAGCGCGTGGTGAACACTGTTCACTGAACAGACGTGAAATCGCATAAATCAATTTGCTTTGTTAACTAAATGAATTTATTTGTTCATACATACAATAAAACTAATAAAAAATATAGTATAAATCGTTTGAATTAATTGGCGCCCAACCAGTTACCCACGCGTTTGAATATCGCGGTTATAAAAACGAAAAATCAACAACGTTGACCAAACTGCAACAAAAGGCAACAACTTCAAATACAGCTCCAAGCTATTTGACAAAAGTCAATTTGACAAAAGCCCGCAACAACAGCAGCGCAGCAAAACGTAACGCCGACGTCGGCAGCGCAGTCGCATCAGCTGCAAACTGTGGCCACAATACAAAGCAGCAACCACAAACCAATGACTGCTGCGCGGGAACTGTACCCCACAAAATAACTACAAACCGGTGACTGCTGCGCGGGAACTACACCCTACAACAATAACCACAAACCGGAGACTGCTGCGCGGGAATTATAGCCTACAACAATAACAAATCATGTAAGTAAAGCTCCTTGTAGCAAAGTGTTTTTAAGTCAGCAACTTAAGTCTATTAAATAACATTTAGCATAGCCGCTATATTTTGTAACTCAGTTAAATATTCATTATTGAAAAATAAAACACCTTCCTTTGGTTGATTGTGAATAGGCTCATGTTTATCTTTGACGCCAGCAGATTAAAAGTTCACTACCACAACTTATGAGCTCGCCGTTAAGTATTTATAGAATAAACAAGAATCTAACAGTTCAGGGTCAGACACTCAAAGCCACATTAGAATTCTTGGAGGTAGAGTTATTGCATATAGGCACAGTCACAGAAACCCTCAGGCAGCCATGGACCCATAGCAGCTTAGAATTGTAGTCGAGGCAGCTATCGCCAACGCTTTAGCTGAGCAAGCAGCCGCAATCCAGCGGGAGAAACAAGAGCTGATACAGAGAATCAACGAATTGTCAAGCCAGATGGCAACGTTTCGCGTTGAACAACCGGAAGTGCAGACATATGCTGCAATAGAGATAAGAAACGACGTACGTTGCGACGAGCCATTGGATCTATTGGATTCCGTCAAATGCCTGTAAGAATTTGCAGGGGTCCAAGAGTCGTATGTCTCTTGGAGACAAGCGGCGTTAGCCGTCTACGACATTTTCAAACCGTATAATGGCAGTTCACGCCATTATCAGGCAGTAATCATAATTAGGAGTAAAATTCGAGGCCCTGCCGATGCAGTTCTTGCCTCTTTTGGTACAGTTATAACTTTGAAGCAATCATAAGTCGCCTTGACTTCACATACAGTGACAAGCGCCCAATGCATGTCATTGAACAAGAGCTTGGTACGTTGAGACAGGGTAACATGCCACTTCTCCAATATCATGACGAGGTCGAGAAAAAGCTCACTCTTTTAATAAACAAAGTCAACATGAGTTATGAGCCAGCCCTAGCGAAGGGCTTACGTAACAAATTCCGCGACGATGCGTTGCGAGTTTTTGTTTCCGGGCTTAAACGTAGTCTCACAGATATACTTTTTGCTGCAAACCCTAAAGACCTGCCTACGGCTTTAGCCCTTGCGCAAGAGGTTGAATTAAATCACGAAAGGTACGCTTTTGCAGCTAACTTCGCTAAAAGCTTAGAAGAAAAAGCCAACAGAGCGGAACAGAAGATTCAAGGGAAAGACCAAAAATCAAACTGGAAACAGTCCAAATCCCCACATTTTAGGCAGCAGCAGGGTAGCAAGCAAGGTGACCAGGAACAAAACAAACCAAACAACTCATATACGCCTTAGCCAATGGACGTAGACCCATCCTCGTCCAAATTTCGTAAAAAAACGGCGTTCTCAAAGCCAAGTCCCTCGGGAAATAACTACACCCAAAACCCGAAACGATCCGCCTCTCAGCGCACGTCTATACGAGGTCAGCGACAAAGAGTTGATCACGTTACGCCAGACACATTGCAGGCGCAAACGTTCCCCTCCTACAATGAAACAGCCACTGCAGCCGTCAGCAATATAGACGCAGACTCAGATCATGATACAGTCAATTTTTTAGGGGAGAGTCCCTGCTACCGTTTATTCAGCAAAGAGTAGCAGGGGTCAGCAGAAAATTTTTAATCGACACGGGCGCTACAAAGAGCTACATAAAGCCATTTCAGCAACTAAAATCCATTTCCCCTGTCGATAAGCCATTCTCGATTTATTCAATCCATGGCTCAAACAAAGTTACCGAAAAATGCTTGTTACAAATCTTCGGCGTAACCGCCCCATTTTTTTGATAAACAACCTGTCAACATTTGATGGCATTATAGGCCATGACCTCCTAGCTCAAGCAGGAGTCGAGTTATGCTTAAAAAGCAAGCAATTAAGGGTAGGCTCTAAATCCGAGACTATCCAGTATCATAAATGTGTAAGCGTTAATCTCACAACAGCAGCATTTATAGAAGCTCCATCATGTGTTAAAGCGAAATTCCCACAGATGCTAAAGCTCAGGGTCAAGGCATTCGCCGACCCAGACGAGGCATTACCGTTCAACACTTCGGTTGTAGCGACCATACGAACGGAGGACGAGGAGCCTGTATACTCTAAGCTACACCCTTACCCTATGGGCGTGGCCGACTTCGTCGATTCGGAGGTAAAAGACCTCCTTAAAGACAAAATCATACAGAAGTCCAAATCACCATATAACAACCCAATTTGGGTTGTTGACAAAAAAGGTGTCGACGAAATGGGTAACAAGGAAAAACGTATGGTAATAGAATTCAGGAAGCTGAACTCAAAAACCATTGCCGACAAATACCCAATGCCAAACATATGAATAATATTGGCGAACCTCGGACAAGCAAAGTACTTCACGACACTGGACCTGAAGTCAGGCTACCACCAGATAACTCTGGCGGAACGTGATCGTGAAAAAACCTCATTTTCCGTAAATGAAGGCAAGTACGAATTTTGTAGGCTTCCGTTCGGTCTGAAGAACGCGGGAAGCATCTTCCAGAGAGCCATCGACGATATGCTCCGCGAAGAAATCGGTAAGACATGCTACGTTTACGTAGATGTTATAATTTTTTAAAAAAACGAAGACGATCATTTCAAACACGTTGACGGAATTTTGAAAAGATTAAGTGAAGCAAACATGGGGGTCGCTAAAGAAAAATCTAAGTTTTTCAAAACAAGCGTAGAATACCTTGGGTTTATAGTCACTGATCAGGGAGCTAGAACTGACCCCGAAAAAGTAAGGGCCATTCAGCATTACCATGAATCAAAAACCTATACGAGGTTAGATCCTTCTTAGGTCTAGCCAGCTACTATAGGTGTTTTGTGAAAGACTTTGCTGCCATCGCAAAACCAGTGTCCGACATCTTAAAAGGTGAAAACGGCACAATCGGCAAATACAGATCAAAAAATATTCCTGTGTGTTTTAACGAAAAACAGCGCAACGCTTTCGAAAAACTAAGAAATATTCTGGCATCCGAAGAGGTCATGCTAATGTATCCTGATTACAAGCAGCCATTCGATCTGACCACCGATGCCTCGGCGTACGGCATTGGGGCGGTCCTCTCACAGAATGGCCGTCCAGTCACAATGATTTCTAGAACTCTCAAAGACAGAGAGGCGAACTACGCTACTAACGAGCGTGAACTCCTAGCAATTGTATGGACCTTATCTTTGCCACTATCACGGCAAAACGTGAATTCCCTTGTAGACAACATCCCCGGCTCTGACGTCGCTACGATACACAGCGAAGCATCTGTCACTTACACCATCGAGACCTCCGATAAGCCAATAAATTGCTTTAGAAATCAGATCGTGATTGAGGAGGCAAAGTACCCTTTAACAAGGAAAGTCATATTGTTCCGAGAAAAAACACGGCATACGCTTCATTTCGTAGACAGGGAATCCTTAATTAGGGAAATAAAAATTGCGGTCAACCCCAAGGTGGTCAACGCGATCCATTACGACCTCCACAACCTCGCCCAGATTCAAGATGAACTGGTTAGAACATTCCCAGTGACGAAATTCCATCATTGCAAGAAGATAGTCGCTGACATCTTCGACGTCAATGAGAGAAGGGCAATCTTGACGGATGAACATAATCGCGCCCACAGGGCAGTACAAGAGAACGTCAAGCAGGTCTTAATAGAATATTACTTCCCAAAAATGACAAAGCTCGCGAACGAGATAACGTTGAATTGTAAGGTATGCCGCAGGGCCAAATACGACAGGCACCCTAGGAAGCAAGAACTAGGTGAGACACCAGTCCCTTCACACACGGGGGAAATGATACACATACCCATCTTTTCCACTGACAAAAAATTTTTCCTCATCTGCATTGACAAATTCTCCAAGTTCGCTGTAGTACAGCCCATTCCGTCAAGAACCATTGAAGATCTGAAGCCGGCGCTTCTTCAATTGATGATTTTTTTCCCAAAAGCTAAGACAATCTATTGTAACAATGAGCCGTCGTTGAACTCACAAACAATTTCAACAATGCTGGCCAACAATTTCGGCGTCAACATTGCAAATGCTCCACTGCTGCACAGTGTTTCGAATGGGCAAGTAGAGCGCTTTCATAGCACCTTGCTAGAGCTTGCTAGGTGTCTAAAAATCGACAAAAAAATGAGTGACACAGTAGAAGTTATTTTGTTGGCGGCAACGGAGTACAATAAATCGATCCACTTTATTATTAACAGAAGGCCGGTCGATGTAGTTCAGGCGCATTCGGACGAACCTCAAAACCAAATCCAAAGCAAAATCAGAAACGCTTAAAACGCGCTAAGGAGCAGGGAAAATGCTTTGCTGCAGAATAGAGTCTTTGAGGTTGGCGAGAAAGTATTGATTAAATCCAACAGAAGGCTGGGAAACAAGTTGACGCCATTGTGCGAAGAAAGAGCGGTGGAAGCGGACCTGGGGACCACGGTACTTATTAAGGGGAGGGTGGTTCATAAAGACAACATAAAATGACCCCCTTTCCTTTTTTCCAGCCATTAGGCACATATATTCTTTAGCCACTAGGCATTTATATTTTTTAGCCACTAGGCACTTATTTGATATTTTCATCAGCCATTAGGCATTTATATTTTCTAGCCACTAGGCACATATATTTGTCAGCCGCTAGGCACATTTGTATTTAGCCACCTTGCCATAAGTTCCATCAATCTTCCGTTAGTGGTGGGTAACCTCTCTGCAGAAAACAAATAGCTAAAGTAAAAATAAAAAAACACGCATTTTTAGAAAAAACTAGATTTACAGAGATTAAGCTAATAAATTCTAACTGTAGGCAGGTCGAAATAAACGCTAGAGCTCTGGATCGAATAAATAAACTAACCTCCACAGTCAACCAAACTTTAAAGGAATTCAAAGATTCACAAATCGACACAAGCCGTCTTTATGAGACTATTGGCTAGGAGCAGAATGTTTTCGATGAAGTTAGTCTTGGTTATTTCCCTTGCAAAAGCTTACATTGTTAGCCTAAACGTATTAGATCATGCAGACTTAAGATCAATTTGGTTTGACACACTGATAAGTGACCTTACTCAGATTTTCTTGTAAAAATGTAACTATTTATAAAAACTTCATCCTGAGAACGATAATCCACCAATGATTCAAGTCGACAACAGTACTGAAGTCAGAGTGCAGGGCACACACCTCATCACCTTCAACAACAGAGCCAAGATCAACGGGACTCTGTTCATCAACCACAACAACGCCCAGAATAGAGTCCCTGGAATCGCCAACTCTCCCATCTTGAACATCACCGCCAGCCAAGATGTTCTGACTCAGAACTTCTGAGCCTCCCGTACCTTCAGCTAAATGAACGTAACCTGAAGGAGATCGAGAAGTTTAAGGAAGCAGCCGGAACGCATCGCATCTACAATGTGGCATTCTTCGTGGCAGCCGTGTGTTGCGTGCTCATCTGTGTCGGCCTCACCTGTCGACGCGTCATCATTGCGAAGAAGTCTGCAAAGCAGTTGAGGGACGTCGTTGCGGAGATAGGGTCGGGCGAGGGCGGCCTTAAACTCGAGGAGGGGAGTAGTTAAGTAAAACGAATCAATAGTGCGGTCCACAACAGCTGATCATGTGAGACCAGGGTGACCGAAAGCGGAGTTTCAACAATACGCTATTTAAACACGAATGTGATATATTGGTATTTTATAAGTTACACTTAATGAGAAATATTGGTATTTTCTAAGAAATCTATGTTATCTAGTTAGAGCTATCGAGGTTAACCGGAAACGAAAAGATCACTCTCTTCTGTTTTCAAGCGCGTGGTGAACACTGTTCACTGAACAGACGTGAAATCGCATAAATCAATTTGCTTTGTTAACTAAATGAATTTATTTGTTCATACGTACAATAAAACTAATAAATAATATAGTATGAATCGTTTGAATTAATTTACATATAAGCAAAATGTGGTTAAAAAATAAATATAGCTTTGTTAGTACACACATATATATTTATATATGTATGTCTATGTAGTTACATATTTACCTTGTATATGGTGGAATTTGTTTCCTTCCATTGTCAGTTTGTAAGAAATCTGACAACATTTTCCAATTTTTATTGTCGTAATTAACTGGAAAAGGTGCAATTTCTTCATAATTTATAATTATAAATTGATCTTTTTCGGGCATATTTTGTATATTTATTTGCTTCTTATTCTCCATCCAGAGATAAGGACAACCACTTGAAAAATTCAGACCATCCTGTCTATTAAGTAGAATTGGAATCCACCAAAGCATTTTTTCTTGTTCTGGAACATCATGCGGCCGTTCTCTTAGATACACTTTTTGCTGCAGAATTGCCGTTTTTTCAGTGTAATCTCTAAGGACTTTGACTACTGGAAGACGGTGATATGCAAACCAAGTATTTACGATGACCCCCACATTTAAATGAGGCTTAAGTGTTCCATCTTTTAGTGATTGTGAGTTTAAAGATTCCCAAAAGTCATCTCCACAAAATGTCTTATATTGATATTCCAAAATGAAATTTCGTATTCCAATTTGAAAAGATTTTTTGCTCAACGTAAAATTAAGCATTCGTAATACTAACTCTGTTTTATGTGAAATTGTCTCTTGTTTCATTCCAGTTATACGTGAATGTGGGTATCTTTTACTGAATTCGTAATACAATGAATACAGTGTAGTCATTGGATATTTTCCATTAAATTCAACGCCTCCATCCATCTGCAATGTTTATTGATTAAATTGAAGTTATAATATTCACATAGGAAACATGAGCTTACCTCTAATACAATATCAGACGCCAAAAAACTAGCAATTGCTTTATTAAGATGGGCATCATTCCACCAATTGGGCGTCACCCACGAACCTAGCCATTGATAAATAAGTTCATGAGTTATGTCGTAAAGTCCTTTTCTAAGAAGATCTCTTTTTCTAAAATATATAAACAAGTCAAGCTAATATAATTATCAATGTAAAATTAACTTACCCAAAAAGTAACAATCCCCAATTATCCACAGGTCGGGCTAGAGGCAAGTCAGGTATGCAAACCACATCAATTTTCGATAGGGGAATATGTGTCCCAAAATAATGTTTAATTTTGTTATAAATGGTGACAATCTTTATATACGTTTCCTTAAATAAAACAAAACGTAATTTTTAACCATATTTGGTCAACATAATAATCCTTCCATTCAGGATATGTCGAAGCATTTAACATGCCATTAAAATATAAAAAAAAAACAAGTAAGAAAGCTACAGTCGAGTGTACTCGACTGTGAGATACCCGCTACCCATTTTGAATAAAAGCAATATATTTTGCGGTATTATTCTCAAAATATACCAAATATACTGCAAAAATACTAAAAATATACCAAATGGTATATGTGGTATATCGATATAGTACCGCATTCAAAATATACCATAGACGGCACAATATACCAGATTGTCAGCCAAAGCAACTCAGACCCTAGTAAGTAGGCGTTTTTACCCATACAAAAGTATTTCCTTAATAACTTCGACAATTTTTATCTGATCGCAAATAAATATTCAGCAATCATAACTAATATAGTAGTTATCATATATACCAAAATTCGTAACTCTAGCTTTAAAATTACGCTTGTTATTCGATTTTTCTGCGTGCAAACATAACAAATGCTGTCGAAAAAAAATTATAGCTCTATCTCTTATAGTCTCTGAGATCTAGGTGTTCATACGGACAGGCGGACGGACGGACAGACGGACATGGCTATATCGTCTCGGCTGTTGACGCTGATCAAGAATATATATACTTTATAGGGTCGGAGATGCCTCCTTCTACCTGTTACATACATTTCCTGCCGGCACAAAGTTATAATACCCTTCTACCCTATGGGTAGCGGGTATAAAAATATCGGGACGCTTGGCTGGCTAACAAGCGGTGAGCCTAAAACTTATGCACGTAGAGACGACACGTATGAAAGAAGAATTTTGTGCAGTTACTGTAAATGTACAATCGCATTCTAATTTTTCAGCTTTTTTGTATCGTTTTTCCCGTGAAAAACAGTTTTTTTTCAACAAACGTTGGCAACACTGTAGTCGACTGGAAAGAAAGGGGAAAAAACGCAAAAGGCTACTATCAAAACAGTAACAGTAATTGTAGTTAAAGATCGATCAAACATTTGATATCCCAAGTGCAACGTGATGAGACATGACACGTGATGTTCCTTTCAAAGGGAATAATAAGAAAATCACTCTATTGCGTTTTGTTCTGACTCCGGTGCTGAATGTTCACTATTCAAAGAAAAACGACTTCCATACGTAACGAATTTGTTCTAAAATAAATATCGAACAGTTGTTGTTGTAATTGACAAATGTCACGTATTGCTTCTCCACGTAAGTATTGCTTGTCCAGGGCATTAGTGTAAATATTAAAGAGTTGATGTCGTAGCTTTTGCAAATTAAGAAAATTCTGTAGATGTCGATACTGAAAGGCTACTCTGATTGGTTTATAGAGGGAACACCACAGATAATAGATCCGCAAAAAAAGAGTGCAATGCTGACCTTATAGAATTAGCGATGATGACAAAGAGCAAATAGTTTTAATGAATAATGGTAGTAATTACAGTACTTTGAATGAAAATACACTGGCAGAAAAATATTCATTGCCTCTAATTTCTGATTATAATAATAGGTTGCGCGGGGAAAGCTATTTTTGATGGCTAGATATGACCGGCGTCTTCATTTACATATATATTGTCGATTCAATTCAAGGCACAGCTTTTGTCACGCCAGAAGACCAAAATAAATTCTTGACAATATTTTAAAAAACCATCCGTGTTTCAGGACACTATAATATAAAGCATTTTGTAATCTTGCCTATAGTTCGGCCATCGTCTACATCGACAATATCTTAATAGTGACCGAAAATAAATATGTAGCTTTCAACAGTTTGCAGATCGTGATAAAAACTTGAAGAAGTCTGTATTTTCATTCAATATGACACTGTTCCTTTCTAAAAACTAAGATTTGACGGAATCCACGCAAAATTCAAGTGTTGGTAGAGTTGACAACTTCAAAAATGGTAATAGGGTTAGGGTTAGCTTCTTACTTTCGCCAGTTTGTGCCAAATTTGTATGAGACTTTAAACCCATTGGCTGTTTGAAATCGAAAGATTTATTTCAAAAATAATATATTTAATATATAAAATAAAAATAATATATTTTATAATATACAATTTTCAACATTTTTAGCAAATGCACGTCGCCTGCTAAATCGAAATATCAATTGTATAAACTGGAGACTTTGGCTGTTGTCAATACCATAAAACATTTTCATCATTACCTACAGGGACGTAAGTGTGTAGTATTCATAGATTCTCCTTGAATTCCCAAGTGGAGAATGAATGACAATAAAACAATAACAGAATGTCTAGTTATGGCAGGGGTCGAGGTGACTGCGCAGAATTTATAAATTAATGTAAGGAAATAAATTAGCTTGTTTTTGTATTAACGCTTAAAATGTTATGTGAAGAAAAGTTTATTAATAAAATTTAACTGAAGAACAGAAAAAAATGTGTTTTAAAGTCAGTAAACGAGAATGTATGATTTGTAAGGCTATATCGCAGCGCAGGATTTTTGTAGGTGAGTATCGTACGGGAGAAACGGAGATGCGCTCTGCTGCTGAGTGAGGTCTGGTCGTAGGACGTTAACTGATTAGCTGGAAAAAGATGCCGATAGTCCTTCTAGATTTCGTAACTTGATAAAATTCATGTGAATCGAAAATATGCTAAGTTCTGAGAACAGTCTGTGAAACATCGTGATAGCAAACAAAAACAAACAAACCTTGTTGTGCTTATCAGAATAAGTAATAATTATGCATTCTTTACCAAATGATTCTGCGATATATTTAAAATAAAAACTTTATTATATAATTTAAAATACTCTACCTCTAATTGATTTTCGTCGTCTTTCAAAGTCCACATCTGAATAATAGGTTGAGAGAACGTCGTGATATTTGTATTCTTGTATAGTTGAAGGGCTGATATGAAAAATCCAAATGTGAATGTTGACATTGGTGGCGTTTTTTCAAAAAAGTCGATAACATATTCATTTAATTTTGGGCTACAATGATATAAGAATAATGTGCAGGAAAAATAAACATTAAGAAAACCCACTTTAAAGTATTACAAAACACTTTAATCATATAAAAATGAGAAAATGGATAGATCGTTAAAATATATAACGACTTTTATAAATGTTAGTATTTAAAAATACTAACATTTATAAAAGGCTTTTTTTGGTATATTAGTTATTATTGTATTTATTTATTATATTTCACTTGTTTCTGCAAGAAGCTAATGAGGATATCGTTAGGGAATTGTGTTCTAACGTAGTAAGACGATGGCATTCCACGAGAAGAAGCTATTAAATATGTAGACTGTTTTTGTGAAAAAGCTGCTCTATCTTGTTTTCTTATGAACAGTATTCAAATTTGATGAGTTTATTAGTAAAAGTAGTATTACGTGAAATCTTGGCTACTGTAGAGAAGAAAACCTAGGTGTAAAATTTGAGAGTGACGACTATGTAAACGACTATTTAGCTCTCTGTAAACAGGATAGTTTCTGAATTTTTCTGTTACCTTCACAGTTGCTACAATTTTTGTTGGCGACTGGACCCAACTTGAAAATGTACGTTTAGTTCTTTTTTTCAGATCGTTAAATGAAAAAGCATATTGCATTCAACACCACAATTCAACTACAAGCAATAATAAAGGTACCAGAGAAAAGCTGCATATTTGTATATCAATGCTTGAGAAGAAAACAATTTTCTTTCTAACTCAAATTTTGTAATAAATGGAACCAATCCTGCAATAGACAAATTCTTAATTAATTATATTAATGGATAGATAAATTATCTCTACAGACGCTCAGATCTTACAACCCTTCCGTAGCATGCGACTGAATTTGTGCTTAAAGGTTTAAAAAATGTTGTAACAACAAAAATCTGTTTATTTCTATAACAATTTTGTTTGTTGTCATTGGCTACTACTGGCTGTTACTACAATCGACCAAGAAAAGCAAAGGGCCATACAAGAATTCCCGGAGCCCAATACGGTCTTCGAAAGAAGATTGTTCTTGACACCTATCTTGACCAAATATCTATTTCAGATGCATTATTAAAAGCGGTTGATCAACTTGTCGACGTTTCTGTTGTCGCCTCGCATACACCCTCAACTCCTATTCTAGTCATCTATCCAACTCTTCATATCAGACTTCGGCCCAACCTGCGGATCTCTGCCTTGGTCGACCTGATCTTTCTCGAATACTCGTGGTAATCATAAGCAAGACAAATTCTACAGACAATTGAATTGATTAAGAAATGTTTAAAATACAGTATTCTTAAAAAATTTCTTAGTAGAGAGTACATTTTCTGGCGAAGCTATTAGAATTGAGTACGATAGCCATCGCATCCCTCTGTTAATTGAATCCGGTGACAACGTTCTCGACATAGCTTGTAGACTTCCAGATAGAAATTACAGAGAATAGTAATCAGCCATCGTATAAGCCATTGCAAACAAATTGGGAGACAATCTGGCATATTTCAAGCCGAAATTACTCTTTAGAGTAACGTCAGTGCTTGCATTACATTTAAATATATTGCTCAAGCTCAAGCAATAAGAGATCGTTTGGGCGGGCTCTATTGTTTTGCCAGTCTTTTTCAGAGCAATATTATTTAGCACTTGCTCTATAGTGCCGAGAAAAGTTATTGTTAAAATGTATTGCGAAATGTGTTCGAATCAAGAAGAGACATATTGTTTCTCTTCTATTTTTGTCAGTAAGCCGATCACATTGACCGGTTTAAGGGAACTCTGCAATTTATGTAGTTTATTTAGCTTTTGTAAATTCTGAGATATAATTATGCAAGGCCTAGGCCAAAGCAACATAAACAGTTACCATTGCATATGTCACTTGAGAGCTACTTAAAATTTGCATAAGTTTGGGAAAGAAGCTTTGTAAGCTTACAAAATGAGATTTAATATTTAACCTCATTGTCTTCCAAAAATAAAATCTTGTTCGTCGTTTATAATTCGTGAGCTCGGATACGCCTCCTATTATTTATACCCGCTACCCATAGGGTACAATTATACCTTTGTGCCGGCAGGAAATGTATGTAACATGTAGAAGGAGGCATCTCCGACCCTATAAAGTATATAATTTGAAAGCTAGAGTGGCGATTTTTATATATGTCGGAGTCTGTTCTACCGAAGTCTGTTTATTCATTATCGCGAAGCGAGTTTCGATGCTCTCACAGGCGATTGCACGAGCACACTGACTGCTCGATCCTTTTACTGCCTACGCCATAGCCATCGAACCACACTCAGCGACGGCGTCTCGTCGCTGTCGCCCCGCAATAACTGTACTTGTCAAAGCGACAAAATGCGGACAACCAACAAAGCGCAAATAAAGAATGATGCAATCTAACATGCACACTCTTAATTACGCAGTGCCAATGTGCCGAAACGCACAAGCAACTACGCAGTGTCAATGTGCCGATACGCACCTACAACTACGCAGTGCCAATGTGCCGACACGAGATGCTGCCTTACTCACTCTCCGACATATATATATTATATATTTATTTTATTTTATATTTTTATATATATTCAATAATAATAATATAATATAATAATATAATAATTGTGGTTGCTGAAAATTTGGTTGCGATCATATAAAAATTGATTAAATTAATAAAGACATACTTTTGTATGCGCAAAAACGCCTACTTTCTAGGGTTCTTAGATGCTTTGGCTGATAATCTGGTATATTGTGCTGTATATGGTATATTTTGAATGTGGCACTATATCAATATACCAAATATACCATTTGGTATATTTTAGTATTTTCGTAGTATTTTGGAATATTTTGAGAATAATACCGCTTTTATTCTGCTTTTATTCAAAATGGGTGGCGGGTATCTCACAGTCGAGCACACTCGACTGTAGCTTTTTTACATGTTTCATAAATCTATTTAGTTTGAATTACCCGCTTAATTATTCTTAAAGTTTACTTAAGTTACATAATTTCTTTTTGTTACTCGAAGATAACAAAATTTTGATTATCATTCAAGTAGCGTCTAACAAATGTAGTTTTAGATTTATCTTTATAGAGAATGGTATCAGTTGTTCTCTTGCGCTTAATTTTTTCTGGTAATGCTGGCACACCCTATCTTCTTTATGGATCGACATATCGATCGTCGCCTCTGACTTCCTATTTGTTTAATGAATAATTGCTGTAAGGTAATAAAAGGCATTCCAGCAAATTACCAAAAAAAATAAATACCACTTGAATTCAAAAAAATATTTCTTCAAATAATTATTCCGCATTTATTACAGGCTCATACACAGGTCATAAAATCACAAATAGGCAGATTTGCAGTTTCGTAAAAAAAATATTGTTTAGATTACCTATATACCGCAATGAAAAGTAAAAGAACGCACAAGGTCTTCAACCTTTTTGTTTCTCAAGTTATGTGTGGGCCTTTCCACTTACTTGAAAAAATAAAAAATGAATAAAAAAATTATAAATTGAGAGCTTGCAAGTAACTACGACAGATACTATTCCACCCTCAATAAGCCATGTGCGTAATACAAAAAGGTATATGTATGAATATGCTCCGGTTGTAAGCGTGGGTCGCTGATTCCTACCCACCTTTTAATAATTTAAAGTTTACATAAATTATAAAACTCTTCGCTAGAGCTGCCGACATTGTCGTCATCATATGCTAATAATGACAGTAGTAATGAAAGTATTATGCTAGTACTATATTGATCAAATAGTACTGGGAAATTTTATGTTCCAATTAAATTTATTAACTTACTGCTCGGTGCTTTGATTTAAAGGTGTATTAAAGAGCGCAACCAATTCTTTCGGTCTTGTAATTGAGAAAATAAACGGTACCTGTTGAAATTGGGAAACAATTTTAAGTGCATTTGACTTTATTTAAATTGATATTAAACTTTGGCTTTTTGTTTGCTGTTAACTCCAGTCTTGACTTATTTGTTTAGAGCTCTCACGCACATGCCTTGAATACATATAAACGGATATGAATTTCCTATGGACTGCATCTTTTTAATTACATTGAGACAGTGAGACAGTTACTTCTCCAACAATTTTTTGGTGAATTGCAAATTATTTATATTTTCATATCTTCCTATATTCATTGTGCAAACAATGCTTCAGATGCATAAAATTTTTACTTTCGTTTACCAAATAATATATTTTATAGCTGTACATTTTTTATTTAAGCCATTTTTGCTCATATTACAATTTTATTTGAATTCTGAAAACTATTTCCACCTTTTTAGAAAAATAATTGCCATGGGGAGTTAGGTTCATTGATTTCAGCTAATATATGTATCATTCAAGTGGTAATTTTTACTGGTCGATGTCAATAATTAGATACAAATTGCAATCAGATACAAATTGTAATAACCCTACAATTTGTAGACATATTTTATATAACAAGAAATGTTATTATTGCATATTACCCTACATGTGCTGAAAATTGTGCTAATATATATATTTCTTGTGCTATTTAAATATGTATCAAAATAGAAGAAATATATTTTACTTTCGCGCTCTCCGCTACTTTTATTGTTTCACGTTCTAAGCGCGTTTGCTCTTGCCGCTACGTCTTTCTCATTATACATATGCATTATTTGGCGTGTCAACTTGAGTTATCTAGCCAGAGGCCATTAATCATATATTACCTTGAATCCGGGCTCATCAAAGCAGGGAAATAAGCGATGTGCATTATTTAATCGCAGGTTAGTAGCAAAATATGTTGTGTTCTCATAGGATCCTGTGAAAAACCCCTCCGCACTACTCCAAATGTTTCCATCAAAAGGTATTTCCAAAATACACTCGGTACCTTGCATAATTGTTTCTTTTAGGTATACTACATAAATATTTTTTTTTGGAATTCGACTGCCTCTCAGCACCGCCACATAGTCTGTAGAATTTTCATCACTAAAAATAGTTTATTCTTAATTCATTATTAATTATTTTTAAAACTAAATAAATTATACATACCCGTATTTCTGGTTAATTTTGTGCATCTTAATTTTTCTGTCATTAATGTTTAAGTCATGATGAGCATGCAACGAAATCTTTTTCGAATCTGCAGCCCAGCTCAATTTTATTTTGATAAGTCCGCTGAATGTGCACTCTTCATAGTTAGGCTCTAAGTGAATTTCATAGCTGATTGGTAACACACTTTTTGGTAAACGATCATCTGTATTGAGGGAGTACGCAGCGGACATATCTATACTCCGCTTCACTGCAGCCTGCAAATGCAAAATTTATATATTATATATACATATATGTCGTATATGTTAGGATAAACAGAATGGAATTTCACATTAATCTTTTTTTGATGTTAACTGTGAACTCGTATGTCAAGAGGTGCGAAGGACTCCATCAAGCAGCATCCTCTTGCATTGGTATTATTTCTACCCTAGTCTAATGCTTATGCGTCTCTTACAAATATAATAGGCAAAAGCTTGACGAAATCATAGTAGCATTGGGGGATGGGGAGGCAACAGCTATGTATAGGCGATAGTTTCCTATTTTGAATCTGACAATCACATGACTGTGGATTGTTGCAGAGCTAGATTACCACAAGCCTAGATTACTAATGGCATTATGGATAAACTCCAGATCACGTTTCGATTTGATACCGTCTGCAGTCGCCTGGATGGAGGAGGCAGTCCTTCAGACGCCACAAATTTCTTCGGACTTTTAACCACCACCGACTTGTCGCGATACTTAAGTCTAATCTTCCACCAGAGATTACAGTAAGGACTCAGAAATCAGGTATTACTAAGATGAAACTATATTGATGATATTCAACACAATAGCACTGGTTTTCTATTGTGTAACACTCAAAGCTCCTCGTTTGTTTTTTAATTCGGATTTGAATTTTCTGTTTGGCGTCAACAATTGGCAACCAAGCAAAAGCTTAGTACTATAGCACTTGCACTTATCGCAAAGCGTCGACAAACATTATGCAGGGCGACGAAAACAAAGACTTTACAGCTCCAACTGGATGTCCGCGATATTTAAACTGTGTTTAAAAAACGTTTAAAATCTTAGAAAGCTCGAGTGTGGCATGTGCCCATGCACAGTTGGCAAGACTGATTTGCCATTTTCCCGATATTTCAAGCCCTACCCGGAACAAATAACTCTTTTAAGCAACCATAACCACCGATGGCCTGAGTAAGATGGAAGTTATCGTGGTTCCTCATCGTCCATTCCCTTATGACTAGAATGAACCGATGAGTACAACGTCCTTTGCTTGACTCCTGACCTGTTACCTCTGGAGACTTTCCAGCTTTACTGTCGGCTTCAGCGTCCTTCTCTCGGCATAGGTTGGAGTAGCTGTCTGCCGCTGACAGGAGACAGTTGCCCTCTTCTTGACCAGTTTCTCGAGCAGTGGTATGCTAGAAAAAGACTTGGCAACCGCAATGCCCTTAACATCTTCAGTTAGAGCAGAAGCTGCTCGCAATTCTATTAACATATTGGTTAACAGCCAAGCCGCCAGAAGATAAATTTATGTGATAAAATTCAAGGCAGTCCTAGAAACCAGAAGCGCAATAATGTAGCTAACCGCAAGTGAAACTGCGAGTATCTATTGGATTCTAGACTTCTTGGATGAAGACATTCAACACCGGTACTGCTACGGACCTCTATTGGTCTATGTTCTACCTATCCCAAGAATAACCAGTCTAACCTAAGCTTTGGTCCAAGATTTAAATTATGTGATTTCCATCCTCTAAATGCTGATCAATGATCAAATCCCATTTCGGGCATGGTTGTCTTTCGTCTAACCATCTCACTTTTATTTAATTATACATTTTATTTATTGTCTAACAGACAGATTGTAAATAAAAAGAATAAGAGCAACCAAAAAATTATCGTATGACCTGAAAATGCAGAAGCGCGCATAATTGCTTCCCGTGCAAAGGGAGCCCCAACACTCTACTATATAGCACAGTAGTGCATCGGCAGCTCCAATCTGAGGCCAAATTCGAATATACACTTCAGCTCGGTGCTACATATGCAGCTGCATTAATCGACTCAGGGTATGAAGCGACTTTCATTTCAGAGCCATTAGTCTAACACATAATCCATGCAGCCTCAAGAATACGGAATTACCCAGGGGATTGGGGCCTAAACGTTGAAATTATGTCACTTTAGATCTTTAACAAAGCCTAGACTTCATATAGAAGCATCCGCTCTTATTGATCTGTAGCAGAGAATAAGTCTGCATTCAGCGAACCGCATACCTTCTTACGGAATTTATAATGTTTCATAAAAGTGCACAAATCGACATCTTTTCTGTCAGTCATTCTGAGCTCATCCTTAGTCAAGAGGCTATTTATGGCTGGATTCTTATCGGACCCGTTTCATAGAGTCACGAAGGCAAGTAATTCAAAGTGTTTCTTTGCGCATTTTTGGAGGTCGAGGGTATATCAGTGAAGCTGGACTCCGTTAGTGAATAGAAATTTGCGCGAATGACCGGATGAAGCGAGTGTGACAGATATTGGATGACTCTGCTTAATGAATGGATTATTTAATGCTCTTCTTACTGGTAAAAAAATTGATTAGAAATAGCTCAATGGCTTAATCGAAATGTAAAATATATTTTGAAGTTAGATCGCATGTTTCCAACGACATTGCACCACTTCGTCATATCGCATCATTATTGAGACTGCAGTTGTCTACTTGCAAATTGTTGAATGACATTTTCACGACTGGCGCCATAATTTAGCAAGACATGATTCCTACGCTACTGTCGTTTCGGCTATACAATTGTGTACTAACAGGCGATATTATTGAATATACCGTCAATTTACGGTGTACCGTCGAGATTGAAATTCCAATTGATTAGTAAAGCAGTCATTCCTAACAAGACCTTAGGCTAATTTGCCGGTCATTTATTCGACTCAACGTAAGTGCACGTAAGTGGCGCAGCCGGTAGGATGATATAATTATTGATGCGATAGCTCGACTTACCAATTCTCTAATTTATCATCCGTTAAAGAACTTTCGCGACGGTAACCGCGAAATCAGTTTTGTGAAAGTGAACACAATATAAACAACTTAACTAAAAGTTAAGAAGACGCCTTAGAACTAGCCAGAACAATAAATCCGTAAAGGTTGTTCTAAAATTGGCGAGATAGCTAAGCGCGCAACAACACAAACCAAAATATAAATAAGTAAATAAAAGTAAATAAGTGAAGGTAAACCAAGAAGTTTAACCGAGACACACATAAAACATAAACCATAAATAAGTAAATAAATAAATGAAAGTAAACCAAGAAGTTGCAACCTAAGAGACAACCGCACAATGGCGGTCCAAGGTGACCCGACCACACTATACACCTTCATCAGCCGCACCTGAGGACCGACTGAAAAACGACAAAAGCTCATAATCTTTGGGCACATCAAGAGAAACATCAGTAGCGATGTCATCCGGACGCTTGGAGTGACCAACCTCACCATCTGGGCGGAACTCAGGAGGCAACTCATCCTGAACTACAAACCTCACGTTCCTAATCATCGACTGTTAGAGGACTTTCGGAACACGCAATTTCGAGGTAATGTACGCCAATTAAGCAATAAGTTAGACTTAGAGGATGACGCATCCGAAACATTTTTGTACAATAAACTGATTCAAACAAGTATCGAAAGCTTAGTTCAGAAATTACTCACCCACATTTACCTCAGAATAATTAATTGCAACATTCCTAATTTAAAAGCTCTTATAAACGTTTTACAAGAAAAGGATCTTTATGATCCAGTAGTTCCGAATAAAGATAATGCAAAACCATTACACAACACCATCAGAACCCAACATAATCCACATCACAATAATCAGAATAACCAGAATAAGCCAATTGCACCCTTTCAACCCTCCTATAATACTGCCTATCAACCTTACCCTTACTATCGAACAGCACCTCAAGTACCCAGACGTAGTTATACTCCTTTTCCACAATATCGCTCCCCATATGTACACCCACAACCAAGTGTTCCCGTTACAGTTACCAGTTACCGTCCCACAGTTACCATTTAATAGAAATAACATATTCGATCAGAACCGATTTGGACCTAACTATGCAAGTGTAGCAAATACATAACTTCCCACCAAGAGAAAATATGCCAAGTAACCCTGTCAAAAGACAGAGACCGTCGGACAGTGGACAGTCAAAAATGAGTATAGACGAAATAAGGTACCAAGAAGGAGTACCGACTCATGAATACCCAAACAACACAATCTACCCTTATTACCCGTACTATCTTGACTACCCTGAAGTTGACCATTACCTTTACCAACCATACGACACTTCAGACATGAATCCCAATTCCTTTGAATCAAATTATGAAAATCCAGACCAGGGAAAAGAAGAAAAACCTGTATCAAATGACGAAGAGCAATACGATACTGAGCAAATGGAAAATTTTCAGGTATTAGCCTTGGAACCAGCCAATTTATAATGATCAGGCACAATAATAACAATTTAAGGTGTCTTATTGACACTGGTTCCATAGTAAATATTTTCGATACACCCATCAAACCAACTAAGCATCTAATCCACACTAGTAATGGCCCACTAACATTAAGTGAACTAACAACCCTTCCACCGAATAATTATTTCCCAATTGCTCAGGATTTCCTAATTCACCAATTCTCAAACCGATATGATATGTTAATCGGACGCGAACTATTATCTAAATCTAAAGCAATCATAGACTATCAGAAAGAGACAGTTAAATTGTTCAATAAAACATATAAATTAGTTAACACAAATTTTCCTATAAAGGAAAGTAATATTCAGGAATACCACATTTTCTACGAGAACTTTATAACCTTAGAAAGTCCCGCTCTTGAATCGAACCTATTTCGACTGGAACACTTGAATATAGAAGAAAAAAAAAACCAACTAAACTACTAAAAGCCTTTACAAATATCCAATATCATGAAGGTGATACACTTACATTCACTAATCAAGAAAGACACAACATTAAGACTACCCACAATGCCCCCATATATTCAAAAACATACAGCATCCCACAAACGTACGAAAAGGAAGTAGAATTACAAATTCTAGATATGCTAGAACTAGGTATAATAAGAGAAAGTAACTCACCTTACAACAGCCCCGTCTGGGTTGTACCAAAAAAAAAATAGACGCCTCCGGACAGAAAAAATTCCGTATTATAATTGATTACAGAAAGCTAAACGAAGTTACGGTAAGCGACAGATACCCTATCCCGTACATGGACGAAATACTAGGCAAATTAGGGAAAGTAATTATTTCACAACTATAGGGCTTCCATCAGATCGAAATGGACACAGAATCAATACCTAAAACAGCGTTTTCGACCAAAAATGGGCATTACGAATATACACGAATGCCATTTGGGCTTAAAATTGCCCCAGCCACATTTCGACGTTGCATGAACAACTTACTTCGGCCACTTTTGAACAAGCATTGTTTGGTATATCTAGACGACATTATAATTTTTTCAACCTCCTTAGAAGAACATTTACAATCCTTGCAAGCAATTTTCAAAAAATTTTCAGAAACAAATCTTAAAGTACAGTTAAATAAGTGTGAATTCTTCAAAAAAAGAAACAACTTTTTTAGGACACGTCATTACTGAAGACGGTATCAAACCAAACCCTGATAAAATAAAAGCCATAGTAAAGTACCCCTTACCAACCAAAACCAAAGAGATCAAAGCTTTCCTAGGACTCACCGTTTATTACCGAAAATTTATACCCAACTTTGCCGATATTGCCAAACCCTTAACTAGATGTTTAAAAAAAGTTTAAAATAAATATTAATCAAAAGGATTATATAGAAGCATTTCAAAAATTAGAATCTCCGAGGACCCAATTTTAAAAATACCAAATATTGACAGAAAATTCGTAGTAACTACAGACGCCAGTAACGTAGTTTTAGGAGCCGTCCTCTCACAGGATGGACATCCCGTTTCATCCCGTTCTACAGAAATAGCTAAACAATACTTACTTGACCATTTTTGCTCAAAAAACAGCGCTATATACATCGAAATTTAAAGAACTAGTTCTGAACAACTTCTACATCCTGGAATCCAAAAAACTACAAAACTTTTCGGTGAAACATACTATTTTTCCAATAGTCAACTCCTCATCCAAAACATAATCAACGAATGTCAAATATGTAATCTAGCAAAATCAGAACAACGTAACACCAACATGCAAATGAAAATCACACCAAAACCCGAACATTGCCGAGATAAATTTGTAATAGATATTTACTCTTCCGAAAGCAAACACTACTTAAGCTGTATAGACATTTATTCTAAATTCGCTACTCTCGAACAGATAAAAACCAAAGAATGTAAAAATGCTCTTATGCAAATATTTAATCAGTTGGGAAAACCCAGACTCTTAAAAGCGGATAGAGATGGCGCATTCTCCAGCTTAGCCCTCAAACGATGGCTTGAGAGCGAAGATGTTGAATTGCAACTTCATACAACGAAAACAGGCGTGGCAGACATAGAAAGATTGCACAAGACAATAAACAAAAAATCCGTATTATTAACAATTCAGATGACAACGAAGCCAAATTAAGGAAAATAGAAACAATACTTCATATTTACAATCACAAAACCAGACACGACACTACTGGACAAACCCCCGCTCACATTTTTCTTTACGCCGGACAACCAACCCTAGACACACATCAAAACAAAGAAACTAAAATTAACGAAATAAATAAACACAGAAAGGAATACGCAGTTGACACTAGATACAGGAAGGGACCTCTACAAAAAGGCAAATTGGAAAATCCATTCAAGCTAACTAAAAATGTAGAACAAACCGACGACAACCATTATAAAATTACTAACAGAAATAGGGAAACCCATTACTACAAGACCCAATTTAAAAAACTAAAAAAAATTAATCAAATTCCTACCCTACAGGCTCCTGGTCCGTCGTAATACTTTTCCTCACTTGTATCAACCTATGTCAAACTCAACAGATACAGATAAACAACATCGATAGTAATCACGGGTATCTCCTATTCTCTGAACATCATTGTCTCCGCATTAATCTTACTGATATAGACAACCTAACCCAATATTTCAATACTAAAATAAGTGACTACACTAATAACCCACGTATTAAACTTTTATACAACAAAATGCTAAGAGAACTTAATGGTATAACCGTACACCAAACAAATAGACAAAAACGAGGATTGATTAACATGGTGGGATCTGCATTTAAATACCTATTTGGAACGTTAAATGATAACGACCGAATGAAAATTCAAAACCATTTAGAATCAGTAGTAACGAACTCAATTAACTTACACGAAATAGATGACAAATTCAACTGGTCAACAGTAATATGCAAGAGATTAAAGAATTTGAAGATAGACATAACGACGTAGAACAAATGTTATACGAACTTATCCAATTTACCGAATACATAGAAGATATTCCAATGGGTATGCAACTTTCCCGATTGGGACTATTCAACCCAAAATTACTTAATTACGACAAGTTAGAAAAAGTAGACAGTAGTAACATATTGCTAACCAAAACATCAACCTGAATTAACGCTAATCAAATACTTATCATATCACACATCCCTATAAACAAAAAACTGTTCACACCATTAACATAATACCCTAACCCGATAGTAACGGTTATCAGCTCGATCACTCAGGTAAAGATACTTATTTCGAAGAACAAACTAAAATTTATAACCAAGACTACAAAGAGATAAATTATGAATGTATTAAAAATATTATAAAAAGAACTAACCCGATATGTAATTTCGTTCCTGTAACAGTTAATCAAATAATTAAATATGTAGAACCAACCAATATCCTAACTTGGAATATAAATGATACCATTGTAAGACAAGATTGCCAAGAAATAAATAAAAACATAGCGATCAAAGGTAACAAAATAATTACAATAAGACAATGTAAAATTAAAATAGGAAAAATTGTGTTGAGCGAAAACCACTTGAACCCCGAAATAAATTTAACTCCATTGTATACGCCCTTACAAATAATAAAAATAAAACCAATAGAACATAAAGACGTTGTAAAATTAATATCGAAGAATAATATCACAACTTGTATAATTGCATTAATCATAAGTTTAATAATCTGTATCATTTACATATATTTGAAATTTAAACCTACAAGAACCATAGACATACAGGATACATATCCAGCGGTTATAGCGGGCGACTTCAACGCCTGGGCAGTAGAATGGGGGAGCCGAACATCAAATCAACGAGGTAGGGCAGTCATTAATGCAATTAGTCAGCTCGACCTGATATTGCTGAACGACGGACTCAAACCAACATTTGACAACGACAGAGGCTCATCATACCTTGACGTCACCTTTGCCAGTAGGGCTGTAGCAGGGAATGCGAAGTGGGAGGTACTTGACGACGTGACAATGAGTGACCATGCATTGATTGTTTTTAATGTTACACTGACGTGCGTGATAAGGAAACAACGAATAAGTGAGTTAGGACGGGCGTGGGACGTCAACAAAATTGACAATGACATGCTAAATTACGTCATTGACGATATGGACAACCCAATTGGACCTGCAGAGACAATAGTATCAAATCTTACGCAATCACTAAGAAGGATATGCGATGCAACAATGCCGCGTAGAACGCGAAAGAAGACTAAACCACCAGTATACTGGTGGAGTGACTCCCTTAGGGAATTGAGGACGGAGTGCTTCACAGCGAGGAGACGGGCACAGCGGGCACGGGGGCGCGAAAACCACTCGCACATGGTTGACCGCCATAGAATAGCTCGTGCCACGTTGAAAAAAGCCATTGCAAAAGCCAAAGCCGAGGCGTTCAAGGACCTGCTCGCAAGTGTTGACGAGCATATAAAATCGTCTACAAGAGGATTAAATCAGCAGTTAAGAAAATATATATGGAGCCCGATGTCATGGCGAACATCGTAGAGGAGCTGTTTCCCAAGCAAACATCCCTATGGCAGCCGGCGCAGGTATCTCCTGGAGCACTTTTTCCTTGCATCACTCCTGAGGAAATTCTACAAGCCGCTAGCAGGATAAAGCCCGGTAAGGCCCCTGGACTTGACGGTATCCCAGGGATAGTTGTAAAAGCCGTTGCAGTAGCCAAACCGGACATATTCAGCAGCACCTTCCAACAATGTCTCATGGAAGGGATATTCCCGAGCACATGGAAAGAGCAAAAACTTGTTCTTATTCCGAAGGGGAAGGGCGACACATCCAACGCCAGTGGTTACCGCCCACTCTGCCTGCTGGATATTGTGGGAAAGCTATTCGAGCGAATAATCTACAGTAGGATAGAAGCTTTTACGGAGGGACTTAATGGGCTGGCCCATCAACAGTATGGCTTCCGAAAGGGAAGGAGCACTCTTGACGCATTGGCCAACGTCCGGGATATTGCACAAAATGCACTAGCGGGAGAAAGATGGCTAGGAGGAGCAAAGAAATACTGTGCTATCGTCACTTTAGACGTGAAGAACGCCTTTAACACAGCAAGATGGACCAGTATTCTTAGTGCCATGAGCTCCATGGGAATCCCAGATTACCTAAAGGGTATAATTGGCAGCTATTTTAGGGACCGAGTACTTTGGTACGAAGCGACCGATTCCCCAAAAAAGTACCAAGTCACCTCGGGAGTTCCGCAGGGGTCGGTCCTTGGACCAATTCTGTGGAACATTATGTATAATGGTATCCTGACCATCAGTACACCTCGTGATACGCAGCTACACTGCTTTGCGGACGACGTGGCCATCACTGCCGTAGCCAAGACACTGGTAGAACTGCAATCTCTTTGCAATAATACCATTGTAGCAGCTACTGGCTGGAGAATGGAGGGCTCGAAATTGCAGCACTTAAGACCGAAGTGGTTCTACTAAGCAGCAGGAAAGGGGTTGAGAAGTTGCAAATATGTATATGTAAATGGCGTACAATTGGAGTCAGCGGAGGCATTGAAGTACTTGGCGGTCTTGGTCGACCATAGGCTGAGCTTCAAGGAACATGCAAAATATGCCAGCAGGAAGGCGGCTATGACAGCTACGGTGCTAGCTAGGTTAATGCCGAATGTCGGCGGCCCCAGAATGCCTGCTAGGAGGCTGATGGCCTCAGTGACGAGGGCGACACTGCTCTACGCCGTTCCAATATGGAGCTGCGTAACGGGAAAACCGTCCTATCTGAAGGAGATGCGGGCGGTCTATCGCACAGTAGCCCTACGCCTGATAATGGGCTTCCGTACCATCTCGGAGGATGCGGCACTAGTGCTGGCAGGGACGCCACCAGTTGACCTGGAGATCAGGGCACTTGCAGACATGCGGGCGGGAGCCAACCCGACCATAGTGTACGAGCATCTGTTAGTTGAGTGGCAGGGCAGATGGCGATCATCAACAAAGGGTCGATGGACAAACGTACTTATTCCTGACCTAATAGCATGGGCCAACTGCAAGCACAAGGAGCTGGATTATCACCTAACTCAGTTCCTTACTGACCATGGCTGCTTTCGGAAGTACCTAGCAAGGTTTTTCCTGGCCGCATTCTCCCGTTTCATAGCACGGCGCGGGTGTCCACACCAAATGCACTCGGACAACGGGAAAACTTTCGTTGGAGTTGACAAGGTGATCTCCATCGACTTTTTGGAACCGACGAGGGAGTGTATCATCGCACAACATGGTCACAAAAGCCTATCCTTGCACATCAACCCGCCGGGCGCCCCACAAATATATGGATTATGGGAAGCCGGCGTAAAGGGTTTTAAGGCACTCTTTTACAGAGTTATTCACTCTTCTGGCTAAGATCGAAGCCTGCCTGAATTCGAGGCCGATCTCTCCTATGACCGAAGACCCTTCGGATCTACTTGCGCTAACTCATGGCCATTTCCTCATAGGTGGCCCACTTATTTCGGTGTTGGAACCACAAATTAACCAACCGGCCACCTCCATCCTAAATCGATGGCAGCGACTGAAGGCTCTTCACCAACAATTTTGTTTCCGTTGGAAGGATGAGCTACATAAACGGACGAAATGGCAATCCCCTACACGGAACCTTCGGATCGGTAGCATGGTCCTCATAAAGGAAGACTACCTTCCATCCAACGAGTGGCGCCTAGGACGGGTGCTGACAACGTGTCCAGGCACCGATACCAAGGTCCGAGTTGTAGATGTGCTTACGGCGCGGGGTACTATCCGAAGACCCGTCGCCAAACTAATTTTACTCCCGATGGACAGCAAGACTGACCCCTCTACGTCAGAAGGACGGAAGGACGAATAACCTCCTGTTCCGTATTTCTATTCGTCGTCATGTGCTGTCCTTTGCTTTCTTGTTTAATGTGTGGACAATGCATGTAGTATGCCACCACATACAGCGCCAACCTGAGCCGCCCCGCTGGCACCAACTCCTTCCGGTGTCGCGTGTGCCGTGGGATCCACCCCCTACGTAAATGTCAGTGCTTCCTCAGGCTGACAGCGGAAAAACGGTTGAGAGCAGTACTTATTAACAAGTACTGCCCTAACTGTTTGGCCCACCAACATTCCGGGCAATCCTGCCCGGTGCAGGGTGTGTCACAAGGACCACCACACGCTCCTGCACTTTAAGGAGTCACGCAGCGCTCGCCCCAGTCGTCAGCGACGAGGAGACGACCGACCGGACTCGACTCGGTCCTCAACTCCAGCACGGTCACGTTCCCGCACGCCGTCTCACCATCGACCGGCCTCACCTACGCGCAAAGGGGCTTTCCCGACGTCGCTCACATCCTTGTTTCAGGACAAGACGGTGAGCATCCTTCCGACGGCCAACATCCTGATCGACACCGGATGTAAGACATTCGAGATGCGAGCACTGATCAACCCGTGCACGGCGACTAGCCGTATCAGCGCATCATTGGCAACGGCCTATGGGCTATCCGTCACCCGCGTTGGTACGGACGGCATCTGCACGGCGATCATCCGCTCGCTGACATCCGAGTTCCGTCGAAAGGTGCTGCTGCAGATGGATTCCCAACTCTGCCGCAGCACCCCCCTCCGACCTGTCGATGGCGAGAACTTGGAGCAGTTTCGTAGCATTACGCTCGCCGACGAACGCTGGTTCCAGCCATCGATGGTGTCCCTGGTGCTCGGCACTGATGTGTATCCTCACATCATTTAACTTGGCATCCTGCCGAGCACCAACGGTTTGCCAATGGCCCATAACCACGTTAGGTTAGATCAAAAACACTCAAAACAGCTGACAGTGTGGTCGCGATCGATTGATATCGATAGCGACAAAGTATGCTGGTCACCCGGCCCACTTTTAGTGCTTTTCTGCATTCCATCTCATATGTTCGAATTTTTCTTGTGCACATGACAAGTGTTTTTACAAGTGCTAATAAAAACGTATTGTAAAAGTTTTTACAAAACATAGAATTCAAAAGTGAAAGTGTTATTACTATCCTGAAGACGCCCCCCTACACAAAGTAAGATTGCAAAAGTTATACTTAACATTTTAAAACAAAATAAAATGGAAAATATTAGTGGAGGTATGCAAATTTATTTAATGTGATTTGTCTTTGTGTATATGTATGAGCTTTTGTAGAGTTGTATATTTAAAAATTTTAACCTAGCATTTTTCGAGTTTCGTGGAACAAAAATATGTTGGATTGTGCCGGATTATAACAACTATTAACGCAGTTTTGTTCTTTCATTTATTTACAATACGATGACATAAACCTTTTTTGCTTATGTTGATGCTGGAATAAAAAAATGCTCTCGGATAGTTCCAAGGTATACGGACGGCCACGAGTAAGCTATGATGAAGGGCGTTCTCGATTAAAGCATAGATTAACTTTCGAAGTTTCAGTAGAAAATGATAATAGTGTCAATCAAGAAAGCGTGCTTGAAACCCGTGGAGGAAAGAACAACGAAAGCTGAGCTTGTATCATTAACTCTAGAAGAAGCTTTAGATTTTTTGATGGAGAATGGCTTTAGACTGGAAAGTAAAAAGAGAAATTGTGATATTTACCCAAGCTACAAGCAAATTATCTGTGCAAAAGATAAATGAAGACCTAAAGGTCTATATATAGTATTACAGAATCTGTCGCGTCTGTCTCATTACATAACTTGTTAATGTTTATAAAGATATTTCCGGTTTGACATTAATTGCCAGTTATGGATTTGACGGTTCAACTAGGCAAAGCCTTTACAAGCAAAATATCACATTGGAAGCTACAGACACATTCGATCAGTCTTTGTTTGTGACAACACTAATTCCGCTTAAGTTAGTGGATTCAATAGGTCGAGGTATTTGGATGAATCGGTCTCCGCAGTTTGTTTGATTTTGCAGGCCTCTAAAAATTGAGTTCATAAAAGAAACACAAAGTCATATCAGAGCAGAGAAAAAACGACTTGACTCGGAAATTGAAAATTTAGTGCCATTTGGTTTCACAGATGAGAGCAACAGCATTTTGCCTATAAATTTTAAACTGAAAATGATATTAATGGATGGGAAAGTTCTTAATATTTTGACAGAAACCAATTCGACCCAGTCGACTGCAGTCTTGCTCAACCTGTGGAGCAAAGCCCTGGAATTCATGACTGTCGCTGATGTTCATTCGGACAAATTTACGCCGAAGAACTCCCATGTGCTCGAGTATGGAGTAAGTCCTCTACATGCGTGGATTCGTTTTTTCGGATTTGTTTTAAAAGTGTCATACAGAATTGGTATTGACAAGTGGCAGGCCTTCAAGACAACGAAAAAGCTGCCCCGAAAACAGAAATTCAGCACAAATTGTAGGAGGAGCTTGGCTCCAAGTCGATAAGCCCTAAGCAAATGGAAGCGGCAGTACCAACGCGTTGTTGCAACGACGGGAACACAGCGAGAAGAGCATTTTTCCATACCGACAAATTTGCAAATGCTCTTGGGTTCGACCAGATTTTGAAAAATTTCTATTTTATTTTAATAGCAATTTCAAGCAAATAGAAGCTTCAACATTTAAAAGTTTCTGCGCAAAAACTGAATTTTTATGTATAGGCAAATATCCCTGGTACCCTGGTACCCAATGTCAGCTACTGTACATAAAATACTAGCTCAAGGGGCCCAGATCGTTGCCGCATCATCCTTTCCACTTGGTTGCCTAGGCGAAAATGCATCCGAAGCTCGGAACAAAAAAATGATAGACCTTCGTATGCAAAACAAAATAGTCGCTTAAACACCATGACTGACGTTTTTTTGTAGAGCACTTGATTCATCAGATCCGATGGTTCCCAGCATCCACATCAAGAAAAGAGTACATCAAAACAAAAAACGCAGCAGTTACCCATTAGAAGTTATTGATCTTTTAACACTACCAAATGTCGATTTCCTAAATAGTTAATCTTAACGCAACTAAATTTTCACGAACCTTTAGTAATATAGCTATTACATAACAAATGATATCGAAAAAATAGTCTCTATTACAGTCTCTGAGATCCAGTGTTTCATACGGACAGACAGACGGATAAACGGACATGGTTATATCGTAGCGGCTGTTGACACCGATCACGAACTTTAATTGCGATGAGATAAAAATTGTGGAAGTTATTAAAGAAATACTTTTGTATTGGCAAAAACGCCTACTTACTAGGGGTCTGAGTTGCTTTAGCCGACAATCTGGTATATTGTGCTGTCTATGGTATTTTTTGAATGTGGTACTATATCGATATTTACTAAATACACCATTTGGTGTATTTTTATACCCGCTACCCATAGGGTAGAAGGGTAGTATAACTTTGTGCCGGCAGGAAATGTATGTAACAGGTAGAAGGAAGCATCTCCGACCCTATAAAGTATATATATTCTTGATCAGGGTCAACAGCCGAGTCGATCTAGCCATGTCCGTCTGTCTGTCTGTCCGTATGAAACACTGGATCTCAGAGACTATAAGAGAAGAATAAGAATTTTTGTTCGACAACATTTGTTTATGTTTGCACGCAGATCAAGAGGGTTTCAAAATTTTGCCACGCCCACTTCCGCCCCCGAAAATCAAAAACATCGAATAACAAGCGTAATTTTAAAGCTAGAGAATTTTGGTATATAGTTGCTTTGGCCGACAATCTGGTACATTGTGCCGTCTATGGTATATTTTGAATGGTGTACTATATCGATATACCAAACACACAAGTTTATATATTTTTACTATTTTTTAGTATTTTCGGTATATTTTGAAAATAATACCGTAATACATTGCTTTTATTCAAAATGGGTAGCGGGTATCTCACAGTCGAGCACCCTCGACTGTAACTTTCTTACTTGTTTTTTTATATAATCGCTTGAAAGATATCAGAGTGAAAGCGAAGCGTTTAAGCGAAATTAAAATAAGGGCTTTTCGCAAACCGCATTATCGCTTCATCTTGCCCAGAGCATACAGAGCAATGCAGCTCGCTTCTCGCAAAGCTCTCACTCTGTCAAACCCGAGTCAATGATTCTCAGACTGCATGAAGTACATTTTCTTCTTTTAAATCAACAACAATAAATCTAAATAATAAATAATTAAAAAAATAAAATAATAATAAATAAACTGCCTACTATTTACTTTTGTTATATGTACATGTACATACTTTATGGAGGACGAGATGTTTCTTTGATCAACCTAATAGATGTTTATACCCGCTACCCATAGGGTAGAAGGGTATTATAACTTTGTGCCGGCAGGAAATGTATGTAACAGGTAGAAGGAGGCATCTCCGACCCTATAAAGTATATATATTCTTGATCAGCGTCAACAGCCGAGACGATATAGCCATGTCCGTCTGTCCGTCTGTGTGTCTGTCCGTCTGTCCGTCTGTGTGTCCGTCCGTCTGTCCGTATGAACACCTAGATCTCAGAGACTATAAGAGATAGAGCTATAATTTTTTTTCGACAGCATTTGTTATGTTTGCACGCAGATCAAGTTTGTTTCAAATTTTTGCCACGCCCACTTCCGCCCCCGCAAATTAAAAAAATCGAATAACAAGTGTAATTTTAAAGCTAGAGCTACGAATTTTGGTATATATAATCATTACTGTAGTAGTTATGATTCCTGAAAATTTGGTTGCGATCAGATAAAAATTGTGGAAGTTATTAAAGAAATACTTTTGTATGGGCAAAAACGCCTACTTACTAAGGGTCTGAGTTGCTTTGGCCGACAATCTGGTACATTGTGCCGTTTATGGTATATTTTGAATGGTGTACTATATCGATATACCAAATATACCATTTGGTATATTTTTAGTATTTTTTTAGTATTTTCGGTATATTTTGAAAATGATACCGCAATATTTTGCCTTTATTAAAAATGGGTAGCGGGTATCTCACAGTCGAGCACACTCGACTGTAACTTTCTTACTTGTTTTATTTTTTAGTGCGAGCAAATCATAAAGGGTTGATTGACATGAGTTTAATTAACACAACTGTAACAAATACAGCCTATGTTAGTTACTAAAAATGATTTTTATAATATGCATTACTTACATTATTTGTTTGAAAATTTAAAATAAAGAATAGTAGATGTAAAATACAGTGTGCATGCCACTTGATCCCCATTATCCTAGAATGGTAAAAGAAAAATAAAAATTGTTAGCTATATTTTTAAAATAAAAAAATTATTTGTATTCCTCTTATCTTATATATTTAATTCTATACGCAGTTCCCATTGTAATGTGAAAATTTTTCAATAGGAAACTTGTATAACATTCAGAAAGATTTTTCGACCCTATAAAGTAAATATATAATACATATATATACATATATATATTCTGAATCTGCATAAATAGATAAATTGAATTAGCACCGTGCGTCGGTCTATCTGGCGGCATAAAAAGTTAGAAAAGAAAGAGACATAGTCACTGTGGCATCTTCTTTTATTTCTCTCTTTGTATTCAACTGGTTTCTAGCTTATATTTTCAACATCGCAATTTATAATTGTTAAAATCTTTATTGTAAACAAACTTTTTGCCTCCAGGAAATGTCTGTAACAGGCAGAAGGAGGCATCTCCGACCCCATAAAGTATATATATTCTCGATCAGCGTCAACAGTCGAAATGATATAGCCATGGACGTCCGACTGTCTGTTTGTCTGGCCGTATGAAACACTGGATCTCAGAGACTATAAGAGACTTAGTAGCTGTGGCTGACAATCTAATAATATTTTGGCTGACAATCTATGGTACATTTTGAAAGTGGTACTAAATCAATATACCAAATTTAGCCTTTTTAAGTTAAATATGTCTTTTATAGTAAAAAGCGGCAGCTGCAGTCGTGTCTCAATTGCTATGGTTAAAAACCTGGTACTCTTTGAAAACACTTTTAATTTAATAGTATATCGATATAAATTTAGTATATTTAAAAATTATACTCCCAGGTTTTGCTTTTAATAAAATGGGTAACGGGTCAAGGCGTGTGAGCACTCTCCACTGTAGCTTTCTTACTTGTTTTTTTTTTTACACTACATAAATTAATGTCAATGTCAATGTTGCCATTTTAAATTATTGTAATAACACATTTTGCAAACTTTTGGCAATATTCTAAGAATTCTGATACTTTTCGCTCTCGCTACGATGCGCATTACTCTTGCTATTAAGCTGCCACACACGATCATCATTCTTGCTACTCCTCGGGACTCTTTAATTATGTTTTCATTGTTAAATGCTTACGTAGCAACAGACAGCAGCAGCCGGTGTTGGGCGTTTGCCGCTATCGCTGTACTTGCATTGTGAATCTCGCCCTAGTTGTTGAAATGGTTTAGCATATCATTTAGCTGTTTATTTTCATACAAACAACTAACAGACAAGCTCACAGAACATTTCAAAACGAAAATATTGAGGCTCGTTACGTGCTCTTCAAGAGAAAAATGAATAGCCGATTTGCGCAGGATCACCCATGAATATCAAAACATCAAAGGTAGCAACTAACTCTTAAAAATGTGTCCATACTTGCAGAAATCTTATGCCCATACAATTGGGAATTGGGAATTCAGTAAAGTTCAGCAATTGGGCATTCTCAATTGTTCTAGCACTTAAAATAGGTGGAGTATCCGTCGTCACGGTCAGCAAATTAGCAAAATAGATCTTGTCGAGTCATCCCAATTAAATCCAGATCGAGAATTCTCTGCTGTGCCTTTTCCAATATCAATATCATTTTCCACGCAATCGTATTCTTTCTAATTTACTTCGAGAACCTTCTAGAATAAATGGTATTGGAAGCGTTTATTAGTAAAGTAAATTACTATTAAAACTTTATCCCAAATTAGTCGTAGTTGTCTACTTTCTTGATCCAACTTCGCAGAAAATATGTGCCATATACTTTGGATCTCAAAGGCATCAAGCATTTACAGATTTCAAATCTCACATCATTAATGCAACGCAGCTATCTCATTTCGATAAAAAATTACCGCTGTTTGCTATTGATGCCTCGAAGTAGTGCTTCACGTGCCACAGCAGCCCATGGCAACACCGATGCTCTTTCATGCCTTCCGGTAGGTACATATATACATATGTACATACATATACAGACTTTGACAAGGAAGAGGAAGGCTACCACACTGCTCCCAAAATGCTACCGCCGAATAATGCTGACAAAATTTTCATACAACAAGTACTACAATTCGTCACTGAGTACTGGACATAATATAATATTTTGAGCCGAGCCAGAAAGTTTTGTTGCCAAATTTCAATGGAAGGGTTGCATTTACCACTAACCAACAGAGGCGAGCCTTGTAATAATTCCAGCCGATCTTCGCGCTCATATTCTACAACACTTTCATGAAGGATATTGGGGCATTCTCCGTATGAAGCAGTTCTCCAGGAAGCATGTTCATTCAAAACAATATTATTGTGACCCCAGAAGAGAGAAGCGCTGCGATTAAAACCTCAGAGCCTTTTCGGCTCATTTCGAAAATCGAAGTTCTAACACTCAGTTCAGTCGCAGACCGAATGCAGAGCAATGAGCATGAGCGTATTTCGTTGCGCTGTGCCTTCGTTTGTATGTATGCGTCTATATATCTACATGCTCGCCTATATTGATATGCATACATGTGAAGTTTTGCAACGTGCAGTTGCCTCGCAGATAAGCAGCTAGCGCACGTCAATTTTGTTTTGCCGCGACGAAAGGCTCGAAGAAGACAACAACAATTGCTCGTGTCTTAATGTCTGCAGTCAAATGGCGACTGCACAAGGACTGCGTCCGCTCTGTTCGCAACCCCAACATATTGTGGTGTCAAAAGTCAAAAATTCACTGTTTTCATAACAAAAGAGGGCCTGTTTGAATTTACGAGGGCGCCGTTTGGATAATGCAACACCCCAGCTGTTTTTATGCGAATCATCAATTACATACTATATTTCAAGATCTTATTTACAAAGACGTTTTGCAGCTATGCATTGATGTCATAAACATGTATGGTCAGCAGGAAGATGAATGTAAGTTCAAGCTTTAATTGGTACTGGCAGAGGCTGACCTACCTCAATATGACCTACGTTTAAAATGGGAAAAATGTGATTTTCTTCTAACTAAAATTAATTTCCAGGGTTTCGTCGATGAGGGTGGTACAATATGAGGCTACTGCAGTAAAAAGACGGCACCAAGTGAATCAGAACGCCATAGCTATGGTTTGGAGGTGAAAACTGCTTTGATACTATGTTGTTGGCATAAAATTAGAGTTGCTGAGGGATAATGCGGCGTTTTCGAATACTGGGGAAAGAAAAGTATTCCTTGTGAAAAATATTCCTAGCAAATGAATTCATATTTAGAAGCTAATATTAATGTCTCCTTGACATTATTTTAAAATGTAAATTGTTTATGAACATACTTTAAAAATATATGTTATAATTCTCTACGTTCTAATTCTATCCGTGTCTACGGCATACATTGCAAAATGTAATTTTGCATAAGGGTTAATTCATCAAAAAATTCGTCCGCAGACAATCTTTAACGTTGAAATACGAACTCGCACTGACGAAAGCTTTTTCCGACGGAGACTACCTTTTACTATTGTATCATGTATGTATATGCATGTATGTATACGGACTTGCATATTTATTTCGGAACACATTTGATGCTTGTTTGAGATTTTGATGGCCGATGTAATTAATTAAGTGCACTTGCTCATCAAATTGTGAAAAGCCACTTCTTAGTGTGCACTTAATTTATTGTGAAAAATCAACTTTTACGTGTTGCCATTTGAAGTGTAGGTTCAGTCAGGGCAAAGAATTTTCTACATGTAAATATATACATACACAATGTGTATGCGTATACAATATATATATACATATATATATATATATATATATATATATATATATAAATTCTTATCTGATCGCAACCAAATTTTAAAGAGTCGAAAATACTTTGGTTATTATTGTGTGTACCAAAAGCACTTTCGTGCAGACATATGTACTATAATTGTAGCTTATTTTTGTTTACTCTGGTTCTAGTAAGATTGATACCGTATCCTTGCATTGATATTACTAGCACATTTAGTTTTGCGTAGAAATGGCATGAAATGGAGTAAGCGCTAAAATGACTTTTAATTTTTATGATTGGCACAAAAAAATTGTTAAAATTTAATGTAATATCCAATCCGCAACTTCTAAGTATCAACTGGGTATAAATACACATTAGATAACAAAGATAAAGAAATGCTCTGATTAAAGATAAGATATCTCTGAGTGGGTTATGGCTGCAAAATTCAAATGGGAAATATTTGTATCGTGCATACCTAAAAATACAGTCGAACTACAATGAAATTTTGTTCTTTCGAATATAAATTGTAAAATGACCAGTCAAATTTTATTCTTTATAGTCCTATGTGTAAATTGCTCGTACACTTTTCAAGTAAAGGTTAGATTATACACATTTTATTTCATTATCAAAAATTTAATAAACCTTAAACTGCGAAGTGTGAAGACAACACAACGAAAACAACTGGAGGAATAGCGGTATGGAAATTTCGAGGCGTTCGTTATACAACATCCGAAGATTATCTATGTTGGAAGGAAAATTGGAAACTTTTTTTACGTGAATGCGATACAAAAACCGGTCAATGGCTACCAGAAAAAGTAGTTTGCCGGCAACAAAATAAAAAAAATCAATATTGCCCAGAAAACTTGATGGAAATCTATAATGATGATGAAAGCGACTATCTTTGCCTTAAAATTTCACCAATGCCACATAAATATGATGACGCATTTTGTTATGGATCAAATGCAATTGTACCATCAGATCTTTCAAAATCTCAGTTGTCAAATCTTTTATTGTATCTATTTCATAGAAATATCAAGGAATATTGGTTACCATTCCGACGGGATGATAATACTATGCCAGTCAAGATAAGATTGCCAGGTAAACATTGGGGGAAAGTTGTCGATGACGATAAAATGAAAATCTTGGATTTTAACTCTAATCGTAATTGCATGTCAGCACAATATATCAATAGTCATTTAAAAAAAAAGGACGCTGAACCTAATATAATTATGAAAGATTGTCAAGAAATGCTGCACTCGATTTGCCTATTTCAAGACAATTTTATAGCAGCTTCAGGGTGCCCTAAAGGTTTCAGAGCACTTAGCTATCGACCTAATGAATGCTATGGTGTACGCAAAACGAAATCCCCTTTTGTAGAGAATATGAAAATTTCACTAATGGAATATTTTCAAAATCGTAATATTCTGAGGAGAGTGTTAAAAAAAACTATACCAAAAATAAAACATGACCAATTCTTTGAAGTTGATCGGTATTTGGACGATTCTGCCGATAGCTATGTGATTCTTATGAACCGGAATGAAAAAGTGAAAGTTGAAAATCAATCTTCAGATAATTTGCCGATACTATACAAAGAAATAGTTAATCTTGAATTTAACACTGTTCAGTTGATATTGAAAATAGATATTGAACTAGATATGTTAATTTTAATAGTTTATAACCGCGAATATATTTGGCGAATAGGTGATCATGATGGTATAAAGTGCTTTACAAATGCTGATTATGATCTTCTGCGAGAAACAAATATCAATTTGATTTGGGAAAATGAAAATAACACAAAGTCTATTTATAAAGTAAATCTGGTTGGAAAAGACCCAGGGGAATATTGGTGTGAATGCCACACGATTCAAAATTTTCAATTAGTTATCAGCTCAAGAGTAGTGACTTCAAAAGAAACCCGCGGCCACACGTTTTCTGTAAAATTAAATATGACGTGCATGAGACATTCAAAATTTGACTTGTGCAGTAATATCATGCAGAAAAATATCAAACGAATTGCAAAACATGACCACGAAGAACTACGAAAATTAAGTAAAGCAATTTCACCCCAACTTATCTTACACAACACGCGAATAATGACTATAGAAATGCTCGCATCAAACTACACAATTTACTGGATTCATATAACAGCCTCTCTCATGAACTCAGCGGTAGACAACAGTGAAGAAGACAGTAGTGAAGAACGCGATAGCCTAGAAAATGAACAACGCATCAGGCACGATACTTCTGTAAGGATGAAAGTTTGGCGACTATTGCAGAAGTTGTTATTAATTTACAATGTCGATCGTAAAACTTTAGTACGCAGTACAGAATATTGTTTCCCAGAATTGGTTAATACGAATAGCGATGAAATATTTGTATGGAATCAAGCACTCAGAGGACAGATGGCAACATTATCTACGTTATGTCTCCAAAACAATGGAATGCCATTAACGCGTAAGTGTCTAGGCAATTTTACATACGGTGCTTATTGGGAAGAGCTTAAAGAAAAGGTATTGTGCCAATGTAAAAATGAGAAATGCCAAATAACAAAAACGCTGTACAGCTTGCAGAACTCAAATATAACTAGGGAGTTCCCAGAAAAGACTGTAAAGGAATTAAAAAGTATTATACAAAAAAATGCAAATAAGTTGTTGCCTGCAGATATTCATTATACCGCAAATATTTTGCAGTCATCAGTAAAATACATTCAGAAGAACTTGAATGGAAACGTTTCAGAAAAGAATAATCTTACCGATGTGATTAAATACACTGCACATGATATTGTAGAGATATACAATTATATAGTAAATGTAAAGAAAAGTACTATAAGGATATCAGCTACGTTAAATTCTACAAACAAATTACTAGAGGCCATTGAAACCACAATTAACACCTTGGCGGTACAAACATCTGAGAATATTGCAAATGCAACGTCAGACGAAACTGATGTCGCACCAATGGACCTTGAAATATTGGAATATGTGGATATCGGAGTTACTGCAAAAGTTTCGTGCAACTTTCTCTATTTTATTATAAATCCGTATGTAGCAAATATTTCGGGGATTGCCATATTTCAGAATGATAACTTCACAGATATTCCCCATATATTAAATGGAGCGTTTAAGCACCAACATTTTCGATTCTTACAGTCATCTCACGATATTCAAGAACTTGTTTCGGAGCCAAATTTGGAATTTGCTACATATCTACCAGAAAAACTTTTGGATAACTTAAATAGAATTTTAAACACTGTAAATGTTACCGAAAAAATTAAGACAAGCATTGTTATTAAAATTTATTCAAATGACAAGCTTTTTCAAGCCCAAGGTATCCACGATCGACGAGCTGTAATTGGTATGGTAGTATCAATATCCTTACCTGGTCATAGTACACAGTTACCGGAAAATCTGCCAATAGTCTTTCGTACTCAAAAAAATGAGTTTTTAAAAGATAATATTAGTACTGAGACAGATCCGTGTAGATACTGGAATTACGAAAATTGGGCCCAAGACGGAATTTGGCTAGACCTAAGAATTCAAGAAACTCATCAAGATATTGTAATATGCCAAGTGAGCCATTTAACACCCTTTGCCTATTTAGTAGGGTTTAACATTACTAATGTTGACGATGATATTGAGTTCAGTAGTCGACAGGTTCACGATCAAGTCTTAGATATTATAACGGTGATAGGTTGTTCACTATCACTTCTGGGTATATGTGGAATTTTTATTACGGCTGCAACATTTCAGTCTTGGCGACAAAAACCTTCATCCAAAGTGCTCCTACAACTTTCGGCTGCAATCGCTTTAGAAATGATAATCCTTTGCTTTGTCAGCACAGAGGAATATTCTCTACACTTAATTATAAATAAGATTATACCAAGTTGCGTGACTATTGGAGCTTTTCTGCACTATTCTGTTTTGGTACAGTTTTTCTGGATGATGGTAATTGCATACCTACAATTTAAAAGGTATGTTCAAGTATTTGGCCGTACTCGACCAACAAGATTCTTAATGAAATCAACCCTATTTTGCTGGGGTTTGCCCCTTTTACCAGTCATTCTTGTCGTTCTGCTGGATCACAATTCTTTTGGTAAAGGCGGTATTTGTTATCCTTCAGGGTATGCACTTTACTTCGGCGTAATTTTACCTATAGCTGTGATTATCATAGCAAACTTTATAATATTTTGTCTTATTATACACAATATATTAGTGAGTACCACCAATCCATCCATTCGACACACTGAAAAAACTGTTGTAATATACCAGATCCGATTATCGGTTTTATTATTTTTCTTATTGGGATTCACATGGTTTTTTGGGTTTTTGTCAACAATGAAAGCGGGTATTTTATTTTCATATTTATTTTGTCTCACTGCCACATTGCAAGGGTTTGTTATATTTTTATATTTTATTATCTTGGATCCAGTTACGCGTAGAATGTGGAGCCAATACTTTTATAAACTTTGTTCAATTGAAAACAACGTAATTCACAGTACGAGTCTTAAGGATACCACTGATACATCTTAATCAATGTAAATTTAAATAATTCTTATTGTTTTAAAATTTAATTTCGATTGGTGTTTATTTAATAAAAATTAATCATATTTGTGGATTTAAATAAAAGAATTGTAAAAATTCATTCAACTATTGATTTTGCATAGAACACAATACTGTTTTTTATTTACTATTACTGGAATAGAGCGCATAAGTTGAGTGTAACTTAACAACGAGAAGAAAATCTGACACTAATTATAGCACCATTCTCGAATATAATAGGTTTGAGTTTTGTTGGGTGTATGTACATATGTATGTAAGTGTATACGGTATACATATACATGTATCATGTAATCCACTAATTTAATGTTTGTAAGTTTACGCAATCAAACTTTATTTTCACATCCAAGTAGAAATTATTTAAAAATAATTTTAGCTTTGGTTGACAATCTGGTAAACTTCATTCATCCTTTAATCCGATCTCACGTTGCAAGTCAAGTGTCGATATTTTCGGTGTCTTTAAATCAAATATATCGATAATGTATTGCTAAATCTAAATCACTAATGCCAGCCATGCACCCTTTCAGCGATTTGAAGCTGAATACCATAACTTTTGATGTTAATTGCGCAGTGTTTCTGGACTTCTGAACTCCCTTGGCAAGCCAAGCCATTTCTAACAGATGTACGCAGCAGAGAACGGCACGGGTATACACACTCAACCGATGCACCGGTTACTCATGTGCTCGATATACTTGCACTCATAAGTGTGAGTAGCCAAAAATACACACACTCATGAGCCTTATACTCATGAGCAATAAGTGTATCGAAAGGCTTATACTCATGAGTGTGAGTATCAAGAAAGGCCCGACACTTATTGTGCAAGTGCCGAGGCATACTCGGCAATTTGCGATCGGTGATTCTATGTACTCGGGTAAAGCCGGTGCCGGTGGTTATGGGTAAGTGTATCCGATACACTTGGTAAAAAATTATGAGTGGACCGGCACGATTGTATGTACATATGTACATACATATGTATGTTTGTATATATGTATATTGAGATGCAAGAAATGCCGTCGGCTTTTTGTATTGTTCTTGTTATTGCTGGTGCGCTGTTCTTGCACTCATTTTATTTCTTGAAAATTTAAATTCGAAAACTATTTTTGGCTTTGTGTAGTGTATTTATTTGATGTTTTATATAATAAATAAAAATTAAATTTTAATTTTAAAGAATTTTTATATATTGATAAGGAACAAAACAAGTAAAAATACAACTAATCTGTTTTATTTTTATGCTTATAAAAAGAATGTAAAAAACTATACTATCTACAGATTTAGGTCCCAATCTATTACGCTTTTCTGTAATGACATTGCCAGCTAAAGAAAAGATTATTTCAGATGCAGCACTACTGACACGTATTGATGAAATTTGAAATGCCAGAATCCGGGGTTTGTAAAGTGAAATATTACCTGTTTTATGAGTTTTTGGGTTTTTTATATTCATCAATAACCGGAAAATCAGAAATGTTATTACCTGTTTATAACACTATTGTAAATGCCTATATAATTACAAAAGGGTATTTTGCAAATTTGTGCAATTTCCATAAATTTCAGGAAAAACCACCTGATATTTTATTTGACCATTTGTCAAAGTAAAAAAACACCCAAAAATCATTCAAAGAAGTCAAAAGTCATAAAATCTAACCGCGAGCTGCGACACACAAGCATCAATAGGGGTGGGGGAAAAACACCCGAGTATTTGCTCAGACACCCGATTCTCTGATCAAACACTCGAGTGTCTGAGCAAAACACTTGGGTGTCTGAGCAAAACACTTGGGTGTCTGAGCAAAACACTTGGGTATCTGAGCAAGACACTTGGGTGTTTTTCAGAATTTGAACAGATACTCATAAGACACAAGCCATTTCGTCATGAGTGCAAAAATGATCGGTTGCCCGAAGAACAACCACCGGCAAGACACAAGTGTCAACAAGCCGAGTGTCTAAAATGATCGAGTGCACGAAGAACAACCACTGGCAAGACACAAGTGTGTACAAGCCGAGTGCCTAAAATGATCGGAATAGGCAAGTGCAAGAAAGGCCTGAGTATGACAATGACTCATACTCGCAGCACTTGCATGATTTTGAGTAAGTGTGTATCTCTCACTCGGTTTGCGCGTGCTAAGTAGCACCGGCACTCAAAAATTTATGGGTGTGAGTTGAGTGTCGAAATTTGCCACCCTTGACGATGTCTGGTACGCAGACGCTGTACTTGCAGGAATGCATACCCGACAGCCTTGGACAGCGCTGGCTTTCCATTACGGAAGTGGACGACTAACATCCAAAAGATGATGAGTACAATAGGGTACTCAAAAATAATTCAAAAAATCATCTAAGTGAGAATTTTCTACAGCTTGAGTCTTTGTGTGCTTCAGCACAAAAGAAATACTTGGCAGAAACGTCAGACCTCACTACCGAAAATTATTGTCTGCCTTTTTTCGCGTTGTGGCCCAACGTGGATATTCTCAGCATATGCACACTGACAACGGGAAGACCCTCTTTGTAGCGTCCAGGGAATTTCTGGAAACCACACGAGACTGCATCATCTCTAAAACTGACTACCAATACCTATTCTGGCATTTCAACCCTCCCAGAGTCCCATATATGCGCGAACTACGGGAAGCGAGCTTGTAGATTTTTAAGTCACTTTTAAAAGCCACGTCATCTTACAAATATACTTTTGAAGAACTTTCCACCCTTCTATCCAAGATCGAGGTGTGCCTGAATTTAATTCCAAACTCCCCATGTCGAAGGATCATACGGGATTAGTGGCCATGACTTCCAGTCACTTATAAATGTGCGGTCCACTGGTCGCTGTGTCCGAACCAGACACGCAACCCAGCGCTTCTATCATGAGCCGCTGGCAACGGCTAAAGGCTTTTTTAGCAGCAATTCTGTCTCCGCTGAAAGGATGAGTCCCTTAAGGACCAGCACAAGCGGACCAAGTGCAATCCTACACAACTATTCTACGGACCAGTAATATGATCATCGTGAAGGGAGACAACCTACTAACGAGTATTCATACTCGACGTTCATACGACATGTGGACCTATTCGCATCCCAATTGTGAAGTTGATCCTGTTTCCGATGGAGGTCAGCAATCCTGACACATCTTCGTCAGGAGGACCTAAAATTGCCTGCTTCGTCAATTATCGTAGCAATCCTGAACATCGTCATGTACTGTTCTACTATCTTTCATGTTTGGAGTAAGTTTCAATTAAGTTTCACTCCAAATATTCTTTTCTCAGCCCTTGCGTAAAATATGCCGTCCCAACAAGAGGTCCAGCACGTCCACCGCAGCGGTACATACTCCTTTCGGTGCTGTGCATGCAGAGGAGTCCATGTACTGTGAAAGTCTCATCGCATTTTGGGGACTACCATACGCTGTTGCACTTCATGGAGGCTCGGCGAGCACCGAGGACGACGGACTGCCTCGAGCGAACCCTAACGGATATCCGTCACAGGGTTCGAATGAAAAGCGTATGCACGGCGAGTATCCGCTTTCTGACCCCGTACCTTTTGTCGAGAAGTAATACTCCATGTTGATCCTCAGCTTGGCTGCCGCACCCCCCTCCGAACGGTCGATGGCAACAACCTCCACCTCCAGCCATCGACGGGTCCTTCGTGCACGATGCAGATGTACATATGTCCTCACATTACTAAGCCTTGACTCGGCAACAGGGCCTGCCAATGGCCCTGAATTCCGTTCGATCTATGTGTATAGGGACACCGCTTGCAACTCGTTGTAAGGGGAAGGATGTTGATGTACTGCGCCGGGCTTGAAATATTCACTCAATTATTCCCCTAACTCTCAAACAAGCTTTCTATCATATTGTAATGTATACTCAGGAAAAATAAAGTTCGTCTACAAGCAAAGAAAAAAAATTGCCTTTTTATTTTTTTGTACTTTGTGTAAACGCAAAATCTAATGGCGCAGCCGGTTAAAAAGTGTTAGTCAATAAAACAGTCGCCAACGAGTGCAGACGTGTTTTTATTTCACTTTGTGCTCCGGAAGACAACCAATTATATAAAAAAAAAAACCCCGATATCAATCAAGACAAACGGCGAAAAGACGCTTAGTGCGATGAAAAGTCGCAACTTACTTTTATTTTGTGTTTAAAACTAGTGCACTTTTGTAACTAATAATAATAAACATATAAAATCAACATAAAGTAAATAAGGTGATGAACCAAAGCGAGCTTCGGTCGCAGCGCCAACGTCAGCTAGACGAGCGTCGGCGCTCTCTTAGCAATGCATACTTCACTTTCGTGTCGACAGATGCAGACGAATCAGCAAAAACAAAAGCTTCTGCCGATCAACCGCGAGCGTTAACCCCAACACCGAAAAACGAACTCAAGCCTACTCTCAACGAAAGGGCGTACTCTCTCTCTCCGTCTGCGTTACCGACAGCGCAAAGCGAGGTAAGCGATAAATGTGTTTCCCCCCTTCCTTGCTTTGCCTCGCCCCAACTGCACACATGTCTGGCCACGGTTACTAGCACAGTGACGTCAGTTGCAACTGTAAATGCAATGACGACAACAACAACATCAGTTTCGTCTGTATACCCGATACTGTCGATCGTTCCACCTGCTGTGTCAGCTGAGTTTGCACTGACAAACGCACCAAGTAAAAAGCAAGGTTCGACCATACAGACTGGCATGGATCGCTACGTAAACATTAAAAGAAAACAAAGTCCACAAGGTTCGAAAATGGGTAACGTTGCAAAAATCAATCGGGCTTCCTCCGATCAAGGAACTATGCAGAACCCTAATACAGCAAATAGATTTGAAATTTTGGCTGACATCTCCAACGAAATGCCTTCTACAGTCACGGATGCGGACAAAAGCAAAGCGAAGCCGCCTCCGCTATACATCCGAGAGAAAAATTCTAACAACCTTGTGAACACAATTATCGATCTTATTGGTAAAGATAGCTTCCATGTAATCCCCTTGACTAAAGGAGACATTCATGAAACCAAGGTCCAAGTGAAAAGCGAAGAAAACTTCAGAAAATTTACGGAGCACCTAAACGCCAAGAAAAAAAGTTACTACACTTATCAGCTAAAAAGTAGCAAAGGACAACAAGTGGTCATAAAAGGCATCGAACCAGATGTTAACACTACTGAAGTAGAACAGGCACTAAAAGATAAAGGTTTCAACGTAAAAACCGTTATAAATATCCGCAATAGAAACAAGCAACCGCAACCTCTCTTCAAAGTGGAACTCGTCCCTGACTCCAAGGCCCTCAAGAAAAACGAAGTACATCCCATCTACAAACTTCAGTTCTTACTGCACCGCAGAATTACAGTCGAAGAGCCGCACAAACGTAATGGCCCGGTCCAGTGCGCAAATTGCCAAGAATACGGACACACTAAATCTTACTGCACACTCCGCTCTGTATGCGTAGCTTGCGGAGGACTGCATACATCTGCTGAATGTAAAGCACAAAAGGACCCAACCACTAAAAAATGTAGTAACTGTGGAGGAAACCACACCGCAAACTACAGAGGCTGTCCAGTATACAAGGAGCTAAAAAGTCGTATCAACCATAAAGTCTTAACAACGCGATCCCACAACGCACCATTAATACCCTCCAAACTCACGCCTGAAGTTTTCTTTTCGTCAGCAGCCAGGTCATCACTCGGTAGTTCCAACGTAACTAAAAACGTAAGCTTTGCAAGCGTTATAAAATCTAATCAGGCGAGCCCTGCTTGCAATGACCAATCACCACCTACAGTCCCTTACCAACCCATAGAGCACAAAGAATATAAAATGGAAACGATGATACTCAGACTGCAACAAAGCATGGAGGAATTCATTGCTTTTATGAGAACAACTGTTATATATACTGAAATTAAAAACTTTAAAATCTCTCCTCACTAACAATAATACTATCGTACATTATTATACTAATAATAATCTGGCAACTCTGTAATCACCAATTAGTTATACATACATATTTAATAAAGACAGTTCTTATGCACACATCACGCAACGCATACACAACATTATTGGCGACGAGGATGGGACTATATTTATTATCAGTATATATAACACATCTCCTCCCTAATTTAAGAGCGATTGTTAGTTTTTGATTTTCTAAAATATTTTGGCTGGAATCGGTTAACTCCTTGGCGAACTCGTGTGCTTTGGCGGACTGGTATTCCCGATGGACGTCGTACTGGTTGAACTTCCCTGGTCTGTTGGGTTACGGTTGCTGGTGTATCAGGTGCTTGTTTCTGAGCGGATGATGAGCTTAGCGGTTCATTTTGGTATTGAGATTCTGGACTTTTAGTAGGGATGTCAGGTACAAACCAGAAGTCGGTTGATTTGTCATCGTCGTTAACATTTGAGGATCTTGATTTGAGCTGATTATAATGACGTTTAACATAGCCACTTTTGGTGCGAACTATGTACATCATTTTCCCGACTGTACGATCAATTATTCCTTCAATCCACTTTTCTCCCCTTGAAAAGTTTCGAGTGAAGACCGGCTGATTAACTCTGTATTTGGTGTCTTCATGTTTGTGTTGCACAGGCTTCTCAAATATTTGGCTCAATAGTGTTCGAACTGGTCGACCGTGTATTAATTCCGCAGGAGTTTTTCCTTGGGCATTTGGTGTAAACCTGTAGGATGCGAGGTATTTGATCACTGCTTCTCGAACTGTCAATCCATCAGATAAATTTTTCTTTACAGAAAATTTGAAAGTCTGTACAAAACGCTCTGCCAATCCGTTGGATGCGGGGTGCTGTAGTAATGTGCTGTATTCCATTTTGTTTGCAAAATACTGCGAAGGCGTCAGCAGTAAATTGTGGTCCATTGTCACTTACTATTGTTTTTGGATATCCCTCAATTGCGAAGAGGATAGTGCTGCAATCGTGTGGACGGTTGTAGTAGACGGCATTTGAACTGCAAATGAAAATTGTGAGAAAGCGTCTACGCAAATTAGCCACATGGCGTCGAATATTGGTCCCGCGAAGTCAATGTGAATACGTTCCCAAGCTGTTGTTGCTTCCGGCCAACTATGATATTCTCTCGGCGGTGCTGGATTGTTGCATTTGCAAATGGTGCAAGAATTGACAAGATTTTTGATGTCTTGGTCAATGGTAGGCCACCAAACATGTTGCCTGGATAGCTGCTTCATACGAACAATGCCCCAATGTCCTTCGTGCAGGAGCTGCAGAATATGGGCGCGAAGATCGGCTGGTATAATTACACGACTGGCATCTGTGTGTAAGCAAAGTAGTTGTTGGTTAGTGGTGATTGCAAACCTACGATTGAAATATGGCAACAAATCGTTTTGACTCGGTTGAAGTTTTTCTAGCCAGCCTTTAGTGACGAATTGTAGGACTTGTTTGAGAACTTTGTCGTTGCTTAAGTGTTTGTGAATTGTGTCAGCATTAATTGGCGGTGACGATTCAAGAACCGTGTTGCAGGCTTCCTCTTCTTTGTCGAAGTCTGAGTCCATACCTACTGGAAGGCGTGAAAGAGCATCGGCGTTGCCATGTGCTGCTGTGGCACGATATTGAATCTCAAAGGTGTATGCCATAAGAATGATAACCCAACGTTGTAACCTATTTGATGTCATCGAAGGAAGATGCTTGCCAGGATTGAAAATAGTTACAAGCGGCTTGTGATCTGTAATCAACGTAAATTTTTTTCCATATAAATATTGGTGAAATCGTTTTACTCCAAAGATTATAGAAAGTCCTTCCTTTTCGATTTGGCTGTATTTCACCTGGTGCTTGTCTAAAGTTTTTGAAGCGAAAGCTATTGGTCTTTCTGTGCCGTCATGCTGACGGTGAGAAAGCACTACTCCAATACCAAAAGATGATGCATCAGTTGCAAGTATTAGCGGTAAATTTTCGTCAAAGTGGGCTAGTTGCGTTGCATTGATAATGTGCGACTTTAAATCCGTAAATGCTTGTTGTTGCTGAGGTCCAAACGTGTAATCTACGTTTTTTCTGCGAAGCTGGTTCATGGGAGCAGCCAATTGCGAATAATTTGGAATAAAGTTGCAATAGTAATTTACTTTACCCATAAATGCTTCCAATTGCTGCAGATTCTCAGGAGGTTTCAGTAGTTTAACCGCGTCTAGGCCTGAGCTGTCTGGAAGAATTCCATGTGCGCTAATTCTCCGTCCCAAATATTCAATTTCATCTTCGAAAAAGAAGCATTTCGCCATTTTGCATCTAATTCCATTTTCTTGAAGGATTGCTAGAACTTGGTCTATTCTCTTTAAATGTTCTTCGATGGTCGGCGCTGAGATGATGATGTCATCCAGATAATTTCCACAACCTTCTATCCCCTTTAGAAGTTGCTCTAAATATCTTTGAAAGATTGCTGGTGCGCTGGCTATTCCGTATGGAAGATGCTGATATTGGAAAAGCCCCAGCGGTGTGTTCACGACCATGATTTTCTTGGATTCCTCATCCAGTTCCATTTGTAGATAAGCGTCCTTGAGATCTATTTTGCTGAATTGCTTACCATGACGGATGATATGAAATTCCTTTGTAGGCAACGGATACTGTTCCACATCGATTTGTGCGTTTACTGCTTGCTTAAAGTCGCCACAAATCCGAATTGCTCCACCTGGTTTTGGTGCTAGAACAATTGGGGATGCCCAATTGCTGAACTTGATTGGTTTCCATATTCCGGCTTGTGTGAGCCTATCTGCTTCTGCCTTGAATTGCTCAATTTGTGCGAAAGGAATTTGGCGGCTTTTGTAAAATTTTGGTGTTGCTGACGATTTTAGGACTATGCTGGCTTTGAAGTCTTTGATAGCTCCCATTGCTGACTCAAATACGTCTTTATATTTTTTGCAGATGTCACTCACTTCGTTACTGCGCACTTCATTAATGTTCGACACTGGCATTATATCAAACCCGAATGTTTTGAATAAATCCATTCCGAAAAGATTGGTCGAATTTTCCGCATTTGCCACAATTATGATTATTTGTTTTTCATTTTTGCCACACAACAGTGTGCAGCTTTTTGATACGCAACAGTGTGCAGCTCTCCGAGTAACGGAATTGGTGTATGTCCGAACGCATCTAACACTCGCGAGCACTTGTGCAATACTGGTTTGTTTAAAAGCGCATATGTATTTGAATTAATTACAGAAGCCGTTGCTCCTGAGTCCATTTGAAATGAAATCACTTGTTTAAGTATTTCAAGATCAATGACTTTTTTGTTCATTTCACTTTTTACTACGCCTGTAATACTGTTCACTGCTTCTATCGCTTCTATTTCGTTTGTTTCGCTTTTGTTTTGTCTTTGGCCTTGGAATCTATTTCGCAACTGTGTTTTGTCTTGCTTTGACATACAGACGACAGCTATATGTCCTTTTCTACCGCACTTATGGCATTCAGCATCGCGAAACTTGCACTTCTTTTTTTTGTGAGAATGTCCACAACCCGAGCACGATTTTAATGCGTTTTTGTTTGAGCTGGTAACTCTCGAGTTCTTTGAATACGCGTTTACTGCATTAAGTGGAATATTTTTTTCAACATTTTCTTTCAGCGTTGCTACGGTTTTTGTCGTTGTCTCATAGCCGCGTAAATCGGCTACCCACTCTCTATGTGTTTGTGAATGTTGCATTCCTCTTTTGAAGAATTCGTACCGAGCTGCCACAATGTGTCGTTTCGTTGTGAAATGATCTGTGAGCTTGTCTGTGAGTTGTTTGTATGTATACGTGTTCAAATTGTTACTGCCGAACAGATTTTTTAAGAGTTCAAATATTGTTACACCACACCACGAAAGAAAATAAGCTTTTTGTTTTTGATCTGCACTGACCGAATATGCGTTAAAGTGCTGCGATAATTGTTCGAGATATGACTCCCAATTTTGTATTTCTTTGTCAAATACATGAAATGTAGGACAGAGAGATTCACCCGCGTGGCTTGAATCACTCACACTTGGAGCTGCGTTCTTTTCTAATACTGCCTGCATCCAATTGCGTTGCTGATCTAATATCGCTGTTGTAAATTCTTGCTGTTGAGCAAGAATTGCTTGTATTAAGTTGTCATCTGCCGGCATCTTGATGAATATCAACGACTACGCGACACGATTCACTTTTATTTTTTTTTATTTTTCTCCTCGTCGCCAATAATGTTGTGTATGCGTAAGCATGTGCTTTGCGTGATGTGTGCATAAGAACTGACTTTATTAAATATCTATCTAGCAATCCTTCAGGAAAATGGAATTAGATGCAAAATGGCGAAATGCTTCTTTTTCAAAGATGAAAATTGAAAATTTGGGACGGAGAATTAGCGCACATGGAATTCTTCCAGACAGCTCAGGCCTAGACGCGGTTAAACTACTGAAACCTCCTGAGAATCTGCAGCAATTGGAAGCATTTATGGGTAAAGTAAATTACTATTGCAACTTTATTCCAAATTATTCGCAATTGGCTGCTCCCATGAACCAGCTTCGCAGAAAAAACGTAGATTACACGTTTGGACCTCAGCAACAACAAGCATTTACGGATTTAAAGTCGCACATTATCAATGCAACGCAACTAGCCCACTTTGACGAAAATTTACCGCTAATACTTGCAACTGATGCATCATCTTTTGGTATTGGAGTAGTGCTTTCTCACCGTCAGCATGACGGCACAGAAAGACCAATAGCTTTCGCTTCAAAAACTTTAGACAAGCACCAGGTGAAATACAGCCAAATCGAAAAGGAAGGACTTTCTATAATCTTTGGAGTAAAACGATTTCACCAATATTTATATGGAAGAAAATTTACGTTGATTACAGATCACAAGCCGCTTGTAACTATTTTCAATCCTGGCAAGCATCTTCCTTCGATGACATCAAATAGGTTACAACGTTGGGTTATCATTCTTATGGCATACACCTTTGAGATTCAATATCGTGCCACAGCAGCACATGGCAACGCCGATGCTCTTTCACGCCTTCCAGAAGGTATGGACTCAGACTTCGACAAAGAAGAGGAAGCCTGCAACACGGTTCTTGAATCGTCACCGCCAATTAATGCTGACACAATTCACAAACACTTAAGCAACGACAAAGTTCTCAAACAAGTCCTACAATTCGTCACTAAAGGCTGGCTAGAAAAACTTCAACCGAGTCAAAACGATTTGTTGCCATATTTCAATCGTAGGTTTGCAATCACCACTAACCCACAACTACTTTGCTTACACACAGATGCCAGTCGTGTAATTATACCAGCCGATCTTCGCGCCCATATTCTGCAGCTCCTGCACGAAGGACATTGGGGCATTGTTCGTATGAAGCAGCTATCCAGGCAACATGTTTGGTGGCCTACCATTGACCAAGACATCAAAAATCTTGTCAATTCTTGCACCATTTGCAAATGCAACAATCCAGCACCGCCGAGAGAATATCATAGTTGGCCGGAAGCAACAACAGCTTGGGAACGTATTCACATTGACTTCGCGGGACCAATATTCGACGCCATGTGGCTAATTTGCGTAGACGCTTTCTCACAATTTTCATTTGCAGTTCAAATGCCGTCTACTACAACCGTCCACACGATTGCAGCACTATCCTCAATCTTCGCAATTGAGGGATATCCAAAAACAATAGTAAGTGACAATGGACCACAATTTACTGCTGACGCCTTCGCAGTATTTTGCAAACAAAATGGAATACAGCACATTACTACAGCACCGCACCCCGCATCCAACGGATTGGCAGAGCGTTTTGTACAGACTTTCAAATTTTCTGTAAAGAAAAATTTATCTGATGGATTGACAGTTCGAGAAGCAGTGATCAAATACCTCGCATCCTACAGGTTTACACCAAATGCCCAAGGAAAAACTCCTGCGGAATTAATACACGGTCGACCAGTTCGAACACTATTGAGCCAAATATTTGAGAAGCCTGTGCAACACAAACATGAAGACACCAAATACAGAGTTAATCAGCCGGTCTTCACTCGAAACTTTTCAAGGGGAGAAAAGTGGATTGAAGGAATAATTGATCGTACAGTCGGGAAAATGATGTACATAGTTCGCACCAAAAGTGGCTATGTTAAACGTCATTATAATCAGCTCAAATCAAGATCCTCAAATGTTAACGACGATGACAAATCAACCGACTTCTGGTTTGTACCTGACATCCCTACTAAAAGTCCAGAATCTCAATACCAAAATGAACCGCTAAACTCATCATCCGCTCAGAAACAAGCCCCTGATACACCAGCAACCGTAACCCAACAGACCAAGGAAGTTCAACCAGTACGACGTCCATCGGGAATACCAGTCCGCCAAAGCACACGAGTTCGCCAAGGAGTTAACCGATTCCAGCCAAAAGATTTTAGAAAATCAAAAACTAACTATCGCTCTTAATTTAGGAAGGAGATGTGTTATATATACTGAAATTAAAAACTTTAAAATCTCTCCTCACTAACAATAATACTATCGTACATTATTATATTAATAATAATCTGGCAACTCTGTAATCACCAATTAGTTATACACACATATTTAATAAAGTCAGTTCTTATGCACACATCACGCAACGCATACACAACAACCATGCAAAGTCTGATGACAAATCAAAATATTTTGATTCAGATGCTCCAAAACACTCTTTCAAAATAATCAATGGCTCCCCTACGCATTGCACTGTGGAATGCCAACGGCGCTCCACGGCACAAAATTGAGTTAGCACAATTCATGAATGACAATGAAATCGACGTAATGCTACTAGCAGAAACCCACCTTACCAACAAATACAATTTCCAAATCCGAGAGTATTTGTTCTACAGTACAAATCATCCTGATGGAAAGGCCCATGGAGGCACTGGAATACTGATTAAAAACCGCATTAAACACCACTTCCACAATGCGTTTGCAACTAGCTATCTGCAAGCCACATCTATCATTATACAGTTGGATTGTCACAATATAACACTAGCCGCGGTATACTGTCCTCCTCGCTTTACGATATCCGAAGCCCAATTTATTGACTACTTCAACTCGCTAGGCAACTACTTTATAGCAGCAGGAGACTATAACGCTAAGCACACGCACTGGGGATCTCGCCTCGTGTCCCCGAAAGGAAGACAGCTGTATCAAGCAATTATAAAACTTAGCAACAAGCTTGACTGCGTTTCCCCTGGTTCACCAACTCACTGGCCTAGTGATCCAAGAAAATTGCCAGACTTGATTGACTTCGCAGTTACAAAAAACATCCCACGTAATCTGATTAGCGCCTGTTCTCTACCGGATCTATCATCAGACCACTCGCCTGTACTCTTTGGCCTAAACCAACAGCCAGTTAGTAATGACAACCCCGTCATGCTAACCTCTAACAGCACAAACTGGCTCAAATTCAAAAAATACATAAGCTCACACATTGAACTTACACCACGGCTAACCGACGAAGATGACATCAAAAGAACCGTAAACAATATCGAAACAGTTTTGGTTTCAGCGGCTCGAATCGCAACACCACGTAGGCAAAATATAACACATAACACCAAGCACACGAATGCAGAAATAGAGCAGTTAGTTCTGGCAAAGCGTCGCTCCCGGCGCGAATGGCAATTATCTCGATCGCCATCTGCAAAACAACAGTTAAAAGAAGCTTCACGTCGACTCACCCAGGCTCTACGACAAGAAGAAGACAGATCCATACAGCGCTATATAGAGCAACTATCTCAAAATTTCCACTTTGGAAAGCTCACTCAACACTGAGCGCACCAACAGTAACGGTTACGCTAATACGGACCCCTGCAGGTTGCTGGGCCCGAAGCGACAAAGACCAAGCCGACACATTCGCTGCCCACCTTCAAAATGTTTTCCAGCCAAATCCAGTAACAAACCTGCCTAATATACGTTTACAAACAGATGTAGACTTCCCTATTGCCGAACCAATTGGATTTCGAGTATGCGAAGTCATAAAAATTATAAAAGAGCAGCTGAAACCGCGAATATCTCCGGGCTGCGATCTAATAACACCAAAAATGCTTACTGAACTCCCACTATGTGCTGTTGGTACCATATGCCAACTCTTCAACGCGATGACAAGAATCGGCTGCTTCCCGAAGAGGTGGAAAAAGTCAATCATCATAATGATACCAAAGCCAGGAAAAGACCACACTCTCACCTCCTCATACAGACCAATAAGCCTACTTTCGTGTCTATCAAAACTCTTTGAGAAATGCCTTTTAACCCGTATCATACCATACTTAAGAAGACATAATAGTATCCCAGCACATCAATTCGGTTTTCGCGATAGGAATGGAACTATCGAACAGGTGAACCGCATAACATCAGAAATTCGAACAGCATTCGAGAATAGGGAGTACTGTACTGCGGTATTTTTGGACGTCTCTCAAGCATTCGACAGAGTATGGCTTGACGGCCTAATGCACAAAATCAAAATAATGCTCCCTAATAGCACGCATAAACTCTTGAAGTCATATCTTTACAACAGGATATTTGTAGTGAGATGCAATACCGTCATGTCAGCTGAACATAATATCGAAGCTGGTGTTCCTCAAGGCAGTGTTCTCGGGCCGACTTTATATCTACTCTACACTTCTGATATCCCTACGAGTAGACAACTGACTATGTCTACGTTTGCCGACGACACCGCGATCCTTAGCCGATCTAAATTTCCACAACAAGCTTCAGCGCAACTTGCGACCCATCTAGACGCTGTAGAGAAATGGCTCTCAGACTGGCGTATAAAAGTAAATGAGCAAAAATGTAAACACGTAACTTTTACCTTAAATAGACGAAATTGCCCCAACCTTACACTAAACAACACCGTGCTTCCCCAATCAGATGAAGTAACGTATCTTGGCGTACATCTCGACAGACGGCTCACCTGGCGCACGCACATTGAAGCTAAAAGAACTCACCTAAGGCTGAAGGCAAACAGTCTGCATTGGCTTATAAACTCCCCCCTTAGTCTGGATTACAAGGTCCTGCTCTATAACTCCGTTCTGAAACCAATCTGGACTTATGGCTCTCAGTTGTGGGGGAGCGCCAGCAACAGCAACGTAGAGATCGTGCAGAGAGCCCAAGCAAAGATCCTTAGAACTATCACCGGGGCACCGTGGTACGTTCGGAGTGAAAACATTCAGAGAGACTTGAATATACTTCCCGTCCGAGATGAAATAGCACAACACATGGAAAATTACTACATCAAGCTGTCGAACCATCCAAATCACCTTGCTAGAGCACTAACATTAGTATGCAGCCGTTCCCGCCTTCGTCGTAACGACCGTCCCATCCAGCGACAATTACTAGGACCGCCTACCATAAATACAGTTTAAGAAACTGTTAGAATAATGTAGTATTTTTAAGATTTAAACACATTTTGTTAGTCTCGTAAGAGAAGATTCAAAATATAAAACATACAGTAATAAAAAAAAAAAAAAAAAAAAAAATAAAACAGTCGTGACTAAACTAAAATCATTGTGTACCCATAAGCAACTCTTATACAAAGCAATCAAAAAAAAAAAAGAAACAAATAACATCATGGCCGTTGAACTATCAGTATCACATTTAAGCCAATGTTTAAATCAAGTGAAGCGTGGATCATTCGATATTGGCGCAGAAAATCTATCAGCATTTGTGAAAAGAATCGATTTTATTTTATCCTTATATACAAGAAGATGGGTCCGGCGAAACAGTGTTAACTTTAGAGCTATCGGACTGCAACTCTATGGAGACATTGAGGATCGCATAGATCACTCAACCTAACAACTGGGTGGCACTCAGAGCATAACTCATCGAGGAATTCAAAACTCAGACAATCTACGAGGAACTGTTACGTCGTCTGTATAACACCAAATGTAATGAAAATAATCGAAATAATAATAATCGACTGTTTCGGGATTCTATCATAAATGAAAGCTAGTATTTTCACATTTATTTTGTCGCACTGCCACATTGCAAGAGTTCATTATATTTTCTTTATTTGATAATTCTGGTTTTAGTTACGCATACAATACGGACTCAATATTTTTATATACTTTTCTTTAATTGACACAAGTGTACTTCACAACAACAATAATACCTTTTGCGTTCAAATAAAATTTATGTATATTTCATGTTTTTTATAATAACTTAACATTTCATACTTGTGTATTTTAATAAAGTAATTATAATATACTGTACAATACTGTTTTTTTACCTTTACTTGAATACGGCGCATAAGACGAGTGTAACTTATCAACGAGAAGAAAATCTGAAACTAAATTATAGCACCATTCTCAAGCATAATACGTTTTGACATGCAATAGCATGTACATGTGTACGGAACATATCTATGTATATGTGTACACATGTACAAATAGACTTTTACAACACAATGAACAATTTAATGTTCGTAAGTGTGTCCAATTAAACTTAATTCTCACATCTCAGCAAAAAATTGGATGATCATTGAAGACGGCAATCATCGGGAAGAGACTTTTCCGACTCTATTCGAAGAAAAAAAAATTGACTGCTGCATGATTCCAAAACAAGTATAAAACTACTCAAGTGTATGAATAAATTGAGATGAACAATAACAAAATATAGAGCAATCTCAAATTAATCATGTGGTTGACTACTCGATAAAGTAAAAGGGTGGAAGGAAAGGTGGATAGCTTACAGTAGCTTTCTCACTTGTCAATCATTCATTGATTTTCATAATAATGATTTTTGTATTATTTATATTTTAATAAAGAAATACAAGATATAAGCGGGTTTATATATACCAATAGGGAGAAGGCTATTATATCTTAGGTCTTTAAAAAAATGCCCACTACAGATTCCTCAAATTGAAAAAGTAAAATATTAAGAAAAGATTTCAAGCTAGAGAAATTATTTTTGGTACAAACAATTAAAACTACACCCTTTATGTTTCCTGAAAATTTTGATGCGATAAAATAATTTTAAATATATTTCAATATGATAGTATACCTCAATATTTTGCCTATATAAAAATTTGGTAGTGGGTTACGGTCAAGTACACTAGACTGTAGTTTGGCTCACTTGTTTGAATTCAACAAGTAAGAAAGCTACAGTCGAGTGTGCTCGACTGTGAGATACCCGCTACCCATTTTGAATAAAAGCAATATATTTTGCGGTATTATTCTCAAAACATACCAACTCTACTACAAGAATACTAAAAATATATTTTGGGGTATTATTATTAAAATATACTAAAACCACTAAAAAATATACCAAATGGTATATTTGGTATATATATGTATATATTGTGAATCACAATTTGTGATTCAGCCAAATTTCTAAACGAAGAAGAACTTTCCATAGTACCTCTAATAAAAACCTTTGAAAATTTATACAATGGTGATCCTCATGATATAATATCCCAATGGAACCAACTCCGACTTTCTTTAAATCAGGGAAAAGAAAAAGATATTCGTAAATTTTGGACAGACATTGAAAGTAAAAAAAAGGTGTTGACGAACCGCTGTTCAGGAGCTTAATAGAATTCATAAACAACAGGATGTCGTTGCAACTAAATTGCCAAATAAATTTGAATTTAAGACACTATATAACAACTAACACTAACAAACAATTGCAAGGAATTGATTGATTGTAAATACCTTCACTATGTTTGGTCTACAAAAGTCTGTTCATTTTTAAAAATTAACTTAGATAGTTTAAAAATTGATTCATTATTATTCAAGAGAAAGTTCTGTTTTTGATTTATTTATGTTTGAAAAGTATAAGTGATTAAATAAAAGTTCTGTTTTTGTTTTCTTTTATATAGTAAATACTATACTATAATTTGAAGGAAAAAAATGAAATATGAAATAATAAAAGATAATTTAAAAAAACGTTATCAAAATATAGTATTAAAAAATAACGAAAAAAAATTTGTGGTACATTTTTGCTAAAATTGGTGCATTTTTTCAAAATTTTGGGTACACAACATTTTTTTCGAATGGCAACCGTGACAGTAGGTACTATCATGTATTTGGACCTGCAAATGCATTTAATTAACGTTGTAATACTTACACTGTCCTTAACTATTTTTTGCCAGCTCCACACTTAAAATCGACAATGGCACTTACTCAGCTTCAAAAGTGAAGAGGAGGATACAAAATCCCAAAATTTTTTGGTTTACTATGTTAAGAAAAGCCAACACGAAATTTATTTGCCTATATCGAAGAGAATTTATTTATTTTTTATTTTATATATATATATGTATATTATTTTCTCAGTGTTTTTGCGGTAATAATACCGCTCAGCTTTGCTTTTACTCTCTTACTTGCATGTGCTCCGGTATTATAACTTTGTGAATATATATGTGCTATATGGCGTCGCAGACGACTCCTACTGCGTGCCAAATACATACATTTATATACAGGGTGCGCCATCTAGACAGGGCCTATTGAAATGTTTAATAACTCCGCCATTTTTCAGCCTATTTTGACAAGCCAGCCAGATTCTGAAACGTCAGCCTATGCCATTTTAGACATGGATCGACTCAAAGCAGAAAATCGGGCTGAAATTGTAGCGCTGTACATCGAAAGCAATCGTTCAATTGCAGAGCAAGTTCCCGGGACGCGTTGTGTCAAAAAAGGGTGATTTGGAGTGGCTTCCTCGTTCGCCGGATTTGACGGCACCGGACTTTTTTCTGTGGGACTACTTGAAGAGTAAGGTGTATGTCAGCAAACCGAAGACTATTGAACAACTAAAAGCTAATATCAAAGCGGAAATTGCGGAATGTGTTTCTAATGAAGGCGGTCATTTGATCGATATTGTATTCTGAGTGAATTGTCAATAAATGGCATTCTATACCCTAAATGAATCTTGTTTATTTTCCAAAATGGGCTAAAAAATGGAGAAGTTATTCAACATTTCATTAGGTCCTGTCTAGATGGCGCACCCTGTATATACATACATACATATATGCTGAATCAACAGCAGAGACGAAATAGCCGTCTGTCTGACCGCCTATCCGTTTGAACACATTTATTCAAATGGGATTTCACAGTCGATTACACTCGACTGCAGCTTTCTTACTTTTCGGAAATAAATGTTTACCGATTTACTCGTTTCGGCACCTTTTTGCCTTCCTTCCACAAGAAAGCAACTCTCAAAAGAAGCAAGTAAAAAAATTTCAGTGCAAAATGACAGTCTGCGTCGCAATCTAGCGGCTTAGCGATAAAGAACTTTTGATTTGCTTAAATTTGGATAAGTTCGTGCTAAGACGTCACATATGCAGTTGGCATACATATGATATGTTATAGTGCCTGTGTTGGTGAATTTTCTAACGAGTCTAAATTGCGGACACGAATTCATCAAGCAAGAAGCACCATCAAGTGGCTCAATGACACTATGCAAGAACTTGATACCGCGCAAATCCAAGAAAAAAGGTGAAGAGGGAAAAAGGTATAATATTTGTAGTGAACTCTAAAACTAAGTTGACTAATCAATTCGGGCGAACCAATTTTAAATTATTGAATTTGTACAAAAACATTATTCCACGCATGGTTTTACCCGATCGCAGTGAGGGTGGAAACTTATAAGTAGGAGTCTACTACGATTGAAAGGTAAGAAGGTCTTCAGGCTATGAAGACCAAACATTGTTCTTGAACGGATTCTAATCTATTTTGATTAACCTTATATTGGCGATTCCAAATATAAGACCCATATTCAAGAATCGGCCGCACATCTGAAGTGTAGAGGAGTACTGTAAAAAAGGGATCATTTAATTAACGCTTAGTAAACCCCAGTATGCCAACGTAGCTAAAGACATGATATTCAATTCAAACTTAAGTTTTTAATGCAAAAGGATACTTAAATCATTCGTATTCTCAATACTTTTATGAGGTTTTGTATATAAAATATAAGTATTTTTAAATGGCAAATGGCTGCAAAAGGATATCACGTTACGTTAAGATTTAATAAATTAATTTGGCTACAAGATTTGAAGCTGTCACTCTTTCTGGCTGTTGGACCGCTAAAACACACTTTCTGGGGTTTTCAATTTACATTTACATTGTAAAAGAATATGTCCGTTTACTGCAATTAAATTGAAAATGGCTGCAAAAGGATATCATGTTACACTTACTACAATTAAAAACAAGTAAGAAAGCTACAGTCGAGTGCACTCGACTGTGAGATACCCGCTACGCATTTTGAATAAAAGAAATATATTTTGCGATAATTTTCTCAAAATATACCGAATATACTGCAAAAATACTAAAAATATACCAAATAGTATATTTGGTATATTGATATAGTACCGCATTCAAAATATACCATAGACGGCACAATATACCAGATTGTCATCTAAAGCAACTAAGACCCCTAGTAAGTAGGCGTGTTTGCCCATACAAAAGTATTTCTTTAATAACTTCGACAATTTTCATCTGATCGCAACCAAATTTTCAGGAATCATAACTACTATAGTTATTATTATATATACCAAAATTCGCAACTCTAACTTTAAAATTACGCTTGTTATTCGATTTTTTTGATTTGCGGGGGCGGAAGTGGGCGTGGCAAAAATTTGAAACAAACTTGATCTGCGTGCAAACATAACAAATGCTGTCGAAAAAAAATTATAGCTCTATCTCTCGTAGTCTCTGAGATCTAGGTGTTCATACGGACGGACGGACAGACACACAGACACACAGACACACAGACGGACAGACGGACAGACGGACATGGCTAGATCGTCTCGGCTGTTAACGCTGATCAAGAATATATATACTTTATAGGGTCGGAGATGCCTCCTTCTACCTGTTACATACATTTCCTGCCGGCACAAAGTTATAATACCCTTCTACCCTATGGGTAGCGGGTATAAAAAATAATTTGCCACCATGATTGGAAACTGTCGAGGTCAGCTTGCAATCTGTGCTTACAATGAGATTCGGAACACGATAAACATAGATTTGCATCATCAGCAAGGTGGCTGACTCGAGGCATCCCGGAAGTGACCTTAACTATCTTAGAAAAAATGCCGTTAAAATTTACTTCCGGGTTCTTACGATTAAATAGCTAGATATCCAATTAATTAAGTTATTTTGAAATTCGAATAGATTAAGTTTATGAAATAATAGAGAGTGATAAACAGAATCAAAAGCTTAAATGAATATAATGTCAGTTTGAATATATTTTTTTAAAGCTCTTAATTATCAAAGATGTGAACTCTACTATGTTTGTGGTATTATATCCATATTTCATAAGCCCGTGTTGACAGGAAAAAAAATGTATCTACAAAAATTATATTCTCGGCTAGGCATTTTTTCGCTTCGGCGATTCAATTGAAAGTCTTAACATTTTAAATTCATCATCTATTTTTCCGTTTTGTTGAAGCTGATAAAGAATATATACATATACTTTATGGCTTCTTCAGACTGTTACACAAATTTCCTGTAAGTACCAAATATATATAAATATAGAGAGATTCGTAGCTAGACGGGTTGCTTGACCTAAAGGTTTCTATGACACAAAATAAAGCTTAACGCCCTTCCATGATGTATAGATACTTCTATTTTCTGTTTTGTGTTGTCATACCGGCAGAATGTCGTATATTAGAGAAACTTAGATAGATTTCGCAAGTCAATATATCGGAGAAAATCAGATGTGATTTATTGATTTCAGAGCTCCTCTCAGTCCACACTTTATTAGTTGTCTTTAGTAGACTTGGACTTAAGGGCTGCTTAGATGATTTCAGGAGAGATCTAATCTCATCTTCTCTAGCAAGTTTATTTATCGTCCCGAAACGATAAGAATTAACACTGGAAATAAAACTGGAGAACTTTATTCATTCTATGTTGCAAGGGCTCCTAAATGTTATAATTTTGGAGACTATTAAATTTAATTTTAAACGCAATGTTCTTGAGTTCATACAGGTTCCCTTGGTTTTAATAGTTAGATCTGGTAAATTTTAAAAGGGAATATTAGCTTTGATTATTTTAGTGTGTGGGATTAACTCAAGTATCGACCCACGACGAAAAGTTTGTACTTGGAGAACCTTAGCCCTGTTACTGTGTTGCTTGACGCTACACATGACTCCTGAATGCATGCATAACCGTAACTTCCCTCATTCGTTTTATCCGCAAATTAGATGTAAAGGGTGTCGCCGCTTACGCTGGTGAGAACAATATCGGCCCCCACCTCCGCTATGAATCCCTCTATTTTGAATGTCGTTTCTTAAGGCGAATGCTCCTAACGCCGGTTGGGAACCCTTGCCTTCAACTAACGCTTGGTTGTCCTTGCATGCATCATCCACCTGGCGCATTCAAAAATAAATGTCGGACTATCAGGGGTGCCTTTCATTCTGATCAGCTGCCGGCTGGCAGATTCTGCAATCGTTGTCTCCATTTCTGTCTCTGTCATCCGTTTTCAGTACGAATTTGGAGATTTTGACAGAACCAGAAAGCACTCCATGTTGGATACAAACAAATTTGCTCTGCCATATAGGCAAGTGTTGAGGCAGACAGCCGCGTGTGCATAGAGTTCTCTTATACTTCCAGCTTACCCTGCCCAGCCCATAGGAGCCTGCACACTTCGTACCGTAGATTCTGCATCTTACCCTCAAGCCATAAGGCATTCAAGGCGAACGGCATCGCCAACAGCAGTTCCCGAAGCTTTCGGATTCAAGATCTACTACCCGTTAACACTATTGTATGGCCGAACATATACACCCAAGTAGGTTCAATAGGTGATATTTGCCTACCGCGTTCCAGTGTGAGCATAAGTTTGGATTCTAAAAAAGTTAAACGACCAATGACAATAGGGCGATAACTTTGTGCCAACAGGAAATATATGTAACAAGCAGAAAGAGGCATCTCCGACACCATAAAGTATATATATTCTTGATCAGCGTCAACAGCCGAGACGACAAAGCCACGCCGATCTGTCGGCACTTGAGGACGGACAATGGGAGGGGGCCAAGCTGGACAGGAATAATATTCCGTCCATGCCGAATGCCAAGGTCCTGTCCCCTATGGTGTTCAGGTGCTTAAGAAGCAGAACCCGGCCATTCCGACAAGTGATTGGTCCGTGCTGAAGGTTGATGAACCTTTACCCAGTGATAACGGGTAAATCGCGTGCGGCTTAGGGTGAAGGTGTACCTTCACCTCAAAAAACGTGTTGAGGTCAGGGGAGGTAGAGGCAAGTCTCGGTTTAGAGAGCATAACCGACGCCACCCTACACCTCAATTTGACAGAGGAGATGGGGGAGGAACTGTCCACGCAGAATTTTAGCACTGACGATCTAACCGTGGTGGCTATATGACCCGCGACGAACCTGCTCTACCAGAAGATCTGAAAATATTGGTGAACATGGTCTGCTCCTCCAACAAACAATCCATAATCGGCACGGTCACCAACGACCACCATAGCGTTTGGGGAAGTCCTGATATCAATGCAAGGAGTGAGTCATTAATTGATTTTATCCTTAACTATAAGCTGAGTCTAGCCAACAGAGGTGAGGAATCTATTTATATAGGTCCCACCTCTCGTACCGTGCTAGACCTAACCATCGCGACAGATTGCACCCATGCACTATGGGCCAAAAGCCCAAACTTGCGGCATAAACTCTAAAAATGGACCTAAGATTCTGAAAATTTGCACAAGTATCTGGGAGAGAAAGATAGAATTTCGAAAAAAATTTTGTGTCAATTTGACCACGCCTTCCTCCCGCCCCCATATAACCGTCCGTATGAAACACTGGATCTCAGAGACTATAAGAGATAGAGCTATAATTTTTTTTCGACAGCATTTGTTATGTTTGCACGCAGATCAAGTTTGTTTCAAATTTTTGCCACGCCCACTTCCGCCCCCGCAAATCAAAAAAATCGAATAACAAGCCTAATTTTAAAGCTAGAGTTACGAATTTTGGTATATACAATAACTACCATAGTAGTTATGATTCCTGAAAATTTGGTTGCGATCAGATAAAAATTGTCGAAGTTATTAAAAAAACACTTTGAGCAGCGCTGCATGAGAGAACTCATAAACACCTGCAACATGTATTGTTATTTCAAAAACGGGCAAAAACCATTACTAAAAATGGATTCTATAGAGATTTGTTAAAAATATTACATTTTTACCTTTAAGGCACTTTGAGGCACTTAAAAGAAAAGCTTCACAGAACACATGTACTTTTGTTAGAATAAGCTAGAACAACACATTTGCAACACATTAGTCAAAACAACACAAACATTTAGAAATATAGAAAAACGTTTAGTAACTATTAATTTACATACCTTGACCTTTATTTTCCATTTACACACTTTTAACTTTTAATGTTTGGTTCAATTGATTTACGAGCTGCAAGTCGTCAAAATTTTCGCGGGTTTTTTGTCTAAAACAAAACGACACTGAACAGCTGACTTTAAAAGCGCGCAAAAAATTAGGGGTATTCCCAAAAAATTTTATCAAAATTTTGTTATATCATATAAGTATTCAAGATACCAAAAAAATAATTAAACAACACTATTTCAAAAAAAAAAAAATCATTTATGCCGCATATTTGGGCTTTTGACCCATAGTGCCATGTATGAAGTCTGAAATCTTACAAGAAGATGATCCACTCATCTAAAAGAAGAGCTTTTTTCCTGGACAACATTAAAGACACCTCTAGACTGAGGAAGCTGCTGTCCAAGCAGGCTTTTAATCCCAGTCTGCTCAAGTCGGGCCGGAGTTGATGAAACACTTGAGCATCTTTTCTGTAGATGCCCAGCGTTATCCCGACTCCGAATGAAATATCTCGATTCGCCGTGCCACAACGATCTTCGCGACGTTTCACGGCTACCCAGCGTGCTGCCGTCTTTTTCTAAAAATGTTGTCCCGACAACAGCCGTGATATAAAATTAAAATATTAAATTGTTTCTTAAATAACTTCTACAATTTTTAGTCTCCGAGATTTATGTGGACGGACATGGCTATATCGTTTCGGCTGTAGACGCTGATGAAGCGTGAGGCCGGAAATGCCTCCCTCTGCCTGTTACATACATATGTGGATTTCATGCCGGCACAAAGTTGTAATAATACACATATTAAATTCAGGGTATAGAAGCCGAGGGAATAAAGTATCTTGTAGTCTAGCGCTCTCATATAAAACCCTGGTCGATACATTTAGAATACATTCTAAAAGTTTTGTAGCGCCCTGATGAAGCCGCTATAAGCCTGTTGGTAGCTAAATAGGGTTCGCTGAGGACGCATACTTCCACCCCGTTCTCCCTGACCGACTCCAAGAAGAGGTCCTGAGCCGCTACACAGTGGTTACGCGTGTTTGCCGAAGACCAGCGCCTGCTATCCACCCCGTGGTTAACCTCACTGCTGCCTTTGGCTGAGCAAAGAAAGCATCTGACCGCTTTATGGTTCTGCTAGCCGCATTGAAGAGCTATTTGTTCTGCCGACCAAGCTTTGCCACTTACTCGAGATGTGTCCGAAGTGCAGGTATTTAAAGCACCGAGTTCTGGGCTCCTGCTTAGTTACTCTGCATCGCGTCCAGCCGACTTTCAACTTGCCCGGCTGTGTAATCTTCGCGCCCACATTAGAGGAACCAAGACAATCGCTGCCTGGATATCGGCGTAGGCAGGACGTATGCTCTTAACTTGGCAAAGATGCCGTTTGCTTAAGTGGCTGTTGGGCCACCAAGCAATGGTGTAAGTTAGCTGCAGGAGTCTTTGATTCATTTTGGCATACGCGTGACCCCTGATACCCTTGAGAGGGCAATAGCTGCTTCCTGTGTAATGCCTGGTATCCTCCAGCCTCTGCACAAACAAAACATTTGGCAGCATTTTTGCAACCAGTCCTCAGTACTTTGGTGGTACTTCCCTCCAGATTAGCTTGACTGAGATTCGCACAGGCTACAGCACGTCTTTTTTAGAAGCAAGACAGTCGATACCTCTGATCTCCAAAGTGGTTTCTTGCTAGAAGTATATATACTTTTATGTACTTTTGAGGTGGTTTGCCACTTTCTGCAAGCATATGCGCTATAGATCAAATAAACTCTCCATTTAGAATTTTTTAAAACGTTAAAATTGGCGATTCATTAAAAATACATAAAACTTGTTTTGACCCAACCTCAAAGTGGAACTTATGCAAACTGTGCTGTAGAAAAGTTGCAAATAAATATAAATCAAGTCCATTTAATTTATAATCAGTGCAAACAGTAAAGATACAAAGTTTTTATGCCTACCAAAAACAAAGAATTTTTTTATAAAAAAAAGACGTCTGTTTTTTATCGAATCTAATTAGAACTAACTTAGGAAATTTTAATTTATAATTAAAAAACCTCTGCTGACGCAACGGATGTCGTTAAGGGTTTTGGGTGCTTGAATTTAAGTCCTAAGATAATTCGTCTTTTGTAAGGTGGTGATCGCTGTTCCCAGAGACCTGGTGACTTAATTTATGCTGACGCAGCACAATTGATAGTTGTTATTTGCTGGTGCGACCATATTGGGGCCATTGTCCCCACGATGTCAAGGTGCTGACTAGCTGTATATTACTAAATACTATATTACTAAATACGTTAAAAATAATTACTTATATTGTATATCAACTCAATGATTTGACCGATGAACAATTTTAATAATGCGTGAGCTTAATCGGACAACTTGATCGATGTCACGTGTTCCAAAGTTAAAAAAAAATAATAATAAATATTAATTTAAGATCTTACATTGTTTCGACATTTTTCAAGAATATCTTTGCGAATTATTGTATAGTCTGGGTAAATTTTTAAAACTTGCTGACATATATTAACTGCATTTGTATATTCTTTCTTTTTCATATTGCTCAAAGCTAATTTATAGCCGATATGTGGCTTGGAGCGCCCACAACTTTTCCAGGCATTTTCATAATACTTGATTGCGTTATTATATGATTGATTTTTTTCTGCAATATATCCCGCCAATTCGTAAGCTTTTGTGCAGGATTTATTATATTCTAGGACTCGGTCCACGAGTGATTCCGCAACTTCCAACTTATTGGCATGAATATAGATGTCAGCTAACAGCAACCAGCTTCGCTCCAAATATTCGGCGTCTTCATAGCTCCAACTTAAGCGAGCTATGCGTTTTAGGTGATTTTTTGCTCGTTGAATTTGTTTTAATTGAACTAAAGCCAACGCTATGCCATAAACAACTATTACCATTAACGGATTGCCGTCCGTCTGACTAAGTTCTGTAAGATCTTTCAAGGCTGTTTCAATTTGGAATTTTTGCTTGGAAGCTATTTGAAGAAAATTCCAAAGAACACGATAAGTTATAGCATTTTCAAAATTTTCTCCAGGTTTAGGATCCATTTCCTTAATTAAACGCTCTGCGGTGCGCAGAGCAATTAACCGAGATTCATTAAACTCTCCGCTGTCACCAGCTTCAAAAATATCATTTGAATTCGGTGTTTCGCCATCAGGATTAAGGCATATATCGATCATATTTAGTTTAGATTGCAAACCCCAAACAGGATCCCTACGCGATAAATTAAAATAGCGCAACGCACTGTTAAGGCTGCCATTATACCATTCAAATAACCCGTTACAATAGTTAAGTTCCAATGAGTTTTTGTACTGCTCAGAAGCTTGTGCTGCTCGCTGTAAGAACGGCAAACTTTCCAGCAAAGTGCCAAAACGCCGCATAACCTCTATAAGTCGCGTTAATGCTGTCCAGTTACACGGTTGCAATATCAATAGTTGAGAGAAATGATACGCAGCATTCTCGAATTCCATCTGAAATAATATAAAACGTGCATTACATATACATATGTACATACATATAAAAGTAAATGAGTGAAAAAACTGGTGTCATGCCAAGACCGTGACAGCCGGATATTCCAGTAGACCGTTGAATGACATGTCACGCCAGACATTCTCCGCCAGCGTGACTCAACGCCCAATTTCCCTAACGCCTATTTTCCTCAATAAAGGCCGTGTGCAGCAGTCACGCTGGCGGACACACTGCCTGGTATGACAAGTCATCCAGTGAACTACTGGACTGTCCGGCAACCATGGGCATGTCATGACACGATATTCAATTGGGTTACCACAAAAAAAATATTTGTATACAAATTTATTTTATTTTAAATACGCAATGAATATTATGAGTGACCAACATTTCTTGTCCTTTCCTTTTTATATCCTTTTTATATCAACAGCCGAGACGATCTAGCCATGTCCGTCTGTCCGTATAAAACACATGATTTCGAATTTTCTAAACGCTTTTTCGCTTTTTCAAAAATTTGTATAATGCTTAAAATGATAACGAACAAAACAAACCTTTCGAAATGATAAGTCCGCCATTAGTAATGATGCAGATTCATTATTAGCATTAATTTGCAGGATCTGCATGCAAGTATTTTGACATAAGTTCATTTCCTTGAGTTTCATTTGAAGTTTTGCAAGAGATACTAATATGTCAATATCGTTTGGTGTGTACTTAATGCACTCCTTAAAATTGGTCAAAGCCAATTCGTTGTTTTTTATAAGAATTGCTTGCTGCGCCACAAGTAAGCATATTCTGAAAAGAAAAGACAATAATTTTAAGAAATAATTGTAGTCATGATAAAACAATTTAAGTAAGCAACATTCACATCGATAGTTCTCTAACACCATTAATCTTTTGTTCTCATTTCAATCGTAAAACCGTTATTGTAGAAATAATAATTTTCATGTGATACATAAGGAATCGTGGAACCGGGGTAAAAAATGTATACAATAAATTCTAAAGGCAAATGAAACTGTTAGTACTAATAGCTACAAATAACAAATATTCAGTTTGAGACATATGTTATATTGACTAAGAAAGTCTAGAGTAAACCAATAAACACGGCCCATATAAATAGAACAATTTCTTCATCAGCTAAACTATTTTTATTAATTAATACCAAAATCTACCAAAATCAAAAATTTAAAGGTTCTTAAATTTCGCTGTTAAACGCGTGTTACTATGTGGCTGTAAAAATTCTAAAATGGTCTCTAAAATAATCAAAATAAACAGTTTATAATACCAATTGAACACTTGAGCCCCATTATTATTATGAAGCTGCATTTCATTCAATGATAACGAGAGTCCAATTATAATAAAAGTGCAACAATGCGATTACTTGGCCTAAAAGGCGATTCAAAACATATTCATAGCTGCGCCACCTAACAGTTATAACTCAATAACTATCTTTGTTGACATACAAGCTGTCATCATATCTACGATGACCTTTTGTAATTATTAATTCCTAAGTTACACAGCCGAACAGAATATCAATAACTCACAAAAGAAATTTAAATGCAATCGCTGAACTATTAAGACAATTAATTAACTATTAATCTAGGTGTAATTAACGTATGAGCGCACCGGCTTGTAGCAGCGCTTGCTCTCTCTCTCCGAATACAAACATACGTGCACTTCGCCTGCTCAAACGTTTGACAGCGCAGTGCAGACATACATACATACATACGCACATACTGCAAGTAGTTCTGCGAGTGATGTAATAGATTGGCAGGGCAGTGGTAGTCGCACTCGACATACCCTACCCTTTTAATTTTCCAAGTGAATATTCGGTGTGCGTACTTTAAGAGCAACTCTCAGCTCGATTGTCTGTGTATGGGCGTTACTCCAGCCAGTGTTCAAACATACACAGACATACACACACACATACACACACATTATCATAACCACATAATATAATTTATTTTTATTTGTTTTTCCAATCCAACAGCAATCCAAACAATTGTCGTTTAAATACTCATACATTTATACACATTTTTGTCTTTTCCAGCGTCTTGCTCTCTGGTATTTTTTTGTACGATTGTTTTTTTTTTGTTGTTGTCTCTTTTTTCGACGAACATCCTTTGTTGTTGCGGAAAATTTCCCCCGCCCCGTCCTTTTGCTTTCGTCGTCTGTGTCCGCTACAATCCGTATCCATCGAGGTGTAAAATACCGCAGCACTGTATTTGGTATTTTTTTCAGTATTTTTCGGTATTTTTTATTGTTTGTTTGCTACACTCTTTCCGTATTCTTTTCACTATCTGGGTCGATTTCAGGCAAAAAACCAATTTCTATTTGGTATTTTCTTTTTATATTTTCTTGATTTTTCGCTTCTGAGAAAAATTAGTATACAGTCCGTATCCTTGTCGGACTGTAAGAGCGCCCAGTTAGTTTTCATCCTCTTTGCGTAGCATGTCATCGGGCAAACCCGATAAAAGTAAAACTCGACTGTCCGTGCCCTCTACTAGCGCCGCTAGAACCTCGATAAGCCCCCCTTTACCAAAATCCAGGAAGGAGTCGGCTCTTCGTGCATCCAGCCTTCGCCGATTCATTCGCAATCGAAAAGAGAGGTCCCCGCATGGTCAGCTAGCGTTTCGCCCGCTTCTGGCACCAGGCTTGCAGTCAAATCCAAGCCGCTGATCTTGGTCACACAGCCTTCATCCGATCCTAAGACCAAGGTTCCTTCCGTCCCGATCCACAAAACAAAACCGATGGCACAAAACAAAGAAAGAAAAAATTCATCGCCGCGACTGATCGTATCAGTCACTTTGCGGCGAGAGTCAACAATCCTTCGGCTGATAGCCCATCCCTGTATACGTGCCAAGTCCGAAGGGACCAGATGCGTTCCTTATGGGAAAAGGTCGAGAATGAGTATGAGGCTCTTGCGTCATGTCTGAGGAGATGACCACAGAAGAGCTCCCTACTGTTCAGGCCAAATACGAGTACTTCTATGCTGTCTACGAGCAGTGTGCAGCTCAGTTAGGTGAGCAAATAGCCAACGCATCCCAGGCGCTCACCCCCCGTACACCCGTACAACCACAAGATGTGCAATTCATGCCCACAGGGTGTCGATTACCTCCGTGCGACACCGAAGTTTTCGGAGGCGATTACACTCGCTGGCCCACCTTCCGGGATTTATTCACGGCTCTCTACATCCAGAACCCGAGACTGTCGGAAGTTGAGAAACTTTTCTATCTCAACTCCAAGACCAGCGGTGAAGCCCATTCAATTGTTTCAAAGTCTCCTTTGACAAATGAAGGGTTTCAGTCTGCTTGGTCCAGCTTGACTGAGCGTTTCGAGAACAAACGGTTGCTCGTAAACAGTCAGCTGAGAATTTTGTTCAATTTGCCCGCCATTGGGAAAAAGTCGGGTTCCTCTATTCAGGAGCTGCAGAGCACTATTCAAGGGTGTCTGACAGCCTTAGAGCACTCGAAGATCAACGTAGAGAATTGGGATTGCATCCTGGTTTTCTTGTGTTCTTCGAGGCTCCCCAAGTTGACCCTTTCTCTTTGGGAACAGTCAATCCAAAACAAGAGCGATATTCCAAAGTGGGTTGACATGAACGCTTTTCTTCTAGAGCGCCATCGCACCCTAGAAGCGATAGCGGAGGTGTCATCCAGCACGAACGCTCCGACGGTTCCAAGAGCCTCACCCAAGAAGGCCCCCGTCTCCAGGCAGGTCAACTCTTTTTGTGGATCACCTTCATTTCTGAACGATTGTTTAAGCGCTTGAGGATGCCATACACATCCGTTCAAGCCCACGTCTCTGGGCTGACTCAAGTTGTAGCAGTCCAGCCCCAAAAGCATTGCCAATTCCTAATTGGCTCCCCGTTGCGACCCGATCTGCAGATTGAGGCGTCGGCTTTCGTCCTTCCTCAATTAGCAGGAAAACTGCCCTCATGCTCTGTCCCACAAACCATCCTCGACAATCTGCCAAGCATCCCGCTGGCCGACCCCAAGTTCTATGAGAGTTCGCAGATAGACGTGCTTTTAGGCGCGGATATCCTCCCATCCGTTCTTCTCGGCGGCTCTCGTCCGAACGTTTGTGGGACCCTCATTGGTCAAGAGACCATTTTCGGTTGGATCCTGACCGGTCCAGTGTCGGAATCCATTTCTAAGTCCATCTCGTCCTTTTCGTCTCGACTGTCCGTCGATCGAACTTCTACGATCGGTCCTGTGACAGGACCCCCTCCAAATCTATTTCAGTTTTTTCGGCTCGACTGTCCGTCGAACAAACCCCTAAGAATGGTCTTGTGACAGGACCCTCCTCTACATCTATTTCAGCTTCGAATGGTCCTGTGACGGGACCCCACTCTGATCCTTCTTCGGTTCGACTGTCCATCGAACGATCCTCTACACGCAAGCCTGTGTTAGGCCCCAATTTAAAATCTGTTTCGACACCTTCGGCTCGACTGTCCGTCGAACGAACCTATACGATTGGTCCTGTGACAGGACCCCCTCCGAACCTCTTTCAGCTCGACAGTCCGTCGAACGATCCCGGACGGAGACGAAGTCTTCCTCTACACCGATGGCACCGGTCACTCCGCGCGGGGTTTCCGTGCCTCCCGGCACAACCTCGCGCTAGCCCAGGAGCCGACGCGACCACCCGGCACCCTCCAGAGAAGAACCACCAAGGACGTCCCGTGTCAACGTTTCCCAGGCCGGCATCCACAGGCCCACTCACCCACGCACCAGGCCCGTGCCTAGCTCCCCCAGACGGCACTTTCCAGTGCAAAGGAGTGAGCATACTCCCCACCGCGGCGGTCAGGCTACACATGGGGACAGCGGCTTTCGAAGCGTGAGTTGGATCCGTGTTGTCCCGTAAGCCGCATCAGCGAGTCGATGCCAGGGGCCTTGGGCCTCTCCATCACTCACGTGGGCGCTGAAGGAGTCTGCACGGCGACGTTGTGCTCCAAGACATCACCCACTCTATCTATCCTGATATTGTCCTGCCGGGTATCCTCCCAAGTTTGATATTCTTTGCAATCCCAATATTGCAAGGGGGGAAGAATGTTGATGCAAGCGCATTGTAGGTGTGTGGCACACTATCCGTTCCGCCGACCAAAAAGCACTCGATGCTTTTCGCTCACCCGCAGCACTCAAGATCCAGTGCGCTCAACTTTTCTCTCTCCCAAAACTCTCAACCTCAGAGCCGAGCTTTGCAAGGGCTCGGCGCTAGATCTGCAAAATGCCGTCGGCATTTTGCCTCTCCAGTATCGATCTACGTTTCCTCAATAGCGGTCACCCCCAATAACCCCCTCTCTATACGTTTTATTGTTAACAACCCGAACGTTTAAATATATATTTAAGAAAATATTAAACGCGAGTGTTTTTATTTAATTTCGGGAAAGGGAAATCTGGAAACTAGGGATGAAATGCCTTTATTTTGGCCACAACCGTAATTTTCAAGCTAGAAAGTTGAAACTTGGAGAATTTGCTGCTTATATTATTGTGAATTTCGCATTTTCTTATTTCTTTTTTTTAATTTTTTTTTTTTTTAGTTTTTATTTTTTATATTTTTTTGTTTTTAATCACCTCTAAATCGTTTTCCGGAAAATCATTTGGAATTACAATCAAAAGAGGCGTTGACATGGCGATTTGCATCCAGCCAAATTTTAAGTAAGTCACCTCGACGAATAGAAACCTTGCTTGCATCTATTGAAATATTAACCAACAAAACTATTAGAACCAACAAAACTACTGCTTACGTATTTCATTAAAAACATGACAACACAAAAGCACATATAATTAAATACTTATACAAATATTTACTACATACCATGCAGAACATTTTCCAATTTAAGGTATGTTAATTGGTCAAACTGTTTAAAAATACGACAACGCCAAAATTAAGAAACTTGACTAGTCAGCAAGCTTGCACGCACCACGTGGCAAGAACAGCTGACTTTAAACGGCTGGTGCAAGTCGAGGGCTCCACAATAAAATACCAATTAAATATTTTCGATGTCTAGGGACTTTTCTAAGCTTGAAATAATTGTATCATTATTGATATATTAACATGAACTTTTTAGGTTTTGCCCAAAATAAAGGCATTTCATCCTAATGTGCATTGCTTGTTTATGCTTTTATGCACTTTAAAGTTTGCTGTACATCCTGAATAGCTGGGCACCACAAATAGCGATCAATGTCGAAAATGCAACGAACCTGCAGTCGAAGAAACTACAAACCGGTGTTTCCTACAATTCGGCTACAAAGCGCCATGTATTATGTGACTCCATGATAATGTGCTGATTGAAAGCTCTTCAAGTACAAACTCCAGAATTACCGTTAGAACTTATTTCCAATACAAAATCTTCATATTAAAAACGTCAAACGTCGTAACTCTTTGTGTAAAATCTACTAATGTTATCAGACCTGCTCTTGAACTTTCAGAACTATATCAATTGGCGTGAATCTGCCTTTTCTACGCGGTAGCTGCATATGCAGGAAGTGTGTGGTAAAAGCCAAAACACCTTATTATAGAATTAGACACAATTGAAAAATTAACAATTTTGAAAGAATTCCTTTATTTTACAAATAAATTCTGGTACACTATAAAGTTTATGCATACAAATACGACTGTGCTAGCTGCGGCTGTGGCCAATACCTGGCGAAGTTCTAAATTACTAAACTATAATTTTAGATGCAGCCTTCAGTCTAAATATACATAAGTTGAGGCAGCTTCGAAGTTTTCACAACATTAACGAATTGGATTGCATAGTAAGTACAATATATTATATTTATTTATTATGCATATGTTTCCACCATTAATTTTGTGTGCAATTTGAAAATGCTTAAGAAAAATTGACAAAAGAGACCGACCCAATCAATCAATTATATTCTTTAAGCCTCTCTCAAATGTAAATTAACGCTAGACATTCCCAAAACCGCATATTCGCAGAATAGCCTTGCATAAGTAACTATAATGCACCTAGCCAACACTGAGCAGCGTATGAAACGGCCAAGAAATAATTACAGAAGAAACGCATGCTTGTGCTTATAAAGGTTTTGATAAAAAACCTTAAGCAAATTGCCAACTTTATTTAAAACTCTGAAACTGTACATACTCGATTGTAATATTTGTAAAAAACAAAAATCTGAAGATATTTGTACCCTACAATTCAAGTTTTACTAGATTTGGGACTACATATTTATTCTTATGGCCGTGATTATGTCTGAGTACCGCGCAACAGGGGAAATGATATGATACAATAATGGGAACCAATATTTAGTGCGAAGGCTAATCGCACTACCACAATATCGCTGTGCTTGCAATTGTGGACTCGACTGTAAATGCCAGGTAAGGGCGAGAAGAAAGGAGGCTTACGGAGCAAGTGAAACCGCGCGGTTGTACTGCCACAATTTCACCGCACACGCTATTCCCTCCCTGGCTTGGTTCTTCTATCATCTAAAAACTCACTTGGTTCTGTTAATTTAACAAATTATGCGCCACTGACAACATTCAAAAAGTATAAAGTAAAAGTAATGTATAAGTTTATATAAATTGTAGTTATTATTCATCAATTGGCTCTACTTATCTGCAACGATCATATTTCTGTACAAAGTGATCAAATTGATCGACTATTTTCTTTAAACATTTTCTTATACCTTTGGCTACTTCCTTTCATTTGTCAACTTTGTTTTTTTTTAAAGAAGTGCATACCAATGTTAATTAATTTTAAGGAGAAATAATCAGCTAATTTCCATCGATTTCGCACTTTTTCCAATAAATATACCACAATATTTATCAAATTTCGACCACTTTTTCAAAATCACTGCCGCGTGATCAATAATGCAGCTCAATTAGCCATTCCTCTCTTACATACAGTCGCTTAAGGAATGATCCGGCGGAAGGTTAAACTTAATAGAAATTTATATGATGCAGACCCAGTTTTTATAACACCAACATCGGGCACAAGTGATTGTGATTTTGGAATCTCTTGAATTTTGTCAGTGTTGTTGGCAAAAATATAACATTATTTTTGACATTTTTATATTTTAATATTATAATAACAACAATACAGGGGTGCCACAGAAAACAGTTTCACTCGAATTTTACTTCAATTTCACTTGTACGTGAAACAGGTGCCCCGTTTTACGGTGGTATCAAAAACATTGACTATTTTGCCAAAAATAGAATGGCATACAGGTCAAAGTGTCTAATTGCATTCAACTTGGTGAATGCCAGCATGATTCCTGTAACTGCTTTCTTCAAGCCGACGCACTACCTCCACGTGGTTCTCCCTGGATTGTCACTCGACAGCCGTTGAGTGGCAAACTAAAGCGCGCAACGAGAGAATCCACCCATGTAAAACACAATTTCAGTGAAGGAAGCAAGAGAAGCCTCGGAAAGGAACTGCTCTAACGTTGACGACCATAGCAAGCGTAAAAAGGACAATGATTTGAGAGTATACACCTGGAACGTACGAACATTGTACAGACCTGGTGCTGCTCAACAACTAGCAGATACCCTCAACAAATGTAGGGCTGACATCACTGCTATCCAGGAAGTGCGATGGATAGGACAAGGCTGCATAAAGAAGAACTGTGACATTTACTACAGCTGCCATCCAGAACGGCATGAATTTGGTTGTGGTTTCGTTGTAGGTGCCAGGCTGCGGCGCCGAGTCTCTCACTTTCGGCCAACAAACGAGAGAATTGCAACGATCCAAATTACTGCCAAATTCTTTAACATCAGCCTGATATGCGCACATACCCCAACGAAGGAAAAGGACGATGCCACCAAGGACGCTTTCTATGCGGAGCTCGACCGAGCTTATGGCCGCTGTCCTTCCCAATTCTCCTCGAGGATTTTAATGCCTAGGTAGGACGAGAAAACATCTTTGGTGCCACCGTCGGGCGATTTAGTCTACATGAGACCACCTCGAGCAATGGTCTCAGATTAATAGGCTGCGCATAATATGGTAGTTCGTAGTACTGTATTCCGTCATTTGGACATCCATAAGGTATCTTGGCTCTCTCCCGATCGACTGACCAGAAATCAGATCGATCATGTTGTGATCGATGCAATGCACGCATCTAATATACTCGACATGCGATCCTGTCGGGGTCCCAACATGGACTCCTACCATTATCTTGTTGCAGCTAAGATTTGCACACGGCTATGTGTGGCGAAGATTGCACGTCGAAGTGCGTTAAGACGGCTGGACAACGGAAAACTGCAATCACAACAGGATTGAATGAATTCTCCACTCACGTCTCGGGGCTATTAAGCCGAGCACCTTTAATACCTGAAGACATAAGCGATATGTGGGCGCTCATATCTCACTCCCTGCGAGCTTCGGCAGAAGAAGTGCTTGGATTCCAGCGTCCTCTAACAAGGAATCCATGGTATGATCAGGAGTGTGATGACGCAACAGCTGCAAAGGACGCCGCCTACAAAAGAATACTGCAGGCTGAGCTATTGTGGATGTCTACAGGTCTACTGAGGGATCACTTCTCGAGTCTGTTATCTGGCTCAAGCACAGACTCTGAAGACTATGATCCACGAACCCCAATCTATGGCACTGATATTAAAGTGCCAATCCCAAGTCATATCGAAGACAAGGATGCAATAACGGCTTAAAAACAACAAGTCTGCAGGTGCTGACGGCCTGCCGGCTGAATTGTTTAAGGCAGCTGGTGATATGTTGGTAGGGAGCATGCACCAACTAATCAGTAAGATATGGCTCACGGAGAGCATGCCCGAAGATTGAAACCTCAGCATGATCTGTCCCATCCTGAAGAAGGGTGATGCCACGGTGCGCACCAACTACCGCGGAATTAGTCTTCTTCCAGTTGCATACAAGGTCCTATTGTGTGAAAGACTGAAACCCCATGCTGAAGCACTGATTGGACCTTATCAGTGCGGGTTCAGGCCTGGCAAGTCCACTGTTGACCAGATTTTCACCTTGCGCCAAATCCTGGAGAAGTCTTACGAAAACCAGATCGACACGTACCATCTCTTCGTCGACTCGCCGCATTTGATAGCCCCCGGCGAGATCGCCTATATGCCGCCATGTCTGAGCTTGGTATACCAGCAAAGCTGACTAGACTTTGCAGAATGACATTGAGCAACACCGAAACCTTTACTACCAAGTGTGGCCTCAGACAAGGTGATCGCTGTCTTGTATACTCTTCAATATTTTAATGGAGAGTATTATAAGAAAGGCTGGTGTGCATCGGACGGCCACAATATTAACCAACAGATGTGTCCAGCTCCTTGGTTACGCTGGTGATATTGATATCATTGGTCGCACCAAGCGTGATGTCACAGGAAAGTAGGACTAGCAGTGAATATGGAGAAAACAAAGTTTATGGTGTGCTCTAGCAGAGAATCGCGGCGACTTGATTCTCAGCTGACTGCAGAGAACTATAGCTTTGGGTCCGTCAAGGCGTTTATCTACCTAGGCACTGCTATAACAAGCACAAATTATGTCAGTCTGAAGATTAAGCGGAGAATAACACTTGCCAACAGGTGTTACTTTGGGCTCAGTAGGCAGTTCAATAGTAGAGCTCTCTCTCGACGCACAAAAACCACACTCTATAAGACGCTCATTCTTCCAGTACTCCTATATGGTGCGGAGTGCTGGACAGTGACGCAGTCAGATGCAGCTGCTCTTGGAGTGTTCGAGAGAAAAATTCTTCGCAAAATCTTTGGTCCAATCTGCGTGGACGATGTTTATCGTTGTCATGGCCATATAATAATAATTTTGCAAAAAAAAAAACATGTAAACTTCACTTTTATCTAAAAATGTTGTTGATTCATAAAAAGTGTTCAATTTGTGATTAAACTGTGTATTCTGTGAAGTAAATTATTAAAATTAAGATTTTTGTAAATCGCTTGACCTGTGATGCCACTTTTTTGTATCCGAATTCAAATCACATGTGATTTAAAAAAATTATTGAACGTAGTTAACATTTTTTAAAAATAATAAAAGAAAAATTTATTTTATTTATAAAGGTTTAATATTTTTTACTAATTTTAATCTAATTTATAATTTCCAAAAACACTTCAACGTTTTGATGCTGATTTTGATTTAGTGTGATGCCACTTTTTGTGTATCCGAATTCAGATCACAAGTGTTTTAAAAACAATTATTAAACATTGTTAAAATTTAGATTATGTGGCAACACAAAAATTAAAAAAAAAAGTTGGCAGTAAACTAAACAAGCAAAGAAGTAAAAGAAGAGCATGACCTACATGTCAATGCTTTACTATAAATGAGTCATGAGAAATTTAATTTTTGATAATTAATTGTGTGTATTTTTTAAGAAGGGGAAAACATCACGCGCTTCAACAAAATAATTTCTTAACTTTATGAACTCAGCTGGTAATAGGTATTTTCAATCGATTTTAAAATAACTATGAAATCATAATTTTCAACTTTTATTCTTTTTTTAAAAGTGTAACTCCATATAAAAAACGCAGGTGCAAAATAAATAAAATAAATAAATTTTGAATCGATACTCCGATATTGAAATATATGATACCAAATCTGCAGTTCCACAAGCGAAAAAATAGAAAACCTATTATTCCGCACTCATAACGGCAAAGTGAAGAGAAGCAGAAGATTGATAAATTAAAAAAAAAACGATTGAGGAATTTTTTCGTATCAGCATTTCATATGCGGTTACTAAATCTATCGATCTTTAATTAGTAGCACTTGTTACGCACAAAAAAATATTTCTGGATTCTTCTCTTTCTTAATGAAGAAAAATTAATTAGGATGAGAACTTATTCCATTAACATCGTTCATATTGGGTCAAGTCAGGCCAGGGAACAAAGGTTCTGCATTTGCAAGTTTGTTTGTTTCACAAAAAAATGCGTGGACAACTCTTCTTTTCATCGTTCATCCCGGCTCTATAGCGGTTTATCAACCTGAGAAAAAAGCCATATGCATTTTGGGCTTACAAAGCAGGAAATTCTGTAAGAGATGTCCGAGCTATGGCACCTCATCTTGAGTAATCCACACAAAATAACTGCTCATAGAAAGCTCATCAGTCACATTTCTGGAACTACGAAAACATCTAACAAATTTCTACAATTTTCAACCCTAGTTGACTTTTTCTAATAATAATAACATAACAATTTTATGATGTTATATTGATTATGTTATGATAGTACTTATAAATGTAACGTACTTGTTAATATAATAGCATCATTAAAATTTTCATACGTCTTTATGTGAAATGAATCATGGTGTTGATCGAAATATGATCGTTTTGATTCTGTCAGTCTTATGATAAATGGGGTTCCAATGACTCGACACCCTAGTTTGAGAGCCGGATTAAAAATAAATTTTAAAACTTTACTGCTATGAAAATTTTGTCTGCGATTGTTAAGTTTTTTATTTTTATCAAAGTTTGTGTCTTTTCTTCACAATTGTCAGTTTAGTATTTGACTGAAAGTCAACTAGCGGAAATGACCAATTAATAAGAAAAACAATTTGGAAGTCAAATTAAATTATTTATGTAAATTCAATTAAAACCGGTAAAAAAGCTATAATTGAATGTGATTTTGAAACGCCAACTAACCGTTATCAGTAAAAGCAAAACTTAATAATAATTAATAGCCTGTCACATTTTGCTGCTTCCAACTGAGTGTCACCATTTTAATGTAAAACAGGTGGTCAGAATATAAACAAACTTCAACCACTATTTATAAAGAATAGTGGATCCTTATATTTCAAATACATGGAAGTATGTGAAGAAAAAACGAGTTTTTAATGCATATATATTGAATAGTTTATATTAGATGGTTGAGCTATAGACCTTTTTAGAGTAGCAAATAAAAACCACGCATTTCACTTCAAATACATATGGGTAATTCAATGGCGAAATTTGTCCCGTGCGAGACTTTTTACAGTGCACTGCAGTGAAAATAACATAAACTGAAACAATTTTAAAAATAAGTTAATGTTATTCTTAAAGATTTAGACAAGCACTATATTTAGAGCTAAGATTGATTTTAGGAACTTAATCTGTTTTCCGATAAAATATATAATTTCGTTCATTTTTTGGATTTGCGTACGAATTGGTCAATTTTTGCAATTATCACAACAGAAAACAAAATAGAAAGAAAATTTCAAAACCGTTCTTAGCTCTAATTAAAGTACTTATCTAGAGCTATAAAAATAAACTTTTCCTATTTTCAAAATTGTTTCAGTTTATGTTATTTTCGATGTAAAGAGTCTCGCACGGGACAAATTCCGCCATGGAATTACCCATATGTTTTTACTGTTTAAAACATTAATATTCACAACCGATGCACAGTGGTTGGGCTTGTATGGAGCCGCGGTCATAAATACTTTCCCTTGAGATATCAATGTGAAATTTTTTCCAAAATTCTAAAAAAATATTTGAAATGCATAGTAAAAAAATTGGCCATATCGTACGTCTATATCATATAGCTACCATAGGAACGATAGGATAGAAATAAGTATGTAGTATGAAAAACTTTTTTGTTTTTCAAGATAAGTAAACCAAACGTACAGATTGTATGCTTGGACCAGTTTTATATATGCTTGCCAAATATAGTCCAAATAGTAGTCCAAGTACTAGTTTCAAGTAATATTCAAATACATTAATAATTAGACAATTTTGTAAACAAATTAGGGGCCATAACAAATAAATTTAAAAAAAATAAGAAAACATCAATGAAATCAAAAAACATAGAAAAACAAAACAGTCAATCAAATTCTTCTAGCAAATCTAACGTTGATATCATTAAATTGGATTTAAATTTGCAAGGTAATTTCCTTACTTCTGTATTAAAAGGATCAGAAGACAAAAGTAGTCTATTAATTAAATCCGTATTTGTGGCAATTCGAGATATTTTTCGTGAGGTCTGCTTTCTATATAGTTTCTTTGTTTCGCGACTCTGCAGCTTCTTCCGATAATTCTCCAATTGAAACAAGAGCAAGATTAACTAAAAAGTGAATTTGAATGAAATAAATAAATAAAAAAATTTAAAAAAAACATTACAAACACGAGCGACGAGGACAAAACAAAAGCACAATAAAGAAAAAACTTCCCTTGGCAAACGCTAGATGGCATCAGTATTTTTCCGATTATATTAACATCGGCAAATTTCTGCAGCTGATTTTAGGTATACAGTACCCTAAAAGTCAGACGAACACAATAACATACATTCTATTTGTGGAATTTTGTGGGATCACAACTAAAACTTTAACTAAACATGAAAAAGACGTTCACAAAATAGACAAAAAAAGGTTAATCGCTATAAAATACACAAATAAAATTTAATTAGTCAGATAAATTTCATAAAACCAAATTATTAAAGTTAATACCTTCAACTTTAAAATGCATTTTAAATAATTAAATTTGGTGAATTTTTGCGAACGTCCGACCACTTTAAACTTCACTTTTGTTTTGAAGAAAAGCTCACTAAGCGCCGCTGCAGCAGCAAAATTGAAGACGTGTTCACACTTTGCATTCTATTTTTAGCATGTTCCGTTAGAATTCCGAAAAAAACTCGTTTGCAATGACAAAATGTGGACAATTTAGAGACAAATTCTTTACAATTTGGCTAATTATTTTCAAGTCGAATTTTCGATATGGCCTATGGGCGCAACCACTGTGCGATGGCGATTCAAGTTCTAATGGTGAGACGATGTATCAAATCAAACTGTAGTGGCCAACAAAACTATCATAAGAAGGACTGATAAATTAAGAGAGCTTTACAATATCTTTACATTTATTTAATTATAAAACCTGTAATTAATATTGTATGGTCTAAATTCAACCCGACCTGAGATTATTCGCTTTCTTATTTTATATAATTTGAGAAGACGTGTTAAAAAATATATTGATCTGCGGGGGACAATAGCAAATGTTGTTTTGAGAAACCGTGGACCCTGGTGTCTTTCTGTCTGTAAGAGAAAGAGCTGAATTTTGGTTGCGATTAGTACATATAACGAAGCGAAACAATTTTTAAGAATATTTTTAAGAAGTAATGCACTAACATGAAAGGCCAAAATCGATATGAGATTGTCTCATAAAATCATGAAATTATCACTAATCAGAAAGAATGTAGTCAATTATTTAATAAAAATAAAAATAATAATATGAAAATAATAATAATAATAATAATAATAATAATAATAATAATAATAATAATAATAATAATAATAATAATAATAATAATAATAATAATAATAATAATAATAATAATAATAATAATAATAATAATAATAATATAATTATAATTATAATTACGTTACGTTCGCCCCATATTATTTGACGTTATTTGGACGTTGACGTACTAACGGCAGTACCATCAAGTGGCCCAGCGATACCAAGCACAGGCTTGTTGACGCGAAGACAAAACAAAATAAATTTGTGAACAGCATGCATTATACGAAAACCGCGAATAAATATTAAAAGACGCTGGACAGCTAATTAAATTAGCTTAAAAATATGTTAGAATATATGTATAATAAGATAAATAACAATTAAATACTCGATAAATAAGCTAATAATAAGGTTTTAAGCAAAGGAATAAATTTACTAGAGCAAACTACGTTATTGAGATTATTATAGTTCACACACAGAATACGGAAGGGATTATGGCAAGCAAAGTTAGAGATCTACGTGACATGAGAAGCGGAAGAAAATTCCTAGTGATCCCGACAGGAACTGCAAAACTAATTTGACTTAACAGCTCCAAAGAGTCTATTTCATCATTAATTAGTCTCTGTATAAAAACAGCACCTTGCATAGTTCTACGGTCAGAAAGAGAAGGAAGGTTTAGTAATAAAAGTCTACTGCGATACGGTGGTAATCTAATATTAGGATTCCAATTTAAACTACGAAGAGCAAACAATAAGAATTGTTTCTGCACCGATTCAATCCTATCTTGATTAAACCCATAAAAGTCAGTTCGAAACGTAAAAGAACTGTGTGGCAGTGGAAAAAGGCTATTAGTGCACAAAAAGTCATAACTACGGCTTCCATACTGAAACAGTTGCACAGAAGAAATCGATATTATCGATAGACGAATATTATTAAAGGCAACCGATGCTTTTAGTGATTTGTCATCACTAACAAACAAAGAGCCAACATTTTTTAATTCAGTATCTGAAAATACAAATATAGAAATGGCGGACGATCTACAGAATTATAAATGCCAGCTGCAACAAGTAAGTTTAAAAACACACGGCCTAACGCGCGAAATGCAATTAATATTGTCGACGTCGGTGTGTGTACAGAAAACAATCCATATAATGCATGCAGGACTTAAACCCACTGTTTACAATTAACAAGACAATTTAAATTTGGGATATTTAATGCAATTCTAATGTACTTCGCTCAATGTACATACTTAAATATCTGACTACAAGAAGTGTGTGATTTAATTACGCATTCTTTACCAACATAAATTTACAAATTGCTGTTTATTTTTGCCTTTAAAAGGTTGAAGCTGCTTTGCAAACAGACCCGTGTAATGAGGAACTTTTAAAACTAAAGGACGACCTCGAAGAAGTAATAAAATTGACTCGAGATTTAATAAAAACACAATTGGAAGAACAACGTAAATCATCGTACGTAGAGCCATCTTCATCAAAATCGGCGTCCGCAAATTACTTTGATGATATTGAAGCTGCTCTTTTAGAGGCTGAGAAATTGGTGACATCCGTCAAAGTTTGGAAGATTGGAGACAAATGCCAAGCCAAATGGACAGAAGATGGTCAATATTACGATGCCACCATCGAAGGTATAACTGGCAAGGGCGAGGTCAGCGTTATTTTTGATGCTTATCAGAACCGTTCTACAACAACGCTTAAGGAGTTGCGAGAACGTACTACCCGCAATGAAGTATTTCCGTCAAATAAGTAAGAAAATTTATATCCAATTCTGTTAGTACATAACAGTTAATATAATTTATCAAATTCCATAGACGACATCGACCAAACCAAAAGGAATATTTAAAAAAACGCAAACAAAAGAAACAACAACGCTTCAAAGACTTGGAAGAAGAGCGTGAATCAGATAAAAATAAATGGCTTAACTTTACAACGAAAAATCAAAAGAAAGCAGGCATGAAAGTCAACAGCATATTTGCCTCTCCCGACAACGTTAGTGGAAGAGTGGGTATTGGCACATGTGGTACGGCAGGAAAAGGTATGACTGACTTTACCATAGGTGAAAAGTATCGTAAGGGCTTGTAATATAATAAAAACAAAAGGCATAGATTTCTCAAAATATTTTGTTGTACTTATGTATATAACACATCTGAAGGTATTATTGAATGTATTTTTACATCTTGCAATTTTACGACGATGTCGTAAACATTAGTATCGGGTGTAAAAAAACAGCATTATAGTTGTCCAAGTTACCTATTATCTTATCTTACTTTATCCGAAAGTACATGTATGTATTATGGTATGTATTTAAAACAGTGTTAAAACTATATTTTTCTAAAAACACTGTCCAAAATACAAGCTGCTATGGTTTGTACTTTAACTGAAGAATATAAATATTACGGCCAGTAGGTAAGTAAGTTAAATCTATTCGTGATGCCATCAAAGGCCTTTGCCTTTATAATGTTTATTCTACCAATTTATAATTCGTCTGCCTCTTCAACACGCGCGCCAAAATCCCAATCCCCTTTTCCTCGACTTTGAATTGTGAAGTGTATCGAACATATGGTCATATGCTTATGATTATGAAACTTCTTTACTATTTTTTTTTTTTACAAGTTTTTATATTCGTTATGGTTTTAAAAGTTTTCACTTTTGTTTTTGAACCAGGTTTTACTATGCACTTTTTTGTAGACTGGAAAGAAATTACGTTTTAAACTTTGATATTACAATTGTTCTTAAAGATTCATGATGATTGCCGATTTTTCCATCAAAAAGCCCGCTTCCTATAGGAGTAGAAGGGTATTATAACTTTGTGCCGCCAGCAACCAGCGGAGTCAACTCCGATTCTATATAATACAAAATATACTATCCGTATGCAACACTGAATCTCAGAGTCTATAAGAGACAGCACTTGTTATTTTTGCACGCAGATCATGTGTGTCTTAAATTTCTGCCACGATTTCGATTCTTTCTTTCGATTAGAAAGAGTAATTTTCAAGGTAGGTTATGATTTTTGATACATACAGTCATAATTAAAGTTTATGATTCATGAAATTTTAAAAACGATCAGATACAAATTGTAATAGTTATTTAAAAAACCATTATTTATGGAAGGAAAATATGCTAGTCAAGTCTTAGCTGCCCTGTTCTGGCATATATCTTCGGGATATTTTAGTATTTGTTCGGTATATTAAATTGGTATGTATATCTTTAGAATAATAACGCAGTTTTTTTTTTTTTTTTTATTAAAAATGGGTATTTCAGAATGGAGCATCCTCGAGTTCTTGTTCTTATACCCGCTACCCATAGGGTAGAAGGGTATTATAACTTTGTGCCGGCAGGAAATGTAGATAGAAATGTAGGTAGAAGGAGGCATCTCCGACCCTATAAAGTATATATATTCTTGATCAGCATCAACAGCCGACGCGATCTAGCCATGTCTGTATGAACACCTAGATCTCAGAGACTATAAGAGATAGAGCTATAATTT